>NC_088678.1:10905379-11533479 GCF_950023065.1 Planococcus citri
AATATTTCCCTAGTAGGTCAGGATGAATCTAACTCCCTAAGAGATGTAATATATCACCTTTTAAAACAGTACTTACCCGCTGCTAGCTCAGCTCTTACAACACCAATATGTATAAATTTAAACAGATTTAGTCGAGTTTACCTTGTATTAATTCGAACCGCGCGCGAAATAAGAACACACGATAAACACGAATAGTGTATTATAATTTTGGAATAAAATTACAACACGAAACTTAAGTCTAAAACATATAAAACTCTACGCGTATAACCAATATATATTCCACCGAATAGTGGCGTAAGTAGGATCGCTTTTACCCACCTACGTGTAACTATCAAATTGCCCGCGTTGGGTAGCGAATTTAGGACTTAAGTTTAAACGCGAATACTCTCCCTTAAACACGAACGTTAAGGCAGAGGACCTGGGACTCAAGCACAACTCTTACGTAGGAGTGAGTGGCCTTATTACTTTTCCGCGGTCAGACCTACCAGACGAAGCGCGAATCGACAAGTGAAGATCAATTCCATCTCAACTTGGCTTCTAGCCTCGAGTCGAGAAGGAATTGAGCTTTACGAACTTGTGAGCTTTTCACATCTGCCCTTAATGGAACGATGTGAAAACACCTCTTGGGTGGTTCCCACGTACTTAACACCTTACCTAAGTGCATCGAGTATATGCTTTCATCTACGTAAAGTACTGTAGAATCGAACTATTGATTGGATTCTCCAGTACTTCCTTTAGATGAAAGATTTATAATCCCACTGAGAGAGATACGATGAATATCCCTGTCTAGCCAGTGAAGGCATATTGTCCCCTTACATAATCTTTATCTGAAACTACATATTCAATCAAAAGTCATCGACAAGACACATTTGTATAATATTACAGCTCTACCTATGTGTTCTTAGAACAATGTACAAAACTATACTCACAGAATATCACTAGATAAAGAAAGTATAAGTTCATTAAGTTACATAGCTGCGGAGAGAAAAACGGTCATTATTATAGAGTTGTATCAACACTTGAATCAGTGGGAACAGAAAGGGGCTAAGTCCATTTTCGCACTCTTCAGGAATAACAAAAAACTTATTTATTTGAAAATCAAAAATTTTTGGTAAACATGCTTAAGGTCATTGAAAGAGGACCCCAAGACATAATTTTTAGCATTGTTTAGAAAAAAAAATATTCACGTGCGCCGGCGCCGTTGCTGCCTAAACAAATGGGACTTAGACCCTTTCTGCACCCAATCGACAAAATTTCTTTTGAAATTGCTCGGGCACAAATGGGGCTTGATTCTACATCTAAGTACATCATTTAGACTGCTATCTCGTTTAAATTGACCAAAAAACCCTTGAGGTATAAGACTTTCTGCCGAAGTTGTTAATTTTTTCATCATTTTTCAGTTCAGAGATTAACTTGAATTTCAAAAAATGGTCTTCTCAAAAATGTTAGTTATTTTTCAAGGAATTAAAAAAATTTTACAAAAAAGTCATAAATGCGGATCCGCCCTTTTTCTGCGCCCAAATACCACTTTCCCGGCAGTTTTGCGGAAATCTGACATCACCAGTCGATCCGCCGTACTTTGAAACCCCTAGATATATCCGTGAAAAAAAAATTTCCAAAAACGTGACTTGGTCCCTTTCTGTTCCCACTGATTCACTTTAACAACACGATTTTATATGTCTCTATTCCAACTTACCAAACTAATCCGGCAAATGTAGAACATTCCTGTTCTCAGGGAACACCAGAAAAAGCATGTTTTCAACATCAGGAAACACTTCGTGCCCGTAGGTATCAAGATAGGAAGTACAAATGACTTGGACAGAGGGAACTACGACGACATGGTGTTCAAAATAATGAAAAAATTAACACTTATCTATGACATGAAAGAAACTATAAGCCGAATGCGTATCGAGGTCATGAATTTTTCCACACACAAAAAAATCAATATCCTACAGGGATGCGAACAGAAAAAAAATTTCGGTTAAAATTTAAAGGTTCCTGAGAAAAAAGTTCCGGTCAACGGTTACAGGTTAATTACCCAAAATTAAAAATTTGGGTTCCTGGTTATGAGTTCAAAAAAAAAATTACTGATTTGAAACCGTGCGTGGTGCCCTGAAGGCTGAAGCCCCTTTTTTATTGAGAAGGTTTTCTTATGGATAAAAATTCCAAAATCCAAGTCCTACATATAAGATGGTTTAGGGCCCAGACGGAGATGAGAGTCACTCAAGTGCCTTACAAATTTTCAAGCCCAGATAAAATTTTGTTTAAAATGATTAAGTACAATATCTTTTTTAAGCATAAGAACAGAAAGTAGGTTCTCGTACGTACACAAAAAGTATCCATCTAGTGAATAGGTTTACCTTTGATCCTACATTAAGAGCCAATTCAAGTGGGCTTGCCGGCTTCAAAATTTTAAACTTACCAGGTGAACGTTCGACTTCTACCAATAACGTCAATGACTTCTACAAATACCTACATTATTTTTTCAATGTTAAGAAACGTAAAAATCATGACAATGAAAATATAAATGCCAAAAGGAGGCTATAATACCGCTCCGTAGAAAAAATTGGGGTACCTATTAGTGAAATACTGATTTTTGGAATTTCGGGATGTTTCAACCCTCCCACCCACTCCTTCCTTGATCTAGAACACTTCGACTCCATCGTGCCTAAATTGATTTCCTGAGTTATAACTTCGATTTTCAATTTTAAACAAATAAAAATAAAAAATATCTCTGAATTAGAAACATTTTTATGATGCTGAAAAATTATAGAGGCAGATGGTGATGAAACTCTTCTCCTCTCTCCCTCCCCACACAGTGACTCGGATGGTGAAAAAAGGCGCGCATGGTGGCGTTTTACAACAAAACTATGACCATATCAAGAGTTGAAAGTAGAAATTTCGAAGTAATTTTCAACGAGGAATTCGAATCCGATGCCTTTTTTTTTCGCTAGACCCCTTGTGGTGGGTGGGTGGTACCATAATCAAATTTTGTAAAAATGAAAAAAAAAATCGAGTGATATGTCAAAATGTAGGTTTTTTGGATCGAGAAACGCGAATCTGCGTTTTTTTCCCCTCAGACCCCATGGGGAGGTGCTACCAAAATGAAAAAAATCGAGTGATATGTTAAAATATAGGTTTTTTTGGGTAGAGGAACACGAATCTGAGGTCCTTTTTCACCTCAGACCCCTCGGGCGCCCTTGGAGAGGTGCTGCCATTCTTGAGATAACTCGTCTCAAACTCGACTACATTTTAACTAAATTAACGCGAAGTAATTGTAATTGTATATGGCATAAGTTTTTTCATTCAACTCCCTTCAAAACCGCGATTGCGTGAGAATGTGTGTTGAAGTGTGTAGAATTTGGGAGTGGTTAGTTACTTTCCGATTAGGTCCGATTTTTCAAGTTATGATATAAAATAACCGACAATATCGGGTCGAATGATTGAAAAACTGACTATAATAAAACTCCTCAACCAAAAAAATCCAGATTTTGATAAACTACTCAAATTTTTGTGATTTTTTCAAAATTTGATTTCGGTAGCACCTCCCCAAGGGCCCTGGAGGGGGCTGAAGAAAAAAAATACCTCAGATTCTTGTTTCTCGATCCAAAAAACCTATATTTTAACATATCACTCGATTTTGTTTATTTTTACAAAATTTGATGTTGTTAGCACCTCCCCAAGGGCCTCCAAGGGGTCTGAGTGAAAAAAAAGACCTCAGATTTGTGTTTTTTGACCCAAAAAAAACAATATTTTGACAAATCACTTGATTTTTTTTTCATTTTTGAAAATTTGATTTTGGTACAACCCCCCCCCCCCCTCCCCCCAGAGGTCTAGCGAAAAAAAAGGGCATCGGATTCGAATTCCTCGTTGAAAATTACTTCTAAATTACTTCTTTCAACTCTGGATATGGTTATAGTTTTGTTGTAAAACGCCATATGACGACACGTCTAAAAAATTGATGTGTGGTGAACACAAAACAAATGAATTTATGTTTGAAACACATTTTAAAAAAGCAGTTTTAAAACAAAAAAAAACCGTTTTTTTTTGTTTTTTTTTTAAACACGTTTTTGTACAACCCTGATTGGGAATCAATTCAACAGGGCTTGCCAGCTTCAAAATTTTAAACTTACCAGGTGAAAGTTCGCCTTCTACAAATACATATTTTTTCAATGTTAAGAATCATAAAAATCATTACAATGAAAATAATATAAAACCCTAAAGGTGGCTAAAATACCGCTCCTTAGAAAAAATTGGGGTAATTGACCCCTCCACTCATTCTCATAATTATTTTACCAGGTTTACATTTGCAATAGGTAGGTACCTACCTAGTTTTAGTACTTAAAAAATTGACCCACCTACAAAACGTTTGAAATTAGTAAAATACTGATTTTTGGAATTTAGGGGTGTTTCAGCGCTCCCTCCCACTCCTTCCTCGATCTACAACACTCCGACTACCTCGTGCCTAAATTTATTTCCAGAGTTATAACTTCGATTTTCAAAATATAAACAAAAAATAAAAATTGAAAATATCTGCGAATTAGAAAAATTATTATGATGCAAAAAAATTGTACATGGAGGCAGATGGTGATGAATCTCTTCTCCTCTATACCTCGCCTCTTCTTTCATGACATCCCAAATGAGTCTCTGTGATGTCAAAATTACTATTTAAAATGTTTATATTGTTCATGTACGTGTTTTCTAATTATTCAGGGCCAAAGAAGTCGATGATACCTATAACAATATTGACAGTAAAATGCGTAAGAATGGCTAAAATAATGGTTTCCAAAAATTTTGAACAGTTCAACCCCCTTCTCCTTTTTTCTCAGCCACAATACCTACAGCTTCCTCATGCACTAATCGTTTTCAGATTTTTCACTTTGATTTTTTTAGTCAGAATAGTGGAATATCATACACATAACCACTATATACCACACATCATCAGTATAAGTAGGTACCTAACGACCCTATCGTATATGGAAGCTCATCCTCAAATTCATGACAGGGATCGTTCAATTTCGTTAAATATATAGGTCTGCATAGGGAGGTGGCTCCTCGTCCTCATTCATGACAATGGAATAAGGAGGTGGGGCATCAGGATCAACGACATCAGTCTGGACTACAGGTGGAGAAATGGGTGTACAAGGCTGAGTAAAGATGGGAGGAGGCTGTATAGCGTAAGGAGAATCGATGCGAGAAGCTGCCAGTATGGTATGTTCCGTTACACTGGGAGCTGATGCTTGAGCGTAAGGCGATGGAACTGCAGCGTAAGGAGAATCGATGCGAGAAGCTGCCGGTATGGTATGTTCGGTTACGCTGGGAGCTGATGCTGGAGCGGAAGGCGATGGAACTGCAGCGCGGACGATTATGATGCCTCTTAGACCACTTCCATCTCGTCCCTCAACTACTTCGCTGCAGAAGTTCATGATGATTAAGTACAGGTAGCATTTAAATGCTGTGGACATAATATATGTACTAGGGGTAATTAGGTAGGTACGAAGATTTAAGTATAATGGAGCTGGTACTGTTAGGAATGATCATACCTACCTATTATTAGGAACGAGCAAATGAGGTCTATAAAATTGGATCCAACTCTCAGTTTGTATAGTGTCATGAAAACATATATGAGTAGAATACAAGTTTCACTTACAAGTTGCAGAAATAGGATCCACCATGAGTTCTAAAAAGACAAACATAGGTATAGGTATTATTGGTTAATACCATATTTGAGTGAAATGAAACTTGTCTCAACGTTTAATTGAAAGCAGCGATGGGCGTTTCAGTTCCAGTTTTAGTTTTCTGTTTAGTTTTCAGCTTAGTTTTTAGTTTCAGTTCTGCTTATTTCAGGTTCAGGTCTAGATTCAGTTTCAGTTTTAGTATTACTTAGTTATAGTTTTATAGCTTCAGTTTCTAAAGGGTAGATATTCCCGGTTAAGATAGGTGAAATGGCCCTGTTCTCAGATTTGAAAAATCATGATGGATTATTGTTGGGTACCTCCAATAAAAATTTTCGAGCGGAATTTCCGCCCCCCAACCCACCCCCCCTTGGTCAGTACATCCTAAAAACGCGTTTTTTGCGCGAAAAATTCGGTATCCATGAGTGGTGGGGATAAAATTCTGGTACCACGCGGAATGTGTAGGGAAAGCCTGGGCCTTTCAACACGATTTTGTTCAAAAATTTTTATCGTAGTGGTGGAGGTAAAATTGACAAAAGAAAACTTTGAAGCGCCACAGCTCCGAACTGAAGGGTACTACACAAAAACTGTTTTCGCCAAAATGTGTCCATGAAATTGAAATTTTGTCTGCAAAAGGCTCGTATTTGCAAAAAAAACCTGAAAAATACGCGTTTTTCGCGTTTTTTTTGGAAAATTATGCGAAATATGCGAAAAATGTATGGAACAAAAAATGTTAAGCGTCGAATTTTACCCTAGAAAACGTGTTCACAAGGTTGTCAAAACGCTCATCTACTGAGCTAAGCGTGCGCACACATCACATCTTTGCAGCAAAGTCATGAGATGAGGTATGGCACCTCACTGTGCACTATCTGATATAGTGATAATTGTCACGTTGGTCATGTCGCTACATAGTATGGGGCGAAAAATCGCTACTGCAAACTTGGCAAAAATTCCTGCTTTTGCCAAAATTTTCAAAAAAGTCCCATTTTTGTAAACATTATTTTAAAAATTCTAACTTCTGTCGAAATTATCAAAAAAGCACTGTTTTTGGTCATAATTGTCAAAAATACATTTTCTTCTGAATGACGTTATCAAAATCCTAATATTTTTTGTAATAATGAGCAAAAAAAACATACCAATTTTTGCCATAATTATCAAAAAATCTTGACTTTTTGTAAAAATTCCCAAAAGAAAACTCCTGCTTTTTGCCAAAATGTTCAAGAAATCTTGTTGCCTAAATTGGCAAGAATTCTTGATTTTCCAAAAATTATCCTTAAAAAATCTTGTTTTTTGCCAAATCATTGTCGAAATGTAATATTTTCTTAGTTATTTCAAAATAAATAGGTAAATTACGTACATGCCTAGGTATCGTAAATGAAACTTCTGCTTTTAGCCAACATTTTCAAAACTATTGCTTTTTGTCAAAATTGTCTGCAAGTTCCACTTTTTTGACGAAATATTGTGGGCAAAGGCCTTTTTCTGATGAATTATCCAAAAAATTCTATTTTATGCCAAAATGGTTAGTAAAATCTCGTGTTATCCAAAATAGATTGAAGGTACGGTTTTGAAAAAATTGTCAAAAAGTCCTAACGTTTATCAGAATTTGTCTCAAAAGTGCTGCTTTTTCCATTTTTAAAATCAATACTTGTAATTTTATAGGTATTTTTTCTCTCGATTTCTTTTTCTATTCATTTTCTCAGGTTCTCTTTAAAAATAGAAAAATTCTGACCCGAAAAAAATGTTCAATTATACTTGTAAATAAAATGATAGGTACCTATGTTTATCACATCAATCTATGGATAAGATACAGAACGTGTACTTATTTTTATAGAATATGTAGTATGGGTAAAGGATCTTCAAAAATGCTAAAAAAAAATTGATTTTTCAAACAACTTGTCCCTCATGATGGGTCAAGTTTTTGAATTTTGGTAAGATTTGTTGAACATGTATGTATATTACCTATTGGATTTGAAAAAGATTTTGTTGAAGTTTTTTGAAATTGAAATCGAAATTTGTATTTTCTGCAAATACTGATTTTGAGTTAGATTTCTGAACAATTTTAGGGTAATTTGCCTATTCTTGGTAACTTTTTGTAAGTTTGACTTGCGATATTTTCATTTTGAAGGATTTTTTTGACCAAGCATTGTGGAAACATGTTTAAAATGAGATGATTGAATCGCTCTGATCTCAATTTGAATATTTTTGGTATTTTTTTATTCAGAGAGCTCATGAATACAATTTAAGCTAACTTCAGTAGATGAGCGTTTTGACAACCTTGTGAACACGTTTTCTAGGGTAAAATTCGACGCTTAACATTTTTTGTTCTCTACATTTTTGGCATATTTCGCATAATTTTCCAAAAAAAAACGCGAAAAACGCGTATTTTTCAGTTTTTTTTTTGCAAATACGAGCCTTTTGCAGACAAAATTTCAATTTCATGGATTAATAGAAAGAAAGTACTAGTAAAAAGACACATTTTGGCGAAAACAGTTTTTGTGTAGTACCCTTCAGTTCGGAGCTGTGGCGCTTCAAAGTTTTCTTTTGTCAATTTTACCCCCACCACTACGATAAAAATTTTTGAAAAAAATCGTGTTGAAAGGCCCAGGCTTTCCCTACACATTCCGCGTGGTACCAGAATTTTATCCCCACCACTCATGGATACCGAATTTTTCGCGCAAAAAACGCGTTTTTAGGATGTACTGACCAAGGGGGGGTGGGTTGGGGGGCGGAAATTCCGCTCGAAAATTTTTATTGGAGGTACCCAACAATAATCCATCATGATTTTTCAAATCTGAAAACAGGGCCATTTCACCTATCTTAACCGGGAATACCCTTTCAATTTCTGTTTAACTTCCACTTTTTATCCCATCAAATTCGTAATAAGTATTTTGAAAACTTATTGATGCCAAACATCAGTTTCAGTTTTTAGTTTTTAGTAGCTGTTTTGCTTCTTTCAGTTTCAGTTCAGTTTTGCTCATTTCGGTTTCAGTTTCAGTTTGAATTTCTTCATTCCAGTTACAGTTTTCCGTCACCAGGGCTCGGATATTCTTTACCTAAAAAACCCAAAATATGCGCTTAAATGTTCCCTAAAAAATGCCAGAATATGATCTAAAAAGTAAAAATATCCCCTTACGATATGCGCATCGGTTTACAGAGATAATCAATTCCTATCTATATGACTTTACTAATAGGTATTGTTCTGGGATGTGGACCTAATATGTACTAAAATACGAATTCACGAACAAAAATGCAAAACAGAGCGATTTAAAATCACGAAAAGGTAATTCTAATTCCATTATTAAAGGAATAAAAAACATCTAAAATAAACAAACAAAAGGTTTTACTGCGGGATAAAAAATTAAAAATAGCCAGATACTACGTAGATACAATAATATGACGCAAACATTTGAAATTGAGCAAAATACTCCCTAAAAACCGCTAAAATCGTAAAATATGTTGTAAAAACGCAAAATATTCCTTAAATAATGCCGAATTTAGCTTTCATAATTACCTATGCTTTTATTGTGAAGTAAAGTATGCCAAAATATGCTCTAACGAATTGGGCTCATTTTACTTGAAATTTTATGAATCTTGGAGATAATTGAAAAATTCACTATCCCCTATGCATACAAAAAATATGCTTCATCATAAATATCCGAGCCCTGTCCATCACTGACTACAAGTGAAACACATCAACGCTGTATACCTACGAAATAAATCCCAATCAATCCAACTGTAAACTCTATGATTTCCATCCAATAATATAACCGACAATACGGACTGAACGGATGCAATGATGGATTTAAACAGATCATTTTTTGACCATCAACTGAAAATATTCAATCAAAAGTCATCGATAAGACACACTTGTATAATATTACAGCTGTGTGTGTTCTAAGAACAATGTACAAAACTATACTCACGGAATCTCAGTAAATAAGGTACATCGGCAGGATCCTTTTCAACGTGTTCTACTTCATTGTAAAGAATAAAGAATACGTCCCATAACTGTACGGGGAAAGAAAAGGTCAATATTAGTGTTGAATCAACACTTGAACAACAATATTTTATATTTACCTATCTCAGTTCCAACTTACCAAACTGATCCAGCAAATGTAAAACATCCCAGTCCTCAGGGAACAGTGGTAAAAGCATTGTTTCAACTTTGGAAAACACTCATCATTAAATGCTAATAAGATTAAGATTAAGATATAGATACCGATCCATATCAAGTCTTCTTCAAATGACTTGGACATGGAGGGAACTACGACTACACGATGTTAAACATTATGAAAAAATTAACACTCATCTATGATATGAAAGAAATAAGCAGAAGCTGAATGCGCATCAAGGTCATGAATTTGGCCCAGACACGAAAAAATCAATAACCCGCAGGGATGCGAACCGAAAACAAAATTTCGGTTAAAATTCAAAGGTTCCTGAACGTTACAGGTTAATTACCAAAAATTAAACATTTGGGTTCCTGGTTATGGGGTCCAAAAAAATTACCGATTTGAAACCGTGCGTGGTGCCCTGAAGGCTGAACCCCCCCCTTTTTATTGAGAAGATTTTCTTGCGAATAAAAATTCCAAAATCCAAGTCCTAAAGATGGTTTTGGGCCCAGACTGGGATGATAACCACTCAAGTTCCTTACAAATTTTCAAGCCCAGATTAAAAATTTTTTTAAATGATTAGAAAGCACTCATCTAGTGAATTAGGTATACCTTTGATCCTACATTGAGAGCCAATTCAACAGGTTTTTCCGGCTTCAAAATTTGAAACTTACCAGGTGAAAGTTCGCCTTCTACAAGTACAAATACATATTGTTTCAATGTTAAGAATCATAATAATCATGACAATGAAAATATAAAAGCATAAAGGTGGCTAAAATACCGCGCCTTATAAAAAATTGGGGTAATTGACCCTTCCACTCTTCTCATAATTATTTTACCAAGTTTACATATTTTGCAATAGGTATCTACCTAGTTTTAGTAATAAAAAAATCAACCCAGCAACAAAACGTTTGAAATTAGTAAAATTCTGATTTTTGGAATTTCGGAGTGTTTCAACCCTCCCTTCCGCTCCTTCCTTCATCTACAACACTCCGACTACCTCGTGCCTAAATTTATTTCCAGAGTTATAACTTCGATTTTCAATTTATAAATAATTAAAATTAAAAATACTTATCTGCGAATTAGAAAAATTATTATGATGCAAATAAATTGTAGAGGCAGATGGTGATGAATCTCCTCCCCCTTCCTTTTCCAATGGGGATGTTTCGTATTCCTCGGATTTTTTTTTGAAAGTTTTGCCCAAATTGTCCTCAGGCTGCTCCCCCTCCATTAAAATATCCCATCTCCAAAATTGAATATTTCGAAAAACCATCAAAAAGTGTATCTATGGAAATTTTTTCAGATTTTTAAATGGTAGCTCTCACTTACAGCGTCATTTTCAAATTTGAACTTTCAATTTGAAAGTTCAACTTTCAACTTTTGAAAATTTCAAAATACTTGAAAAGTTCAAAATGCAATGCGTTTTCGAACTGTGCAATCAGTTTTGATGAAAGTAGATATCATACCTTTGGAGGCATGCGCTGCTGAAGTTGTGTACCTCGAGACAATGTGAAAATATGTAATTGAAGCCCACCTCCCCCTTATCCGACCATTGAAGAGGCTGGGACCAAACTGATTGCGGTTTTTTTACTTATAGGGTTGGTAGACATTATGAAATAAAATTGTGCGAAATCGAACGACATGACTCAAAAACGTTGGTCGAATTGAGAAGTGAAAAAATGTTTCAAATGGACAAATTTTTATTGCGCTCAATTTTGGAGCAGATATTCTCTCGAGGTCAAAATTACTCTCTGAGAGTGTAATAATAAGCTTCACAAAAAATATGAAAATTACTGATATTTTTACACAGAAATGCAGAAATAATAATAAATAGGTACGATGGACTTGGATGAACTTGAAACAACTACGTTCCATTTGGTAAGCTCCAATGTAACTTTTTTAGAGTTGAGGAGGAAAAATTATTCTGGTTGTAAGTTTTTAGACAGCTCGTATGGTGGAGGAGCCACTTTTTTGAATGTTTCGCTGGTATAAGATGGAATTGAAGGCGTTACAGGTTCCGGTATCTCAGCTGAGAACGAGGTAGGTTGAGAATTTTCAGCTTCCATAGTTTCGTGACGTACGTTTTGATAATGATTGAATAAAATGAGTAAGAAATACGCTTCGACAGCTGTGGAAAAAAATTGACAAAATGTGAATAGAATGTACCAGCTTACAGCATAAAAAAATAGGTACCGAAGATTCGTGATGAATGAAATACTAGCATAGGTAACATAGATCGTATAGTAGTTCAGTGGAAAAATGTATATTTTGGGCGATAAACGGCAAATTATGATAAAGCTTTGAAATTTGGTATGATGAACAAGGACACCAACAGAAAATTTTTAAGCCCGGGAGGCAATCGCCAAGTCCCATAGGAGGGGAATGGGGGTGATTTAGGGGAGGGTTCAACCCCCCATTTTTCCAAATGTGGCTAACGGGGCCATATTGGTGTCAATTCCATATGATTGAACCCCGCTGAGTTCGAAAATACCATTACTTTCAAAATCTGAGGAAGAGGCATGCCTCAAATTTGAGATTTTCTGAGTGAAGTTTTTGCATTTTTCTCAAAAATACCCCAAAATTACAGTTTTTTAACCCTGGACGACACGCTGACCTTTCATCGACATTTTTATGGTCATTTTCGGATTCTACAGGTCAATTACAATGCGAATCGACCATCAATACTTTCGCATACCTCTACTGTGGGTGTACAGAGGTGTCTAAAGGGGTTAAAAATTGACGTTTTTTCGGCATTTTCTCGCAAAAATCGGGGTTTTTGAACTGTGCACCGGATACAATTAGCGGGAGAAGGTTCTAATGTCGATTTTCGAATACTACAAAGCAAATGCCATCGAATAAGACTCGGAGGCACTTTTTACACCCCTCCTGGGAAGTAGTAGAGGGGGTCAAATTTGACCCTTATCTTGCTTATGTTGAATCAATTTTAGAAATAATGTAATCAACGTAAGTGTACATTTTCTTACTACCGAGGTGATGATGTTTGCATCAATGTTTTTTGTACCGTCGAACCCAAATTTGCGATGATTTTTTCGATTCCAAGGGGAGGGGGTGAGACCATATAGGGGAGCGGGTCTATTTTTCACAAAAAATCGACATGTATATCAAAACGTAGGTTTTCAAGGACGCTGATTTCAGAAATGCTATCAGTTTTTCATTTTGGTTGAAGCTAAGGGGATGATACTGCATTCAACGTGTGGGGATGAAATTTTTCACAAAAAATCGACATGTATATCGAAATGTAGGTTTTCAAGGATGCTGATTTCAGAAATGCTATCAGTTTTTCATTTTGGTCGATCCCAAAGGGATGATACAGCATTCGAGAGGTGGGGGATGAAATTTTTCACAAAAAATCGCCATGTACATCAATCTTTTTCTTTCAATTACGTTTTGTGTTCCGGCTCAGAGAAGTGGGAGTCTGAATAAATAATTCGACATAATTTTGTTCAAACATTCCCGATTATTCGTGGTATTTACGTGAGTAGCTAGTTACCAGATGAAGATTTTTTAGAATGAAAATTGTGGAGTAAAAAATTTGTGCATCATGAATATGATTTTAGTATTTCATAATCAATCATGATAATTTAACAATGCCTTTCATATCGATTTTTGCGAGAAAATGCCGAAAAAACGTCAATTTTTAACCCCTTTAGACACCTCTGTACACCCACAGTAGAGGTATGCGAAAGTATTGATGGTCGATTCGCATTGTAATTGACCTGTAGAATCCGAAAATGACCATAAAAATGTCGATGAAAGGTCAGCGTGTCGTCCAGGGTTAAAAAACTGTAATTTTGGGGTATTTTTGAGAAAAATGCAAAAACTTCACTGAGAAAATCTCAAATTTGAGGCATGCCTCTTCCTCAGATTTTGAAAGTAATGGTATTTTCGAACTCAGCGGGGTTCAATCATATGGAATTGACACCAATATGGCCCCGTTAGCCACATTTGGAAAAATGGGGGGTTGAACCCTCCCCTAAATCACCCCCATTCCCCTCCAATGGGACTTGGCGATTGCCTCTCGGGCTTAAAAATTTTCTGTTGGTGTCCTTGTTCATCATACCAAATTTCAAAGCTTTATCATAATTTGCCGCTTACTTACAGTTTGCCACTGAACTATAGTATGTACTAAGGTGATAATTACCTAAAAAGAATAACGACGTGAGAATAATACAAGGCAGAACGTTATCATCTCGGATATGTTCGAAGTGTTTCTTAATTTCGTCCACCATGGCTGGAGCGAATCCCAAGATTATGGTAAAGATGAATATGAGGATCAATTTGTAAAGCATGAACGGTATCATGTACTTACTTGGAGGTTTTCTGTATTACTTAACATTAAAAAAAAAATACACGTTCGATGGATTAGTATGTACGTACAGGTTTTACTTTTCTGTAACAGGCCGTAAGAGTTACGGACAATCATAAACGCACCTAGGTATAGGGAATTATATCGCTACTATAGGTAAATAAAAGTCTTCCGGCATTGGCATAGCTGAGCGTGAAACTGAAATTCACGAGTTATTTTCCTTCATCTATTGAAAATGAATAGAAAACAAATTCACAAGATACCACTTTTTTCATATAGGTAGGTACTCACTTTGTAAATACGGGTAAATAAAGTTCGTGAATACCATAAATGAGTGTCATTTGGCAATGATATGGTTCAAAGATGAATTTAAATTATTAGGGAGGAGGAAATGTAAACTGCGGCAATTCTTTACAATTTTGGAAATATTTTCAAATCAGTGCCCAATGAAGCGATTTTTTGTTGATCTTTCAAGAGTAGGACTATGGGCACCTCTCTTAATATTTATTTTCAAATTAATAAAATGTTATAAATGAAGCGAAATTGAAATTTTTGAGGAAACATTTTTTTAAATTTGACGAAATTTATCTTGGTGTATTATTTGTAGGCTAGACTATACATTTAAAGTGGGTATTTGACATTCCCTCTCCACAAAAGTGAATTGAGATAACATGTCATTGGTTTTGAAGAAAATAGGCGATGGGCGAAGAAAGTTTACACAGAGTGGATTAAACTGCCCAGAAAAAATTTGAGCCCTCAATAGCCATGTAGATGACTAAGTCAGGAGTCCTCAAGCACGAATGAAAATATTAGATTCTATTGTAAAATATCAGAAGCTATACTTAAGTTGTTTAAGTTTGATAAAAATCAGGAAAGTTTTATTTTCGTGATCTATACTATTTCTACTCTCCATACCTATACTTATCTGCAACAAAAGGTTTTCTTATTTTGAAATTTCTGTTTAGAGCCCTCCCCCAATTTTTTCCTTTTCCAAAAACAAACATTCCAAAAACCCTTAAAAAGGTTTTAAAAAACTTTTAAATCCTAATTTATGCCCAAGAGTTTGTTTACATAAATAATTCCTGTTTCATGAAGTCCCCAAAGTTTAAAAAGAACAAAAACAAAAAAAAGATAGTTCGTCAAAACCAGTAATTTTTTGAAAATATAACTCATTTGCTGTGTCTAAATAGGTAAGTCTTTTTTCAAGTGAACAGTGGTCTCCCAAGCCGGTTTGGTTTCTTGTACATTTATTTACTCGTATAAGCCCGACAAAATTGGAAAACATTTAACAAAAAAAAAAAAAAGTGAAAATCGAATTGGAAAAGAAAAAACTCTCTCCTTATTTTTAATGCTTTTTATTGCAAAGATCTTTTCAAAAAGTACAACTTTTCATCATCAGGCAAGAGCACTTAATGAACTAATACAAAGTAACAACTTAAAGTAAAGGTTGGGTGTGGTCACTTCTTTGGGTGTGTCAATTTCTCTGTGTTGTGATTGGTCCTAAAACTTGGGTGTGGTCACTACCAGGATGGGTGTGTCTGTTTGTATGGAGTGTGTATGTGACTGGTTCCATGTAGGCATTTGAGCAGGTCAATGTCCAAAGGTCCCAAGTCATCATTGAGGAGTTTTTCTCTATTGTTTTTATGCATGGCTATTGCTTCCCTAATTGGTAGTTCTGATATTCTGGCAACTGGTTTTTCTAGGGTCAAGTTTAGTTCAGTTATTGTGTGTCCAGATGCTATAATGTGGTCTCCTATTGCTGATTTTCCTTCAATATTGTATCTGGCTTTGTGCATATGTTCCTTGTATCTGGTTATGATGTTTCTCTTAGTCTGTCCAATGTAAAGCTTGTCACAGCCAGAGCATGTGATCTTATAGATTCCTGATTGGTCAGTTTTTGGGTCTTTGTCCTTGAGGCTTCCCAGTAGGGTTTTCAGTTTATGTTGGTTGGTTGTGACAGGTTCTAAATCATTTTTCCTGAAGATCTGGCAAAGTTTGTTGGTTAAGACTGGGTAGTGGGTCAGCTTGATTCTTCTATTTTCAGGTTTATCTCTTTGGAAAGTGGTGATCTCTTTCAATCTTTGTTTGCTTATATGGTTTTTGATGAGGGTGTCTATGGTTCTAGTCTTGTATCCCAGATTGTTGGCTACTCTTTTAATGTGGTCAAATTCTCTCTTTCTGTTTCCTGGGCTCAAGGGTAGTGCACAACATCTGTGGACCATGCTGTTAAAAGCAGCCAGTTTTTGGCTCCAGGGCTGGTAAGAGTCAGCAGGAATGTAGTTGTTGGTGTGAGTAGGCTTCCTATAGATGTCATATTCCAATTTGTTGTCTTTTCTGGTGATTAGGATGTCCACTCATATTTACCCCTCAAAATGGTGTAAAAATGTGTCTTAGGGAGGGTTGGGGTAAAATGGGAATTTTGGGGAAAATAACTAAATATTAATTAACAGGGTGTCATTTTCTTATGATTCGATACCGCTGAGCACGAATATGACGTCAGATTTTTTGTTACACTCATCTAGCCCTCTCCAGAGCACTTGGCCCCTCAAGTTTTACCATTGTTGAAAAGCATTGAAAAGTCGAAAAACGCTATTTTGAGGGGTAAATATGAGGGGAGGGGGTTGAAAATTTTTGTGGGGATACCTATCAAGGATATACATCACTTCCAGAAAAATTTTCAAAATCGGTTGAAATGGGGCTGAGAAAAGTGCTACTGAAATTTCAAAAAAGGGGGGTTCCGCAAAAAGGGGAGGGGGTGTGGATCTGAAATTTTTTGCGCAGAGGTTTCTCTATGGTACCCACCTTTCATGTTAAACGCTTTTGGGGACCATTTCACCCCTCTTAGGCGCCTATAGCCCTTATGTATTTTTTGGGGAACCCCCTTTTTTGAATGGTTGTGGTTCCACCCCCCTTGGGGGTAGAAAGAAAGTTGATATATCACTAGATCGGAAATTTGACGTAGATTCTTATCCGACTACCTATTTCTCGCTAAAATGCAATGCGGGGGAGAAAATTGCAAAAAACTGGTTTTGGGGGGCTTAGATCCACAATAGGGGAGAACGCACACCAGGGACGACCGGGGACTCATCGGATTCGTGTTCAGCACAAAAAAATGGACCAGTATACCAAAATTCAGCTTTCTCCCCCATTTTTCCCAATGGAATGCTATTTTTCCTGGACTATAGGTAGCAATTTTGAAGAACTGAGCGTAAATAGTCGGCCTAGGTCGCATACCTAAACCTTCCATATTATTTGGGAATTTTAATACATATGGTGAGACTAACCCACTGTGAAATTGTCAGCTTCTGAAGTTGATATTTCGGCCTTCTTGGACGATTTTTAGATTTTTGTTGACCAATTTTTTCAAAATTGCAACGTGAAAATCGAAAAATCGTCCTGAATGACTGAAATATGAACTTCATCAGCTGTAAATTTCATCATGTGCTAGTCTCACCGTATGTTTTAAAATGTCGAAATAATACCTTTTGCTATGTTGTTATGTGAAAATCGAAAAATTACTCTCAAAAATCGAAATTATCATCTTCAGCAACTGAAAATTTGCAGTTAGGTTATATTCGATGTCCTCTATCCAATGGTGCATGAATCAGTAAAATCGGCGAATGTCACCTGAGGCACCTCCCTTGTAAAAGAATATCATACACATAACCCCTATACATATAGGGGACCCTGCCCTATGATGGCGCAGTTCCTAAGACGGTGCAATTCAAATTTCTGGCATCTGGCAATGCTGATGTAAAAACCAACCGCACACCGTCTTTGTGCTTTACATTCTTGACATTTTACTGTAGTCAACTAGTCATATCCGCTTGAACAATTACCTTGCTTTCTTCAGAACATATTTTTGTTTTTTTGCTTAAAAATTCGATTGTTGCAATTTTTTGCCGGAAGCTCCTCCAAATTGGTTTCATTACCAAAACTGACTGAAAGTATCTTATAATGTGCGAAATTTCATCTACTTTCTAATGTACTACTCAGTTTTTTCATTAGTATTTATGTTCATTCATAAATTTACTAAAATTTGAATTTGTATAAACAGTCCTATGATAGCGCAGCCGCAAAAGCAGGAGCTTCTCAGCAACAAAAAGGGGTTGATTTAAGTGAATTGTGTAGTAGTGTATATAGTGTGCCTAATGTTACATGTTTCTGTTCAAAATATTTCATAAAAAGGCATTACTGTGAAAATATTGAAAAAAGCATAATTGTCAGCCAAATCACTAAAAAACTTCTAACAGCCTGAAACAAAAAAATTGGGGGTAAATTAGGGATCCTAATGTAGGTATTCAACATAATAATTTCAATCAAATTCAATCGATATATAGTTTCACGTTTTACATTGAAATTGGATTTGCGCCATCTTAGGAATGCATTTTTGCCATCGGCGCATTTCAACCTACTTACAATTCATTCGATTGAGACGAGAGTTTGAAACCAAAAGTTTTACACGTTTTTGGTGGTAAGTAGTAGATAGTCTGAGGGACCTTCCATCAAATTTTTGTCCATTTTGGTTGGATACTTTAGGAGCACCAGGCTTCGGAAAAAAAATTACGCCGCCTTAGGGCCAGGTCCCCTACGACTCACCATCAGTATAAGTAAGGTATATATATGGAAGCACATCGTCAAGCTCATGCAGGGGTGCTAACCGTAACCGCAAAAACCCGAAAACCGTAACCAAAACCCAAACAAGAACCTAATTTTAGCCATTTTCAAACCCTAACTGAAAACAAAAACCAAAATTTCATAGGTTTTTTAAAAACCGTAAAAAACCATAACAATAATAATGAAGCAGAGTGAGTGAAACCGAAACCTAAACTGATATAATTTATTTCGGTTTTTTTCGGTTTTCAGTTTGGGTTTTTTCAGATTTTTCAATTTTTTGGTGGGAATTTTTTCACATTTTCAACTTTTGAGACTCGAAATCCAGGGAAATTGATGAATAAAATTTAATGAACCCATCGAAATATTACGATTACACACGATAATTTTTTCCAATTCTTGAGGCTGGGGTGAAAAGCTGCAAGATGGCCGCAAGGCATCTTGAAGGATTATCAGTTTTCAATTTGGAACTTATTTACCTTCATTTCAGGGCAGTGAATATAAACAGGAAAAAGGCTCGGAAGAATAAAAGATCATTTTGCCCACCTAAATTTGAGATTTGTTACGCATACCGCGTTCAATTAAATAAATTGCTTTGTATTTTGAGATTGAAAAATTTTGAAGAAATTTAAAAGAAATATGTAAAACCAGAAAAAACCGAAAACCGAAACCAAAACCAAAATTTTTGTAAATAAAACCGAAACCCAAACCGAAACTGAAATTTTGAATTTCAAAACCAAAACCGAAACAAAAACTGAAAAATGTCAACAAAAAAATTGGAGTGAAACTGTAACCTTAATAAAAATAATTAAGGTTAGCATCCCTGAACTCATGACAGGGGACGTTCAATTTCGATAAAATCAATAGGATATAGATCTGTATAGGGAGGTGGCTCCTCATTCACGACAGTGGAATAAGAAGGTGGGGCATCAGGATCAACGACATCAGTCTGGACTACGATATGTGGGATCTCGATATGAGGTATCTCAATATGAGGTATCTCGATATGAGGTATCTCGATATGAGGTATCTCGATATGAGGTATCTCGATATGAGGGATCTCGATATGAGGGATCTCGATATGAGGGATCTCGATATGAGGGATCTCGATATGAGGGATCTCTATATGAGGGATCTCTATATGAGGGATCTCAATTTGAGGGATCTCGTTAGGTGGATAGATGGATGTACAAGGCTGAGTCATGATGAAAACATAAGGAGGCCGTATAGTGTAAGGATAATCGATGCAAGAAGCTTCCGGTGTTGTAGGTTCGGTTACACTGGGAGCTGATGCTGGAGTGGAAGGAGATGGAACTGCAGCTGGGACGATTCGTGAGAAAAATACTTCGCTGCAGAAGCTCAGGATGATTAAGTACAGGTAGCATTTAAATGCTGTGAACATAATATACAAGGGGTAATTAGGTAGGTATGAAGATTTAAGTATAATGGAGCTAGTACTGTTAGGAATGATCATACCTACCTGTTATTAGGAACGTGCAAATGTGTTCTATAAAAATGGACAAATCTCCACGTTGAATACTTATATTCAGTTTGTATAGTGTTACGAAAACATACATAAGTAGAATACAAGTTTCACTTTCAAGTAGCAGAATTAGGCACCAAGATGAGTTCTAAAAAGACAAACATAGGTATAAGTAATACTCTTAGGTATTGGTTAATTTTTGAATGAATTGAAACTTGTCTCAACGTTTAATTAAGCACACACAATGCAATTTCTAAAATAGAAACGTGATTTTGAAAAAAAAGCAATATGCGATTTCAAAAAGAAAGCACAACGCGAATTTGAAAAAAAGCACAACACAATTTTGAAAAAAAGCACAATGCACTTTTGAAAAAAAAAACACAAAGCAAATTTGAAAAAAAGCACACTCAAATTTGAAAAAAAGCACTATGAGATTTTGAAAAAAGCACAACACAATTTCAAAAAAAAGCACAACACAAATTTGAAAAAAAGCACAACGCGATTTTTTAAAAAACGTGTAACAATGCAATTTCAAGAAAAAAACACAAAGCAATTATGAAAAAAAGCACAACGCGATTTTTTAAAAAAGAGCGTACACAATGCAATTTCAAAAAAGCACAACGCGATTTTGAAAAAGAAAACACAACGTGAATTTGAAAAAAGCACAACCCAAATTCGCAAAAAAAGCACAACGCAAATTTGAGAAAAAGCAGTACTAGGTTTCAAAAAAAAGCACAACGCTAGGTACATATGGAAATTTCAAAAAAATCGGCCCATCCATCTAAGAGAACATTCATTCCAAAGCATTTTTCCACTTTCAGACTGAAACTAAAAAAAGTTTTACTGCAGGATAAAAATGAAAAATAGCCAGATACTACAATAATAATATGAAATATGACGCCAAAATTTGAAATTGAGCAAAATATTCCCTAAAACCCGCTAAAAACGTAAAATATGCTCTAAAAACGCAAAATATTCCTTAAATAATGCCGAAATATGCCTTCATAATGCTTTTTTGGCGTAGTATGCCAAAATAGGTATGCTCTAACGAATTCGGCTCATAGGTATTACTTGAAATTTTATGACTCTTGGAGATAATTGAAAAATTCACTATTCTCTATGCATACAAAAAGTATGCTCCATCATAAAAATCCGAGCCCTGTCCATCACTTACTAAAAGTGAAACACATCAACGCTGTATACCTACGCAATAAATCCCAATCAAACCAACTGTAAACGCTATCATTTCCATCATATAATATAACCCACTATACTCGGACTGACTGATGTACTGTGCTGCTTGTGGATCACCAAGTATGTGTATCCCTATTGACAAACATTATAGGATATCTTTTATGCAATGCATAGCACAAGCATCGATAAGGCACACACTTGTATAATATTACAGCTGTATGTGTTCTTAAAACAATGTAGAAAACAATAGGTAGGTACTCACTGAATCTCAGTATATAAGGTACACTGGCAGGATCCTTTTCAACTGGATCCTTTACATTGTAAAGAAAGTATACGTTCCATAACTGTACGCGGGAAAAAGGTCAATATTGTTGAATCGACACTTGAACAACAATATTTTACGTATATTTATCTCAGTTCCAACTTACCAAACTAATCCAGCAAATGTAAAACATCCCAGTCCTCAGGGAACAGCAGTAAAAGCATTGTTTCAACTTTGGAAAAAACTTCGCCTTAATTGCTAATAAGATAAACATAGAGATACCGGTACACATGAAGTAGAAATGACTTGGACAGAGGGAACTACGACTACACTATATGTTAAAAATAACGAAAAAATTAACACCTATCTATGACATGAAAAAAATAACTATGAAGCTGAATGCGCATCAAGGTCATGAATTTTGCCCAGACACGAAAAAATCAATAACCCACAGGGATGCGTACCGAAAACAAAATTTCGGTTAAAATTCAAAGGTTCCTGAAGGTTACAGGTTCATTACCAAAAATTAAAAATTTGGGTTCCTGGTTATGGGTTCCAAAAAAATTACCGATTTGAAACCGTGCGTGACTGCGTGGTGCCCTGAAGGCTGAAACCCCCCTTTTTATTGAGAAGATTTTCTTACTAATAAAAATTCCAAAATCCAAGTCCTAAAGATGGTTTTGGGCCCAGACTAGGATGAGAGCCACTCAAGTGCCTCAGAAATTTTCAAGCCCAGATTAAAATTTAAAAAAAAATGATTAGAATATTTTTTTTTAGCATAAAAACAGAATGCACCTACACAAAAAGCACCCATCTAGTGAATAGGTACCTTTGATCCTACATTGAGAGCCAATTCAACAGGTTTTGCCGGCTTCAAAATTTTAAACTTACCCGGTGAACGTTCGCCTTATTTTTTCAATGCTAAGAATCATAAAAATGACAATGAAAATATAAAAGCCTAAAGGGAGCTAAAATACCGCTCCAAAAAAAATTGGGGTACCTGACCCTCCCCCTCTTCTCCTCTTATACATAATTATTTTACCAGGTTTACATTATTTGCAATAGGTACCTATACCTAGTTTTAGAACTGAAAAAATCGACGCAGCAACAAGGTGTTTGAAAACGAGCTTCCTTACTCTAGAACACTTCGACTCCCTCCTGCCCAAATTGATTTCCAGAGTTATACGTAACTTCGATTTTCAATTTAAAAAATATTAAAATTAAAAATATCTGTGAATTAGAAAAATGTTTATGATGCTAAAAAATTATACAGGCAGATGGCGATGAAACTCATCTCCTCCCACCCTCCCTCCCATCTTCTCCCATGCCATCCCAAATGAGTCTTCGTGAGGTCAAAATTACTACGGCTTCCTCATGAACTAATCGTCTCCAGATAATTTTCATTTTGATTTTTTAGTCAGAATAGTTATGCTTCAATTAGGAAATTTTTTTTGTGTTCAAAAATTTTGAGGTGGGTGAACTCCCCCCTGCCCTTACTTTCCCAATAGGGTGTTTGGTAAGGTTAAGAATTTTATTTGAGAGATTTGTATTTTCTGATTTCACCAAAATTCGAAAAAATTCAGTTTTCAATTTCAAATATCAAAAAAAGTTTAGGTAAATTTATTCAGTTCTCTTATTTTGAACTCTTTCTGACGTATTTCATGAAAAAGTTGATGAAAATTACACTCACAACAAAAAAATAAAAATTCGTTAATTTTTGAATCTTTTATTCGAATTTTAATTTTTTTGTGATGAGTTCGTTTCATCGAGTGAAAGGGTTTTTTCAACTTTTTCAACAGATACGTAAAAATATGGGTCAAATGGGTCAACTTCACCAATCAAAACTTTCTTTCATGTTTTAAATCAAAAAATCGCATTTTATCGCAAACTTTCAATTTTTTAAATCAACTTTACCACATAGTGCCATCCCAATTTTTTAATATGTTGTTCAGCTTGAAAAGTTGTCCATAATATATTTTTTTCAGAATTTTTGAGAGTCTGAACGATATGAAAAACACATTTTGAATCTTTTCGAGCTGATTTTTTCTACGAAGAAAAGTGGCAACACTGATTTTTATGATATCACCAAAAAGCCTTTCAAAACCCCTAACTATGCGAAAATGTTCCATTTTGGTAGGTATCGCGGTTATCGAGTAATCCACTGCTGAAATGGATGGTGTTTTAGGTTCACTGAAAACTTTGACACCCCCTGACTGCCTTTAAAAATTAGCTAGAGGGCTGCAATTTGCGCCATTGGTCATCCCTTCGGAAGGTTTTAATACAGGAAAAATTTCAAAAAAATCGCCGAACCGCCCACCACTTCTTGGTCCAATTGACGTGGAATGACCCAGTGGATGGATATTTTGAGATGCTAATTTTAGAAAAATTGCGATAAAAAGAGTCCAAAATGAAATTCATCAGCTCGTGTATAACTTAAGATTAATTCTCTTTGGGATTTTTTCGATCGATTCTACCACAAAATTTTTGAAATCAATTTTACTGGTTTAAACACAAAATTTTTTTCAGCAGCATGAGGAATTTTTCGAAAAGAATATAAGACAACTCATCAAGTCGTGAAGTTGCGGTTACGACAAATTTTGAGAATTGACTTGAAAGATTGTTGGATCCAATAAGTGGATACATATGGGATGGATTTTGCGCTGGCCCTCCTCACATAAATTTATTTCTAGTAGGCCTACTGGAGAATTCAAAAATGGGCTGGAAGATCCAGAACCCAGAACGGTTTGAAACTACCATCAATTCTGGTTTGAGAGGTTTAAAATAAAATGGAAACCACATTTCATTCTCTTACCACAATTTTTTGAATCAAATTTTAATTTTTCCATTAAAAAATGAACCAAAAATTTGGATTTTTCAAACTTTTTGAAAAATTGAAAAACTTTCGAACCAGGTGAAGCTGAATTGAAGGCTCGTATAAAAATACATCACCAGCTGAGCCAAAATTTCAAGACATCGAGAGCCAAAGAGATCAATTTTCCATTTCTGGGCACCCTGTAGTGTATAGGTACGTACCTTTGATCCTACATTAGGAGCCAATTTAAAAGGGCTCGCATGCTACAAAATTTTGAACTTATACCAGTTGAACGTTCGCTTTCTACAAATACATTATTTTTTCAATGTTTACAATCATAAAAATCACGACGATGAAAATATAAAAGCCTAACTGGGGGCTAAAATACAGCTCTTTAGAAAAAAACTGGGGTACCTGACCCCCCCTTATAATTATTTTACCAGGTTTACATTTTGCAATACCTACCTAGTTTTAGAACTGAAAAAATAAACGATGAAGCGACAAAATGTTTGAAAAGTGTAAAATGCTGATTTTTAGAATTTCGGTGGATTTTAACCCTCCCTCCCACTCCTTCCTTAATCTAGAACACTTCGACTCCCTCATGCCCAAAGTGGTTCTCAGAATTAATTATAGGTAGCTAAATTCGATTTTTTTATTCAAAAAAAATTGAGTACTTAAGTAAGTAAAAAATATTTGTAAATTGGAAAAATGTTCATGATGTTCAAAAATTGTAGAGGCCGATGGTGATGAATCTCCTCTCCTTTCTCCCTCCTCTCTTCTTCCATTCCATCCCAAATGAGTCTCGGTGAGGTCAAAATTACTCTCTAAGGTTTTTTGCTAATTTCAGGGCCAATAAAGAAGTCGATAATATAACAATCAAGTACCAGTAAAACGCGCAAAAAATGACTAAAATTCTGATTTCCAAAATTTTTGAACAGTTCTATCCCCTCTCCTTTTTTCTCAACTCACTACGACTTTCTTATGCACTAATCTCCTCCAGATTTTTCATTTTGATTTTTTAGTCAGAATAGTTATAGGTATGATTTAATCAGGAATTTTTTTGTGTGTTCAAAAATTTTGAGGTGAATGAACTTTCCACCGCCTCCTTTCTGGGTACCTATTTGGTAAGGTTAAAATTATTATTCGAGAGATTTGTATTTTCCGGTTTTAAGGTCAAATAGGAAGTAAATGCTGTGATAATAAGATGCACAAAAATGACTGAAATTATGATTTCCAAAATTCAATTGCCTCCATGTTTTTATTTTTGGTGAAAAAATCTTTCAATATTAGATAAATTTCAGTGCGATTAATTTTGAAACAGATAATTACCGTCTCCTCATGAGCCTCACAAATATGTAGGATTTGAATAAATGAGATCTAAATTAGGTACCTACTCTCTGAGATAAGGGGCCAATTTGATTCTCTTCTACTAAGTTACAATTTTAAGAAATGTATGATTGAATTTGAAAAATATTGTGACCAGAAAAACTGGATTCTTTTATTAAAATTGATGTTCTACTTTTCCATTTCAAGTCACATATTTTCCAAAACTTTTGCCATTGCTTCACTCGGGCCAATTTAGTTATTTTTTTCACTCTAAGAATTTCACAAAACCACTGATGAAATTGAAAGAAAGTTGAGATCGAAAAAACCAGATTCTTACTCGTACATTAAAATTGATGTTGTTCTACTTTGCGATCTACAAACTTTTCAATGCTTTCGGCTTCGGTTCGCTCGGCACAAATTGATTCTCATCTACGAAGTTACAATATTTAAAAAAATGTGTGATAGAATTTGAAAAATGTTGAGATTAGAAAAACCGAATTCTTTCATTAAAATTGATGTTATTCTTATTTTCAAATCATACTTAAATTTTCCAAAACTTTGGCCCGAGCGATGCTTCTTTAAAACCTTTTAAGAATGTGAAAATTAAGCAAAAAAAAAATTCCAAAAATACTCATAATATTCGAAGCTTATAAAAAAATGCAAATTTTTCATTTCTTTCGGAACAGAACCACTAGTTTTTCAAAATTTTCCAATACCAGAGTGTTCAGCACGTTAAAATTTCAATTATAGTCGGCAAAGTTACAATTTTTTGGCTACAAAATGTCGTGATACAATCCCCTCACTATACTTGTAACTTAAATAAGATCCTTTTTTTTCATCCAACTTGGAAATTTTCAGTCAAATTAGGTTGGGATCTTAGGATCTTTGCCCCCCCCCGCCAGCAAAACCACTTCGCTACGTCCCTGGCTGTAATGTAGGAGGTCTACCTGACAAAATTTAAAATCATATCTGCTTTTGGTTAGCTATCGTAATTCTTGTGTCAACAAGACGTTACTTTTTCATTTACCTCGTTGCATCTAAAAAATTCAATTTTGACGAATTAGAATTTGGAAAAGAATATGATCTAGTGGTGTTGATATTTGTAAGTTTTTTGTATCGATAAATAAATATGTACCTATTGATATATTTGTATCGTCGATAGGTAGGTATGTCGATATTTTTTATGATGAAAAATTCCTTTAAAAATGATGCAGTGTTTTTTTCTTTTCGTTTTGTTTCAACGAATTGCTCAAATTTCCTTTTTTTTTGAACAAAGTAAGTACATAGGTACATATGATTGTGTTTGTGTGCTAAGTGGGTAGGTAAGTAAGAATTTTCAACTCTGAAAGAAAAGTTGAAGGTGAACAAATTGATCAAATCCAGATTTTAAAATTTAAATAGGTAGCAAAAGAGGACTGAGACGAAAAGTGCGAAGGAAATCCCGAATATGAATTGCATTGATCAAGAACAAAATGCAATTTTTAAATTTCGGATGTGATTGTTGTTTTTTAGAAGCTTTCTATTGGCGTTTTTTTCAGATTCAAAATATTTTTGAACATACTTATTGATATCACGTAGGTACTTTGTTGTTGAGGATCTATATATTATCAGAGTAGACATCGATTTATAATATCAATCAATATGTACTGCATATAGGTACTAAAAAGAATTGAAATAGGTACATGTAGTGAATCTTGTGGGTTAAATATCATCATCATCATTGGTACCTATCAATAACCTAATTGTGTAGGTACCTATTTGATTCGACTTATCTTTTTAAAATTTGATTAGTGGCTACGTATTATGGAAGTCAATTTTATTCCACTAATTTGCAGATGATACGAAATTAAAAATATGAACTTATCTTTTATATTCGGATGTAAAAGCAACTTTGTAATTTAATAGGTACCTACTTACTGATATTAGTATGGTATGTACATAATCTGCTGATTATAAAAAATTGTCGGAATTATTGATCAACTGGGCAGATAAATTTTAAAAGGGTGATAAGTGATAATGAATCCTTTTTTCATTAGTAAGTAGATAGTAGGTACTCCTGATAAGTATTTTATTTCGTTTCTGAAAATGATGTTTTTCCCTCATTAATCAGCTGGTTGGGCTGTTACATTATTATTGTATTTATTTATAGACACTAACTTCTGAATTTAAATTTCTTTTTTTGTAGTTTTCCGAATGTATTGACATGTATTTACTGAGTATAATTTTCGCAATCTCACATTCGGTGGTGGTGATTTACTCACATGACCAGGCCCCCACGGCACTTTGCATTAAGAAGAATGTTGACATTTCAAGTGTTGAACAAGTGATTTACCCATATTCAGAATCATTTCTAGACCTGATTATCAAGAGTAGTGCTTGGGTTGACAAAACCTTGCTTCTTCAAACTCTCGCTGAGTCATGCAAGAAGTATCATATCATAACTTGCGCCAGAAGATGGGGCAAATCGGTCACTTTGTCGATGGTGAAGTTGTTTTTGGAAATCCCCACCAATGAATACGGCATCCAGAAAGGTGAGACTTTGGAACTGATGCCTCAAAATGAATCTCATGCATACTGGTTCTTTAGAGAAGGTATAATTTATGATCCAAGAAATAAGGAAAAGGTATTACTTGAAGACAAACCACAGATCGCCTCGTATTTGAGTCTCGATAATCATATGCAACAATATCCTGTAATTCTGTTGG
The DNA here is from genome assembly GCF_950023065.1 of Planococcus citri. Lineage (NCBI taxonomy): Eukaryota > Metazoa > Arthropoda > Insecta > Hemiptera > Pseudococcidae > Planococcus > Planococcus citri. The sequence goes on from NC_088678.1 coordinate 10,933,890, forward strand.
ATTTTAAAGCGATGATTGGATTCGAAGGTTGCATGGACATACTTGAGCAACAAATCACAAAGGCTTTTAGATCACATTGGTATTTATTGGACACCTGGCACGATAAATTGGAGGACAGCACACTTCGCCCATCCACTAAAGACGAAATCCATACCAAGATTGACACTTTTAGAAAATATGAGCAAGGGTCACCATCCTTCCCGGGGAGCCGTATTAAATTCTTGATAGATGAGTTGCAATTACATCATGGCAAAGGAGTGATTGTTTTAATAGATGAGTACGACGCGTACTACAACAATATTTACTTCAGCGGATATCCGTCTAATGAAGAAGAAGCTAAAAAAATACTCCAATTCTGTAGAAGATTTTTTGAAGACACTTTTAAAGGTAACAACAACGTGCATAAACTAATAATGACAGGCATTTCCCGATTTGTTGAAGTCTCAACCTTTAGCGGAATGAACGAGGACCTTGAAGAGACAAATTTTGTCAACATGCGTGAGCTGAGTCCCTTCTACGGGATTAATTTGGACGAATTTAAAAAGCTCGCTTCGAAACGTATGATTGATGAAGAAGTCATCCAAAATGCTATTAGTCGCTATGATGGGTACTCCATGCTCAGCAAACCAGGATTAAAGCACATGTCCGCGTGGAATTTAGTAAATTTTGTCAATAAGCGCTTTGTGGGGAATTTTTGGCTAGAGACAGCCCCAAGCGCAATCTTCAAACTTCTGAAATATCCAAGTTTTATGAAATCTATCAGGGAATTACTGAACGATATACCGATCAACATTTGTTACAGTTCCATTGCCATGCTGTCTTCGATGTATGGTAAACGTTTGAATGATCTCATGCATGCCAAAGAGGAAAAACATAGTGATATAGATGTTGAAGCCAATGAAGCTGCATTCGCTTTGTTAGTGCAAGCTGGGTACCTTACCCTGGTTGACCACCATGAGCATATTTCTGAAGATATTCAACGCGGAGATGATACGATGATTTCATTGAAAATACCGAATGAAGAAGTCAAATACGCCGTCCAATCATACTGTAACACAACAACCCTCTTTTCCTATAATTAGGAAATATCAATTTTTCGAATGTGAGTCACCTAAGTAGGTTTCTCATAATTATCAACAAACTTTTGGTGTACCGATAGTGCACAATCGGTTCCACGAAATTTTGATGACATTTTGATTATCTCACCTACCAAATTAGGTCTTTCTTACCTAATCTTTCAAGGTTATATTTTTCGAATCTATAGCCTGCATTGTTCCTCTACATAACATATATAGATATACTCACAATAACTAGTGTAAGTTCGTCTTCATTTGGTAGCCAACAAATGAACATTAAATATTGTACCTTTTCATGGTGTGTAACTATTTGAATCAAAAATATTTCGCGAAGTATTTCTCATATAAATTGAACATTCAAGATACAAATGTTGTGTGATTCGTTTCGTTTCTTCTTTCATAAATTCGGTGACAGTGCCTTTGTAACAATACGTCATCAACTTGAATTTTGAATTGCTTGAGAAGCAGGGATGGAAAGTGGAAACCAAAATGAAAAAAATATCGGTTACAGTTTTGAGATTTCGGTTTTGAGCATAAAAATATTGGTTAATTTTTAGAGGTTATTTTTTTTCTAATTAATTAAATAAGGTTACGGTTAAGGGTTAAGGTTATGACCAAAAAAAATAAAGGTTACGGTTAAAAGTAAGGGTTGCGGTTTTTTTCTTTTTATTTGCCAAAAAATCAAACTTATTTATACCTCAATTTCAAAAAATGCACCTGCGGCTGCAGCTGCAGCTCAGGTCTAAGTTCTGCAATGGAAAATGGTGTTTTTTATAAATCTCAAATCCAAAAAAAAAATCGTAAATCGTCAATTTTTGCAACGAATTACTCGAAACTTCTTCAAGTTTACCCCCCCCCCCCCCCCATCCGCCAACCGATCAAATGTCACCATTTTTTGAGCTCAGGTGGAGCATCCAGCGAAAGTTCGAAGCGAGGAAATGGGAAATGATGTTATTTTAAATTTATATCTTAAATTCCCAAAAAAAAAAAACAAAAATCGTCAATTTTTTCAACGAATTACTCAAAACTTCATCAAGCTTATCCCTCCTCCCCCCCATCCCACCCAATCGAATGTCACCATTTTTTGAGCTGAGGTGGAGCTTCCAGCAAAAGTTCAGAGGGAGGGAATGGAACATAATGTTTTTACAAAATGAACTCAAATTCAAAAAAAAATTGAAAATCGTAAATTTTTGCAACGAATTACTCCATTCAAACATAAAAGCGATCAAATGAAAAAAGATGTTTTTAGAAATCTTAAATTCAAATAAAAAAAATTAAAAATCATCAATTTTTGTAAAGAATTACTCGAAACTTTGTCTACTTTGAAAATTAGAAAATTTAATCCGGTCATAAGTTCAACCTTCTGAATCAACTAGGTACAAAAGGGGAATTCCAAATCCAAAGCAATGAAGTGGAAAAATAAATGATGTTTTTACTAATCTCAAATTTTAAAAAAATCCAAAATCGTAAGCTTTTGCAACAAATATCTCGAAATTTTGTCAATTTCCTGGAGTGTACCTCCCTCCCCTAAGTGACAATTTGCAATCAACATCATTATTTGCCTATAAATGGGTATGTGATTTGGTTCAATGCAGATCAAAAGAGATTGAGAGATGCAAATTTCCAAGACGCAAATTTCCAAGAAAAGTCTTCTCAGTTTCATTTGTTTTTAAAAAATTGCAAAAAATTTGAATTAAAATTTTAAAAGTCATGTAAAGTGCCACATTTCAAAAGAAAAAAAAATGAAAATTTTTCTCAAAAAAATAACCGTAACCGAAATAAAATGAGTCGGTTACGGTTATGGTTAAAAAAATTTATACTAATAATTTTGGTTAAGGTTATGGTTTAAAAAAATGTAATCTTCAATTTTGGTTACGGTATAATGGTTATGGTTACAGATTTTTCATCATTTTAGCGGTTAAAATTCATTTCGGTTAAAAATTTCGGCTACGGTTTCCATCCCTGTTGAGAAGTATGCGAAACCGTTTTTCAGCTCTAGTCTAAAATGTGCTGTACATTTGGAAGCACTGTTATCCAATTTCGGTGACATGGCCCAACGAACCACCAACATCGCGAATTTGTGCAAGCACTTGACTTAAAATTACGATAGGCCAACACACTTGATCTAATTCAAATTGGGGAAGAATCCGTTTTTATTTCATAGACCCAACGAAAATTTATACAAATAACCAAGTAACAATCGTGAATTTAGGACATTAAGTTGATAAAGTCATCTCTCTCTCTCTCTCTTTCATTTACTTATATTACATCTCAAAGAAATTTTAAAAACGAAAATCAACTTTTAAAGAGAGCATTCTATCTGAATTTCTTCAAACTGCGAGTTACTTTTTACTTGTAACAATACAAATAAAGCAGATTAAGGTGGAAAATTCTTATCGTAACTCGAGAAATAATCAAATATAACGAAACTTTTTACGCAGAAATACAAAAATAATAATAAACACGATGGACTTGAAACTCCTACGTTCCATTTTGATAAACTCTTTTATCTTTCACAACTTCAATTCACACTTCAACGCTATCAAAAAAAAAAAAAAAATTAATATCAAACAATATTTACCCAACTCGTCGAAAAAATATCTCTTACTTTCCTCGCTTCGGAGACAAAATAAACAAAAGCAAAGCACTCGACGAACCGGTACCATGCAGCCAGGAAATAATTAAAATAATTTAATTGAAAATACACAATAAATGTAAAATACCATACAATAGGTACGCGACTTTGGAATAGTAAATGATAAAATATAAGGTAGGTAAGTATACCGCAAAAAACATTACATATATAATGGTGTATCTTCGAATAAATACACATAAATCATCGATAAAATACAAAAAAAAAAAAAAAAAATGTATAAAGTAATACATTGTGCGATTTAAATACTTAAAAAATACGTACCACTAAAGCTCATATAATATAAAATAACAGAAAGAGGGTATCTGATAAAAATAATAACTTATAATTTTATTTATACATTCGACTAGCGAAATATTGTGTAGTCAAATACTCTTCTTGTACTTATATTGAAAGTACAATAAACATCTGCTTTCTCGTAGGATAACTTTACACGAGAACTATAATATATAATAAATTTCTACACCATTTTGTTTAAAAATAAAACAGTAAAGTTAGGTTTTTTCGAGGATATAGGTGAAATTTCATATAATAATAAAAAGTAATGCATCGAAAAGCCATAACACTTCGTTGCTTTTTTATATGTATGCGCCTCGTTGGTTGGAAAAATTGAATTTTAAAGATGTTAGGTTACTATATGCAGGTGTAAAAACACTGTAGCTCGGTGAACTGCCAAAATACTGCGATAATAAAATAATTTATATCGATGGTAGATTATTGGTATATATTTCGTACTCTTTCATTGTTTTCAAGTTGGGAGGAAATGCATTTTTAACAACTAGTATGGCACTTAAAATGTAACTTTTCTAGAGTTTTGAGGAGGAAAAATTCTTCTGGTTGTAAGTTTTTTTTTAGACAGCGTATGGTGGAGGAGCCATTTTTTTGGATGTTTCGCTGGTATAAGATGGAATTGGAGGCGTTACAGGTTCGGGTATCGTAGCTGAGAACGAGGTAGGTCGAGAATTTTCAGCTTCCATAGCTTCGTGGCGAACGTTTTGGTAATGACTGAATAAGATGAGTAAGAAATACGCTTCGACAGCTGTGAAAAAAACAAAAAAACAAAATGTGAGTAAAATGTGCCAGATTACAGCATGAAAAAATACCGAAGTATTGTACAAGATTCGTGATGAATAAAATATAGGTACTATAGGTAGGTAACATAGAATATAGCACTAAGGTGATAATTACCTAAAAAGAATAACGACGTGAGAATAATACAAGGCAGAACGTTATCATCTCGGATATGTTCGAAGTGTTTCTTAATTTCGTCCACCATGGCTGGAGCGAATCCCAAGATCATGGTGAAGATGAATATGAGGATCAATTTGTAAAGCATGAACGGTACCATGTATTTGGGTTTTTTCTGTAATAACATAAAAATACACGTTTGATGGATTAGCAAGTATAATAGGGAATTATTGCTACCTATAAAATAAAAATCTTCTAGCATATTCGAATAGACAATTGGTTGCCATATAGCTGAGCGTGAAATTCACGAGTTATTTTTCCTTCATCTAAGTATATTGACAATGAGTCAATGAATAGAAAAAAAAAATTCACAAGACACCACTTTTTTTCATATTATACTCACTTTGTAAATACCGTATAATGCATGGGCTACCACCACAACGGTGACTACGCTCAGCCACATTAAATCACGTTTGTACTCGTTCGATAATTTCTTGTCGGAGCCTGGAGACAAAAAATTGAGTAATTCAATGATCAATATGGTTTACCTACACATTGGGAATAAATATACGGACACGCTTATCAACAATTCAAATAAAATAAAACCTACTCATATCCGGAACAGTATTGCTCAATATGTTCAAGATTGGTACGACTGCTTGGATCTGAAAAAATAAAGTAAATGAAAATTTAGTATATCTAGATGTAAATACAATTTGGGAATATTTTTACCTATACAAATTGAGTGTTTGTGAGCATCATTAATGAGCATTATTTGGCAATGATATGGTTCAAAGAATTTAAATTATTAGAGAGAGGGAGGGGAGATGTAAAATGCGGCAATTTTTTCCAATTTTGGAAATATTTTCAATCAGTGCCCAACTTTTTGAAATTTTGAAGCGATTTTTTTCTGATCTTTTTGGATTGGGACTATGGGGATCCTCTCTCTTGGACCATTCCACGTCAATTCGACCAAGAAGTGGTAAGGGGGGTCGGCGATTTTTTAGAAAATTTTCCTGTGGAAAGACCTTCCGAAGGGATGACCAATGGCGCAAATCGCAGCCCTCTAGCCCATTTTTAAAGGCAGCCAGGGGGTGTCAAAGTTTTCAGTGAACTTAAATTATCATCCATTTCAGCAGTGGATTACTCGATAACTACGATACCTACCAAAATGGAACTTTTTCAATAGTTAGGGGTTTTGAAACATTTTTTGGGGATATCATAAAAATCAGTGTTGCCACTTTTTTTCGTACGGAAAATTATCTCGAAAAGTTTCAAAACGTAGTTTTCATTTCGTTCCGAATCTCAAAAATTCTGGAAAAAATATACTTACATATTATGGACAACTTTTCATGCTGAACAACATATTAAAAAATTAGGGTGGCATTATTTCGTAAAATTGATTTTAAAAAATTGAAAGTTTGCGAAAAAATGCGATTTTTTTGATTTGAATCATGAAAGAAAGGTTTGATTGGTGAAGTTGACCCATTTGACCCCTATTTTACGTATCTGTTGAAAAAGTTGAAAAACCTCTTCCACTCGATGAAATGAACTGGTCACAAGAAAATCAAAATTCTGAATGAATTGAAAAAAATAACGAATTTTAATTTTTTTGTTATGAGTGTAATTTTTACCAAATTGATGTTTGGAAATTCAACACTGATTTTTATGATATCATCAAAAAGCCTATCAATACCCCTAACTATTGAAAAAAGTTCCAGAAAAATTTGAGACTTTGAGCCATCTAGGTGACTACGTCAGGGGTCCTCAAGCATGAATTAATAATATATTTGATTCGATTGTAAAATATCAAAGGGTACTTAAGTGACTGGTCTGAGTTTGCTAAAAATCAAGAAAGCTTTATTTTTACGATCCTCTTTTTCTATAAAATGGCCAATTGTATCTGCGAGGAGAGTGATTCTTATTTTGAAATTTCGGTTTGAGGCATACCTACTCCCTCCCCTTTCAGAAAAATTCGTTCCAAGAGCCCTCCCTCAAGTTGAAATTTTTTTTCAATTCTCATTTTTCTGCACAAGAATTCTTTTACATGACTAATCCCTGTTTCAAGAAAAACCTCTTGTATGAAACCATCAAATTTGAAAATAAACAACAAAAAATGAAATAAATCATTTTTTTTTTAATTTCTCATTTTGTGTGTATTTAAATAACGTTTTCTAAAGAGGAAATTTCCCTTGTTCTCCCGAGCAGTTTTAACTTCCTGTAATATAAGCCCCACAAAATTGGAAAAAATTTCAAAAAATAAAGTAAAACTTGAATTCAGCAAAAAAAAAATTATTTTGGGTGGAAATACATCTGTGACCTGTTCTGACAAAAGGGACCACAAGTCGGATTTTTTCATTTTCAATTTTTTGGCCATTTTGAAAACTAGACATCATACCGAGTCGAATGAGACCAATCCCAGCCTCCTAGTTCATTTTTTCCCACCTTTTTTCATTTCTTGAAGTTGAAGGATTGAAAAACAAGATTTTGAGAAAAACACATTTTTTAAAAAAATTTATGAAAACTGATAATGTGATGTTTTCCGAGAAAAGGTACATAATGTTTCAAAAAATGGATTCTGGTACTTGAAAGTGCGTAGAATAACATGGGATAAGTTAAATTTACGATAAGAACACGTTTATATTATAAAAACGTAATAAGTACATATATCGAAAACTAAGCCTCCTAGAAAAAAACTAATGACATTAAGTCGATTGGAAATTTAATTCTCTACAATTTTTCTCGACATAATTTTTCCATAGAATGCTTTGTTCCGCCTCCAGAGAGCTTTGAAAGTTTTGAGCGCTCAAATTTTCGACTGACACTAACTTAAAAATGCGCTTTCAACACATTTTTCGGCCAAATCTTGTGGAAGAAGAAGCTGCATCATCATACAGAAATTTCACTATCCAAATTAATTACGAATGAAATGTGAAATTTCTGTATGATGATGCAGCTTCTTCTTCCACAAGATTAGGCACAACATTCTCATACAGAAATTTTACTATCCAAATTAATTACGAATGTTGTGTGAAATTTATACAGATGTGCTTTAGAGGTGAGAGTAGCTGGCAGCTCGAAGTTCTGAAAAAGCTCAAGCATTCTTGTATTTGTAGTTTATAATTATTATAACTAATCATGATTCCTTTATGTTGTGCCCAATCTTGTAGTGGAGGAAGCTGCATCATCATACAGAAATTTCACTATCCAAATTAATTACGAATGAAATGTGAAATTTATACAGTATGTGCTTTAGAGGTGAGAGTAGCTGACAGCTCAAAGTTCTGAAAAAACTCAGGCATTCTTGTATACCGCAGTTATTATTTTTCGTAACTAATCATGATTCCCTTGCAATTGGCCCAATGTCTTTGTCGAGTAAATGGCATCATTATACCAAAATTACACGCTATCCAAATCAATATTCAATTACGAATGAAGTGTGAAATTTATTCATTTGTGCTTTGGAGGTATGAGAAGCTGACAGCTAAAAGTTCTGAAAAAGCTAAGGCATTCTTGTATTTGTAGTTTATAATTATCGTAACTAATCATGATTCCAGTCGAGTAACCTGCATCATCGTACAAAAATTTCACTTTACCCAAATTACAAATGATGTGTGAGATTTATTCTGATGAGCTTTAGATATTTGTGGCTTGTGCAACTAAAAGTAAAAAGTCCTGAAAAAGCTGAGGCATGCTTATATATACACATTTTATAATTGTCGTACTTTTTACTTCAAGTAAAGTGTATTCTCATATGCGGTACTTGATGTGCTCATGTCTCATGTTTTAGCCACTTTTACGAAACTAGTTAATCAAAAAATGAAAAAATCGCTCTGTACCCCACTGCGTATACCCTTTGTGATTATATTTTGTGAAAGCATATTAACAAATTCATAAAATTAAAAATGGAGGACATTGGCCCGTATTTTACCTCAACTTTTTCATATTTATGCCCCACCAAAAATGGGAAGGGGCTCATCGAGGATTTGCTTTCAATAATTAGGTGGGTGGAATGCGATTATAAGATTACCTCAAATTTGGGCCAATTAGGTACTTTACTTTTTCGTAATTTACAAAAAAATGAAAAAATTGACCCCTCATTTACGAAATGGTTTTGAGGGGGAGGGGGGCATACAACACATTAAAGTGATATTCATGTCAGTCCTATTCAATAAATTGAAAGCATTTTTTTGAATCACTTACAGTTTGGTCCAGGCCTTTAAGGGTTAACTTTGAGGGGGTTTATAGGTAACCAACATGCATTGGGAGACCGTGGGGAAAGTTTTTCTTGAAAAAGCGCTTATTCATGCAGAAAGATATTTTCAAAAAATTTCTACAGACATCAATTTATAATATTTTTTTTATTTTTCCCTTTGAGGGGCTTCATGCAAGAGAGCCAAAATCATTGGGTGGTCCAACAATGGTTTTTTCTTAAAAAGGGGGTTATGTAGAACAATTCTAATGTGGAAATGAGATATTTTTATCAAATTTTCTATAACTTTGATTTATTCCCCTACAACAATGACCATGCTAATTTCAATGTGAATATCGACCCATCCACATCCGTCACTTTTGGATGCCACATGTCGATGTGAATTTCGACCCTGTGTCGAGCTAATTGTTGATGTAATTGTCGACTGATGTTGATCTACATTCGTGTCGACAATTGGCTCCACACAGGGTCAAAATTCACATCGACATGGGGCATCCAAAAGTGACGGATGTGGATGGATCGACATTCACATCGAAATTTATGTCGACCTCCTCCTTCTTTAAGTTATAGAATTTGAGTTTAAAAATTTTTAATTTGTTTTCCCAAAAATTATTTCCTCTGATGTGGATATTGCTAGTGCTGAAAATAGCATCGATGCAAAGTCCACTTCCGAAGAAGTACAGATGAAAAGTCTGTGTAATCAAGAAGTTCAACAGAATTCCTTTATATCAAAGATGGTGCAATACTTTATCTGCGAGTATCAAACTAATCCATTTTCATGTCGACATGTCGATGTTAATGTTGATGTGAAATTCGACGTCAACAAATACATCCACAATATCAACATCATATCATCTACAACTCCAAACTGCGGAAAAGTGAATAATTTCATCAATTCCCTAAAAAATTTGTTTTCCACATTGAACAAGATCATATTTTTGAATGTTTACTAAAATTTTAAACACTAAAAAAGAAATTTTTATTCTGAAGAAGTGGTCGACATAGTTGTAGATGTAAATTTCGAGCATCGAATTTTACATCTACATGTCGAGATGGCATGTCAAGGTATCAGAAATGATGAGAAAATTTCGAAAATTTTCATTTACCTGGCTTTTGTATGGACAGAAGATTCCTACTAAATAATTAATTGATCACTTTTCCATCATATGTTGGAAAAAAACATAGTCGATGTAAATGTCGACGTCGACAATTGTTGTGCGGGTTCATTTTTGTGATTTTTGCAACTTTGAGGGGCTCCATACTAGAGGGCCAACATGGTTTGAAGGGCCGGGGGAATTTTTTTCTCAAAAAGAGGATTATTTAGAAACATTCTGGCGCAGAAACAATAAATTTTCATGAATAGAACTTTTTTTATTTTTTTTATTTTTTTTATTTTTTCTCCATTTAGAAGGCTACCGGCACCACTTTTTTTACAGATAGGGGGGAAATAAAAAATAGGGAATTATTTCCTTACCGGAGGTCATGTTTTGGGGGGGGGGGGTGGGAGCTACAAAATTCCAACTTTTCAAAATAAGGAACACCCTATAGTACCTACCTATGCTGAATTTTATCCAAATTTTGAAATAACCAGTCCTTTTCCTCCCTCAAGTGCGGCCTAAATTATAAAATTGCCCCTTTGACCCTTTGAAAAAAAAGTCCAACTTTAAACATTCAAGATTTTTGTGCGTATTTCATTTCATAATTATTTAACTTCGTCAACAGATCAACTCAAACTTCAACCAACTTCATATTTTTATAGAGAATATTGCAACCTGTCTTAAAACTCTGGTGTTGGTCAAAAACATATTGATGGTATTTTCTAGCCTACTTAGGAGGGGAAAAAAATGCTCCGAGGAATTTTAGGAGAGATGAGTAGATTTATGGATGGTCTTTAACCAGATGGTTCTTTTTGGTATAGGAATAATGCAATTTGAAATGTAACTTTCTCAACTACAATTTTCATTTTAGAGGAATATTTTGAAGTCGTGAGTAACTTTTTCAAATTAGGAGCCAAAATTTTAATCATTAGGCTATATTTTGAAATAATACACGTACCTAAGTATATACGAGTACAAAGCCCAAAAACTGGAATAAAAATTCTCGAAATAGCTATGTACTTGTCTAACCAAAATTTCAAATTTTCTAACCTCTGAATGCATCTCGATGACACTCAAAAAACGTATAACAATTTTCATTATAATCGTAAGTAGGTAGGTGGTTACATTACATTTTCTATTTGGTTCTGCAAAACTAATTTCCAAATGGCCACAGGGATGATAAATACATTTAATAATATTTCAAAGCAATCTACCCTAATCGCTAACCCAGCGTTCTATTTTGTTATTATTAGATATACTCGAAATTGAAGTCGCAGCTCGGACGTTCGAATCAATTTATCAAAATTACCTATTACCGGACACTCGCACCTCCCTCGCCCCTTCTTCCTCTTCATATACTATACCTCTTAACGCGCAATCAAAACACATCGGCAATAATTCAGTTTACAATTGCGGCAAATTGCATGTTACAGCAGGGAATCGATTCTATGTCGAAATCAAAACAATAAAACAAGAGCGCGAATATACGAGTAACGTTGGTCTTGTAAAATGGGTGGCAAAAAAGGAAAGTGGTACCCTTGAACTTCAATGATAAAAGGCGAATCAACTTGCAAAATATTTACCAGTCGTCGTACGTTTTTCGTATGTACACTGCGCAAAGCAAATTCTCTGTGCTGAAATTCAAATTCATCCTTTACACAGCGAGTTAGGTCACAGGATGAAATTTAGTACGACGTGGTAGGAAACTATAGCAGAAATTTTTCACCGTGGTCGATAATTTCGTAGCCGGCTTTATTCGCAAGCTGATTACATGTGCGGCTTTCGAGGAAGCTCGGTTTGAAATTTACTATTTCTGAGCACGTTTTGGACGTAAAACCTTTTTAAAAGGATCACTTTAATTAGCAGCGTTGAATAAAGAATAAGCTACACCTACTTATAGGTATTCTGACTAGTACCTGGCTGGTTTGTTCAACAATTTTTTTACTTCTTTTTTTTTGTGTGTGTGAGAGAGAAAATTGCTTCACTCTGTTAGGGTTGCCTTACGGAATCTTGAAACGTTTTCGTCTGATCGATTTTGAAAAAGTAAAAAACCCAAGAGACTCGAGTGTCTGAAAACGAAGTGTTAAAGAAAAGGTAGATCTATACCAACGTAATTCCCAAAAGAATACCGATGCTCCAATTCTTTTTCAAGGTTTTCATACACGTACATTGGAAAATCTGGCACAACACGTAGGTAAAGAAAAATACTCGTACCTCGACAGCTAGCGAATCGAATTGAATTAACATCCAGATGGAAAAATTGAGCTAAAATTAGCTTTGAAAAATTTCCTCGTGAAAATTCCCCCAATATACGAATACGAATACAAATACGACGTCTCTGCGAGTTAATAAATCCTCGATAAGACTCATTGTTGGCTGTAGAGAGGTAAGTAGAGGTACACGCTAGGTAAATGAAAAACCAACTGTGAAATTAATCTCAGCAGCGAACGCCAAATTGAAATGTCTCTTGTATAAATACGCCTCGCAGAATTTTCACAAAAGCAAAAATAACAAGTATTCTTCAGAGCTGAAGATTTCATTTCGAGATCGCGTACCGTGTTTTTCATTAATTTAAATAGGTTGCATGCGCCGTAGTTTCGCGCCGAGATACGATTTAGCTTGACAAAGTGTATCCGGAGAGGGTATTTTCAAACTGAAGCTAACTTTTTCCAAAGTTTTACATCTTGACAGTGACAGCTGCGAAAGCTCGAGAGGATTTTTTTTTTTTTAACTTGACACCTACGATTTTCGTGGTTTTAAAGTTATAGTATCTATTGAAGTGGCGAGGCGATGGGGGAAGGGTGTGAAATGTTTTTAAATGAAGAGTTCCCCGAGTTAGGGGTTAGGGTTTTTTGGGTGATGGATTCATTAATGTGAATTTTATTCGTTTTTTTTACCCTCGTCGTAATTTTATACTTCAAAAAAGCAACGATGTGTATATGATTCGAGTGGGTATAACAATCCGAAAGAGCTCATCTGGTGACATTTTAATTTTTTTGAAAGCATTCTTGAAGGTGTGTGAAATCTGATTTTTAATACGACGCCTGCAAATTTGATAAAGGTAAAATGACGAAGCATGAAAACCCCCTCCCTTCTCTCGTCAACGTGCTAGGAATTTGATGCTCAACTTTTCTGAAATGAACTTATCCTGGAAATTAGAGGGGCAAACGCTCGAAATAGAATTTAAAATACTGACAATGATTTCTGGCATAAACTTTTTGAGAAGAACAAGAAAAATTATTTCATGAAGTGACCAATCTATAAAACTGATGGCCTTATTTGAGCAATTACGTCATTCCATGTTGGAGTCTATAGATGTTTTTGTGGATCTCAATCACAGATTAAACAACAATACGTAATTTATTGGGTCAATTGAGTTGAAATACTAATTTGGAAAAATAGACGTAGGTTTTCTACTAAGTACGAGTAAGTAGGATCAGAGAGTTAAAATTCTGACTGCAACATTTATTAGATCAATTAGACGAATATTGAGCCAATATCTTTCGGAGAAACGAAATAAAAAAAATGAAAATTGCGGATTCTATCATGTTTATGACACAAATTACTCTTTGTATTAATCACAAAATATTTCGGATGAAAATGATCTAAAACAGAAATTCGTCGTTCCACTAATGGCCTTCCCACCAATAAACTTCAAAAGCGTGAAAACACTTTTGGCAGTTTCAAAATCCACAACCTATCAAGAGAGTCGACGATTGTTACAATTACGTAGATTCGAAGTTATCGAGAAGGAAACCACATCGTTCGCAGACGGTATAGGAGAACTTATTTCTTACAAAATTTCTCAAAATATAATGATTGATCTTTAAACATCGAGAAACCTTGAAAACAGTCACATCGAACTTAAATATTGAATTACCAAACGCCAAAGTAAATAAACTTTAACTCGAACGTACTCGTTCTTTCGTAAGTATACTCGAACCCAAATTTCCAACAGCTTTAAATTTTTAATTAGGCAATATAATCGCAATGTAATCGATATTAGTATACGGTTTGTACCCTCCAATCCCCATATGCAAGTGTTAGATGAAGTTATACACATTACACGAGTCATAGGCTTACACATATAACACGTCCACTAGTCTGCTATAGCCGAAAGAAACAAGCATCGAGATGCTTATGTCACAATTTTAGAGATAAGTACGTTGCATTGAAACGAATAGGTAGGTACTTTTAATCATGTACCATTATTATAGAGGACATAGGTATTATCAAATTGGCCAAAGGTTACTTAGATTTACATATCGATAAAAATAATTCCATTAAACTGCATGCGAATTCGGTTATCTTCTAGCTAACCTGTATTTCTTCCCCCTTCCCCTCCTCATAACTATCTTTTTAGCTTTTTTTATGTACGTGTGGTTCACCTGTACAGTGTACATACAAGTTCAACCTAGTTCGAAGTTATTTACTTTCTGGTAATTACACACTTCTCAATATTATAAAAGGTGATCAAGTCGGCTATTTTTTTTCTCTCCATCTCTCTCTCACACTATTTTCATCATGCAAACTCGAGTCGGTGTGTTTAAATAGCCAGGGCAATTAGTGACGTGCTATCGCCGAAGTGATGGTATAACCTCTGTGTACTCTGTCGAGTGTAAATATTGTATTTTACCGAGTACTCGAAATAATTTTATGGCAGTTGTTCGTGCTTAACTGTTGGAAGAATTTTGCCAATCATTTATATTAACAATGAACGAACAGACGTATAAATTTTTTCAATTTTACCCATATTACGAGTAGGTACGTTTGAAAAATTCGTTTCATTGGGCAAGGTCAAGCGCACTAAGTAGTACCTGTGTCGATGTCTATAATACGACAAAGTTTTTACCAAGTATTACAAGGTTAATACCGAGCACCGAGCCGGTGTATTCGATTAATAAAAATGGACCGACGAAGTCGAAGTGAACTGTACATATTGTGCAATGAGATCTGACAAGAGTAAAGATGGTACGTACGATGGTTGAAAAAATAACTAATACGAGAGGAAATTTCGAGATATTAATTTAATTACGAGTCGTCACGAATCGAGATGCTTTTAAAAAGGAAGTCAACTTTGATTGTCGGATTTGATGATGAATGAATTGAATGGAAACCAGCTATAGGTTGAAATGAGCCGAGCATAACGTTGAGATTTTTATCTATACTGCATAACTCGTGCCATATGCGAGTATAGGTAGATAGGTACATAATTCACTTATGTGGTATAAGTAGGTAAAATCAGAAAAGACACAAATTTGCTTACATAGACATATTCATATTGTGTTTAGTTTGAGTTGGTAAATTATTGAGTAATTCTGCTAGAAAATTTCGAATGTCTACATGTAATTACAAATCGGTACAGATGACTTCTAATTAGGTAGGTACGTGAAATTAGGTCTATCGTGAAATAGACTGCGACTATTCTTCCTCTTTGAAATATTCCTACACATGTACGAATATATTCGATGTTCTTTATTTAGGTATATTGTACCTATTTTTTCATTTTGTCGAGTGAGCTTACGAGTATAATGTGGTTATTTTGATGCTTTGAAGTCTCTCATTGATTTATTCCTCTATACCTACTCGAGAACTTCTAGATGAGTAATTTTTATACCACTTCAGGAACCCAGTAGATTTCAAAAAAAAAAAAAAAATCATCCAGGTAGCTTAAAAAATGAAATGGGGTTTCTTTGAAATTGGGATATTTATCAGATGGTCCTCATCGGTTCAAAAGTTATATTCTCTAGTTCTCAAAATGGACATTTTATTTTAAAAAATCTTGGAGAAAATGTTATTTTTCCACCTCTGCCCCCCCCCTCTCTAAGAAACCAACTAGTGACAACGTGGAAAATTACTTTGGAAATCATTCATTTTTTTAAATTTAAGAACCTTCATTTCTTGGACCCCCCCCCTCTCTAGGAAATTGGAGCACTGAGTAAATTCCTCCTCCTTTATCTCTTTCTTTACAGCTCTGATTGTCATAACTTGACAAATTTACAAACAACAAAAACAAAAAAAAACTGTTTAAAGCCTCCTCTTCAAGGACAGTTTTTAGTCATAGATATGTTTTTGCTCTCTGACGTAATGTCAAAAATTCATTGAACATTTTTTTCAAGGATTTAAAAGTTGAAAAGACATGATAAAATTTTAAGAGGGATATGGCTGCATGAAAATGTCAGAAATTGGTGATTATTTTCAAAGTTATTATGATGAATTTTTGAACCAAAATAAAGTTTTTAAGACCGGAAGCCACTCGAGCTCCTCCCTCCTTCGAGGGGGGTGGGGCTTAGAATTATGAAAATTTTCCTGTGGATAGAGTTTTAATCAGAAATCCAATATTATGGTGTCTGCTGTTAGATATTGATAAGTAATTTCTATTTTCACCATTGAAACCATCGTTCCCCCTCTCCCCCTTGCGTGAGACTCAGCCCCCTAAATTGTGGATCTGGAAGACGTTGAGACTCGGAAATGTTATTTTGTGAAAATATACTAAGTAAAGTGTAAAAATAATTTTGGTGGTTCATTTTTCGGTTCCCTCTCCCCTCTGCCCCCTGTGGCACCTTAAAACTTGAAAAACGCGCAAAATTGCCGCTTTAATGACAAAACATGGTGGAAACAGTGAGCTAAAAATGCTAATTCTTCTTGAAACTGATAAGAAACATTTATTGAAAGAATTACGAAACGCGAAAAATGATGACTCTCCCCTTTACGTGCCCCCATCAACCCCTAATTGCAAAAAAAAAATATACTGGTTAAAATTCCATCAGAATTGAAATATTAGGCCAGTACTGTTCAATAGTGATCGATATGTTCCGCTAAAAGTGTCGGAATCATCGAATACCTCCCACCCCCTCATGGGGGCAGACCCTTAAAATGTGCAGTCGATGAAAAACCCACTTCTGGAACTGGAATTCTGTAAATATGTACTTCTCTGGTCATGGGAATATATTTAATGGTCCATTTCATCGATTACACTCCTCACCCCACCCTCGCCCGTCCCCCTTTATATACCAATATACAGAATTTGATCAAAAAGTAACCCCTCCTGCTTTGTTGCGCGCTTCGTAGAAAAGTTACAGAAGTCGTTGTAAGTACTTACACTTAATGGATAGAGAATTTCATCAGCTTCCCCCCCCCCCCCCCTCGAAGGAGGGTAGAGCTTGAGTGGCTCTCGGTCTTAAAAACTTCATTTTGGTTCAAAAATTCATCATACCAAAATTCACGCTTCTTTCATCAAATGCAGTTTTTTTTTCATTTGCAACTCCACTACATCTACCAGTGACGAAATGATTATTTTTCTTTCAAATCATCATTTTTTGAATCGATTGGCTAGAAGTTGAAGCGGAGACAAGCTTAAGAAATACTGACGGGAAAATGGGATATTTGGAAAAGTAAAATTATCAAATTAAAAATGATGTTGATTCTTAAAAATTCATAGACATGAAATTCTTCGCCGGAAAATTCTAGTGAACATTTTGATCGATTTTCTGAATTCAAAATGTAATTTCATTCATTTTCATCTAATAGAATATTAGGGGCAAATTATTTTCCAAGATGGTCTTTAATGTTTTTTACAACAATATTTACATAAATTTGACCATTTCTTAATTATATTTTTGGAGCATTTGCGAGATTTTTCATGACTTTTTCACGATTTTATACCTAGTGATATTTTTTAATCTAATCAACTATGAGCTCATTTACTTAATATTACCATTTTTTTTTTTCAAAAATAATAATTGTCAGATATTTTTTCAAATTTTTGAAGTTTTTCAACAAAAAGAACTTAATTAATTTTAAACATTTTTCATGATATATTTTTCATAGAAAATTTTAATTGTACATATTTTTCAATTATTCTAAAAGTATCTATTTTGAAGAAAATTTGCAGATAGAGATTTTTAAAGTGTGCGAGTAAATTTTCGACAGAAGTATTTTTCACTTTTTCCATAGTTTTTTCCTGTTTTTGGCAATTGATATAATCTGCATAAATATTCAAGTTTCGATCAATTTACATACAATGTGTTTTTTTTTGTATCTTATGAATTTTTGAATTTTTTTCATTCCATTAAGATTTTTTCCCTTATTCAGCGTCACTTTGAATTTAAAAGAATAAGAACCGATATCTTAAAAGCAGTATGGCTCAGCTTAAGTTTTACTCAGCATAAAATGTGTTATTTGCAATCACTTATTCTAGATGAAAGCCTAAATAATATCTGATTTAAGCTCCTCTACTCCTTCGGAAAGGATACCGAGGATGCTACAAATTTTCGTAACTGAAGAGAGCATATAGAATACGTAGATAATACCTAATTTAAATTTTTTGTTTCAATTTTTTGATAAGGCTCTCCTAATTTATCTTACCTATTGTCAAAATTTTGTAAAAATTCGTGTAAAAAAAATGTCCAATCGGTCCTCACCCCCCCCCCCCTCCAAAAAAACGAAGAAAATATATTTCCTCAGAAGTGAAAAAAATAAAATTGCTGATTGCAGGAAAATTAATTCTCAACCTAGCAACATTATTTTTTTGAGAAAGAAGGGGGAAGGCTTTGAATATTGTGATTTTTTTAAATTTTCAATAGATATGGATTTCAAAAGAAAAATATCAAAAGGTACTTACAATTTTGATAATTAATTAGAGCTGATTTTCAAACTCTCACAAGATAACAGTTCTCAGTTTTGAAAAATAATTTATTTTGATCCATCGTAATATTATTGTTATTTTCTCATTTATTCCGTCTCGTCCTCTTATTCTTCTTCATTCTGAATCGTACCAACGAGTTAAGCAAAACCAGCTATTTATTTGCATTCTATAAGCAAATATGAAGCTAGGTACGTGTACAGGTAGAGGTTCGTATTACAGAGACAGACTCGAAGTTACTGCAATATTTGGGTGTTCCCTTGGGTTTACAGGAAATGACGAAATGTGATGAATATTTGAATAGTATTGGCATAAGTTGAAAATTTAGATGACTGAACCGAATTTTAAACAGGTAGTTATGCATCAAATAACACCTTATGGAAAAAATATGCTGATAAGACATGTTCGCAAAAAAAAAAAACTAAATCATTCGTTAAAAAAATAAAGACGAGCTAGTTAGGAACTCGATTTGTTTTTCAAATTGATGCCCTTTCAGGATTTCTTCGAGAGTGAGAGCTCATTCTGCTTAACAGAATTTTTCATGTTGATAAGTTTTCATGATCATTCTATAAAAATAAGAACCATAAATTTCAACCCCTCCTCCTCCATCCCCCCCTTTAAAAACGGCGACCAGAAAAAGAGTTGGCATATGACCTGTTTTGGAGTTTTTTCTACAGAGAAATGACATCGTGCTAATTTTTTATACCTAATTACCCATTTCTTTGGTTTTATAAATTTTCAATTGAAAACAAAACAAATATAAAAAAAAATTATTTTGTTGGCCGTTTTTTTATTTGGAGTTTAACCCAGAAAAATGTTCAGCATCGGAGATGTGTTTTGAGGGGACATGTTGGATCTCGATTAAGAAGGGACAGTTTCGAAAAAATTGTGTTTTTTTTTTGCTTCAGCCTTTACCGAACCTGTTTCAGAAAAAATGGCCCAGTTCCAGAAAATACCGAATGTCTGCTACCTAATTTTGCTTTTTTTGAGTATAAATGTTGGAAAAACGAGGAAGGGCCTGCAAAAAAATTAGTACATACTTTCGGTATTGCAGAATGTTTTGTCGATTTTTAGAAAAAAAAACATCAAAACACGAATACACCCAAAACTAAGCAATTTGCAAATTTTCAATCGCTCTGAGGAACTCTCAAAGTGGTCTTATGATTTGGATGGCAATGTCCTAGGTCAACTTTTATAATCTCAAATGTGCACCTACTGGGTGTCTTTTGGAACTGGGGCATTTTTTTCAAAACAGGTTGGGCAAGGGCTAAAGCAAAAAATTCACGATTTTTTCCAAAATTTATTTTATTTGAGGACCCACATTTCCACCTCCTCACCTAAAAAAAATTCTTGAGTGATCATTCAACTCAAAATTAAAGTCAAAACTAAATTTAGTCAAAATTTTTCGGGCATTTTTTTTTTTTTGCGATCCACCCTAATGTAAATGTAGGTAAATTGTACATTGAGTAGGTATTCCAGAAAGCAGATTAAAACAGCTACAGCTACATTCCCTGTCTATTGTTCGTTTCTTTCGATAAATATACCTGGACCTTTTACTATTCGCATCACAGCTCTCTTCGCGTCTATGGTATGATGCATTCATCCTGTCGCGAAAAGATACTGGAATTTTTCACAATGAAAGACAATAGAAACTAGTCAGAGGACGTAAATCTCATCGTGGAACAACATTTCTTTATCGGGAACGGAACACCGTAAATAATCGTGTATGCAACAAAATAAAACCGCTTGCATATGATAAAAACGCCATTTGGAGTCCTTCATTATTCACTTTATCAAACTTCTGATAAAATATGGTCATTAGCTAGTTGATTGTAAGAGAATTTTTGTCTTCAAAATGTATTTCTCGATAATGTACCGGGAGTGTGATTAATTTTTAGCTCTCTATCTCTCGTTTTTTCACCGTCATCGTTTCTATTTTTATTCGAAAAAATCAAGTCATATCTATGGATTATAATGTGATTATTTCGACGAATTATTTACCTATTAAACGATAACCAGTGATGTAAAATTGAAAATTCAAATAAAATTTTTCAAAAAATCTACAGAAAATAAGAATAAGAGAAGTTTCAATCAAATTCTACAATCAACAAAAAAAAAACACGTTTCTTCGATTGGCCTCCTCACAACAATATTTTCAGATTGGTTTTACACTCACACTCGTATACCATAAAATGACAAGAAAAAATGATTCCTATAGATTTCTACGCTACCCTAAAAAAAAAATACCTACCTAACAGTTTGGATACCAGTTTTATCGCTTGATTAAAGACGAAATGAGCCAAAAAACCAACTCGCAGTTCACGGATGAAAAAAGTTTCGATATCGATTTACGATAATCTGCTTTCCTCGTCACAACCAATAATAAATAAAATGTGGTTTCTATGAAAACAAAAAATATCTACTTGTGGGAATATTTTACGTAGATATTTTGTTTTGCTATCGAACAGCTCGAAGCTTGAATGGTGTTGACAATTAATGATACGATGACGATGACGACGTCATTATAAAACACACAACGTTATGGCAATGGCAATCGCTATATTCGCAGGCATCAATCGCAGCCGCAAGTAAATTAAATATAGCCTAAATGTTGAAACCAAAACAGCTGACGAGTTGATTGCGGATGAATAAGTGTGTGTGGCAAATGAAACGTTGAAAAAGTAACGGATATTTTACAGCAAGATGATTTTATAAAGTGAACTTAATTCTCGTCTCATCGTACTGTTCCGCCAAAGTGCACTTCAACTTTCACCTTTCCAGTGAGATACTCGTATTTTCAACACTCGACAAAATAACAGTATCCTGTGGGTCTGGGACTGAGACTATGTAGCTTGAGAAGGAAGCGAAGGATTTAAATCTCTGTGTGAATTCAACACGATGAGGTATACTATTTGCTCAAAATATTTACGACACCGGTTACCTATACAAGGTACTTGATCTTTTTCGAAGATATTCCCCTAACCGGTTCCTCTTTTTTTTTTTTGAACTCGCGTGGTCTTGTAATCACATACGAGTATGATCAGGAATTAAAAAATAACCACAATGTCTCGAAAAATTTCCACACCTTGGAAAAACAATCATTCTTCCGTGTATAATAATGAAATTATTACCCAACTCGGATTCTACTTGTAAATACATATAATGGATGTGGCAACGTTGCATTCATTGCAACATTACAAAAGCGAGATATCGTGTTACAATGCATACTTACACCGTGTATAGGGCTATGTTACGTTAGGTATCCTGGACCAAGGGAGAAATATCGACGTCCCTAAAATGTTTATACCGAATACTCTATCTCTCTACCCTTAGTCCCTTGACGAAAGAATGTGCTTTCTAGCGTATTATTGTTCCATCTTACAGCATGGCTGCCTTTCATTCAACTCACCTTACCATATTTCGAAATTCGAATTCAATGGCTGAGTTAAGCAGGTATTTACATACATTTACAGTGGGCACAAAAAGTATTGAGAAATGTCACAAAAATCACTATAGGTATGTTCATGGCTCGAATTTTGAGATGATTGAAAAAATCAAACTGCCATCCTGAAGGAAATCTAATTTTAATGAAGTACCTAATACTTCTAGTTTTAGCCCATCTTCAAAAGGGTTGAGGGGGGGGGGGGTGAAAATTCGAAAAAGGTCGAGACTTGACGTGGAGTAGGATGAATTTTTTTCTTTTTAAATTTCAGTTTTGGAGATACTACTTTAAAAGTGAAAAAGTCATTTCTTGTAGAAAATTGAATTTCCCACAAAAAAATGTACTTTGCAAATTTGATACATTTTCAAATCTAAAAAAGCTAAACTAGTTTTGGAAACTAAAATATATTTTGATCCAAATTTCAAATCAATGCAGCTCCTCCAATTTTCGAGACAGCTTAAAAGTGCAAAGGGTCTTTCTCGTCCAAAATTGAATTTCCTACAAAAAAAAAAAGGTGCTACCAAATTTTGAAGAGTTGATCTAATTTGAAAAAAAAAGAAATAAAAACGCACATTTCTTCTTTTGTTTTAAATCAATGCAGCTCTTTTGGTTTTGGAGATAGCTCAAATGTTCGAAAGACGTTTCTTGCTTATAAGTGAAATTTAATTTCTCCTTCCCCTCCAAAAAATCCCTGCACATTTCGAGTATATTTAAATTTGAAGGAGCTAAGCTACTTTTTTTTTTTTAAAAAAAAGAAGAAATAAAATTATCCTCTTTTTCAATTTTATTTCAAAATCAATGCAATTTTTTCAGTTTTGAAGATGGCTCAAATATGGAAACACTAAACTTGTCAAAAATTGTATTTTCTACAAAAAAAAGAAGTGCTCTGTGCATTAGAAAAATCTATTTTCAAAACTGAACTGATTTTGAAAAAAAAAAAAACATTTTTTTGTTTCAAATCAGTGCAATTCTTTCAGTTTTTAGATAGCTCAAAATGTTCAAAACACTTTTCTTGAGAAAAATTGATAGCTCAAATGTTCAAAAAATGTTTTTTACTTGAGTTGAATTGAATCCCGCCCTCCCCCAGAAAAAAACTTCCTGCCCATTTGAGGTATTTGTAAATTCGAAGGAGCCAAACTAACTTTTTTTAAAAAATAAGAAAGAAAAACAGCTTTTTTTCATTTTAAAATCAATGCAGTTTTTTCAGTTTTGAAGATAGCTCAAATGTGAAAACACTTGTCAAAAAATGTATTTTCTACACACACAAAAGAAAAAGTGCTCTGCGCATTTGAGAAACTTAGTTTCAAAACTGAGCTAATTTTGAAAAAAAAAACACAATTTTTTGTTTCAAATCAACGCAGCTTCTTCAGTTTTCAGGTAGCTATAAAAATGTTCAACTATGACTTTTCTTGAGAAAAATTAAATTTACTACAAAAAAAGGTTCTGTGCACATTTGAGGTATTATCAAAATTTGAGGAGCTAAACTAATTTGAAAAAAAAAGGATAGAGAAACACTTTTTTCCCATTTCAGAGAACCGGTGCAACCTTTTCAGTTTTACAGGACTCATACTTATTTGCAAATGGACCTTTTTCAAAAAAAATTCAATTTTCTACCAAAAAAAAAGTGTTTTGTATATTTGAAGTGGGTAATTCAAAATTTGAAGGAGTCAAACTATGTAATTTTGAAAAAAAAAAACGTTTTCTTTTTGTTTCAAATCAATGCAGCTCTTTCAGTTTTCACATAGCTCAAAATGTTCAAAGAACTTTTCTTGAGAAGAATTGAATTTTCTACAAAAAATGTTCTGTGCAAATTTCAGGCAGTATCAAAATTTAAGGAGCTAAATTAATTTGAAAAAAAAGATAGAGAAACACTTTTTTTCCATTTCAGAGAACCAGTGCGAACCTTTTCAGCTTTACAGAGCTCATACTTATTTGCAAATGTACCTTTCCCAAAAAAAATTAATTATATTTACACAAAAAAAAAAAGTGTTCTGTACATTTGAAGTGGGTAATTCAAAATTTAAAGGAGTCAAACTAGGTGATTTTGAAGAAAAAAAAACACTTTTTCCTTTTGTTTCAAATCAATGCAGCTCTTTCAGTTTTCAGATAGCTCAAAATGTTCAAAGGACCTTTTTTGAGAAAAATTGAATTTTCTATAAAAAATGTTCTGTGCACATTTTAGGCATTATCAAAATTTAAGGAGCTAAATTAATTTGAAAAAAGAGAGAAAAACACTTTTTTTCCATTTCAGAGAACCAGTGCAATCTTTTCAGTTATACAGAGCTCAAATTTTTGCAAATGGACCTTTCTCAAAAAAAAATTAATTTTCTACCAAAAAAAAAAAATGTGTTCTGTACATTTGAAGTGGGTACCTAACTCAAAATTTGAAGGAGTCAAAACAATTTTGAAAAAAAAACACTTTTTTCTTTTGTTTCAAATCAATGCAGCTCATTCACATTTTAAGATAGCTCAAATATTCAAAGGACCTTTCCCAAAGAACACTTGATTTTCTAAAAAAAAGTTCTCTGCACATTTAAAGTAATTTTCAAATTTGAAGGAGTCAAACTAATTTTTGAAAAATAAAAAAAAGAGGACACTTGCCTTATTCTTTTGAAGGTCTCTGAATTTTTTTTTACACCTTCTCTCTCCTCTAAAGCAAGTACCTGTCGTTTTTTTTTCTTCAAAAATTGAGGTCAAAAAATAAGTAGTTTGCAAAACAGAATTTTCCCAACAAATTTATTTTGTAACCCCCCCCCCCCTCCTCTCTCTTAAAAAAATATTGATAATTTCGTATTCAAAAAAATGTTATTGGAGAAGTTTCTTCTAAAAAAGTGTTTTCAAATATGGAAGTTTCCTGTAAGAATTTGAAAGTCGAGGTCATGAATAAATTTTGTTTTGGGGGTAACAATTTTTTGAGACAAGTTTTTCCAAAATTTTTCACAAGAGACTTTTTTTTAGAAGCAAAGTTTAATTTCCATTTTTATTTAAAAGTGAAGTTTTCAGTTTTTCTTCAAAAATCTAGATAGAATTTTTCGGTTCAATAATAGATGCTTAATGCTTGCAATTTGCATATTCTTTTCAAAAACGAAATAAGTTTTCATTTTTTTTCTTCAAAAAATTATGTTTTTGGTTCAAAACTGACAATTACATTTCCTCTTCTAAAAGTAGGTAATTTCTCAAACTTTTTTTAAAAAATATGCATTGCCCCACTTGCCTTTCCCCTCCTTGCACTGGCAGTGAATGCACATTTTGAGGTACCTAATTTCAATACTGAAGCAATAGGCAAGATTTTTAAAAAAATCTACCCTACTTTCCCACTGAAGATAGTCAAAAAGTATTATTGATGATCTTTTTTTGCTAGAAATCAGTGTATCTCAAAATTTAAGTTCTTGAATGTCGACTTGAAAAAAAAAAAGATTTTCGTGAAATGTGCCAATACTTTTTGTGCCTACTGTAGGGTGAAAATAGTACCGGTTTATTTCCAGTATGATGAAATTTGGTGGTTAGATTTAATTATGTTTTATGAAAAATATTGAAGGAGGGATGCAGGAAGGGTAGGTTAGGTTGGGTTTTCAAAAAAAATTTAAAACCTCGAGAATTCTGCCACTATAACCAGTTGAGGATTATAACTTTGGTTTAAAAACCAAGATTTTCTGAAATTGACAGATGTCTAGTTACCTCTTCTTGCAAAAATAAAACCACAACTTTCAGTAAAAAATGCTTCAAAAAATGCCTCAAATTAATCGAAAACATGCAAGATTCAAATGGAAAGTTCGGATTCTATTCTAATCAGCTTCAGTGAAATCGAAAGGTAGGTAGCTTAATTTCCTGCAAACAGCTTCGATAATGTGACAAGAATGACACTGTGAATTTCGAGTCAAATAAATGACATCGAGACGAGTGAAAATACTGGAAAAAACCGGTGAAAATAACAATCGGTTTCTTCGACACGAGTCTTCCTTTCTCGAAACTGGTTTTTCAATTTGGTTCACACCTGACGACACAGTTTCTTCGGGTGATTTTTCGCGACAATCGACTCGATCTGCATTTTTAATGTACGTAGGCAGAGGCACATCTCACGTTGCGAAAAATTGCATCAATGTTTTCGTAATTTACCGCGAGTTCAATAACTCTAACGATCAGCTGATTGCGAGTTTAAACGCTGACCTAATATAAAATTCAATTGCACAAGGAAGTGTATAAAATTGCCATATCATTATCGTTAAAAAAAACACAGGCCTCGTATTAAAAAGGCCCATAAACGCTCACAAAAATAATGCTCAAAACAGTCCAATTACCTTCTATATTAACTTGAGCAAAATATCTATTATAGGTACCTACCAAAGTAATATAAGAAATGACGAGAGCTCCGGTTTTGACGCTGCATCCGCAGCACGTACTCCTTATAAGCTTCATTTTTCGGCCTTTGAATCTGATGTGTTCAAAAATGAGCGGTAAATCGATCCAAATTTAAGGCAAATCAGCACATAACACGATCACACACCGACACAACAACAAAGTATAGGTAGATATAGGGGAACCACGATCGCAATACACAGCAACACTATTCGGTGAAGAACAGCAGCGAAGGCGAACTGGGTATAGTAAACACAACTTCACAATTGTTCAAATGGTATGGGAACCGAGTGTAAACAGCCACAGCACAGAGATACACAAATACATCCAGACATGCTCCGAGTATGGCGGCGTATTCGAAGTAGGGGGTTTGTACGCCGGCGCCTCTCTTTCTCCATCTATCCCAAAGAGTACTCTTTTTTTTTAGAGGTCGAATCTTTTAAACACAGCGTTCAATCTTTAAGGAGAGCTTTTTCAACAAATTCTTCTGTATCTATGTGCATAATAATTAGGAATTTTTTAAAGATTTTCTGCCTGGTGTAATTATCTTCGCGTCTACGAGAGCTTTATGAATGTATAATTATCGTCATCTCTCTCGACATCTCTCACGCGAACTCGACGTTTCTCAGCCACCCTATTGTGTGTCAATAAAAATATATCGAGCTTGTTACGAAATTGTTTCAAAAGTTGTGCTCGTATAGGTAAATCACGACGGGAGTCGGGAGATTGCGAATAGTGCAGATTGCTGGTGATGAATTGACGTCTGCTTAACTGTTCGAAGCTCTTCTTAATGAGTAATTAACAACGGTATTGAAAACCATTTGGGTACCTATTTTTTTTTTACCTGTAGGTATTTTGAAAGTTTTTACCAATTAACTATACGAGAGCGTAAGTATAGTGATGTTCCTGACCTAAGATATATGGAGGTACTTGTGTCTATGAGACAGATGAGAAGAAAATGTAATTCAAGGTGTACCACTTAACTCGTTATAGTTACCTACAGTACGGTTTGGTGGTAAATATATCATTCTGCGAGGAGTCAATGTCTGTTTTTAATGCTTGGTTCGTGTTTTTTTTTTTTTTTTTTTTTTTTTTACCGTATTATTATTAGGTATTTCTATTTTTTTTAGACGAGAAACATGGATACTGGAAAAGCAAGTACAGTGACATATAAATATATGCAAATAATTTTATGCACTCTGGTACCTGCTTTTTAAATTCTTGTTGGAGTGAAGTAGACACAATAGCTGGTGCGAAACGCCACCGTTATTTTCAAGATTGACCTCTCTCCAAATAATTGCTCATTTCAAACTTTTATCTGCTGAAGAAAAAATGCAGAAATGAACAACACGAGCCCCTATAGAGAGGAAAATATCGTGTCTAATCAGAGAATTGAATGGGACAAGGAATTCTTAATTTCACATAAAAAAAATGACCATGATTTCTGCTACAACTTTTTCAAGGCGAGCTTTAAAAGGTTCTTTACAACAAAAAAAATGGTCTATTTTTCAATTTGAACATGCTCTGGGCGAATAAATTTTAAATTTAGGTACCTGCCTTGAAATTCCAATAATTTTATTACCTCTATAGCCGTCTCAGTTTCAAATATAGAATAGGCAATTTCACGAATTAACATTCACTGCCAATCTTCATTGCGTAGGCCCACACTGGAATTTAATTTCAAAGTACATATAGGTAAACAAAATTCAAGTCTGCATTCCGAGAACGAATCGATTTTGTTTGTTTCAAAAGATGAAACCATTTTTTTTTAATTTTCCAGATTTGAATAACTGTCTCCCTCCTCCCACATCAAAACATTCAAAACGGTCATCTCGAGGGGACTGTAGACACTACGGAGCCCACAAAAAGGCCACAGACGAAACTTTTTGAAAAAAAAAAAACAAAATAGTCGGGGGCCCACATAAGGATCAATTGCACCCCCTGCCGATTCACCGGGACAACTTTTTTCTTAAAGGATGAGTTCTAAAGAACATTTCTAGCCCTTGTCCTCAAAAAAAAAAAAAAAAAAAACATTGCCCTACTCACAAAATGGCGGCCATTTTGATTGGCAGGTCGTACGAAATAACAGATTTTGCGTTCCAACATATAAGGCTTGCTCGAATTTTTCAAACCTTACAAAGGTAGGTAAATCGAAAGAGAAGGCAAAAATTTATCATCTGACAAAATTTCAAGTGCTAAAGTGTCTTTTTCGATTTTTGGTGAATTTTTGAAAATCTAATTAAGGCCAAAGATGAGAGGAAAATCAAAATCTTGCCTATTTTCGACCTACCAAATCGATTAGAAACTGTTTCAGACCATTTAGAGTATAACCGAAATTTACTCTGCAAACTAATTTCAATACGCTACGAAGTCAACTGCAGGGGGATTTCAAGTCGTTTTGGAGCCTCCAGCGATTTTTTGAAAATTCCTGGAGCCTCCAGCAGATTTTTTAAACTTGAAATTCCCACAAAATTTCATGAAATGGAGTTGGAAAGCCGAAATTTATTCTGCAAACTAATTTCAATACGCTACGAAGTCAACTGCAAGTGAATGTCCAACTCATTTTGGAGCCTCCAGTGACTTTTTGAAAATCACTGGAGCCTCCAGCAGATTTTTGAAACTTGAAATTTACCAAAATTTCATCAAATGGAGTTAAAAAGCCGAAATTTACTCAACAACTAATGTCTTTTGAAGCTCCCAGCGAATTTTTAAAAATCACTGGAGCCTCCAGCAGATTTTGAAACTTGAAACTCCCATAAAATTTCATCAATAATGGAGTTGGAAAGACAAAATTCATTCTGCAAACTAATTTCAATACCCTACGAAATCGACTGGAGGTGGATTTCAAGTCGTTTTGGAGTCTCCAGCGCGACTTTTTGAAAATCCCTGGAGTCTCCAGGAGATTTTTGAAATTTTAAATTTCAACAAAATTTCTTCAAATGAAGTTAGAAAACCGAAATTTACTTACTATGCGTTTCAATTGTGAAACCTATACCCATTCCTAAGAAGGCACATTTGAACTAATTTACAATTCTTGCGATCAAGGCAAGAGTTAGAAACCAAATGATCTAAGAGTTTGGTGGTATGTAGTAGATATATAGTCTGAGTGACCTTCCATCAAATTTTTGTCCAATTTCGTTGGATAGATTAGGAGTATCAGAGGACAGGGTCCCCTATTCCAGTTCAAAACATATATTTTTTGTTCATCATAATTTCATACTCATTTGAAAATTTAAAAAGTTCACCTTTTCGCCTCCATTTGAGGTAGAAGGATGAGATTTAGTTGACACCCTATTTTTGGATTTTGGAGCCTCTATGGGCCTTTTTTTGAAACTTCAGTTTTATCTCAATCACGTACTGTGCAGAGTAAATTTCAGCTTTCCAACTCCCTTTGATGCAATTTTGTTACAATTTCAAGCTTCAAAAATCTGCTGGGGACTCCAGGAATTTTTCAAAAAGTCGCTGGAGGCTCCAAAATGACTTGAACCCACCTAAAGTCGTTTTCAGAGAGTGCTAAAATTGGAGTGCAGAGTAAATTTCCGCTTTTTATTTCCATTTGATGAAATTTCAAGTTTCAGAAATCTACTGGAGGCTCCAGCAATTTTCAAAAAGTTGCTGGAGACTCCAAAACGACTTGAAATCCACAAGCAGTCAACTTCGTAGCGTATTGAAATTAGTTTGCAGAGTGAATTTTGTCTTTCCAACTCTATTTGATAAAATTTTGTGGGAATTTCACTAAACGGTCTGAAACAGTTTCCAGGAAGGTTGATAGAGCTACTGAAAGTATTTGAGATTCTGCGTCCATCTGTGGTACACTTCCGTGAAAATCCGAGATCCATTTTTAGAGTGCTACTGAGCGGTTAAAAATTTGAAAATCGCTTATATTTTTGGATAAATTTGTGTTTTGAAAATTTTTTTCTTCGCGAATGTTTCGCATTAATTAAGTTAGCGAAAAATTGAAAGGTACCTATTACCTTATTCCTAAAACTGGAGAAATATTTTGGAATCCAGTGATGCTAACTTTTTGATCAGTGGTGCTAATTTAAAAAAAAAAATTATTAACTTTCCAAGAAAATTGAAAAAAAATGATCTGGAAACCCTGGAAAAGTCAGGGAAAATGACTGGCGAAAAGTAATGGATACTCTTCAGAACGACTCATTTCATGTACGTTAGTATAAACGGAATTCCAGGTTTCTATTTCAATTTAAACAAATGATGTTTTTGGCTAATTTTCTGGATTTTTGAAATTGACAATAATTTACGAGCTATTATGACGACCAAAAAATTGGCAGAATTGCGTTCGAAAATATTTCCTCAGGTTCAGAAATGACATCTTCCAATATTTTGTCACAATTGATGCAAAAAATTTGGAAGGAAAACATTTTCAAAACATGAATTTATCCAAAAATCAGCGAAGAGTAAAAATGAGGGATAGTTTGACTCGTTGAATCCAAATTAATATTTATGACCATTGCAAAAAAATGTGTCAGGGGTGGAAAATGCTGACAAAACACACTTTTTTTTATCATAATGGGCAGGTTTTATTTTCAACGCGCAAAAAGTGCTGGAAATTGGTTTAAAAATCGGTACAGGTATGTTAGTACCTTATAATTCAAAAACACTCAGGCTACCTACAAAAAACTTCCACAGCTTATTTGAAGACGTGCGGACCATTTTCAAAATTTCAAAATCGATTTTAGAGACCAAAAAAGCTGCAAAAAATTGATAGGACACCTCTGCAGAAAATTTTCATTTGCATACCAATTCCCAAATTTTGTACTATTGGACCTAAAAATGCTCCAGATGGAGCAGAAGTTGTAAAAATCCTTCTTTTCTTCTCCCTGGAGTATTAGGTACGTATTTGTCGCAGAGTTTTAGGATTTTTTTTTTGGAAATAATGTGGATTTCGAATTAAGTATAGACTGGAGAATTTAAGATTGTTTTGGGCCAAATCCTCTAAGAGAGATTACACCAAACAATACTCAGGCATTCTTTAAAACTTGAAAATCGAAGTATAATAAAAATTGGAAAAATTTGCAAAATAGTATCAAGGATTGTGATGATGGGGATGGGCACTAAAATTCTACCTCACCATCACAATTGGCAGGCTGCAAAAAAAATTGAAAAAATTTACTTGGGCAAATTCACTGATGTCTTCAATTCTACCATAACCTTTAAACTCCATTTTTTTCCAATTTTTGTCCTCTCTAATAAAATTAATTACTTTTGAATTTTTAAAGCATTTTTTATAACAATTTTGTCATATTTAGGCAACAGTTTTCATCAATGATGCAATTTTTATAAATTTCTTGAACAGTTCAATTGTCTCAAAGCGAGAACAATTTTCCAATTTATTTATTTTAGAAAACGAAAAACAATAAAAGTGCATTGATTAGATGCTCATAAAGATTTGGTTCAAATCGACAGCATTTAAGTAGAGGTCTACGACACAAATTTTTCAAGACTCTCATAAAGAATGCAAAAATGAACTGAAAATACCTAGTAGAAAAGATTGTAAGTTGAAAATCAGAATATCGCAAGAACCGTTTCAAAATGACATAAAATTTCATAATGATTGTATACAACAAGTTAGAAACTGTTTGAAATATTTTTAGAGAAAGCATCAATGACCTATTCGTATCTACATAAGGGTTTTTCGGGTTCAACCCCCCCCCCCCCACCGCCAAGAGCTGGTGAACATATAAAATAAATCATACAAAAATTACAATTTTTTTTGGTTTTTCGAACCGATTTTTTCAAAAAAAATTCGCTCTGGCTTCGCTCAAGAAATATTTTATCTTCATTTCAATGAAATAATAACCATAAATTTTGAAGGGTTTTCGGAAAATTACCACAAATTCTGATTTTTTTATGTCTAAAAATCAGTTTTGCTTACCCCCCTCCAGCACAAATAAATGAAAACCTTCTTGGTTTCGCCCATAGATACGCCACTAAAAAGGAATGAAAATGTCTCGTTTGTATTTAATTTGTACTAAATTTTTATTCATATTGAATGCTGCTGGCAATTAAAAACAACTTCTGCAGTATTTTGAGATTTTTTGACCTATTCTAAATAAATTTCTGTAAAAAAAATCAGCAAAATAGTGTTTAAAAAAACACTTTTAACATAATATTATTTTGAATCATGTTTATATATCATTTTCACAAATTGTCAGAGCATAATTCTTCCATACTTTTATACTTAAGAAATAATTTTTCAAGTATACCCTACCTAGCCAATTATAACTTATAAGTTGAAAAGTAGTTAGGTACTTACTTGAGAATTTTTTTTTTCAAATTGGTATCAATTTTAACGATTATAAAACAAATAAAACGCACAGCTAACTATCTTACTATCCACACTGTTTAAAGAGGTTTGTGAAATTATTAGCTCTTTGTCAACATTCGTTAATGGTGCTATCTTTAGATTTGACGCTGAAAAATGAATACCCAAGCAAATACAATGAAATGTTACAAATTCAAAATCACCTAATTTTTTATTTGAATTCAAGTTCGATTTGAAAATTGGCAAACCATAACACTTCGATAACTCACGAATTGCAGCATTCATATTTGAAGGGGTGGATGCACGAATAAGTGCAAGTATCTGGGCAATTTTTTTACCAAGTACAGTAGACTTCCGCTTATCCGGCTTCCGCTTATCCGGACAGCCGTATTATCCGGACGAAAATAAATTCTCCTTATTATCCGGACTTCTCGGTTATCCGGACAAAATCCGTATTATCCGGACAAGCATTCACGAATTACTCACGAGTACATGGTCAAAAATTTTTGTAATCTTTGTTTTTGGTTTGTTTTTCTCTATTCTGTGAAGAAATAAGATTTATCCTTAGCACTTTTTATCAAAAATAACAAAAATACATCATCATTATCCAAAAAACAGTCATTTTCTACCAAAAATTCCACCAAAAAAATAATAATCCGTATTATCCGGATTTTTGATTATCCGGACAACCAAATTCCCCAGTTAGTCCGGATAAGCGGAAGTCTACTGTACTCTGAAGGGACAACTTTAAAATATTCCAAGTACGAAAACTGCCTCAAATTGCAAAATATCAATAAGTGTTTAATAATTAACAAATTGAAACACAGGCTCTTGAAAGAACACAGACTTAATGAGAGTACGTACATGTAGGTTAGTATAACATAAGATGAATATAAATTTAGAAAAAAATATAAACACAAAATCAAAAATTACACATATCATATGCATCAAAATTAAAATTAAAATTTTTCAAATCAATAGACGTCATGTCAGGTGCCATACGGAGGAGGTAACTGATCAGGATTCGGATACATGTTGGGATTATAAGCGTACTTATTGACTCCATTGATTCCATTTTCATACTGATAAGGGTATTTGGGTGCTTGAAACAAATACGGATTGACCGGTGGCTGAGCATACATACTCAGCTGATCGTGGGGCTGCGTCGAATACGAAACGATTGGCACATTGACGGCGATCATTCTTGTACTTTGGCACAATATTTGATAATAACTATACACGATCAACACACAATACAACTCCAATGCTGAAATCAAAGACAGAGAGAAGTCTGGCATTAGCTTATAAATTGTTTTTACGATCAATCGATAAAAATCTAAATTTACGTAAATTATTATGGTCGTATAAAATCGTTTACCCATCATTAGAATTATGAGTAAAAGAACAGCTGGAAATAAATCTGGCGGTTCATTTCCATTTTCGACTTGTTTTTCAATCTCTTCGGATAAAGCATCGGCGATATTTTTCGCATTCAGTAATGTAAATAACATAAATACCAGAGTAACCGTTCGATATGCTAGGAATGGTATGAGTAAAGGAGCTCTGCCCTGAAATGAAATCAAGCAAGATTAGCAAAAAAAAAAAAAAAAGGATCAACTGGTGGATTTTACCTTCCTACAATTAATACCTAATCATTTATGCGAGTTCTATTTTTCGCATGTTTTTATGCTATTTTTAGAATTTTTATGCTAATTTGGTAGGTATCGGTCTAATGTGATCAATCGATACGAGTATAGGTTACTCGTACAGTAGCCAGGTATAGTCTTATCACTATGACAGTGTATTGTTTTGACGTCGGCGAAGCTTGCAAGACCATGATCGATAAAAAGTAAACGAATGGATCGCGTGATGCTTGAAAATTACACACCAAAACCCGGATCCCTCTTCTCGTCCTATCCAGTTACTTTGTAGCGAGCTCTTCGTTTTGTATTTTTAATGAATTGTCCGGATAATTAATATAACAGCGTGGTATTCATTTGGGAGCATACCTAATTCGTGTGATATGAGTTGGTATTAGGTAAGTGAGATGAGATGGTTAATAAAATTAAGCACATGCTGGAGTGACATTCAAAATATCTAGCGATGGTTATATTACCTACGCAGTGTAGGTATAAGTATTGAATAGAACAGGTACGAGGCGTAGGCAAAGCACCATTAATGCTGTTGATGTTGGTGCTGGAAATTTACCCTAATTATTGACCCTTTTTACTTTCTTGTTAATGTGGGTGTTTCTTCCGTATTACTTGTGAAAGTCCAATGAGTATTTTCAAGGGTTTATAAGTAGGTAGCTCCTTCGAAATTAACGTTAGTCAAATGCAAAGACTAAAAATACCGTAGACTACCCACTGAAATTTTGAAAAGTTTTTAGCTCGAGTGGATTTTGTAAGGAATTTTGAATGGAATCTCGTACCTTGATACATAATTCATTAGGCTATTGATCTGAGACCCTTTATGTTTCAGCGAGAAATGCAGACCTTCAGAAAAAATTCTATCTTTACCCCATCGCTGTCTCTTAATAATTGACAGCCCATCAATTTTTGTTGACAATTTTTGAGAACTTATCACTCAACTTCATTGAGAGGACCTTTCGAATGTCACTTCACATCCTGAGACTAACGAGACAGATATTATCCCAACCAGCAGAAAAATTTTTGATCTAGACAGACAGAGCTGCATTGAACGAGCATGCAAAAATACGTACATCATCAGCTAAAATTTCAGGAGCTAAAGACGTGTATTTTTCGATTTTTCTGACTTTTTGATGACTTTTTGAAAATCATAGTCTACAGCAAAAAATATCAAAATTTTACTAAATTGATCTGGAAACAAGCTATAATTTTGTATGCATCCTATTTTCAAGCTTCATAGGTATATAAACTGGCTGCGGAAAAGCTTTGATCATTCGATCCGTTTTGAGTCGTTTTTGAGCCTCCAGCCAGATCTCAGAAATTCCACATTAAAAAAAAAACACATCATTAAAAAGGTTCAAGTCAACTTGACACTATAATGAACGTGATTGGTGCTTTTTTGAGACTCGCCAGATCGATTACGTACTTTTTTTCAAAATCGGTCTCTGCTAGTTCAAAATCATCGTGTACACTTCAGCAGCAATTTCGTAATTTTTTGAAAAAAGTATGGGAGAATCATAAACCAGCAGTTGAAAATCTGGAGCTTCCAAAATACAGATAACAGTTCCAGTATGGCTCATAAAAGCACCTCCAATCGATTCAATTTGTCAAACTTGGAATATAAAGAAAATTTCAGCTTTTCAAATTTCATTAGGTAAAATTTTACGGAAATTTCAACTTTTAAAAATCTGTTGAAGGCTCCAAATCGGTTTAAATCGGTTTAAAACCGTTTTCAATCGATTTGAAGAGTCTTCAGCTCTATAAATACAGGTCAATTTTGATGAAATTCTGATTTTTTTCTCATGTTTGGCCCATAGTTATTTGATTTTTAAAAATTCACTGAAAAAAATAAAAAAATGCACTTGAGATCCTAAAATTTTGGTTGGTTTTTGCATAATTTTTCGATTCACCTCTGTTCAGTTCAAAAAATTTTCTGACAGTTGAAAATGAAATACCCCCCCCCCCCCCAGTAAGAAGTTTCTCATTGGGGCGTTGAAATGATGGATTTTTCACAAAAGCATTGTATGTACATATTTCGAGGTATTCATCTTAGATTTTCAACAGGACCTTGATTTTTGAAAATATTACGATCTGAAACTCCCACAACCAAAATTTCAGCATCCCAAATTGATTTTTCGATTTTTGAAAATTCAAAATTTATTTTCAGCGATCTTTATTTTTTTTTAAATGATGCTTTTTCAGTAATAAAAATGGTGAAAATAAGTCATGATACTAATATCAACTCATCCGAACCGATTTCACCATTTCTGGCAATTTCAAAGTCTCCAGCGTGATTTTCGATTTTTCCAAAATTTAAAAATCCCTCCAAAAGACGTGATACTTACCTATTAATTTGTTTGTGGAAAGCTAAAAATCGAATTGTGGCTTATTCTAGGTCTGTTTGAAGGGTTTATCCACATTTTAGGCAATTCTCAGGCAGATACCTCGAGTATGTACGTTTTTTCTCGTAAGTGGAGAAGCTCGTCAAATATAAAAACCCTCGAGATCGTCTGCCAAGAAATCGATTCAAACATAAATGAACTTGTTCAACAGAGTAAGAATGAGCCACAAACTTGATTTTTAGCTGTCCTAATTAATTTTACGCTTTTTCAGACATTTAAAAATTTTGGAGAAATCGAAAATCGAGCTGGAGGCTCTAAAATGGCCAGAAATGGTGAAATTCTATTCGGAAGAGTTGATATAATTTTCAGGGATAATTTCCATCATTTTTACTGAATAAGCATTATATTTTTTTAAAAAAAGCATGAATCTTCAAAAAAATTATTAATTTTGAATTAGTTTTTAAAAATTCCCCAAAAATTGAAAAATCAATAGTCATATGGGTAGTTGAAATTTTGGTTATTGGGTGGTTTCAGACTATGCTCTTTTCAAAAAGTACGGTTTCGTTCAAATTGGAGTGGGCATCCTTGAAAGCTTCTCTTATCAGATTGGATAATATAGATAATTTTAGCAAATTTTCACCAATTTTTCACGATCATTTTTTCGAATTCATGCTTCTACCCCTCCCCCAAATTTTTTGTGTTTATAATTACAAGATTATTACAACCGTAAAGCGGGGGTGGGGGTGGGGGTGGATTTGGTTGGTGAGGTTGTGAAGTAGATTTTGACTCCCTCAAACTTTTTTACTTCAAAATGGAAATTTTTTAATTTTTCCTCCAGTTTTTCATTAGGCATTATCATAAGTTGTAAGACATAGCCTAATTGTATTTTTTTTTCAAGTTCCTTGAGATTGTCCTGCTAAAAATTAATTGCCTTTGACAGGTTCATAATCATGAGTAGGTAGCCTTGGACAGACCTATTTTTTTTTAATGCAAAGAAAAAAATATTTTAAAATAAATTCAGTCAATTTTTCAGCGTAGATTAATCATTTCTAGTTCACACCTATCAAAATTTCAAGTGCTGAAGTGCCTTTTTCGATTTTTGGTGAATTTTTAAAAATCAAATTTAGGTCAAAAATGAGGGAAAAAATCAAAATTTCACGAAATTGACCAAGAAAGCTGAAATTTGGGATATACCCTATTTTCGATATGCCAAATCCATTGGAAATGGTTTCAACCCGTTTTGAGCAGTTCTGGAGCCTCCAGCAAATTTTTGAAATTCGAAATTCCCACAAAGTTTCATCAAATGGAGATGGAAAGCCGAAATTCATTCTGCAAACTAATTCTAATACTCTACGAAGTCGACTGCTGGTAGATTTCAAGTCATTTTGGAGCCTCCAGCAATTTTTTGAAAGATTGTATAGAGTTTTTTTGGAAAATTGAAATTTCCAACTGGTAGCTGGAAGCTTTAAAACCATTTAAAACCACCATGCAGTCGATTTTATAACGTATTGAAATTAGTCTGTGAAATGAATTTCAGCTCGCTAACTCCATTTGATGAAACGTTGTGGGAATTTCAAGTTGCAAAAAATGTACTGGAGGCTCCAGTAATTTTCAAAAAGTCGCTGGAGGCTCCAAAACGACTTGAAATCCACCTGCAGTCGACTTCGTAGCGTATTGAAATTAGTTTGCAGGATGAATTTTGGCTTTCTATCTCTATATTTTGATGAAATTTTGGGAAATTTCGAGTCTCATAAATCTAATGGAGGCTACAGAAATGCTCAAAACGGCTTGAAACAGTTTCCAATCGATTTGGCAGGTCAAAAATAGGGTAGGTATATCCAAATTTTCAGCTTTCTTGGTCAATTTGTTGAAATTTTGATTTTCCCCTCATTTTCGGCCTAGGTAAACTTGATTTTCAAAAAAGGCACTTCAGCATTTGAACTTTTGATAG
The DNA here is from genome assembly GCF_950023065.1 of Planococcus citri. Taxonomy (NCBI): domain Eukaryota; kingdom Metazoa; phylum Arthropoda; class Insecta; order Hemiptera; family Pseudococcidae; genus Planococcus; species Planococcus citri. The sequence continues at coordinate 10,972,787 of NC_088678.1, forward strand.
GTGATAAATTTCTGCCTGATCTTTCGATCTACTTTTGTACTGTTTGAAAAGTTTCGTTCAAGTCCTATGTTGGAACGCAAAATCTGCGATTTTGGCCGACCTGTCAATCAAAATGGCCACCATTTTGTAAGTAGGGCCACTTTTTTTTTATGACAAGGGCTAAAAATGTTCCTTAGGACTCCCTCTTTGAGAAAAAAGTTGTCCCGGAGGATCGACCGGGGGGGGGTGCAATAGATCCCTATGTGGGCTCCCCGACTACAACTTTATTTTGAAAAACTGAGCTTCAAAAATAAAAATACTCTTGGTAACAGATCCTGGGGGTGGGGCCTTGAAAAGTACAAGGATAGGAACAGATTTGCACTCATTTCGATCTATGTAATTAATGTGGTTCTGTCGGTTTGGTCCATTTTTTTGGGTGAATTCTACACGTCGAGAAAGTGGAGGTGGAGGGGGAGGGAGTAGAATGGGATTTAGTTTATACAGAAATTTCCATTTTTCATCGCAATTCTCAACTTTTTTGAAGCCCAATTGCAAGACTCACAGAAAAAGACTAACATTCAAAAAATTTTTAAATTATACTTAGTGAAGGCCTTTTTTTACCTTCATACCTAGTCGATCAACTGAATTTCAAAATAAAATCTCACTTCTGCTGGAAGGCAAAAAAACACCTGAGCGATTGAATCCAAAAAAATAAATTGATAGTCTTACTAAGCGACCTCAAATCATAGGATTTGACTAATTCAGTTTTGGCTGGAGTCAGTAGGCTCTGGAGATCTCCCCGTCCCCCCTCAAATATATGTAACCAAAATCGCCCTCCAAAGAAAAAATTCATTACCTTCAAGATAGAAAAATTGAAAAAAAAATTCTCATCTACTCAGTCTCCGATCACAAGAAAAAAAAACTACCACCTACTTTATAAATTCCATACAGCCCAGTACAGTCGATGATAATATTGAACACCGACGTCCAAATATTGAAGAATCTCGCACCACTGGTTTCATTTCTGTTCGATACTGAAATAAAAGTAAATCGTATTTAGGTTCAAGTATCCAATAACCAATACCTAATATACTGAGATAGCGATGAAAAACCAGCCATTATTTTCCACCACGCAACGTCGTACTATATCTAATAATAAAATTTCAATAATATAGATACTTTTCGACAATACGCTTCTACGTCTTCGAAATGCTAACGATGACAACGAAAATAGTATCCATTGTGCGAATAAAAATAGAAATCCGTGTGCGTCATAAAATGAATATTTTTCATAAAAATTGCGACTTTGCGAACCTTTTTGAAACTGACACACTTCCGTAACGCGAATGTAAGTTAGTAAGTTTTTATTATGTGTAAACCTTGAAAATTTTTTATCGACTTTTGTATGTAGGTATATGCGGCGTCTTATATGGTAATACGACGACGACGACGTTGCGTTGGCCCATAAAACCAGAAGGAAAAAAAATTCCGGATGAGGAAAAATTCTTACTTAACGACTTGGCAGGAGATACCTCGCCGGAATATGTGACTACGTTCAAAAAAGACAGTGTATTTTCCACCTAAATCAAAATGTAAAATTTAAAATTAAAAATAAATTAATAAAAGTCCTCGAAAACAAAAAAAAATGCCACAGAAACGTACCAGAACAATATAGCATATTATCAACGATCCGGTTCTAAGGGTTAATCCGCAGCAGCATTTTTGTAAAATCACCATTTCACCTTAGACATCGAAGAAAGTAAATAATAACCGAGTTTCGTAGTACACGACGACGAGTCATAATAAAAAGCTGATAAACGTCACCCGGACGCGTGCCACGTTTGTGAAATATGGCAGGTATCCTTTTCTCTATGTACACATGGAAGCGGCGGCATTATAATGGTCAATAGGTGAGAGTAGGTAGGTGACGTTGGTGGGGAAAATATGGGAAATAAAGGGGTGAGTTCAATACGTAGGTATATAGTGAAGGTTGAACTTGAGCCAAGGTTGTTTACTACTGGCGACTTGAAAATCCGACTGAAATATTAAAATTGCCATAATCGAACGACTTCATAGATTGGAAATAAAAAGCAGAGAAAAAAATTCGAATAAAATCGTTACGACAGTTTCAAGACGCCTTTTATATGGCGAGAAAAAAAACGTACTGTATTGTACAGGGTAGGTACGTGCATTTATTAAATTACATTTTCTATTGCTGCTGCTGCTGGTGGTCTTTCTTCTTCTTCTATTAATATTGCACAGTTACCAAGCAACCTGGTCGATCTTTTTATTTGGGGGTGAAATTGTGTGAGCATTATGACACCTATTTGTGTATTAATCAGGTTATGCTATGCACCTATATATTTTTTTAATCAGACACTGAGTTATTCGACGGAAGAATTTTAAATAGGTACCTACTTGAATTGAATTAAATTTGGAAATAGTCTGATTGTAATGTATTTCAATAATTTTTTATAAGAGGGAGAGAGGAAGAAAGGGAGGGAGGAAGGGAGGGGGAGGGGTGGGAGGGAGAGAGGACTGGTACAATGGTACTTCTTTGACTTAAATAACTAAATATTTTGGATTGCATTCGTAAAAATTTCAATTTTTTTTGAAAATTATTGATTATTTGTAAATATATAATCTATTAAGTATTGTTTTCATGTTTTTTATATTAGGGCCTTTCCACGACAATTAGACCAAGAAGTGGTAGGGGAAGTTCGCCAATTTTTTTGAAATTTTTCCTGTGGAAAGGCCTTCCAAAGAGATGACTAATGGCGCAAATCGCAGTTCTCTAGACCATTTATAAAGGCAGCCAGGGGGTGTCAAAGTTTTCAGTGAACTTAAAATATCATCCATTTCAGCAGTGGATTAATCGATAACCGAGATACCTACAAAAATGGAACTTTTTCCAATAGTTGGAGGATTTGAAAGGCGTTTTGGTGATATCTGATATCATAAAAATCAGTGTTGCCACTTTTTTTTTGTACGAAAAATTAGCTCGAAAAGTTTCAAAACGTGTTATGGTGCAATCTGCCTCCACCTGCTAGGTGATAAATCTTAGGGTAACCCTTTACGCGATGTGATTTATTGCTATTTAGTAAAGAGGGTTCCATTAACGTGGGAAAATATTATAAAATAGGGAGTGAATGATACCTTTCAATAGTCAAGGAGGCACGAGCTTCTGTCGATTGAAAGGTATCATCACTTGGTTTTAGCGATCGGCCGTGGCAAGATCCTCGTCGAAGTATGTGGTCAAGAAGTAATTTGTATACGAAAACAGGCCTAGGCCTAAGTAGTATTATATTCAGGATAACCCACTACTCATGTGTTTAAGATAATATTTTGATTTAATTGTAATCGTTGGGAGTCATTAATTAATACTCTGAGGTGATGATCCAACAATTATACCTTTTGCGGTCATATCAAGATATTCCTAGGTAAGTATCTTGAATGAAGCGTGTGATACGTGTGTCTCTTCCTAAAGCAGCCACCGACAGCCACTATTATTGGGGTAGGCTAAGGAAAAGAGGTGGTGTGACAGTGAGCAGTGTTTGGTAAGTGGGTACTTACATGGTGGTGTCTCCACTGTATTAATTATAGCTTTATCATAATTAATAGATGACGTCATTCGCTGTAAGGGATGGAGCATAGATTCCTCACTTACGCATAAATGAACCTATTTCGCATATATAACTTTAGTAAATTGCTCGGTTAGTAAGGTGTCAATTCTATGTATAATTGCCATGATATGCCAGGAAAAGTGCCTTCAGCACTATTCTATTTGTCTAGGTTGAACACATTTAATAAATAAATAACATATTACAATATGTTATAAATAACGTAAATGTAGTGAATGTCTTGACAGAATAGATCCTTTGAACATAAATGGTATTTAAATGTTGATCATTTGTGTACTTGATGACTTAGAATTTGTATTGATTACTCAAGACAACTTCCATCTAAGCTAGCTAGGAGTCGAATAAATCTCCCCCTAAGGTGATATTTATGAGAGAAACCATCAACCTAATCAATTACAATTACCACACATTTGCTGATCATTATCAATTCTAACTTCTAAGATAACAAACATAGTTTTCATATCGTTCCTACTATCAAAAATTCTGAAAAAAATACATTATGGACAACTTTTTATGCTGAACAACATATTAAGAAATTGGGATGGTAACATGTTGCAAAGTTGATTTTAAAAAATTTAAAGTTTGCGACAAAATTCGATTTTTTGATTTAAAACATGAAAAAAAAGTTCTGATAGGTAAAGTTGACCCATTTGACCTCTATTTTTACGTATATGTTGAAAAAGTTGAAAAAAACCCTTTCACTCGATGAAATGAACTCCTCACAAAAAAAAATCAAAATTCGAACAGATTAAAAAAATAAACTAATTTTTATTTTTTTGTTGTGAGTGTAATTTTTATCAACTTTTTCATGAGATACGTCAGAAAGAGGTCAAAATAAGACAACTGATATTTAAACTTGAAAATTGAATTTTTTCGAATTTTGATTTTTTTGTGAGAAGTTAATTTCATCGAATGAAAGGGTTTTTTATAACTTTTTCAACAGATACGTAAAAATAGGGGTCAAATGAGTCAACTACACCAATCAAAACTTTTTTACATGTTTTAAATCAAAAAATCGCATTTTTTTCGCAAACTTTAAATTTTTTAAAATCAACTTTGCAACATGTCACCATCCCAAATTTTTAATATGTTGTTCAACATGAAAGGTTGTCCATAATATATTTTTTTTCAGAATTTTTGAGAGTCTGGACGATATGAAAACTACGTTTCGAAACTTTTTGAGCTAATTTTTTGTACGAAAAAAAGTGGCGACACTGATTTTTATGATATCACCAAAAAGCCTTTCAAAACCCTTGACTGTGGGAAAATGTTCCATTTTAGTAGATATCGCGGTTATCGAGTAATCCACTGCTGAAATGGATGATATTTTAGGTTCACTGAAAACTTTGACACCCCCTGGCTGTCTTTATAAATGGGTTAGAGGGCTGCGATTTGCGCCATTGGTCATCCATTCGGAATGTTTTTCCACAGGAAAATTTTCAAAAAAATCGTCAAACCCCCCTACCACTTCTTAGTTCAATTGATGTGGAATGACCCATTGATTTTTAAATTAATTTTTTTTGGAATTTTTCGTCATTTCTCACACAAAACGTGAAATTTATTAAGTTGATTTTACGCAGTTCAGTCAAATTAGTGGGTATTCCGACAATAAGGTCAGGTGAAAAGCCCCTGTTCTTGAATTTTAGAAATTTTGATGAAACATTGTTAAGACCTTGAAAATAAAAAATAAAAAAATGTTGAAGCCAAAAAATTCATCCCACTTTACACCCCCCCCTTGCCCACAGTGGTGAAAAACGCTTTATTTGAGGGAGGCGGGGAGCACAATTCAACGGAGTTTTGTTTTGAATGAAACACTTTGAATTCACCATAAGTAAGTATGTAGAGGAGACATGAATCTTGCAATGTTTATTTTTTGAAAAAATTTTGGCTCTCCAGGGGAGAGATATTGACGATAAAAGAAAATTTGAAACTGCCGTATCCCGGCTCTCGACCAAACCTAAATCCAGCACATGAAATGTTTTTCTTTAAAAAATATATCTGCAAGAGTAGGTACCTACCATAATATTGGAATTATTTTCAAATTTTTCCTCCAGGTGGGTCATCTTCAAAAACTCAAAAGTCAAAAATGTGTTTTTTGTGTCACAGGCTCACAGCAGACCACCAAAGAAAATTTAGCATCATTAATATGAAATATTTGCGAAGAATCCTACTGAACACGAATATGAAGTTAGGCAAGGTACAGCCAGAGGAATGAATACCTACCTATGACAGGGTGGAAATATGCCGCACTCTTAAAATCTACATGTTTGGCAGCACTGAACACAAAATCTGACGTCATCAGCGCGTGTAACTCAGTAAACTGGCCTGGAAGTCAAAGAGTTTGCGCAGATTGACCTCATGTTCTCATGTATGATTTTCTATGCGTTTCTTATCAAAATAAATGTGCAGTGAAATTGTGAAAAAAACGTGGTTTGCTTTGCTTTGCTCCTTGTTTTTGAATTTGAGTTGTTTTTAATTTTCAATTATACTGTCGGAAGTGTCGGATAAAATATCTTCAGAATCACAGAATGTCAAAGTCAAAGGTAAATACCTAAGCATGTTTTCTTGTTAATTAGAGCATGTAGATTACGAATCAGTCAAATAAGTATTTTACAAGATATGTATCAAACTAAAAATACGAAATAAGATACCTTACTTCAAATTGTGTATTTTGCGGTTAGGTAATATGACACATCTTATTTTAGTTATTTCAGCACAGTAAATTGCCGAATTGATTCATCATAATCATAACCGCTTAAAATGGCGAAAAATCAATTTCAAAATGTACTACTTACAATAACATTAGTTTTTTAATCACCACAAAAATTCTAAAATTAAAATTAAAATCGCCAAGAACAAAATAGGTAAATAGTGCATTTTACAGAGTTGTAATTGATTTGATCAATCACTTTTTTACATAAAATGTGTGTTTTACTCGGTTTTATAAATTATTCCATCCATTCAAGTTTTATAATGCGGTTATTATTTTGGTGAATGGTTGGTGCTCAGTTACCAAAGATTCACCAAAACGATGATGCAATGCACTATGCATACTCTTAATGTACATCATTATTTTGGTGAATACTTAGTTGGTGCACAGTCACCAAAGATTCTCCAAAACAATAATGTGCAATTGTTCACAAATTTTCTGGTGGAAGTCTGTTGGTGGCCACCTAAGTCCCATCAAAGAAATATTGATTGAATAAGGATTTGGTTGGGGCTTGGTTGTTATCCGAATACAGAATTGTTTACTCGTCGTACCTGTTTGACAGCGTTTCCTGTTAGCAGCTCTCTGCATCTGTGAAGGTATTACGACCTTGGAACCTGCAGAGTTGTGGAGAAAACAAAGTCAAAGTTTTAGTTATCTGGTTACAGCCGCGGAGAGGCATTGTTTCATGTTTTAGGCAAATATAGGTCTGGTGGAGGTTTGGCGGCCATTCACCAATGTCTCACTAAAGAATTATTTTGTTCAAAAAAAGTCTGGTGGTGAATCCTCACCAAAAAATTATTAAACAAATAATAATTCTTTGGTGGGACTTTGGTGGCCGCCACCACAGATGCACCAGAAAATTATTGAACAACTAATTCTTTGATGAGACATTAGCGAATGTTGCCAAACCTCCAGCAGACCTATATTTGCCTAACACATGAAACTATGCCCCTCTGCGGTAGTAACCAGATAACCCAAACCTTGACTTTGTCAAAAGTCTGGTGGTAAGTCCCACCAAAGAATTATTTGTTGGGTCATTGCACTTCAATTCGACCAAGAAAGGGTAAAGGCGGTCTGCAATTTTTTTGAAATTTTCCCTGTAGAAAGACCTCTTGAAGGGATGACCTATGGTGCAAATCGCAGCTCTCTAGCCCTTTTTCAAAGGCTGCTAGGGACTGTCAAAGTTTTCAGTGAACTTGAGATATCATCCATTCCAGCAGTGGATTACTCATCGATAATGGTGATGCCTACCAAAAGGGAACTTTTTCCGATAGTTGAGGAGGGTTTTGAAAGGCTTTCTGGTGATATCATAAAAATCAGTGTTGCCATTTTTTTTTGTAAAAAAAATTAGCTCGAAAAGATTCAAAACGTGGTTTTCATATCGTTCAGACTCTCAAAAATTCTGAAAAAAAAATTCATTATGAACAACTTTTCAAGCTGAACAACACACTCTCTCTCTCTAAATTTGAAACAGTGAAATTTCACTGCTTAGCAGTCACGACATTTTGGCTTCTTAAAAGCAGTAGTTTTTTACTGCAAAACAGTGAAAAATGCATGCAAAATTGAAAAATTATATCGCTGTCAGTATGGTTTTTTTTGTGGTGCCCTGACACAAAAAACTCATTTTTGAGTATTTTTTGAGCTTTTAAAGATGATTCACCCGGAGGAAAAATTTGAAAAAAATCCAATTACAGACATTACATTACAGTACATACTCGTGTAGATATGGTATATTTTCGACCAAAAAAAATTTGTAATCTTGAATATTAATGAGTAGTCATATCCTAAAAGTGAAAAATTCTAATATTCTTCCTGAGACTTTGTTTTTGTCAAAAAAACATTTTTTGAAAGGAAAATTAAAAAGAGGATGCTCAATGGAGCAATTTTGGTTCCGAGATATGGCGGTTTCAAATTATCTTCTGTTAATATCTTCCCCATGGGGAGCCAAAAAATGTTGAAAACATTCACGTGGCAAGATTCATGTCTCCTATGGACATTTTAGGTGAATTCAAAATTTTTTACTCAAAACTCATTATTGTGGGTGAAAGCTTCATTCTTCAGGAAAATTTTGATGTGTTTGAACCAAAAAAAAGTCCGAATGCTCTACTGAAATAAACCTGAGAAAATTTTTAACTTTTTAGTTTTCCGTATGTATTGAACGAACTGTACGTCCTAGCAAAAGTCTGATGACAGGACCTACCTATCTAATCTGAACGAGAATTGAATTCTTTACGATTTCGGGTTTTAAGAAATTTTTGTAGAACGTTTGGTTTCAAAATTCTACGTTTTTGAAGTTGGGAGGAAAGAAAGTTGCTCGGTAATACAATGTGTTTAAAACCAACTTTACAATGTTTCAGATGTCAAGTAATCGCAAAAAGGCCGAAAACCGCACGTATGTATTTATATAATTAAGATGTTAACATTATTTTGCGTTCGATTTTAATTTACCTGTATTTATGTACTCCTTTTGTGTTATGTCCTGTAGAAAAAGTTGCGGCTACTGCGAGGAAAATTTTATAACAATTGCTAGATTACGTACCCATATTGCTTTGGAGCATAAAGATGAAGCTTCGAAGTGTTATCTTTGTTTGGAATTGTTTAATAAATTCCCACCTTGGGGTACGGTGCGAAAACACTACGCTAGATTTCACAAAAACGATAAATTATACTTCAAAAGTTTGGAATTGCATAAGGTAATTATCGTAATCTTTCTGAACATGAATTAGGTACCTATTGAATACTTTTAACTTAAAATTAATTGTAATATTACCTACCTATATGTCTGTAGGAGGCGTTTAAGAACTCAAAAGATATGAAACCTGACAATAAGGATATGAAACAACCTTCCTCATCGGGAAAAAAGTTAAAAGTAAGTCTCAGACTGTACCAGCATTTTATCATGGTACATATCTGCCAGAAGTATTTACAAGTTTCATTAATAACTACATTGATGTGTTTTCAGCAGGGTACAGAAGAACAAGAAAATCCTAACTCTAAAGGCAATTCTCGAAAGTAACACGTACCTACTAAATAGTCCCGAGTCCCAGAAGAAAAAGAAAAGGTACCTACAAAAACAAAGCCGAATACTTTGGTTATAGAAGGTAGGTCTATGTTATTTGTACAAATTTTGGTGTATGCAGATTAAAAGACAGTATTAGGCATAATACATTATCCTTTTGGTGAATCTTTGGTGACTGCGCACCAATCATTCATTGAAATAATGAAATGTTATTTAAGTTATCTGATAGAATAATCAAAGCCCTCGTATCTGTAGGATATGAAATTCACGGTCCACGATCGGCGCACGGTCCTATTGCTGTTCCTGTTGCTGCTGCTTCATCCTCAGCATTGCAAACTTCGACTACTGTGGAACATATTATGTAAGGGCAGCATGAACTTATATTTTGTCCCGCTAGCAACTGAAGATGAAGAGATAATTTTATTTTAATTCACGGAAGAATTCTAAAAAGGATATGATCTAAGATGAATATGTATACATACGTATTAGAGACCATCTACAGTTTTGAATGTTTCATCATGCAGGGTGGTTCCCAAGTCCCCCTAAAATGTCCAGAAAATGGAAAAAGTTGACAAATTGGCTATTCTCACTCGTCTGTTGGCAAAAAAGTCGCAATTGAAAAAAAATAAAACTTTAAAAATTTCAACACGAATAGTTGCCAACTGGATTTTTATAGTTAAGGTCCCTTATCTGAAGTAGGACATGTATTCCCAAAAAACGAAATTCTACGGGTCAACATGAATTTTGGCTGTGTTTTCAATTTTCTGCCTCAGATATGTTTTTCAAGTCTAGGAAAATGTAAAATAAGTTGATAAAATTGGAAATTTCAACGAATGAAACAGGTTAGTGAATTTATGGATTAACTAAAAGTGGGTTTGGCAAATTTCCTTATCAACTTTATTTTCATGATGTACTACTCTAATTTTAACCACTAAAAATCACATAAACAGTCATGGTGGTCGAAATTAGAGCACCCTATAGAAACAAAATTTGGAGAAATCTACCAAACTTGAGTTTGACTAATTCAAAAATTAATTAATCTGATCTGTAATATTAATAGTCAAATATTGTACCTATATTAAGTCGTAGATAATGCTGATTTTGGTGTATTTTGACGTTCATTATAGAGCATTTTAAAGAGTGAGCGATATTAGGAACCAAAAAATTTCGAATTCAATTTTGATTTATTACTGACGAAAACCATTCATAAAAACGTTTAGAATATCTTGCTGTCTGCGAAGTTTTGATGTATTCTGGGGGAAAGATGAAGGTGTGATTTAAGCCATTTCAGGGATTTCTATATCTCAAAAAGTGTCAGATTGGCAGCCAAAAGAAAAAATGTGGTCGACATTAGGGACTCTTACCCTTAGTTTTGAGTGTTTAATAATAATTAGTAAGTTTTATTGCTGTATAAGTATTATTTTTATCAAAGTATTGGTACCATTTTGTTTTTATTTTTGAATTTTTATTCGTTTTGCTCATTAATTTGTAGTTTTTTTGTAATTTGAATTAAGTAGTCCCTAGTCCCTCATTTTAAGTATTTTCAAAGTAACATTTTTTTGTTTATCTACTTACAAATAATACTTAATCGTATTCGTATTTCTTATAAAAAATCATTTAAAAAAAGCTGTTTAACGTTTTTAGTGCATAAAACATTTATTTACAAAGTACTTGAAATTCAACTATAATAGGTATTAAGAATCTGTATTATTTGGCGACATTTTGATTCCCCCTCTCCATTCTTAGTAAGTATAAATTTGATTTCCAACAATTCACGAAAAATTGATCTTTTTGGGTATTGAAATTTTGGCTGGTCGTGTATTTTTACACGCGCTTTCAATTCAGCTTCACCTCGTTCAAAAGTTTTTAAATTTTCAAAAAATTTTTCAAAAACCCAAATTTGGTTTATTTTTTAATGTAAAAATTGAAATTTGATTCAAAAAATTATGGTAAAAGAATGAATGTGGTTTCCATTCTATTTTAAATCTCTCAAATCAGAATTGATGGTGGTTTTGTCAAACCATTCTGGATCTTTCAGTCCATTTTTGAATTCTCTAGTACTGGAAATAAATTTATATGAGGAGGACCAGCGCAAAATTCATCGCATGGGTATGTACTAATTATTAGATCCAACACTCTTTGGAGTCTATTCTCGAAATCTATTCTAACAAACTTCATTAATTGACGAATTTCGTTATTTTATTTTACAAAAATCCTCATTTGTGCTGCTGGAAAAAATTTTGAATTTAAACCAAATCGATCGAGGATCGAAAAAATCCTAAACAGGATTAATCTTAAGTTACAGGAACTGAATTTCATTTGGACTTTTTTATCGCAATTTTTCTAAAATTAGAATTTCAACAAATTCACTGGAGGCTCCAGAATGACTCGAATGAACCATCAAATCAATTTTCAAGAGATTGAAAATAGGGAATGAATTAAATTTTAGCTTTTTATTTCAATTTTATCATAACAATGTTTTCGTAAAAAAAAAGGAACCAATTTTTTTTTCCAAATCCTTAAAAACCAAAAAATAAAATTCAGCACTTAAAATCAGGTCTGGTAGTAATTTTTGGAAACCATATTTTTAGAAAGAGTCGAATTCGAAGATTTCCAGAATTTTTAAAATATTTTCACCAAAGATTGTCAATTTTACAGTAGAGATAAGTGAAGACTTAGGTCTGTTCAAACTGAGGGAAACTGAAAAATTGTACTTGATTTAAATTCTCTGAAAATCAAACAAAATGTAATTTATCAATTTCTCCGAATAAACGTCCAAAAAAAAATATGATGAAATCGTTTTTCAATATTTTATTTCCTTCCAAGAAATGAAATCAGTTATTATTTGGTTTTACAACACAGGTTATTTTACACCGATGTCGTTTGGATTGCAGCATCGACAGATGAAAGGAGATGAGATGAAATTTCACATGATCTGATGAGCAGCCGAATAATTTGAGATCAAAAAGTGCATGGTAAAAATTGATGTATTGGATAAGATTTTTTATTAGGTACCTAACCTACCTACTCATTAATTTGTGTAATATGTAATATCAGGAGTAATTATCAAATTGAATATTTTCTGCAGAAGTATAGGCAAACCACACAGAAATATGATAGGTAAGATTTCGTCGTTCAACGTTAAAAATTCAGTACGTAAAAATATGAATCGTGAAAGATGTTGAATATGTATCTAGACCCACCTGCAATAATTATCGCGCAGTTGCACTGATTAGCACACTTCCTCCCACATTACCAGGTTTGTTGATTCAAGTCACTAAAAAGCCAAAATTTTCTTGCTTCGGTATCCTTATCAGTTCAATAATACGCATCAGCTCTCATACGTATGTTATGTTTTTCCATCATTTGTGTCTTGATATTTGATGGTAGCTTGTGTAATTCGCGTACTCTTTAATTATGGTAAATTTCAAAATGCATTTTAAACCTGTAAATTTTGATTTAAATGTGCGAACTGTGACTTCCATTGTTTTATGGCTAGATTTGGTGAGTACCTACCTACTGAACCTTACAATATGTTATGTTACTCGTAGCTTTTTTAGCATTGAAATACTTCAACTTTGTGTACAGATATTTCTCTATTTTTGGTACAGTGATATTCACTCAATTTGATGTTTATTTTTTCCTCTGTAGATCGTATGTAGTTGTGTTTCACTAGTGCATTTATCTCAAGCTCAAGCCGAATTTTGTTTAAATAAAAGTAAAGGTAACTGAGCAAAATTCACCTACTTACGACTTGTAATTTGAATCAAGTAATCTAATTTCTGTGTATTTTATAGACTGCAGTTTCCATTTTCACATCGTCGAATGTCTGTTGACGAACGTATTCGTTACTTTGATTGCTCTATATGGAAATCGACATGTAAATATTACCTAATCGACTACTATTTCTATGCATTATTAGCCTACTACCTTTTAACTAATTCTTTAATTAAATTTTGATCAATTTTTGCAGAAAAAACCAGCATTGTTTTTTCCATACATCGTTATCAAAGTCTTGTTCATCATCACGTTGGTATTTTTAATGATATACAGGGCAGAATTCACACGTACTGATTCGACATCCGAGTTCCATAACTGGTTACCTGCTCCTATCGATTTAGCTAATGGAATAGCTCTTTTTATATTTTTTGGTAAGCATTACCTATTTATTTCTATTTCTCGTGTACATATTTTTGAGAGACCATCTTTTTTATTGATTGCGTTTACGATGTGACAGCGTTTCAATTTTATGCTGTTTCCGTGATGATTTTGAGTTATAAGAAGACCGTTGAAATATTATCAGCTTGTCGTCCTGGCAATAAAACGTTCAAATCGGTTGTATCCATATGGATTGGAGATGATTCTAGAACGAATATGAATATGCACAGTAATGATAGTACTTGTATTATTGAAACCGAAAGTAGATAATGTGTGTTATTTTGTATCGTGTTCCACGCTTGTATAGCATAATTTTTTTTTTTTTTTAATTTCTAAATTTGCAGCGTATTTATTTCTTTTCATTATTGTAAATACGAACTGGTTGTGTTCGATGCTTATATGTTTTAAATCAAATTATCATTGAGAAAAGCTATCAGCACGATCAGCGAGTATATTTTTATTATTTTTGTACGGTTTCCTATTTTTTCTTGCATTTTTTTTTTCAACTTCAGTTTTATGTAAATTGTAATTTGATGATGAGAAATTTGAAATTATTTATTCTGGTATATTCGATGTTACTTTTGCATTAAATTAAGGTCCAAAATATGTAGAACTAAACATGACTTTGAATTTTTTTTTAAATTTAAATTTTATTCATCGTAATTCGTAGTTGATTAATACGTCATTTAGTAGCTATAGCTAACATTTAAATGACAATGATGATGAAATATCACAACAAAGTGTCTTTCTAATATTTTAGTTTTTATTCAATAATGACTAATTTACAAAAATGGAATGGGATAGGTACAAGTTATTGAACGAGAATCAAATCTGACAAAATTAAACTGATTTTTGGCTACTTTACTTTAATTTTGTTTAAATCAGAAAATAAATCATTAATCATTTTAAACATTCCTTAGATAAGTATATAAGAAATTTCAATTGAAAAAAAAGGTACTTACAAAAAAAAAAAAAAAAAAACGAAAATGAAAAGTGAAAGTAAAAGTAAATAAGTACCTACGAGTAAGTACTTCAAAAAATTGATAGTAAGTACATAAATGGTAAAATTTATACGCCAGAACAGAATCAATACATTTTCATAGCTTTTCACCAAAGAGTGCAATTCCTGTGAACAAAACGCAAACAAATGCTCAGAAGTGAATTGAAAGCATTACAAAACCGCTTTAAGGGTTGCAATTCTCTTCTCAACTAACGATGTTTCTTGAAAACTATCTTAATTGAATATCCATAATTGAAAAATTGCTTTATGAGTAAGTGTAAGAGTTATAATTGTAAAATTGCTCAGATTATTGAAAAATAACCAAGTAATAATGACATCTCATTAAAATAGAACATAACTTCATGAATATTGCATAAAACATCATTGAAATTATGCAAAAACTGCCAAAAAAGGGGTCATTCCATGTCAACTCAATCAACGTTTTTGAGTCATGTCTTTCGATTTCGCTCAAATTTTGTTCACAGTATAAGTATACCCACCCAGTAAGTAATTACCGCGCAATCAGTTTGGTCCCAGCCCCCTCAGGGGACAGGTGGGGGGGCTTCCATTATTTTCACATTGTCTCGAGGTACTCAACTTCAGCAGCCCATTCCTCCAAAACTATGACACTTTGATCAAAACTGATTTCACAGTTCGAAAGGGCATTGAATTTAGAACTTTTTAAGCATTTTGAAATTTTCAAAAGTTGAAAGATGAACTCTCAAATCGAAAGTTCAAATTTCAAAATGGCGCTGTAAGTGGGAGCTACCATTTAAAATTTTGAAAAAATTTCCATAGATGAACCTTTTGATGCTTTTTTGAAATATTCAAGTTTCGAGATGGGATCTCTCAACGGAAGGGGAGCACCCCCACCCCCAATTTTGGGCGAAACTTTCGAAAGAAAATCTAGGGCATGTGACGTATCGAATTCTATGTTTTTGGTGATGCTGAATACGAATATGACGTCATATTTTTGATAAGACCCCATCCATGGCCCCCAGCACCTGTCCAAAAGGGGTAAAAGTTCAAAAAAGTGTTTTGTTCGTGTGACACATGGAATAGTATGTTTTTGGTGACGCTGGACACGAATATGATATCAGATTTTTGATTGGACCCGTCCACGGCCCCCAGCAGCTCCCCAAAAGGGGTAACCCCCAAAAACATGGTTACATTCATGTGACACATGAAATAGTATGTTTTCGATATCGCTGAACACGAATATTGCCATAGTTTTTTTAAATCGACCTCACCCATGGCCCCCAGAACCTCCCCCAATAGGTAAAAGTCTAAAAAAATTGTTGGGGGCCGTGGATGGAGTCCAATCAAAAATCTGACGTCAAATTCGTGTTCAGCGTCACCAAAAACATACTATTCCACGTGTCGCACGAACAAAAACACTTTTTTGAACTTTTACTCCCTTGGGGTGGTGCTGGGGCCATGGATGGGGTCTTATCAAAAATCTGACGTCATATTCGTGTTCAGCGTCACCAAAAACATAGAATTCAATACGTCACATGCCCCAGATTTTCTTTCGAAAGTTTCGTCCAAAATTTGGGGTGGGGGTGCTCTCCCTCCATTAAGAGATCCCATCTCGAAACTTGAATATTTCAAAAAAGCATCAAAAGGTTCATCTATGGAAATTTTTTCAAAATTTTAAATGGTAGCGCCCACTTACAGCGCCATTTTGAAATTTGAACTTTCAATTTGAAAGTTCAACTTTCAACTTTTGAAAATTTCAAAATGCTTAAAAAGTTTTAAATGCAATGCCCTTTTGAACTGTGAAATCATTTTTGATCAAAGTATCATAGTTTTGGAGGAGTGGGCTGCTGAAGTTGAGTACCTCGAGACAATGTGGAAATAATGGAAGCCCCCCCCCACCTGTCCCCTGAGGGGGCTGGGACCAAACTGATTGCGGGGTTATTACTTACTGGGTGGGTATACATTGTAAACAAAATTTGAGCGAAATCGAAAAACATGACTTTCAAAATCGCCTTGTTTTGGTTGAGTTGACATGGAATGACCCAAAAACGACCATAAAGTTGATGAAAGATGTTCATACGCGTAATTTTAGTAAATCCAAACTACTCAAATTATTGAACATCATCGAGAATTTAATAAATAATAAGTAATAATCGTCATTAAAATAGAATAAAATTTTGTGAAAATTGCATCAAAGTATTAAAAAAAAAATAATAGAGATAGAAATTATGAGATAAGCATTAAAATACTTACTTAATTGAAAATTACCAAAAACAAATGAAATTCTCGAAACACGATCAAATTTCAAAAATGCTTCAAACAGCCTTAAATTATTAATTAAATTGCCAGAAAATTAGGTATAGAAAATCAGCCAAATTGTATGAGATTGAATTGAGAATTGCAAAAATATGGCGAATAAAATTTGTTGAAAGATCACAAAATTCAGAAATAATATGAAAAAAATGGCTAAAAATTGTAAAAAAAAAAATAAATAATAACCAAAGGTGGAATTTTATTAGGCTAAAACTGGACAAAATTTTGTGAGAATCACAAATGAAACATACTAATTAAATAAAACCTATTAAAGTGATATAAAAACAATCAAAAACGACTAAAAGTTGATATTATAACTCGAAAGATGAGTAGATAAATGATGAGAAAGCTGATTTGAGAGAATACTTATCGATAATGATTCCTCTAACACATTTAAAAACGTATTTCAGGATCCTCCATTACAAAGAATGTAACAAATTACAAAACCGCTTTATGAATCATGATTTTTCACTAAACTAACATCGTTTTCTTGAACTATGGATTCATCATCTAAATTTTTTGGGATATCAATACTATAAATTCGGCATTGGCAATGTTTGGCAAGATGCCAAAATGTTTAAAGCTCAAGTTTAATGAAACGAAATACGTATGATTACTTACGAGGGAACCATTTGAAATGACACTCAACGATTTGAATAAAACCGAGCTAAATATAAGTAGAATGTTTGAAAAACCTTGTAATTAAACTTTCTGGAGCTAATAGTTCATTTTTGGCTCTTCCAGAGTGATTTTGAATTTGTAGAGAATTTCAGCAACTACATAAAACAGTTGAGAATTTGAAAAAAATTAATTTGTAAAATTTTTAAAAATTTGACAAAAATTTAGAAATGAACTTCAGCATCTGACATTTTAATTGCAAAGGTCTTAGGATAATAGGACATGTTCTATCGATTTAGTTTATATATTGTAATGTAATTAATGTTGCTCGAATCGGAGAGTGAGTGCCAGTTCAGGATGGCTATTTGCATAGACAATAAGTAGGCATAGTAGATTTTGAGTAGGTACGTTCACACAAGCAATTCATTTTTTACAATAATGAGAGATAAGCTTATTAAATATACACCATCAAATAATACCATTTCCATATGCTGACATGGCTGATTCAATTTCTTTAAAATCATACGAAGAAGGAGCGTCTGGAAAGCCTTTTTCGTGAAGTCCTGATAGATATTTTACATCGCATCTTTCATATTGTCTCGATCTTGATCGACTTATTTTACGATTATGATCTTCATACTTATACAAGACCTCTAAAGAGTAATACTTGAAAGCTGAAACATCGAAAACAATTATCAGGTAGTACCTAATAGGTATCTTTAGATAGGTACCTAACTTAAAAATACCTATAATGGCTCATAATTTAATTACTCACCAAAAAAAATCGCAATGAAGAATAAAACAATCAAAATATACATGTATTTGAATACTTCTTCTTCCTTCACATTTTCTGTAGACTGATCCGCTAATATTTGCCATAAAATTCCGAAAAAATATCTATAAAATAAGCAAATACTCAAGCACAAGTAAATGAACACTTCGCCGAGCATAATGACAATTGAACAGGAAATCATGAACGGGTTTTTCTGAAAATTTTCAAACAGAAAATATTATAATTTTGGTTCATTCCAAAAGTTGATCTACGTAGGAAAAAGAATAGGTAAGGCAACATGTGAAGTCTTATACTTTAATAGTAGCAATGATTGTTGCCATTAATATGAACCACTCGATACATGCGTAAATTCCACGTATTTCAGTATCACATTCGAGAAATGATATCATCGTGATTCCAAATAAACCGTTCATCTGCATAAAACAAATGACCTGAAAATAGAGCGTTTCCGATGGAAAAAATACTCACATAATATGTAGGTAGGTACCTATTGGCTATTGTGTTTAAAAGCGCAAGCAAATCTACTTACTAAATTGATACTGAGGACGATAATAACGAGGATACGATGTGAATTTTCACTTTTAGGAGTATTCGCACTCATTTCCAAGACTTGTTATCAACTTTTTAGAACTAAATTAGGTAACGAAAAGCACACACGTGAAGCAACCATATCAACATTCAATTGTGAAATATTCGAAACAATTGATTCAAGAAAATATATCCAATGGGTAGAAGTAGGTACATTTGTCAGCATAATACGAGTAATAAATATTCGTGTGTGTGATTTTTTCAACTTTGATTATGTTATATGTAGTAATTTGGCAAAATCAGCATTTAGCGAAATAGTAACTTACTCGTTTCGTAGTTTATTTATTCCTACCCACCCGTACCTGCCTCCAATACACGATCAAATTGTGTTTTCGTGTTCTACGTGAATCGACGCTGATGACTGCAAGAATTTCTTTTTTAAAATCAAACTTTCTAAAAATCTATCAAGTAAGCATTCAAATTCAAAAAAAATGTTCAACTCAAAAAATACACACCTCACATATGTATAGAAAAAAAAAGTTTCTTCACTTCTCGACATGAAATACAAAATATTGAGAGCTTTTCGTTTGGGCCTATTGATATGAGGAAATATGCCTTCATCGCCTAAGCGATGATTAAATTAATCATCACCATAGAGATGATGAATAAAATAACTCCCTTAAACTGCAAGTTCGGTAATGTGTTAACTCCTACTACTGTGCTACTCCTACTACGTAGCTATAACGTAATCGCGCGCAGCAAACGCATAGAACGCATCCGATGCACCCAAAAATAGTATAAATAGAGCAACACGGACGCGAGCCAAACTAGATGTATCTTAATCAAGTTGAACTTGAACAAAGCTCGTCGCGAAGAGTAGTTCTTGGTCAAAAAGTGTATTTATGTAGATACGAGTAGATGAGGTCCTCTATGGGTCATTCATCCCTTTTATTCAGTCTTCACCCACTTTTAGTGGTTAATATGTTTCTCGTTTCGTGATTTAAATTATCGTATACGTAATTAATCGCGTTCACACCGGAAATCATCCGATTATGCTGGCCATCGATGATTATCCTAGAAGAATAGGTACCTCGTGTAATACATTGCTGTCGACCGGCCTAGTATTAGTGAGCCACCCTGAAAGAGACAGTAGAAGCGGACATTATGTGAGCCTTGGTGAGTAACTTCACCACTATTTCCGAAATTGCATGCAATTTCTAGGGTACTTAATTACCCATCCTCTGTAATTAACTAACGCGTGTCGTAAGGTATAAGCTTGTGCATGTACCTATTATAAAATAACTCTATAGTTATTCTATACTCTTTGATCTTTATACCCATTTTAATATGTATTTGATTTCATTATTTCTGATTAACAATAAACATATTATCACTTTAGTGTAATTAATATGAGTTTTATTGGTAATTAGAGATTATTTCTGTGAAGAATGAGCTGCATGACTGAAACCTCTCCGATATTTTGAGCTAACCAGGCGAGGCATAAATTCACTACCTTAGGGAATATTTCTTGATTCAATCACGTAGGTAGGAATTATGATAATAACCATCTATATCAATCATGCCTGATCTCACTCTATCATATTGGCGCCTAACTTCCGCGTAATTCTTCCGAAAATTGCAAAATTTTCAGTCCGACTTACTAAAAAACCCACCCTTAAAAATTTAAATGTTTCAAAATTTTCAAACTTTTCGATTTTTTTTTCAAGTTCTGTCAAACTCGAATTTCAAATGGTTCTCTTAAAGAACACAATTCGAGTGAAAAAACATGATTTTCCAAGATATGTTGCATGTCAAAATTGACTAAATCACTTAGTCTGGCGCCTGACGTGGATGAACCTCTCTAGAAAAAATTCATACATGCCATGTATCTTCGAAAACTCATAAACTAAAAAATTTAAATTTACCAAAAATTAATTTTTGAACTTTCTTGAATCCAAAAAGCTCGAAAAACGAGCATAATTCAAGATAAAAATTACGTTGCAATAGTAAGCTTTTGACCTTTGAATCTCAAAGGCCAAAATGTCTTAAAAAATTAATTTTTAAACTTTCTTGAATTCAAAAGGCTCGAAAAAATGAGCATTATTCAAGCTAAAAATTACGTTCCGGATTAATCTAAATTATAACCTTCCAAAATTTTTGATTTTTTTTTGATTTTTTTTTTTTTCGTTTTGATTTTTTTTTAAATTTCTTATACCCCACTAAAATTGCGTTTTTTGCCTCGAAGTCTCGTAGATAGGTCTTCTAGTTAAAACGATAGCTCATATTTTAGTGAGAAAAGTTTCAGTACATAATGCTTACTAACACTATGCTAAAATAATGTAGTATATTTGTATGTACATAAAATGAATTTTTCCAAACACTCTTTCGTGCATAAATTGCGAATAGGGGCAGGGAAAGATTCTAAAATACTATTCGATTCATGATTCGTAAAAATACAGGTCCGAGTCAAAATAATAAATTCTTTTAAAAAACGAAAGTGGTTATTACTCTGTGACCTACATGGTGGGTAGGTAGCTGCGGCTATATCATACTAATCGAGAAAAAACTCCCTGCTGAGCAAGGTGTAAAACCTGACTAGTCTCGAGGGAGATAATCATCTCGAGGACCATGGTAGAATCGTGATGCCCTGGTCACTGTGTATTTACAGAGAATATCATTCATAAAATAACAACCAAAATTTCATCTACGTAAAACTCTGGCTTCGTAAAAAATTAATCTCTGACTTACATGGTGGATAGGGGATCGCAGCTATATTGTGCCAATTGAGAAAAAACTCCTCATGAGCAAGGTGTAAAACCTGACTAGCCTCAAGGGAGACAATTATCTCAAGAATCACAGTAGAATTGCGGTACCCTGGTTGCTGTGTATTTTCAGAGAACATTAATCTTAAAATAATTACCAAAATTTCATCTAAGCAAAATTTTGACATCATAAAAATTACTAGTCTTTGTCTCACATAATGGATAAAGGATCGCAGCTATATTGTGCCAATCAAGAGGGCTTCCCCCAATGAGCAAGATGTAAAATCTGACTAGCCTCATGGGCGATAGTCATCTTGAGAATCACAGTAGAATTGTGATACCTCATTCATTATGCACTTTTGAAAATTTTTAAAAATTCAAAAAATTCAAAACATTGCCATTCTCATAAGACTCTCATGAAGGATATTTTACTCACAGAGAATCATGGTACTCCCCATGAGCGATTGGTAAGTTTGTCTCCTAAAGTGAGTACTCTACCATCATGTGAGTCTATCTTTGAGAAAATAGCAACCAAAAATTCACATAAAATAGCATAAAAACTTGAAAAACGTCTATATAATTAAAACAGCAATAGAACAAATTTTTTCAAACACTCTTAAAATGCAAAAATTTAGAATAGGGACTAGGAAAAAATTCTAACCAAGACCATTAGACTCGCGATTCGTAACAGTACAAGTCCGAATCGAAATAGTTTAAATATTTTTGAATTCAATTTAATTGCTTCTTGACCTAACTAACCCCTTTGTGGTGTATTTTCGGACATTTCTATGAAAATTACGAAGACGAAAATCTGAAAATACAACACAAATAAGGAAAAAATTCTTCCGAGGTTAATTTTGTTCCAAATGGAACAGATTACCCATCTGACGAATTCGGACCTAAAATCAGGGCAAAATTGCTATTTTTTGCCAAGTTCGAAGATGAAAATCTGACAACTTGGCAGAAAAGTGCAAAATTACCTACAAAAAAGGCAAAGCATAAAACTTTGATCTTTTTATGCTCATAACTAAAGTGTTCAAAATTCCGAAAACGTCTGTATAGTTAGGTTAAGAAAAAATTCACTCAAGCTCATTCCTCCCTTATGGAGTGCAATGATAACTTGGGTGAGACCACCCAGTTTTAAAATCATCAAAATGTCATAATTTTGATGAAAATTTCTTGGCCACTCTAATTTAGTTATTTTTTATGTACCTAGTAATATTTTAACAGCTTGGTGTATGGGTAAAATAAGCAGTTCAGCTCATTTTATTCAAGTAGGTACCTAGAAACGAATTTATTTCTTGCTTTTTACAGACGAAAATCTGTAGAAAAATGGAATAAATTCAGCCTATAAATAGTTCGTTGATTTTCTTTCTGTAAAAATTTTCTCAAGTTACCAGTGAGAAAATGGTCAAATAGCCTGCATGATCTGGGTTATTTGATCGAATTTCACACTGGCTACATTTTCTGGAAAAATGTATCTATCTGCTCACTCTATTTTGACTCTGTGTAAGTTCAAAATTTCGAAAATCTAGCCCAAAAAGATCGTTGCAAAGACTCGAAATCTCCGAGGAAACTTTTTAAAAATACAAGATAAAAAATATCTAAGTTCTCAGTAGAAAAGAGCGTGATCTTTTTCCATATAAAATGCATAGGTACAATACCCATAGAGAATCTTCTTTGTATCCAGCTCATATAGCTGCATACACGTGCCATGGCCTTACAGAGCCTTTACTTTTGAATAGAATTCTTTGTTTAAAATCTCCGAGCCGAAATATTCTCACGAAATCATAGCGCCAGTAGATAGTCATAAAAATTAATAAGCAAGAGACTCGAACATCTTTCGTTCAAGGCGTTGACATTTATTGCTCTAGCAATAAAAACTGTCACTATTTGGTCACTTTATTACACCTATTTCACCAAAACATACAGAATCTTCTCGGATACCTGAGAACACCTTTTTTGGTATAATAAAAACGTCATCATTTGATTACATTTTTTCTTACCTATTTTTTGGACATAATAAAAACGTCTAGATGCGACTACTTTATTACACCCACTTGCTGGAGTATATAGATGCTCGGCAACGAATACGTAAACGACTACTGAATACAGCATAGATACATAAAGGCTGCCTTTATTTTCGTCGCATGTAAAAACTAACAAATACCAATAGCTATACAATTAATTGATTTAACATTTTAATATTTTTTGCTTTTCTGTGGTGGCCACATGGGAAACTGGAGAATATTAACATGCAATAATTCAAATATTCTGCTTGACATTTTGACAGTTTTTTACAATTTATTACCATTCAATATTTTTCTGACATTTTTTTATTATTCTTATACCTACAAGTATAAGAAAACGAAAACAGACATAAATACAGTAGCTAAATACTCCGATTCATTTTTCAAAATCTATTAATTCAATCATTAATCTGTCAGCCTGATTGTTCTATGCATATGTACATACTAACAATAGTCAAATACTCCGATTAATTTTTCCAAAATTCAATAAATCTAGCCATTAATCTGTCAGCCTCATTGTTCTATGCCGATACATACACTAACAACCCCTAAGATATTCCAATTAACTTCTCAAATTTATTGATTCTGTCAGTTCTTTCTATACTTAAATAGAAACCATGTACTAACAATAGTTAAATACTCCGATCCATTTTTTGTAATTAATTCATATTTTTTTGATTGTTTTCTGACAGATTTATGTTTTTTACAATTCAGCCAACATACACATTTACAATATTTCTGTACCATAAATTGCAGATACCAGACATTAATTGATACAATTTCTGACAAAAATGCTACATCTTGACGGATTTATTGGTCAAAATAGGGATGATTCAATGTAAATCAATGAGTTGAAATAATCAAAGCCATAAATTTCATCCAAAAATGAAGAAAAATGAGCTTGAAATAGACTTTTATTACTCAAAGCGGAGAAATTCAGCGTGAGAAAGCACATAGAGCTTAATTCTCACGATCTTTTGTGGGAAAAGGACTACAATGAAGTTCCCACCAAACCTCCAGATTTCCACTTCTCTTTTTTGTCAAAATAGGCATCCAAAATCACTATATAAGCTCAACTATCTGATCAGTTCGACTATTCTCTGTGTGACTTTTGCTCAAGTTAGACTTTCGCGTTGGACTCTCGCGTTGGACTTTCGTTCGCACTTCATATTTTCGTGATTCTATGAACACTCCTCCAGCTTTGAACACACGCAGTAGGGTGAGTAGAAAACCTTGTAAATTTTTCGAATTTCGTAAACGTGATCGGAAATCGGTTTTTAATAACATCAGTGAAATGGAACAGGAAAATAGCCAAAATTCCACTCACTCCGTCTTTAGTGATCATTCTCAGGCATATGCTAAAGAGCATGTATATGAGGATATGAGTGACTTACAAACCCCAAGTGACGAAGGGATAGGTACCCAACAGTACTCTCGCCCCTTTGAACCAGAACTTTTTAAAGATACTACCAATGAGCAAGTATTTGCAATTTTTCAAAAAACTTGGGACTGGAATGAAAAAATTGATGCCGAAGTAAAAAAGAATTTTGAAAATCAAAAAGATAAAATTCAAAATGCCACAAAGGTAGCATGCGAGGCAAAGGGAATTGGAATTTATGTCAACTCTAAACTTGCTGATCTTGCAACCCAAGCTCATAACAACCTGAAAGAAGCAGGAACCTGGGTTGATGAATTGAAAGAAAAATTAAAATCTACTCGTGTTGCACTGATCGAAACAAATAATGCCACAAAAGGAAATACTTTGGATTTGCAACGAATTTCTGAGACAATTGACAAAATTTGTCAAGAAACTAAAAAGCGTGACGAAGGTTGTGCTCAAATTGTCAAAGAAATTAATAACATCAAAGAGAAAATCCAATATACTCCCTCGGCAAGTGGCTCAAAAGTTAAATCTCTCGCGATTGATGCAGGATCTATAAAAAGTGCAGGTATTACTTTCACAGACGACCAACTGCACTTTCCGCATGAATTCTTAGACGAATTTGATGCGTATTTTTCGGAAACAAATGTAGCTGAAAGACATAAGATTCTGGCATTTAAAGGGGTGATTAATACAAAAACTCGTAAATCATTTCTTGAGACTGTACGAAACGTACGAAATTACCGCGAATTGAAAAATAAATTTCTGGACTTCTACTGGGATCGCAGAGCTCAAAATGAAGCAATGAAAGCTTGCAGATATGAGTTCAACTCTGCGGAAGACCTCAAAGATATGGCGAATAAAATGGCCAGATGGGCGAAATCACTTCGAAATCATCGCCATAGAAGTGAGGATGAAATTATCGACATCCTGATAGGGAAAGCTCCAGAAAATTACCAGACTAGACTAATGGAAGAGGGACAGTCTATGGATGATTTTCTTGAAAAATTGTCCAATTTGGCTAGAATTCAATACGATCCTGAAAATGAAGTACCTGTTAGGTTTCAACGAAATTATAGACGTAAATTTGATGACCCCCCCGTACCCGCGCCTGTAAATAATTCGCGATACACTAATAAGGGCACACCTTCAAATGAGCAGTTACTGGCAATTTATAATCTCATCTCACAGAAGGGGATTCCGAAAAATTTTAATGAAAATTTCACCAACAATCGCCAGCCAGTTCAAAATGAAAAACCATTTACGTTCTCACCACCAACTTCGTCGAATCTTCCTGCAACGACTTATCCTCCGAAGGATAAGCCAGAACAGAAAACGATACTTCAAAACCCCAATCAAGTAAAAAACCCAAATACGACTACTTCAAATCCAACACCCAAGCCATTTGGTATCGATAAAAATGGCAATTTGACAATTAACAGATTTAGACCAAAAACTCAATCTAACACACCCGCGGCTGCCGTACAAGCAGTAGAATTTGATCAAGATTTGGATGAATATGTTGTAAACCAACCACCCCCAGAAGATTTAAATGATCAGGTGGCGACATGCAACATGTTGAACACAATCTTCGCAGATGCGCCGGAAGAGTTAGATTTGCAAACGATTACTGCTGCCTTGCAATTAATGACAACCTCTCCCTCCGATGATGATGAAAGCTCTGCTTCGGGAAACGAAAGCCACTAGGTAGCCGAGGGGCAACTCCTAGTGCCTTCACAGCCCCCTCAGAATTAATTTTGGAAAAATATATTTGGGTTGGTGATGGGTTGAGCCATTACATAGCACGCGGCGAAGTAACGTTATCAAACCATTTACCTGACTATTTACGCGATCAATTAGCCCTCGAAGAATTACACCGTAGGTTACAGAGGGCTAATTTCCCGAAAAAATCTCACTTTATAGTCTCTGCAGGTCAGTTAGAATTCAATTTTTCGCGCAAACCGTATCACATCATTGAAAAACAGCTACACAACATAACCGACTTATTACTTGACAAGGGTGCACAGAGCATAATTCTATTATTCCCTCTGGTAAAACCACGCACACCAGATGAATATGATATAAAATTGTCTCGTTATGTCGACTTCAAGAACATATATGTACGTGTAGCCAACAATCCTAAGATAAAATTCTTACGTATGCCAGCTATGAGCTTTTTGGAAACAGAAATTATTCATAGTCAGGGTAAACAATACACCAGACCCAGAGTTGGTGCACGCAAAGAATTACTGCCAATAGAACAAAAATTTCACTATGTCTCCGCAATAAAACGATATTTCCCTTCAATCACGGAATACCGCGACGTCCGCAATTTACTCATCTCAGAGATAGCACGAATCGAATCATTCAAAGAAAGAATGGCGACACTTCCCACTCAAGCAGAAGTAGAATACTTGGGAAGTGACACCAATGAAAACACAACAGAAGCTCCAATTTATCAAATTTTAACGCTCAAAAACTCAGATTTAGGCAATAGACTCAAACCAGAAAGAAAAATTAAGAACGCGATTCGCAATCTCTATAACGACCCTGCAATTCTATCAGATTCACCAACAGCTATGAGTTTGGGTGAAATATTAGTCGCAAAAATCAATGAACAACGTTTCCATAAAATGAAGAAAAAACAAAATATCAAGTTCATTGATGCGATAGACAACACTTCTCTCAAGAATGAGAAGCCTGACCCAGTAACCTCTTCACAACTTGTGACGCAGAAAACTAATGACCCTGCGTGTGTCATACCAGTCACAATCGGTGCCAGAAAGGTTGCGTTACAACTCGATACAGGGGCACTTCCTAATGTGCTCTCTCGTTTAATGGTCAAAACATTCCTTGAAGAGGCTCCGAATTGGGTGAAATTCATAAAACTCAAAAAACAAGTCCAACTTAGATTGGCCAATAATACGCTAATTCCATCTGCGACGCATATCATTGAACTTCAAATGATACTTGGAAATGAAATGATAAAAGTGCCATTTTACATCATTGATGCACCAGGTCAGACATTCATTTTGGGCAGAATCTCTATGGATTACTTAAAAATGAAGTTAAATGTACCCGAACGACTCGTAAAATGTAGACCAGAATTTTGTGAAAAATTCACAATACCATTCATGCACACTGATGAATTTCAAAGTGCATTGACGGTATTCTCGTTGGTTACTAATGAACAAGAACATGAAACATTTTCCGAAGATATGTCTGACACTCATCATACTATCATTGAACAAGAAATCTTTGAAGAGCGTAGATTGGCTCAACGTACTTTTAAAGAGAATTTACGAGCTGATCTAAATATGGCTCTTGAGAATGGATCAATTACATTTCAACAAGCGATCCGAGGGTTTGATAGACTACAACATTTTGCCGATATTTTTGACCTCAACCCTGGTAAATACACCGGAGAGCAGGTTAAATTCACGTTTCAAGAAGGAAACACACACCTGCAACCATGGAGAGGAGAAAAATTCCGACCTAGTAAAAAATTATTGCCTGCTTTACGCAAAGCAATAACTAAAATGCTCGCTCTCGGTATCATCGAGTATTCACACTCATGCTATATTAACACCTTAGCACCTGTAGTTAAGAAAAATGGAGATATTCGCTTATGTCTCGACGCTGACGAACTCAATAAATTCCTAGTCAATGTCTTAACTGAGCCAAATACAATCGCAAGCATGCTCTATGACAATGCTGGCGACAAGTTCTTTTGCACCCTCGACTTCACCGCAGGCTTTTGGCAACTTGAACTTGATTTGGAATCACGTAAATTTACTGCTTTTCAAGTTGAAGGGCAAGTGTACGAATTCACCAGGCTACCTTATGGGCTCAAAATCTCATCAGGTGAGTTCGTACACATGATTAATCAAGTCATTGAAAATGAGGACGGAATTACAAAATACGTCGACGACATAAAAATATCAGGAACAACTTTTGAGGAAACTATCAAAAGACTTGAAAAAGTCTTTCACCTCATAAGAGAGCACGGTCTGAAGCTAAATCCAACAAAAACTCAATTTTTCAAAAATTGCGCTGATCATCTTGGTTTCGTAATTTCAGATAAAGGAATTGGAAAACAAAGTGAAAAAATTAGAAAACTAGAGGAATTTGAAAAGAAACACACTAAACGAGGAAAATTCTCTCTATCCAAAAAGAACGACATTTTGGCTTTAGTTGGCAATACCGGCCTCTACAGGGATTTTATTCCTGAATATTCCCAAATTGTAAACCCCATTTACCATCTTACGAAAGGTGATGTACCTGTCGAATGGACAGAAAAACAACAAAAAGCCTTTGAGACCTTGAAAGCTGAATTCAAGAAGGACTTCAAACTACAACAAGCTCCAAAGGAAGGTGATCTGTTCTTGGACACCCAACTCTCTGATGACTCGATGAACGGAGTACTATTTTATATGGTCGAGAATGACAAACGAATCATCATGTTCATCTCGATAGCATTTAAAGAGCACCAGAAAAACTTCACCTTATTTGACCGAGAAATTATGTGTTTGGTAAAATGTGTTCAAAAATTACAAATGTGGCTACATGGTCGACGAGTCCATGTCAGATCTAACCTTTTACCAATAATCAACCGATTTCGAGAAATTGCTCAAACCCACCGAAAGGCGGCTCACTGGGTAACCGTTCTAAATTGTTACGATATTATTTATGATATGAATTTTTCAAACAAGGCCCTTTATAAAATAAAGGCACCTGAATTAGAAGTTCACAATGTTGAAATTCCGGATGACTCAGATCCAACAGAGCTGGAACCATTTGAACCTCAAACTGAGCCATTGGAACCTCACTCACAAGAATTTGAGACAGGAATTGCACCCCTGGAAGTCAAATTTCTTGCTGAAAATATTCCTGAACTTCATAAACGTCTCAGAAACATCTCGTCATATCAACAGACAGACACGACGTGTAAAAAACTCATTGAAATTCTTGAGGAAAGTATCCCGGCGAATAATAAAAAGCAAAGAGATGCTCAGAAAAACAAACTTTCGAAATTTGAAATATTCAAAAATGTCAGAGGGGAGAAAATTCTCATGAAAAAATTAGAAAACGGTTCAAAAGTGCCCTGCCTGCCTAATGAGCTTTTCTATGACACTGTTGATTACCTACATTGCGTATATGGCCATGTAGGATCTACCAAACTTGACGTAATATTTCGCAGGATATTTTATCACAACAATTCATTGGCGTATATTCGCGAAATTTGCAACGTATGTATTGTCTGTAAGGTCAATAAGAACTACGCAAATCATAAGACTATTGAATATGCACACATTGAAGCATACGCACTCGGAGATGTTCTATCAGTCGATTTGCTTGGACCTTTACCTGCAATGAAAAATGACCCAAAATACCTCTTGGTCACAAAAGATGTTTTCACGAACCGGACGTGGCTACGAACATTATACAATATCAAGAAAAAATCAGTCTGCCAACAAATGGCTACGGTGATTTTTGATATTGAAAGCCACAAGGTAAACATCAAGAAAATAATAACAGACAATGGCTCACAATTCATCTCCAGTTCCTGGTACAATTTACTCGAAGAACACCAAATTCAAGCGGCTCACACCAGTACATACAATCCACAATCTTCATCCGTGGAAAGGACGATGCGCTGGATTGGAGACAAACTACGAGTAAAAATTAATAAGAACCACAATCCTTACCATTCACATCTTGGATGGCAAGATATTATCTCTGAAATTGAGGATGAATTGAACAATACACCAACTTCATTTGGATTTAAACCCAATGAAGCCTGGGGCATCGCAGATGTTATTGGATTACAAATACCCCAGACGTGTGTAAAGTTCAACTTCAGGAAAGAACTCATCAAAATTCATGAGAAAATGATCAAACGCGAAATTCCATCTGTCTCGACTGAAAAATGTCTCGAGGAAACGTTAAATCCCGATATTGACTTGATATTTGACACAGATGGTTACGTCCGTGTTACAGCGGATGGAGCCTGTTCAAAAAACGGTGACGCGAATGCAATTGCTGGAATAGGTATTTGTTTTGCGCCAGACTCAATTTTAAATATTTCAGAACGTATAACGAGCACTCAATACCCAATTTCGAATAATCTTGCTGAATTAATTGCAATCCGTACCGCTTTGCAAGTACTTAAAGAAAATGATATCCAAAAAGTAAAATTATTGAGTGACTCGAATTACGCAATAAAAGCGCTCAACAATACCTGCTCATTATGGCAAACCAACAACTGGAAAAATTCCCGGAATAAACCAGTTCACCATGAACATCTATTCAAGGAAATTCTCGAACTTCGTAAAGAGTTCGAAAAAGTCGAATTCATCCATGTTTTTGCAAGAAAACATGAGTTTACCAACATCATCGCTGATTCATTAGCTAAAAAGGCTGTCTATACTATCGAGCAAGACAACCAAAAGATAAATGAAATGACCCCCCGTCAATTAGTTGAGACTTTTATTCGAGAAAAAAGAAGGCTGAAGAAAATAGAAGAAGAGTACGCCTTCAATAAAAGTCACCCCGACCCAACATTCTTTAAGAAAGGAGATTGGGTTTTAATGGCCAATCACAAACAATCATCTTTCGCCAAACAAACTTCCGGCAAATTATATGAAAAGAAAACTGGACCATACATCGTTGTCCAAAGAAATGGCCATAACTGCTATCTTTTGGAACCAACTGATGACGATGAAATTAACAGAGTAGCAAACATTCGCCAATTGACTCTTTTTATTACAAAAGAGAACTTAGAAAAGTTGAGAAGCGAAGTTTGCCTTAAATCTAGCATTGACTCTCGCTCATTAGAGCAAAGAATCAAAGAATTTCTTACTGACTATCGAAATGAATCTGAAATCGACAGTGAAGATGATGAACTATACCTCGATTCAGATCAAGAAGATGACACTGAAATTGTAATCAGTAAGAAAGACTTTCGAAAAGCGTCTCAAGTGGTCTTACAAGAAGTAGCAAAATCAGCTCGTGAAAAACGTGCTGAAGCACGAAATAAACGACCTGAAAAGGCGCAAGCTACAACACATGCGTCTCAAGACTCAATTCTTTCGCAATCCCAACCCTCTACTTCAGGGGCACAGGATGAACCCCCCAGCGTAATAAAAAGAGCAAGAGGTCGTCCACGTAAGAATAGGGCAATTGAATCTTCGTCTCAAGAGACTATTTCAACAATCGATGATAGCCAAGACAGTCAGGATAGCCAAGATTCTGACGATGAAATATTTTTGGATGCTCCTATGACGCTCCAAAATTCACCTGATAATGACCTCTCCAATGCTCAAAACCCATTGGACACCCCACCTGACTCTGTAATTCCAGAATCGCAACCTAGCGAAACTTCAAACGTTCCTAGGGCAGGGGCAAGTGCTCAAAGGCCTACCTCATTACCAACTAGGACACGATCTGAACGAGTTCTCGCTAGATTACGGACGAAACCAGCGACACACTGGAAAAAACAGCTCGAGACAAAATTCCTAAATTACGTATCTGATAGCGATCAAGAGCCTATTGCTCGTTTTTATGAGATGGTTCCTGATGAAAAATCAGACGATGAAGGAAACCAACCATGGAAAACCTAATGCTTTGCAGAAAATCCACCACTTTATCGTTGTGAATTGAAAGATGTACAAAAATTCCCCTATCATATGTCCTGCTACATCTTTCGACCTCAACAACAACCACTCATTAAGACTGAAAAGTGTACAAAAACCCCAAGATCATATGTCCTGATACACTTTTCAGCCATAACAAAAACTCAAGAGATGAAAAATAATCTCACCAATAGCTAATCATCGCAATTAAAAATTCGCAAAATCACAAGATCTAGGTCTTGTTACATTTCTTAATCACCCATATTTTTTTTTGTTTGTTTTAATCACAACATACACCCAACAAGCAAAGCATTAAGGATAAGTCAGTGTAAATATTTTTTTTTTTTGAGTCTTATAACCCTTTCTACTATCCTATTGTGGTATGTATACTTTTACAGATAGAAAATTACAATCTAAAATTGCTTGGAAGTACACCAAAAAATACCTTATCATATGTCCTCGTGCATTTCCAAGTGAAAACATTTTCTTTTCCTCTAAATTCAAAATTATATTCGATCATTAATTCATTTTTTGTCCTCGGTACCTTATCTATAAGTAAGTATTCTAAGACATTTACCAAGATCGATGTTTTGAACTCGTAATTTGGACACTAAGTAAAATACTATCTTACATCGCTTGGAGATACGCTAAATACCCTATCCTATGTCCTGACGTACTTTCAAGCTATACTGCTCTTTTAACGTAAATGTAAAAATCACTTGATTTCATTATCACAAATACACACAATAACCGATTCCTTTTTATGTTAATCGTAGTTCTAGCCCTTGGTAAAATACACCACGGATACGTAGCAGGTAGACGAACCCGGAACCCAACTGTGTCGTTTACGTACACAAACATCAACAACGCATCTTCACACCCCGAGTTTGTTACTCCAAAACGGTCAGCGAGTGTGACATTGACCCTACTACATCTCGTCAACACAGAGCGCAGACACCCGCATATGACAGCTGGAGAAGAATACGCAAACGAACCCAAATAAACATGTACACAGATTGGTCCGCGATTTGCTACCCGATGACTTGGGAAAAGAATACGCTTATCAAGTAAATTAAATACGATTCACGAGTATTCCATGAAATAATTCTCTTCGCAATAGCCCATATACCTATCTTCTTTTCATAAAATACGAATTCAAATACTCGCAAACATACCTAGATCTAGGTCCTGGTATGTTATAGAATGATATTTCTCCTAAACTTATCCATATAGTACACCCTTGTTCAAACACACCTTACAATATACCTACTTCCACTCAACCCAGAAATCATTTTTTTTTTTTTTTTTTTTTTTCCTTTTCCTATTAAAATCTTCGACTCGTAATCGTAGGTATAATATAAGCTGTACATATATGTAACCTTAATTAAAAATCTCTCTCACACAGCATTTACTGCCCAACAACAGTAAATGCCCTTACGTAATATTCTACACAGTGTGTTTATTGTTTCAGTATACGCCACAATATGTAAATATCATGCCACTATAGGATACTGTACCATGTCCCCTAATAAAACCAGAACGATCTTCTCTAAAAATTGATAACCGCATGGTTCCCAGCGCAGCACAGAAGACAATTTTGGTCAACGGCGCGAGTAAATAGGATTGCTAGCTGCTCATAAAAACGTCAAATAAGTTAGTACCTCGTTAAGATATCAAGTAAGGTACAAAAATTCGAGCAACACCGGCAGCATTATAGATGAAATAATCGTCTACAGTGCAAGCGATAAGCCTGCATTACTTCGACGATTCATAGCGATCTCTACGAATTCGCTACTTTGAAAACTGAACGATGTGCAAAATTCCATGCATTTTATTCGTCTGGCAATCTTGATTTTTTTGTATAGTCAGCTTTTTTCGGAAAATTCAGTTCATAGAAACTTAGAATGAAGTCCAGACGAAGCGCTACCACATCCAGAGAAACCATTCGATAAAATAGTCAAAAGCCATAAAAACTTCAACAGACGGCGATACTTGTCACTCATATTTTTCTCTCTTATATTCGATTATTTTATTTTTTGATAATTACCTCGCCTTCTTATCTACTTCTCACACACAAGTGTTCTTACAATCATATACGCACCAAAATTTTATGGACTTAGAGGTGGGGACGATTTTTTCATCTATCTGTACCATCCAAAAAGATAGAAAACTGAAATAAAGGTGCTACCTTTTTTCAAATCTCACCTCATTATATGTAGTGCCGAGATCCATAGGACACCTCTCGACGTAGCTGTGGTAAGTTTTGACTTTACTCTACCTATTCAATCCGAGTTTGCTTTACAGTTCAACTTGATCTGACTGGCTTATATTTGAGTAGGTTAGTTGGATCTTTTGCATCGAATTCGCGAGTGATTATTTGTACCTTTGCACCAAAATATTCAGTTTTGTTATTTTCTCCAATTTTTTCCTCAAAAATCTAGATTTTGAATACAATTCCACCCGATCAATTTTCGATCAAATTTTTTAAAAATTTCCTTGTTGACAATCTCTTGTTTCAATCGAATTATTCAGATTAATTTTGTATCGAACCACTTCAACTAATCTTTGAATTTTTCGACCAATTTTGATCAGATTTTTTTCGACCATTTTTCCAAAAAATTTATTCGATTATTCGAATATTTTCCCGAACAATTTTCAAATCTTTAATCATCGCAGTTTGATTTCCTAGAAATCATGTCGTATTGCGAGATTATTTGCGACCAGTGCAAGCTATCTTTAGCACTGCCTGGACCATTTGCAAGGGCAATTCATGACGATATTTACATAACAGCATGTAGGCACCTTTTCCATTTTGGATGCCTATATCGCTTGTATATAAATTCCACTACTAGAACAGAACAAGGTGCACAATGTGTCCCCTGTCCTCATCCGTCATGTAAGCAAATGATCTTAGGATCTGATTCTTTCTTTGTGGACCAATCCTTACGAATATTCCAAGTACTCAACACTGACTCTAGAGTCCAGTCTCTCGTGAATCAACTCGCATTACAACGAGATTACATCACACGTATCGAGATGGTGATGATTAACGAGAATATTGAACTAAAAATCAGCTAGAGGAGTATCGACGAGAACACTTCAATTTAATGACTCGATACAACTTGCTCCTAGATCATCAAATAGGCAACCTATTTTCGAACATACGCCCGAGAATAAATTCGTCAAACAATCCTCAACCCTCTTCTTCTCAAACTGCATCCGTCATGCCACAATCTTCGACTTCAAATTCCGATGTACCGCAGTTTACATCCCCCCCACCACTGTGGCGAAAATTTCAAAGTTCAGCACAACCTCTCTTCGCAAAACCACAAGCTTCTTGTGATTCTGCACTGATTCAAAGACCAGAGCCTGTAGAGACCCCAATTCCAACGATTGTCACTCCTCGACAACAAACTGTCCACGCTGGTTCATTAACCCAACCCATAATCTCTCAGCTCAAATATGTAGACGTAGTTGGAACACCTTCCACTTCGTCAGACAGCTCTAGAGCCTCAGGTTCCGGCATTAGTACGACTTCGGATCGCGTAGCTCCTACGACACTACGATCCAAAATTTTCCCCCCAAAGCCAAAAAAGGGCACTTCTGCTGACAAGCGCCTTTTTTCATAAAAATTATAGAGCCCGGTTCGGCTCCGATTCAGCTGAAATAGAACCTTTCTATCCCATTAATTCGTACCCGCATGGCTTTACGGCAGCAGGATACGAAATTTTGGACGATGCTTATATCATCGTATTTTTGGCCTATAATATCCTAATTATGGGGGATGGACACGCTGATGGTATCGCAAGATACTTAAGTGTATCTAAACCCTATGAAAACCTGGTTGACATAGAAATGTACCGTAGAGACCTTCTAGCTTCTGAATTACTCTTATATCTCGAAACGTTCTTAAAACTCCCAAAACGAATTATGATGTCAATTGGCAATTTTGACGTACAAAGAGGTACGTCATATGGACAATTCTTCAATATATTCCAAGCTATTATTCTATTATTCAAAAAACTAAAAGTGCAAGAACTCATAATCCTTCCACTCATCCCGCACAAGAAAGTCAACCAGGAACAATTTTCAGAAATTAACAGAGCCTTAAATTACGATTGGGAAAGAACTCTTGGAGCTAGAATAACTAGAATTCCACATATTTTCGAAGAATTTCATACAGATAGGGCAGGAATCGACCAATATGGCCCATTCTACCCCTCCAACCAATATGCCAACGTACTTCTAGCCCTCAGAAATGAGCTTATCCCAGACGTACTTCCCAGACACTCTACAAGCTAATCTCCCAGACCCCCTACACCTGATGTTGAAATCCCTCCAAATAATATTCTTCCACTACTACCATTGGACCTCCGAATTCCCAGAATTTGCTTGACCCCTGTTAAAATAGATCCTCCTCCTACCACGACTTCATCTACTAAATTATCCCAAACTACAACCCTTTCCACCCCCTCTACCTCTTCTTGTTCAAGCAGAACAGATCTAGTGGTGCACAGTGTACAAATTTCCACCGAAAAGAATGCAAATAATCTCGGAAAGAAAGGTAAACCACGTCGTGTAGAACGTCGTAAATGCGAGGAGGAGGAAAGCTTAGTTCGAAATGTAAGACGACGCACCGATCCCATCGTGCGTATGGTAGAAGAAGCTATAGAGCAGGTGGAAAAAACCAGCATGCCGCCAGTTAATGTGCCACGCGACCGCGCGGCTCGTATGTTTGCTTCTGATTCCAGGTCATCTCTAAATGATCATCGAACACCATCACGAGATGATGAGATAAAGAAGGAGGAGGCTGAGAAAGAGACCAATTTGTCAGGCCAAAACCAGTAGAGCTCTGGACCTCTGGGATTGGATCGCTGTTGTAAAATTGTATTTTCTATATACTTATTAATTAACTATATTTAACCCTAGATTTAAATATAAAAGTAGAACATTACTAACGTTTCAGACTCTCATCTATAGACAAACTCCAACAAGTAAGTATTTTTTGAAAAACATACTAATAGTTTGCTTCCCCACAGAATTATTATGACTCAAAAACAACGCAGTCCAGAGTAATGATCCTATGCTAATTGACGACTTTGAGAGATGTTTGACTCGAAAAAAGCTGAGATTCATTGATAATGATACTGTCGGTGACTAAACAACTACAACTTCTCATCATACAATACCACTACTTCTTCAACAGAAATTTTCACAAACCAACATTATTCAATAGTTCATATTTTTGCATTCTTTACAATATTTGTCTTTTATATGCATTCATATTCAAATCCTGCATCATGTGTCTACTTTTATACATATAGTTTTATGCCATGCACATATATTATCCCTGTAGAATTAGACGAATATCTTAGAATTACGCAAAACAATAGAATTAAGCAAAATCCTAGAGTTAAGCAAAATTTTTTCTTTTCTCCATGAAACTTTACGCAATTTTTTATATTACTTTTTACATTTATTCTATGTTCTCTACAATGTTAGATTCATGTTTCTATGCATTTATTTTCATGCCATATACATATAGTATGCCTTTAAAATTAATCTTAGAATTACGCAAAAACGGTAGAATTAAGCAAAATTTTCGAAACTGTATGCACTTTCGGAAAGATAGGGCCGCATAATGTACAAACTAGAACACAAAGTGACATTAATCAACTTTTCTTAGCTTTCGAACTTTTTCAACTTTATACTTTTGGTCGTCACATCTGAACAAAAATTAGGGAATTAAAATTTAAAATCTGCAATATGACAATTGTAAAACTTTCCATAAAAGAAGCTAGCTTTTCGTCGCCGTCATATTTGCAAGGAATAGGAAATCTTCATAAATTTATAGGCCAAATTAACATAATGCTACTTAATGACCAAGAACCACTCTCGTTGGCAGAGCACATACTTCGCGTATTTATTCTATCCAGTTATAAGGAAAACCTTCAGTTCATACCCATTAAGGCATTTAGGATACATTTGGCTACAAAACAAAAAGAGAAGGGCCATTTCGGAACTCAAAAAATTTTAGAATTTTCTGTAAAACACATTACCATCTTTCGATCCTGTTGATTGGTTATAAATTTGAGTAAACGATCCCTCATTATTGACTTCAAAAAATTATAGACACCTTTAGTAGTCAGGAGCATATTAACAACTTTTCCACTTCAAAAATCCCACCCTCCGACCCATCTCTTGAAAACCTGTCACCTCAAAATAGTCTGCAGATCAACGCAGCAAAGTACGGAGGGGCAGGGTGGTGGAGCCTCCCTTGTCTTGGAAGGGAGGGGAAAGCGGGGTTACGGCATATTTTTCCTCTTATTTTTCGTGATCCGTGCTTCCCCCCGTGACCTGCTGTAGGGGTCAACCCCCGGAAGGGCATATGATATGAGGAAATATGCCTTCATCGCCTAAGCGATGATTAAATTAATCATCACCATAGAGATGATGAATAAAATAACTCCCTTAAACTGCAAGTTCGGTAATGTGTTAACTCCTACTACTGTGCTACTCCTACTACGTAGCTATAACGTAATCGCGCGCAGCAAACGCATAGAACGCATCCGATGCACCCAAAAATAGTATAAATAGAGCAACACGGACGCGAGCCAAACTAGATGTATCTTAATCAAGTTGAACTTGAACAAAGCTCGTCGCGAAGAGTAGTTCTTGGTCAAAAAGTGTATTTATGTAGATACGAGTAGATGAGGTCCTCTATGGGTCATTCATCCCTTTTATTCAGTCTTCACCCACTTTTAGTGGTTAATATGTTTCTCGTTTCGTGATTTAAATTATCGTATACGTAATTAATCGCGTTCACACCGGAAATCATCCGATTATGCTGGCCATCGATGATTATCCTAGAAGAATAGGTACCTCGTGTAATACATTGCTGTCGACCGGCCTAGTATTAGTGAGCCACCCTGAAAGAGACAGTAGAAGCGGACATTATGTGAGCCTTGGTGAGTAACTTCACCACTATTTCCGAAATTGCATGCAATTTCTAGGGTACTTAATTACCCATCCTCTGTAATTAACTAACGCGTGTCGTAAGGTATAAGCTTGTGCATGTACCTATTATAAAATAACTCTATAGTTATTCTATACTCTTTGATCTTTATACCCATTTTAATATGTATTTGATTTCATTATTTCTGATTAACAATAAACATATTATCACTTTAGTGTAATTAATATGAGTTTTATTGGTAATTAGAGATTATTTCTGTGAAGAATGAGCTGCATGACTGAAACCTCTCCGATATTTTGAGCTAACCAGGCGAGGCATAAATTCACTACCTTAGGGAATATTTCTTGATTCAATCACGTAGGTAGGAATTATGATAATAACCATCTATATCAATCATGCCTGATCTCACTCTATCACTATTTTCTTTTCTTTTACAAATTTGAAATTTTTAAACAAAATCATTCAAACTCTGAAATTTTCAAATTAAAAAAATCAATCTCCTTCCATAGAAAAAACATCGTTCTTTCATTCATCAAAATTGGAATTTTCAAATGCTTTTTCCCTCGCTACGCTCGGGCTAGTTCTTTTTTGTTTTTTTTAATATTGTTTAAGAAAAAATCAAAACGAAAAATTTTGTATAAGTCACTATAGACATCATATCAATTGGCAGAATTGTCTTCTCATCTTTCCCCCCGCCCCTCACCCAGAGAATGCTTAGTTTCGCATCCCTGGGTGAGAAAGAACTCCAAAATTTTGGTAAAAATGCAAAAATGTGTCATACAAATGACAAATTGTTTCATAAGTAGGTACATTTTAGAGAGCATTCAATACGAGTATATCAACTCATTTTATTGATTTGGCCCCTCCAACGCCCTCATTAACCCTCAAAACTTACTAAAAATCTAAGAAATCGTGTGACGTATGGTTTTTTATTGGCTTCCGAAATTTCCTGAAAATTGAATAAAAATATACTTATATGATCTGAAATTTTCTGGAAAAAATTCAACTAGCTGATGATATTCATATTCAGCGATCAACTCTCTCAAAAATTGATAAGGGGAATATAAATTGGCACGACAGAAAAAGTGATTCGAACGACAAAATAGGGTATTTCAACGACAATTTAGGTACTTAATACGAACGACCATTCGATTTCATAACGATGAAAGAAAATGTAATCCACGTCCAAATAAAATTTGGGCTGCTAAAAAAAAATTTCTAAAAAAATAACTCATTTTGTAATGAAAAAATTGTTTGTCTTTCAAAAAAACGTTAAAATCACGTTTTCATGATTTCAACGAAGTAAAATCTCAGAATCAGAATTTGGCCCAAAAAAGCTAAATTTTGAAAGTTACTGGTAAAATCGAGTGAAAACTTATCGAGCTCTTGCAAGTGTGTTCCAAATGTAAATTCTTCAATTTATTTGAAAAAAATATGCATAATCGCCTTTTTCAGGGGTGCCCAAAGTGGGGGGCTCCAAAAAAAGGGTTCAAAATTACGAATATACAGGGAGCTTAATTAAACTTTTTCACCTAGGTAATTGAATATATGCCTCAAAACGTTACGTTTGGCGCAAATCAGAGGTTTCCAGCTATCCAGGGGTTCCAAAAAAAACCAAATTACAAAAAATTGGAAATTTGGATTTTTGAGTACCAGCGCAAAATTTTATTGAGCTTAAAATTTGGTAGGACGGAGGTCTTTCAGATACTAATAAACTGTAAAAAGCTTCTTAGCGAGGTTCAGAGGGGTAGGTTCAAAATGATGGTTCCAAAATTTTTGAAGAATTAAAACCCCCCAATTTCTGCCCCCGAAGGTCGAAAATGGAAACGTTGCCTCAATTATAATGTTTAACGGGTTCAAACAGATATTTTACGTTGAAAAAGTTTTTGAAAATAATACTCGTGTGGTTCCTAAAATTCTTGTTTTATTCACAACTTTGGGGACCCCTGGAGCCCAAAAAATGGTCATTTTGGGTTAAATAACCACGGATTCGTATTTGGAGCATTCATTATAAACATTTTAAGAGGGGTTCAGTCGATAACTGTCTGGTGCCAAAAAATGGCCTTATGGATACTCCTCCTTTTAGGAATTGAAAGTCCTTCATTTTGTAAAAAAAATTGCCTTTTCAAGTTGAATTCAAAAAAGTTTTGCTTTCCGAAAAATTTGATTTCTTGCAGAAATCGCTAAAAATTGTGAAAAAGTTGTACCTACCCAGGTTTTTTGTTGCTAAAATTATTGTGAAAAAGTTTTGTTTTTTTGGTCAAAATTTTCAAAAAGTTGTTATCTTAGAAATGATAGGGATTAGCTGATGATGATTGTTCTCATAACTAATGGGTTGATGGTCCATCTCATAAATATCACCTAAAGGGGGGACATTTATTCGACTCCTAGCTAGCTCAGATGGGAGTCTAGTTGAGTAATCACTATACTTCTAAGTCATCAAGTACATAAATAATCAACATTTAAATACCATTTATGTACACAAGATTTATTTTGAGAAGATATTCACTACATTGGCTACATTTATAACATATTGAGATATGTTATTACTTCAACGAATGTGCTCTATCTAAACAAATAGGAAAGTATTAAAGGTACTTTTCCTAGGTGACTCATGCCAATTATACAAGGAATTGAGACCATATTGGCTGCGCAATGTACAACAACCATGTAAGCGAAATATGTCGAATAGTGCGTAAGTGAGGAATCTCTGCTCCATCCCTTACGACGAATGACTTCATCTATTAATTACAATACAACTATAATTAATATAGTGGAGACACCACCATGTAAGTACGCACTTACCTAACACTGCTGACCGTCACACCACCTCTTTTCCGTAGCCTACCCCAATAATAGTGGCTGTCGGTGGCTGCTTTACTTTGAAGAGACTCATGTAACACACGCATCCCTCTCAATGCCTAGGTACATCTCGAGTAGACTGCAAAATTAGGTATAATCGTCGGATTATCACCATGGTAATTATCAAGCAACGATTACGATTAGACTTTAATTTAATCTAGTCCACACGCGAGGTGGGTTAAATAATAAAATAATACTACTTAGGCCGAGGCCTGTCTTCGTATACAGATTACTCCCTGACCACATACTTCGACGAGGATCCTACCACGGCCGATTGCAGAAACCAAGTGAAGAGACACTCGTATCGCCAGAAGCTCGTGCCTCCTTGGCGATTGACAGATGTCTTTCACACCCTAATATTTGAATACTTTCCCGCGTACTCGGTACCTTTTATTACCCAATAAAGATAAATCACATCGCGTAAAAGGTAACCCTAAGAATAATCACCAAGCAGGTGGAGGCAGATTGCACCATAACAAAGTCTTTCTTTTTCCAGAATTACCTACCTAATAAATTTTGCTTTTTACAAAACTGTCAAAAATCCAACTTTTTTCAAAAATTACCCTTAAATTTTCAATTTTAAAAATTTTCCATCTACGTTTTTTTGTGAAATTTCAAAAAAAAAAGCCCAAATCGCTAAAAATTGATAGAAAATTCCAATTTGGTAGGTACTGTTTTTTTTTTTTGTTTTTTTTGGTTAAAATTGTGAACAGGTTTTTCTTTTTTGGCCAAAACCACCAAAAAGATCTTACTTTTTCAAAAAATCTTGTTTTTTCGCCAACATAACTGTCAAAATTCTTACTTTTAGTTAAAACTGCCCAAAATTCACATTGTATTGCAAAATCCATCAAGAAAAATTCATCACAGTGGAGATATCATATAAGAGTTTTGTGTTCCTAGATTTTTTCTATTTTTTTAATTACAGCTCCAAAATTCGGTAAGATTTTAAAAATTGAGTTCTCAGAAAATATCAGTTTTTGAACTATGAAAATGTTTGATGAATATTTTTTAAAACCGTTCCAATTCATCTTCAAAACGCTGCTAACAGATTTTCTGCAAGTTGAAGCAGTCCCGAGCAATTAAACTCCAAAGCAGGGCATTATGGCGAGAAATTTCAACTTCTGGAAAACATACCCAACCCTAACCTGCTTCAAGAGACTTTAAAATGGAGGGCCAATGATAGCGATTTTCTTTCTTTCATTATAATGTGAGTAAACTTGAAAAAAAAAAAAAATTGTGCAGAATCAGATGACTTAACCCTGAATATGCTGGACTGATTTGGTATGGAATGATCTCAATGGCATGGCATCGAACTATTTATTTTGTTGTTTTTGTTTTCAATCTGAAAATTCAATCATTTTGGCAG
Source organism: Planococcus citri (assembly GCF_950023065.1). NCBI lineage: Eukaryota > Metazoa > Arthropoda > Insecta > Hemiptera > Pseudococcidae > Planococcus > Planococcus citri. The sequence continues at coordinate 11,016,536 of NC_088678.1, forward strand.
ATCTGATCAAGATTTCTTAAAGGTGAAGAAACTGATACATTTTCAAGAAACGCAGCATAATGAGTTTATTTTTGAAATGCTTGAGTAAGTAATAAAAACATGGGTAGGTAGGTAACGTACCTACTACCTACCTACATATATTATAAAATTAATAATTTAAAAAAAAAGTTATTAATTGTAGGTTAAAAAATATTTTCATCGCATAAAACAATGAAAAACGAAAATAAAATTAAGCTCAATATTATAAAATGAAATGGTTTCAACTCTATCAATTCATTCTCCATGGGAATGAAAAGTGTGAAACATCATTGTTTTTATTAAACTTCAACTCGACGAAAGTTAAACGCTGTACGGTGGTGGAGCTGATAAGTTGGCTTCTTCGTCATTATTTTTTCCAGGCGATACATTTTTCTTCGCTTCGGCGTAATAGCTTTGGAAAACCAAAGCGGAGTAGAGTTCGAAAACTGAAATGAGAAGCAAACAAAATACTTACTCATTGCAACCTATACGTACGAGTATCTAATTGTCTAACATATAAATTAGTGTTAATATTACTTCATTTTGCACCAATCAATGATTAGCTAACAAAGATCAGCTATTTCAAATTTTTAAAACATGAACAAATGTTTTAGAAATTGAAAAAAAAAATCGAAAACAAAATTGAAAAAAAAATCATCGTTGTATAATCAGAATTGTGAAAACGAAATTGATAGAGATATCCTTATTAGGTATCAGTAAATTCCAAATGGATATAACCAGATGGAAATCAACATTTTCAGGAACTGTGTTTGACGTAAATTACATGATTAGGTAATGTAACAACGAAATAATATTCATGGAAAAATGAGTAATACTGATAACAAATTTTTATGCAAATACATAGGTATTGCAAATCAAATGAAGTTTTTGCTGTTTTACCAGTCCAAAGACGCAAGTACTCAGACTGAAATCGATTTTGAAAAATAATATTCAAAAATCAGCCAAAAATAATCTGATCTAGGTACCAAAGCACCTACTTTGATTGATAAGTAGGTACCCATACCTACATACCTGCGTAAGTTGATTCTTAAATTACTTACTCATATTACAGAGGTACAACATTTGTAAATGTTTTTCTACAATGTGTATTTCGTGGAGTTTCTTCAAATCAGATTGCGCTTCACGAGCCATTTTTGTCAAGTAATTATCGCACAGATTAAGGTGTACCATCCAATAAATAGAGTAGATTACACTCATGATGGAAAACGCAATGGTTATGCTTAACAGAGAATTGGAAGGTGTTTTCTGAAAATAAAAGTTTACGTAGGCATTTAAGAATTCCAAAAGTCTTAAGATACATTGATAAGTTTCCTAAAATTTCTTTCTTTCTTTACCTATAGGTATATTTTATGCTATGAAAACCAGGAGGTAGGTAGGTATTTGAACTTACATTAGCAATGGAGATGATCGAGCCCAAGTAAATGATTCCACCAATTATCGAAAAAAACAAGTTCATATAATACGCTGGAATGTTCTCAGCTATTTGTAGATTTCAACAAAAACCAAAGTAGGTAAATGATAAGTAGTTAGATGGTTTTAGAATAGGCTAATAATTAATTTATAAATATTTTATTTTTTCGTTTTGCAGTTTTTCAAAATGTTGGCATAAGGGATGAAAAAGTGAGCAAAAAACTTACCTAGAAACTCTTTATAAATCGGATTATTGACAATGGCCATTAAATACATTGCACTCCACACGCAATTGATCTACGAGTAGAAAAATGGGAAATCATTTCAATGAATGAATTCGTTACAAATAGGTACCTAATTTACGATTTAATATCAAGCTAAGAGATGAAGGTAGGTACTCAACTTACCAGATGAATATAGAGTAAAATCAAAGTGCCTGTTCGCAATGACAAACCCCAAAATGTTTTTGCAGCCATCTTGAATTCAAGTTTTCTGTTTCCAACAAGTGTTGAAAAAAATAAAACCGATTTTGTTTAAAAACACTAAACTTAATGAAGTACAAACCAATACAGTTTCAGTTCACTTTATCGAATCGAATGGTACAGAATTAATCGCAATATTTCCAACAGATTCGTGTGCGTCATATCAAAAATTACTCAGCTATGATTAAAATGATCCCCATCATGGGAAGTGGGAATACGATTACATTGTTTTATAAAAAGGGGAAAAACGTAGATATGTACCTACTTTGGTACCTACTTTTCAAAAATAGGTATCAATAGCTTGACTTCGCGTGAATATAAAATTACGAAATTTTTCATGAAATGGTACTGCAAGTTTTTGATTTTTTGAGAAAATAAGTTAACAGCTGTCCATTTTTATATGGAATCAAATTTTGGCCATTTTAATGCATTTCTCAAACTTGAAGATCTTTTCTTGCTTTTAAATGGTCAAAATGACCAAAAATTTCGAATAACAAGTGACAGACACTTCGTCACTCGATGGATTTTTATGTACCTTCCATTTCAACTGGATATACCTATCATTCGTAAAATTACAATAAAAAGTGTTGGCGTGAATCCGAAAAAATATTTTTTTAATCTATCAACTTATAATGCTACAAAATTTACCACTTTTAATATTGTTCAACAACAATTTAGTCAAAATTCACGGGCTAGGGTTCATTTTCCAATTTTTGTCACTTATTAAAAATCAAATTGGAGCTAAAAAAATTTGAAAAAAATCAAAATTTCGTTAAATTAACCTCAATTGAAATATTTTTAAGCTCTCGGAATCAATCAAATTCATTTCAAATACAATTTCGAGCAATCGAATCAAAATAAGCATCACTCCAGTGAGCTGCGAATGGAAAACTGAGTGTACCTTTTTGACATTGTTAGTTACATTGATGAATTAAAACAGGCGAAAAATGCAAGTTAAAAAATTCTACATGATTCGAGAAAATATAATATATTTGTATTCCTTTTTTATAAAAACGAATTAAAAAATTAAAAAACGAGCAAATAATCAACTTACAATTAGGTATAATTTTACAAAATTAAACGCTTCCGAACTGTATAAATGAATTTTCATCACTTTTTTTTTTTAAAGTGGAAGATCACTTTTTAAGCTAGATATTGACGGAGTACTGGGGACGTTGGGTGTCATACTGTGATGTATAAGGTGGAGATACACGACTGTAACCTTCTTCAGAATTGTTTTTTCCAAATCGCACATCGTTTGCAATATTTTCTTTTATCTCAACCATGTAGCTGTAGAAAACCAGAGCTGAATAGAGAACAAAACCTGAAATTGAAAAACAAACGTCGATTAGGTTGGTACTAATAGGTAGGTACATTACTAGTTTACTTATCATTCATTAAAATGTGCCTATTTATATTTTTGACGAACTTCTTTAGACTGAAGTTAAGAACATTATTTAAGTAGATTGAGACTTAATATTTCGAATTTTTCTCTCTTGAAAAAAAAAAAAAAAAAAAAGCAAATCTAGGTAACACACCAAGGTTGGCCAAAATTCATACTGGTGTGAAAATTTATTACCTAGTCAATTTCCAACCAAAATACCAGAATTACATTTGATTCTATCTGGTAAATTTTCACATCTTAAAAAGTTTGAACATTTGTGTAAAAGCTTTTTGTGAGGAGATCTACAGTATGACACAAAAGTAGTGCCTGGTTGCTTTTATTTCCAAGTGGAAAGAGCTAGAGACATGAATGAAGCGGCGTTGAGTAGGGAAAAATAAGGGATTTCAAAAGCGACCTTCAAAATTTCAGGCCCATGCACAAGGTGTCCACAAATTGAAAAACTGGTTTGGTCAAAAAATTCAAACTGGTTTTTATTAGCGCAATGTATTCTACACACTAAGGCGACAAAAACGTGATATGAATTTTTTGAAACCGGTTCATTAATTTGCAACCAGTTGACAAAAAATACCCAAAAATTGTAGATAGAGAAAAAAGCTAGGAACAAAAGTTGTAGGGCATGAAAAATTACACAATTCTGTTCAATCACATTTTGAAACCGGTTCATTGGTTCGCATTTAGCAACCTGTATTTGACAATCAACTAAAAATTGGAGATAGACAAAAAAAGCTTGAAACAGAAGTTGTAGAGCGTGAAAAATTGAACCATTTTAGCTGATCAGATTTTAAAACCGGTTCATTAATTTGCAACCAGTTATCAAAAATTACCCAAAAATTGTAGATAGAGAAAAAAGCTTGAAACGAAAGTTGTAGAGCGTGAAAAATTGAACCATTTTAGCTGATCAGATTTTTAAACCGGTTCATTAATTTGCAACCAGTTATCAAAAATTACCTAAAAATTGAAGATCGAGAAAAAAGCTTGAAACGAAAGTAGTAGGGCGTAAAAAATTACACAATTCTATTCAATCACATTTTGAAACCGATTCACTGCTTCGCATTTAGCAACCAGTTTTTGACAATCACCTAAAAATTAAAGATTGAGAATAAAAAATGAAACATAAGTTGTAGAGTGTGAAAAATTAAACCATTTTCGCTAATCAGATTTTGAAACCAGTTCATTAATTCGCAAAAATCCACCAAAAGTTACTTAATTGCAACTTAATTGGCCATTTTCAAAATTCTGATCTGCAAAAATAGTTCAATTTTTCGCACTCTACAACTTTTGTTTCAATATTTTTTCTATATCTCTAGTTTTTAGGTGTTTGTTAAAAACATGGTTGCTAAATGCGAACCAGTGAACCGGTTTCAAAATGTGATTGAATGGAATTGTGTAATTTTTTACACTCTGCAACTTTTGTTTCAAGCTTTTTTCAATATCCACAATTTTTGGGTAATTTTTGATAACTGGTTGCAAATTAATGAACCGGTTTCAAAATCTGATCAGCAAAAATGGTTCAATTTTTCACGCTCTACAACTTTCGTTTCAAGCTTTTTTCTCTATCTACAATTTTTGGGTAATTTTTGATAACTGGTTGCAAATTAATGAACCGGTTTCAAAATCTGATCAGCTAAAATGGTTCAATTTTTCACGCTCTACAACTTTTGTTTCAAGTGTTTTTCTCAATCTTTAATTTTTAGGTGTTTGTCAAAAACTGGTTGCTAAATGCGAACCAGTGAACCGGTTTCAAAATGAGATTGAATAGAATTGTGTTATTTTTCATGCCTTACAACTTTTGTTTCGAGCTTTTTTCTCGATCTCCAATTTTTAGGTAATTTTTGATAACTGGTTGCAAATTAATGAACCGGTTTCAAAATCTGATCAGCGAAAATGGTTCAATTTTTCATGCTCTACAACTTTTGTTCCAAGCTTTTTTCTCTATCTCCAATTTTTAGTTGATTGTCAAAAACCGGTTGCTAAATGCGAACCAATGAACCGGTTTCAAAATTTGATTAGACAGAATTGTGCAATTTTTAACGCTCTACAACTTTTTTTCAAGCTTTTTTCTCTATCTATTATTTTTGGATATTTTTTGTTGACTGGTTGCACATTAATGAACCAGTTTCAAAAAATTCATACCTCGTTTTTGTCGCCTTCGTGTGTAGAATACATTGCGCCAATTTAAACCAGTTTGAATTTTTTGACTAAACCGGTTTCACAATTTGAGGGCACCCTGTGTATGGGCCTGAAATTTTCAAGGTCGCTTTTGAAATATACCTTATTTGTCCCTACTCAACGCCGCTTCATTCATCTCGCTAACTCTTTCCACTTGGGAATAAAAGCCACCGAGCACTACTTTTGTGTCATACTGTAGCTGATTCTTTAAATTTTTATAACTCTGCTTTTTGCAAAAAATTTTCAAAATTTTCCATAATAATTTTTTTTCAATCAATCCCCCCCCCTCCTCCTCCTCCTAATCAATCTCTTTATTATTGACCAAAAAATTTGGATTTGAAAATTCATGTCACTCGCACATTTGTACCTAATTGTCACATCAGAAAAACATTTTTCATTTGTTCTCAAAATTTCAGATTTCAAGAACTTTTGACTTAATATTTCAATTTTTATGTTAGTATTACCAAGAGAAACTTTTCGGAAAATTTTCGTACCCTCACATCAAAAATTGATTTCAGAAATCGAGATTAAAAAATGCCCATTTTGAGAATTTCCTCAGATTTCAAAATGAAATTCCGAGTAAAACTCAATTTTTAAAAAAAAATCTGCTTAACGAAATTTTATACTCCTTCCGATATAATGAAAAGTTTCCATTTTCATGCGTCATTCGGATTCTTCTCGTGTCTCAAAGGGTTAATGATTATTTGTCAAGCTTTTATTCACACCTGTCGAAAACGAACAGGTACGTATTTTGAGGGAATAAAAAAGTTGATTAAGTATTTTTTTTTGAAGTGAAAATAAAAACTACCCACCTAATACCTACGAAGCAGATAAAATAAAATGGGTACTGAAGATAACTTACCAATTTCACACAACAGAGAGAAGTAGATAGAAGACAGAACCGATCCATACAATCCATCCATATATTTCACATATCTTTCTCGACCCTTCGGATTCGTTATGAGTGTCTGCGCACTCTCGTACACCAGCTCTTGGTAAAGTTTCTCGAAAGGATCATTCAAATTGACTAGTACCATCACATAAACGCAATAGATCACTTCGAGGATTAAAAATGACATGGTCGCGATCAACAAAAAATTGGAGGGTGTTTTCTGAAAATATAAGCACATAAATACATAATATTAAAGAAATACTTATATCTAGCAACAAATCTTTGAAGTTGAAAATGAAACTATTCAAAAGCACATCTGCTGTTGGGAGCCAAGTAAAATCTCCACGAATAGAACAATTCTTCTGCCAAAATTGACGTTTAGCCTTTTGTATGTCTCAAGGAATCACTCAAAGTGTCTGTAATCGATTTGACCAAAAATGATATTTTTAGAGAGAAAGTATGGTTTTTTAGTGATATTTTAAAAATCCAGAATGATGCCTCTGAAAATGAAGAAAACCAGTTCTTGTTAATCTAGGAAGCTCCAGAATGGCTGTAACTACGAGTAAATACGTAGTGGGCTTCGATTTGGAAGGAGTTGATATTATCGTTAGCTCAAGAACTGTTTTTCATCAGTTTTACTGCAGATGTAGGTACCTATGTATGTACATTTTTAAAAAATTACAAATTTGGATTTCAAGAAATCTGCCAAAAATCAAACAATTAATTTGGACTGCTGTAATTTTGGTTTTAAAAACTTTGTGAATGTCTCTTACATCGAGTCATGATAAACTTACTTTAATAATGGATACGATGGTTGCCAAGATAATAAATCCTCCTATTATTGATAGATACAAATTCGTGTAAAACAACGGACCATGTTCACCTAAACGTAAACAAAAATCAATTACGTACCTAGTATAAGTACCGAATACAATGTACTAATGTACTTCAACAATTATACGAGTTAAATGGTCTTAATTTGGGCATTTTTATGTTATCACTCTTTAAAGTTGTTAAACATTATCAGGAAATGATTTTTTTTTTCGAATTTCCCCTCGAATCTATGTAAAAAAAAGTAGGAGCAAGTGCTTTCTGAAATGGGGGAAAAAATTAGAAAAATCAATCAATCAATCAATCAATTTAAAAAATGCACTTAAAATTGAAAAAATTTGATTTTTGCGATAGAATTCTTCAAAACATTACATTTTTTTTTTTTTTTTTTTAGGAAAAACAAATCACCAATAGTCCCCCCCCCCGCCGCCTACCCTCACACACAAAACTGAAAATAATAATTATTCGTGGTAATTTTTCAAAAAATTCCCAATTTCTGTGTCAGAATTCCAACAAATAGCCCATTTTCAACAGAAAACCTTTCTCGACCCCCCTCCCCCCAGCAATGAGTATACCTGTCAGAGACAAAACTAACGTTAGGGAGGTGAAGCACACACCTCTTCCCCAAGGTTGTCAAAGCTTAATAAAGCTGGTAAAAGTCAGCCAATTTTGAAAATTTTAAGTTCGAATAAAAAGACTATTTTGTCAACTTTTTTGGATTACACATTTTTGAAAGCTTTTGCCAAGTCGAGATTTCTAAAAAAAAAATAATTATTCAAATTCTAAAATTTTGAAACCAAAAAAAGCTCCTTCAAAACAAAGCTGTTTCACCTATCAAAATATGTACGAATTTTTGAAAGCTTTGCCCTTAGTTCGTTCGGGCCAGTTTGCTTTTTGTTTTCAAAGTTGGAATTTCTTTTAAAAAAATCTTTCAAAGTTCAAAATTTTTAAACCAAGAAAAAGAAAATCAAACTCTTCACATAAAAAAAAGTTGGTTTTTCACCAATCAAAATAATAAGTATGACATTTTCTTGTTGTTACTCTTTTACTGAATAAAAAACTACATGTTTGAGGCTTCTAAAGATTCGGTCTTTTTTTCTCATAGGTATCAATTGGAAACATTTTTACTGACCCCCCCCCCCTCTTCTCAACTTTCGAAGCTCAAAAAAATAAGAAATGAATCAAAAGAAAAACTTCTCCCACTTACCAGACGATTTTTTGAATTTTCCCCCCAAATTCAGTTTCTTGATCCTTGATTGGAGGATTTTTCCCCCGAAAAACACAAAACCGCAACAACAGGGTGTCTAACAAATTACCCAGACAAAAAAAAATCATGACCTTTTTCATCACCCATTTTTCACATTTTTATCGCATGGAAATACTCCCCCCCCCCAGCAAAAAAAAATAATTAAATAACTCGAAACTGCGAGGACATTTTTTTAAAAAAAATAACCTAGTAGGCAAATAAGTGAATTTCAGTTTTTTCATTTTTCTGATTTTTTGAACACTTTTAGTTTGTTTTTTTTCATTTTTGGGCGATTTAAAAAATGTTAAGGGTGTTTTGAGCAAAATTTGTGACTTTTTCATGACTTTCATGACCGTTATAGATACCCTGACAACTTCTAGGAGTGGACTCCACTTTCGTTCCCTTCAAATGGGCTCATCCAAGAGATCAAAAATCATTCTTCAATGTTCACTTCTCAAGGATGTTCAAGTTCAGGATCAAAAAAATCAACAAGGCCACAACTATACGAGTAGGTAAATGTCTACCTACATTCTAACCTTATAAATTTTCCATGTGGCCTTATCAAGCTTATGGGGAGAGGAGAGATCCCATGCAGTTGATGAGATATCAGTGTAGGTGTTTTTAAACAGATTTTCGCAAGTCCAAAATTGGCGTTTTCAATGAAAATCTGAGTGAACCACCTCAGAAAGGGGTGGACTTTCATCTCGAAAATTTTATTCAGGGGTACCCAATAATTGACCATCATAATTTTTCAAATTCGCCAACAATGGCATTTTAGTCATCTCACAAGGGATTCCCCCTTTCACCTTCCCAACTTCATGGGTAAAATTTATAGTGGAAATTTCAACTTGAAAAAATGAACTGGATGCTTCAAAACATTTCAGAATGGTTTGAAACCGTTTCCAACCAATGTTGGGGAAATGGGGAAGTCTAAAACAGGACACAAGCCAGATTTCAGCTTTGTAGGTCCATTTGGTAAAATTTTAATTTATTCGCATTTGGTCTCATATTTGATTTCCAAAAAATTTAAAATAATCTTTACTTTAGCACCAAAAATGTTGGCTGCTCATGTATTTTTGGGTTATTTTTCAATAAGAGCCATCTGAATAATATTACTCAATAATAGCTGACTAGATATTAAATCAATATAATCGTACTTTATTTATCTACTGCTAATTACCTACGCTCATTTTTTTTAGTCAATAAGGATCAAGGATTAAGGAATGAAAACACATGTCAGAAAAATACTTACTTATGAACTTATCGATCGCAGGATTGTCTAGAGCGGGCAACAAAACACACGACACCACACAATCGATCTAATTAAAAAATGAAGAATTTATTTTAATGGATTCAACTCATTTCATAACATACAAGCACATTTTTTCTATTGTGAAATTGAGATATTAACTAGGTACTTGTGAATATCTTGAAAGTACGAGTAAATCAGTAAAGTAGAAATTGCAATTTGGCACATGTTTCGAAACACCGTATGATGTCGATTACATAACAATCTAGATTAGATTTCGCTGTTTCGTACCCTCCCCTCAATGAAAAGTACCCGAAAGACAGATCATTTGGAAATGGTAACATTCAAATATCAAACAGAATTGGAAAAAATTCAACCACTATTGCATTGTTTCACCTTCGAATTAATTCCAAACAAAGAAACAAACCAAATATCAAACTTTTTTGAACATGCTGTAGTGCCAAAAGCCATAGTGAAGTTTGCATGCATGTAACGGTACGATACCATAGGTACGTACTTTTTATTTTATTCTAGCAATAAAACTTAATACACCACATGACATGTAATTCATAAATTTATTGGTTAGCCTACTTACCAGGTTAATATAGAGTAAAACCAGACTGCCCATTCGCAATGATGTACAACACATTTTTTTTAAAACCATTTTGAATGAAAGTAAATTTTTACACGACTAAATATATGCGAAAACTTGAGACACACACAGTCGGAGAGCAAGTGTTGAGAAAAACAATTTCTGATGAAAACAAATCTCAGCTATCCCAATTCAACCTTTTCCGTTTTAAACTGGCTGAACTAGCATTTATCGAGATTGTTCACGCGCATGAATTCAGAACAGGTAACAGTCAGTAAACACTTCGAACCGAATCACTCGTTGATGTATTTCGATTGTTTTCCGCAATGGCCTAAATGGGCGATAACTGAAAGGCAAAATAAGAAAGTGGGGGTAAATATTTCTTACCAAGATACTAAATGTGCGCACAACCGACAAAGATTATGGATGGTTATGGATATGGAAATATGATGCAATAGTAACGAATACGAGGAATTTCGACCATCTGGCATCTTTATTTTAATGCATCTTATAAACTTTTCTCCTGAAAATAAATTCTCTATTTCCCTTTGTTGGGTCGCCAAACTCGGACTCGGAGGACGGTATTTTTGGGAGCACGGATGAAGATCTTTTCCTGCTTTTAATACAGTCCGGCATATGACAATAGGAGTAATTGCACCCCCCCCCCCGATCCACCTGGACAACTTTTTCCTTAAAGGGGACATCCTAAGGAACATTTTAAAGCAAACTTGCCCAAAAAAAAGTTGGCCTTACTTACAAAATGGTGGCCATTTTGATTGACAGGTCAGCCGAAATCGCAGATCTCGCGTTTCAACATAGGACTTGCTCGAAATTTTTCAAACTTTACAAAGGTAGAACGAAAGAACATGCAAAAATCTATCACATGTCAAAATTTCAAGTGCTAAAGTGTGTTTTTCGATTTTTGGTGAATTTTTGAAAATCGAATTTAGGCCAAAAATGAGGGAAAAATCACAATTTTACCAAATTGATCAAGAAAGCTGAAATTTGGGATATACCCTATTTTCGACATGCCAAATCGATTGGAAACGGTTTCAACCCGTTTTGAGCAGTTCTGGAGCCTCCAGCAGATTTTTGAAACTCGAAATTCCCACAAAATTCCATCAAATTGGAGTTGTAAAGCTAAAATTTATTCTAAGAACTAATTTCAATACGCTACGAAGTACTGCAGGAGAATTTCAAGTCGTTTTGGAGCCTCCAGCGACTTTTTGAAAATTCCTGAAGCCTCCAGCACATTTTTGAAATTTTAAATTTTCACAAAATTTCATCAAATGGGGATGGAAAGCTGAAATGTACTGTGCACTCCAATTTTAACACCCTCTGAAGACGACTTCAGGTGGTTTCAAGCCATGTTAGGGCCTCCAGCGACTTTTTTGAAAATTACTGGAGCCTCCAGTAGATTTTTGAAACTTGAAATTTCCCCAACATTAATTTATCAAATGGAGTTGGCAAGCTGAAATTTACTTCGCACTTCGCAGACTACATGGTGGTTTCAAATGGTTTTGAAGCTTCCAGCTATTTTTAGGAAATCTCAATTTTCCAAAAAAACATCATGCATACCTTTCAAAAAGTTGCTGGAGGCTCCAAAACGACTTGAAATTCACCAGCAGTCAACTTCGTAGTGTATTGAAATTGTTTGCAGAATGAATTTCGACTTTCCATCTTAGTTTAAGTTTCAAAAATCTACTGGAGGCTCCAGTAATTTTCAAAAAAGTAGTTAGAGGGTCTAAAATGACTTGAAATCCACCAGAAGTCGTTTTCAGAGGGTGTTAAAATTGGAGTGTAGAGTAAATTTCAGCTTTCCATCTCCATTTCACAAAATGTAAAGTTACAAAAATCTGCTGGAGGCATCAGGAATTTTCAAAAAGTTGCTGGATGCTCCAAAACGACTTGAAATTCACCTGCAGTACTTCGTAGCGTATTGAAATTAGTTCTTAGAATAAATTTTAGCTTTACAACTCCAATTTGATGGAATTTTGTGGGAATTTCGAGTTTCAAAAATCTGCTGGAGGCTCCAGAACTGCTCAAAACGGATTGAAACCGTTTCCAATCGATTTGGCATGTTGAAAATAGGGTATATCCAAAATTTCAGCTGTCTTGGTCAACTTGGTAAAATTTTGATTTTTTCCCTCATTTTTGGCCTAAATTCGATTTTTAAAAATTCACCAAAAATCGAAAAACGCACTTTAGCACTTGAAATTTTGACAGCTGATAAATTTTTGCATGATCTTTCGATCTACCTTTGTAAAGTTTGAAAAATTTCGTGCAAGTCCTATGTTGAAACGCGAGATCTGCGATTTCGGCTGACCTGTCAATCAAAATGGCCACCCTTTTGTAAGTAAGGCCAGCTTTTTTTTGGACAAGTTTGCTTTAAAATGTGTCCCCTTTAAGAAAAAAGTTGTCCCGGAGGATCGGCGGGGGGGGGTTGCAATTACTCCTATCGTTATATGCCGGACTAATATCATCAAAATAACAAAACATTTCGAATGACGAGTGACAAGACCCACTCCAACTAGATACCTATCACTCGTAAAATTACAACAAAAAAAAAGTGTTGGTATAAATCCGAAAAAATATTTTAAAATCTATCAACTTACAAAGCTACAAAAATTAGCACTTTTAATATTGTTCAACAACATTTTAGTCAAAATTCATGGGCTAGGGTTCATTTTCCGATTTTCGTCACTTTTTAAAAATCAAATTGGAACTAAAAAAAAAATTGAAAAAATCAAAATTCCGTTCAATTAACCTCAAAATCTGACATGTTTTTTTTTTTTTAACTCACGGAATCAATCAAAAATAAAATTCAAATCCCTCCCCCTCCCCTTCTCAAAAAACCTCTACAGAAGGGGAAAAGTAAAATTTTAAAATTTGACTTTTTTCCAGTTTCAATTTTATCCAAAAATACAGAATTGTTGAATCGAGCGGTCATGATTTTTCATTTCAAATGCAATTTCGAGTAATCGAATCACAATAAGCATCACTCCAGCAAGCTGCGAATGGAAAACTGAGTGTACTTTTTGACATTGTTACTTCAGTTGATGAATTAAAACTGGCGATAAAAATGCAAATTAATAAATTCACTATGATTCGAGAAAATATAATTATGTACTATTTTCATAAAAAATGAATTAAAAAATAAAAAAAGCGAGCAAATAATCAACTTACAATTAGGTGTAATGTTACAAAATTAAAATATACTTCCGAACTGTATAAATATAAATCAATTCATCACTTTATTATAAAAAGTGGAAGATCATTAATGAAAGTACTTATACCTATGGATTTCTTTTCATAAAAATGTTTTTAAAAATTAAAAAAAAACGAGTAAATAATCATTAATCAACTTACTTACAATTAGGTATAATTTTACAAAATTAAACGCTTCCAAACATAAATCGATTTGTCACTTTTTTGTAAAAAGTGGACGATCACTTTTTAAGTTAGACATTGACGGAGTACTGGGGACGTTGGGTCAGTTGGGTGTCATACTGCGAAGTATAAGGTGGAGCTACACGACTGTAACCTTCTTCAGAATTGTTTTTTCCAAATCGCACATCGTTTGCAATATTTTCTTTTATCTCAACCATATAGCTGTAGAAAACCAGAACTGAATAGAGAATGAAAGCTGAAATTGAAAACAAATGTCGATTAGGTTGGTCGATAGGTAATGTACTATTAGGTACACATTACTATGTACTCGTAGTTCATCAATGTATCAATTATTAAATGTGCCAATTTATATTTGTGACGAACGTTTTGGACTGAAGTTAAGAACATTATTGGTGTAGATTGAGGCTTGATATTTTGAATTTTCCTCTCTTCAAAAAAAAAAACAAATCTAGGTATTACATACATCAAGATTGGCTAAAATGTATCGACCCAAAATTCCAAAATTAAATTTGACCTCAGTGAGTGATTTTTCCCATTGGTATAGATTATTTGAATTTTTATAACTCTGCTTTATGTGAAAATTTTTCAAAATTTATAGAATCACATTGTTACAAAAAATGATACTCGTATTTTTCATGAAATCATCTTGAAACTCAATTTTCAAGATATATAATTTTTTTCAATTGAAAATCCTCACCACCAATCTCTTTATTTTTGACCAAACATTTTTTTGGATATGAAAATCATGTCACTCGCACATTTGTAATTGTCACAACTTGTGCAGAAAAACATTTTTTATTTTTTCTCAAAATTTTAGATTTCAAGAATTTTTGATGTAATATTTTAATTTATTACCTTGAGAAACTTTTCGGAATTATTTCGTACCCTCCACATCAAGAATTTATTTAGAAATCTGGATAGAAAAAATGCCAATTTTGAGAAATTCCTCTTTCCAAATGAAATTCTGAGTAAACCTCAATTTTTTTTTGGAAATCTGCTTAACGAAATTTTATACTATTTCCGATATAATGAAATGTTTCCATTTTTATATGTCAGATTAGATTCTTCTCGGGTCTTAAAGGGTTAATGATTATATGTCAAGCTTTTATTCACACCTGCCGACTATGAACAGGTAGGTAGCTAGGTACATATTTTGAGGAATTGGAAAAGTTATATATTTTTTTTTTTGAAGTGAAATAAAAACCACCTACCAACAGATAAAATGAAATAGTTACTGAAGATAACTTACCAATTTCACACAACAGAGAGAGGTAGATAGAAGACAGAACCGATCCATACAATCCATCCATATATTTCACATATCTTTCTCGACCCTTCGGATTCTCTATGAGTGTCTGCGCATTCTCGTACACAATCTCTTGGTAAAGTTTCTTAAAAGGATCGTTCAAATTGACTAGTACCATCGCATAAACGCAATAGATCACTCCCAGGATTAAAAATGACATGGTCGCGATCAACAAAGAATTGGAGGGTGTTTTCTGAAAATATACGCACATAAATATTAAGGAAATACCAAGCAACAAATTTTCGAAGTTTAAAATGAAACGTAATTATTAAGAGCATATCAGCTGATTGGGAGCCAAGTTTTCTTAGGTATTCTCTTATGTCTCAGCGATCACTCAAACTCAAAGTGTCTTCAATCACAATCAACTTGAACGAAAATACTATTTTTAGAGAAAGTGCACGTGGTTTGTTGTGATAAAGTGGAGATTTTTGGAAAGAGTTGAATGTTGATATTATCGTTAGCTTTGGATTTCGAGAAATCTGCCAAAATTCAAACAATTAATTTGGACTGCTGTAATTTTGATTTTAAAAACTTTATGAATGCCTCTTGCACCGAGTCATGATTAACTTACTTTAGTAATAGATACGATGGTTGCCAAGATAATCAATCCTCCTACTATCGATAGAAACAAATCCGAGTAAAACAATGCAGCATTTTCACCTGGGCGTAAACAAAAATCAATTAGGTAGTATAAGTATACCAATCTACATACAGGTACTTCAACAATTATACGAGTATACATTTGTACGAATGGCCCTTAATTTGGGTATAAGTTATCAACGAAGAAAAAGTATTAAGATGGTTCTTAATTTGAAGTTTAGTTTATAGCCTGATTTTTCTATGTTTCCACTCTTTAAAGTTCTTGGACATTATCAGGAGAAAGTTCTTTTTTCTTATTTTGAATTTCCATTCGAATCTAAAAAAAAATTGTAGCAAGAGTCTCCTAAAATGGAAGAAAAGTCAGCAAAGTACACATACAATTGAAAAATCTTCCATTTTTGCAATAGAAATTCTTCAAAACATTACATTTTTTTTTAGGAAAAAAAATCACCCATTTTCTCCACGCAGTGCTGGTCTAGTCTCCCTGAACAGTTCTTCCCCCACCCACAAAGCTGAAAAAATAGGTAGTTATCCATGGTAATTTTTCAAAAATTTCCAATTTCTGTGTTAATTTCAGAATTCTATAAATAGCCCTTTTACAAATTTTTGAAAGCTTTCTAAACATACATAATATATAAAAAACAATTATTCAAATTCTAAATTTTTGAAACCAAAAACATTAAACTCTTTACATATGTATGTATAAAAAAAAAAAAAGACAAACAAAGCTGTATCACCTATCAAAATTCAAAATTCGAATTTTCGAAAGCTTCTGCCCTCAGTTTGTTCGAGCCAGTTTTTTTTTTTCAAGTTTGGAATTTATAAAAAACAAAAAAATCTTTCAAATTCTAAAATTTTGAGTACGTGTTTTTAAACAGAATTTCACAAGTCCGAAATAATTGGCGTTTTCAATCAAAATCTGAATAAATCGCCTCAGAAAGGGGATTGGACTTTCTTCTCGAAAATTTTATTTGGAGGTACCCAATGGGCAATGATTATTCATCATAATTTCCCAAATTCGTGAACAGTGGCATTTTAGCTACCTATCTTACCTGGGACTCCCCTTTCACCTTCATTCTTCATTGGGTAAAATTGATGAAAATTTCAATTTTAAAAAATTAGCTGAATGCTTCAAAACTTTTCAGAATGGAAGTGAGGAAGTCGAAAACAGGACACAAGCCAAATTTCAGTTTTGTAGGTCCATTTGGTAAAATTTTAATTTATTCACATTTGGTCCCACTGGCCACATTTGATTTCCGAAAATTCACCAAACATCAAAAAATACTCTTTAGTTACTTTAGCACCCCAAAATTTTGCTGGTGGTGTATTTTTCGATTCATTTTTCGATTTAGCTTTATCTAGTACCTACCTATAAAAAATGTTCTTCTGGTTTTAAAATTACAAATCATTTTTCGAGTTCAACTTAAATCAAGATTTTATCACTTCTTGGCTGAAAATGAACGGATTAAACGTGAGGTTTTCAAAATAAGAGCCACCTGAATACTTTTATAATAATAGCTATCTAGATATTAAATTGATATAATCTACTTTATTTACCTACTGCTAACTACGCTCATTTCATTTAGTCAATAAGGAATGAAAAGGAAAACATATGAGAAAAAACTTACTTATGAACTTATCGACAGTAGGATTGCCCACAGCGGACACCAAAACAGACAACACGCTGCTGCAAACACAGTTGATCTATTCAACAAATAAAGTATTTACGTATTTTAATGGATTGGATTCAACTCATTCCATAACACACTACATAACAATAGATTGGATTTCGCTGTTTCGTCTCCTCCCAAAGCACCCGAAAGACAGATCATTTCGAAATAGTAACATTCAAATATCAAACAGAATTGAAAAAAATTCAACCACTATTGCATTGTTTCACCTTTGAATTAATTCCAAGCAAAGAAACAAATCAAATACTTATCAACCTTTTTTGAACATGCTGTAGTGCCAAAAGCCATAGTGAAGTTTGCATGCATGTAAAGGTACGGTAGGTGCGTATTTTTATTTTATTCCAGCAATAAAACTAATTCACCACATGACATGTGATTAATGAATTTATTAGTTACTTACCAGGTGAATATAGAGTAAAACCAGACTGCCCATTCGCAATGATGTACAACACACTTTTTTTAAAACCATTTTGAATGAAAGTAGATTTTCCACGACTGAATATGCGAAAACTTAAGACGCTACAGATGGTGAGACGAAGACCAAGTGTTGAGAAAAAACAATTTCTGATGAAAACAATCAATTCAATCTGCTATCCAAATTCAACTTTTTCCGTCTGTTCGTCTGTTCTGTTAAACACAACGAACCGAATACCGAATCACTGAAAGACGAAATGGAAAGTGGGGGTAAAGCATTTTTTACCAAGACTCGCCAAGACTCCAAGACCACGATACTATACATGAGTCATGAGCGCACAACCGACTGAACCGACGAATGACGATTATGAATATGGAATTGTCATGTGATGCAATAGCAACGATTCGACTTCCAGGAATTACGAGACGAGACCTCGAGCGACTGGCACTGGCGCGAAAATTTTGAGCCAGAGAAAGGCGAATCGAAACTTGAAAGATAACCCCAAATTATACCGCCAGACAAAATTTAAGAGGCTGAAATTCATTTTTCGATTTTTGGCGATTTTTTAGAAATTAAAGTTTGGACCAAAATTAGAAAAAATCAAAATTTCAGCAAATCGACCAAGAAACGTCGAAATTTGGTTTACATTCCATTTTCGACCATTCGAGTCGATTGGTGACGTTTTCAAACCGATCTGGAGCCTCCAGCGGATTTTTAGTTCTCTCAGTTTTCGAAAAACGCTGTAAGTATGTAAATACGATGGAAATGAAATTCAGCACTTATGAACTCGAATGTAGTAGTCCGGCATATGACAATAGGAGTAATTGCACCCCCCCCCCCCACCCGCCGATCAACCGGTACAACTTTTTTCTTAAAGGGGACATCCTAAGGAATATTTTAGAGCAAACTTGCCAAAAAAAAAGTTGCCCTTACATACAAAATGGCGGCCATTTTAATTGACAGGTCAGCCGAAATCGCAGATTTTGCGTTTTAACATAGGACTTGCACGAACTTTTTCAAACTTTACAAAGGTAAATCGAAAGATCATGAAAAAATTTATCACCTGTCAAAATTTCAAGTGCTAAAGAGCGTTTTTCGATTTTTGGTGAATTTTTAAAAATCGAATTTAGGCCAAAAATGAGGGAAAAAATCAAAATTTTACCAAATTGACCGAGAAAGCTAAAATTTGGGATATACCCTATTTTCGACATGCCAAGTCGATTGGAAACGGTTTCAACCCGTTTTGAGCAGTCCTGGAGCCTCCAGCAGATTTTTGAAACTCGAAATTCCCACAAAATTCCATCAAATTGGAGTTGTAAAGCTAAAATGTATTCTAAGAACTAATTTCAATACGCTACGAAGTACTGCAGGTAAATTTCAAGTCGTTTTGGAGCCTCCAGCGACTTTTTGAAAATTCCTGAAGCCTCCAGCACATTTTTGAAACTTTAAATTTTCACAAAATTTCATCAAATGGAGATGTAAAGCTGAAATGTACTGTGCACTCCAATTTTAACACCCTCTGAAGACGACTTCTGGTGGTTTATCAAGCCATGTTAGGGCCTCCAGCGACTTTTTTGAAAATTACTGGAGCCTCCAGTACATTTTTGAAACTTGAAATTTCCCCAACATTAATTTATCAAATAGAGTTGGCAAGCTGAAATTTACTTCGCACTTCGCAGACTACATGGTGGTTTCAAATGGTTTTGAAGCTTCCAGCTATTTTTAGGAAATCTCAATTTCCCAAAAAAACATCATGCAACCTTTCAAAAAGTTGCTGGAGGCTCCAAAACGACTTGAAATTCACCAGCAGTCAACTTCGTAGTGTATTGAAATTAGTTTGCTGAATGAATTTCGACTTTCCATCTTAGTTTGATGAAATTTTGGGGAAATTTCAAGTTTCAAAAATCTACTGGAGGCTCCAGTAATTTTCAAAAAAGCAGTTAGAGGGTCAAAAATGACTTGAAATCCACCAGAAGTCGTTTTCAGAGGGTGTTAAAATTGGAGTGTAGAGTAAATTTCAGCTTTCCATCTCCATTTGGTGAAATTTTGTGAAAATTTAAAGTTTCAAAAATCTGCTGGAGGCTTCAGGAATTTTCAAAAAGTCGCTGGAGGATCCAAAACGACTTGAAATTCACTTGCAGTATTTCGTAGCGTATTGAAATTAGTTTTTAGAATAAATTTTAGCTTTACAACTCCAATTTGATGGAATTTTGTGGGAATTTCGAGTTTCAAAAATCTACTGGAGGCTCCAGAACTGCTCAAAACGAGTTGAAACCGTTTCCAATCGATTTGGCATGTCGAAAATAGGGTATATCCCAAATTTCAGCTTTCTCGCTCAATTTGGTAAAATTTTGATTTTTTCCCTCATTTTTGGCCTAAAATCGATTTTCAAAAATTCACCAAAAATCGAAAAACGCACTTTAGCACTTGAAATTTTGACAGGTGATGAATTTTTGCATGATCTTTTGATTTATCTTTGTTTTGTTGGGGTCACCAACCTCGGAGGACGGTATTTTTGGGAGCACGGATGAAGATCTATTCTTGCTTTTAATATGGTCAAATATCCAAAAATTTCGAAAAACGAGTGACAAGACACTTCGTCGCTCGATGGATTTTCAAGTACCGATACCTTACACTACAACTAAATACCTATCACTCGTAAAATTACAAAAAAAAAGTGTTGGTATAAATCCGAAAAAATATTTTAAAATCTGTCAACCTACAGTGCTACAAAATTGAGCGCTTTTAATATTGTTCAACAACATTTTAGCCAAAACTCGTGAGCTAGGGTTTATCTTTCAATTTTTGTCACTTTTTAAAAATAAAATTGGAGCTAAAAAAAATTGAAAAAATCAAAATTCCGTTCAATTAACCTCAAAATCTGACATATTTTTTTTTAAACTCCCGGAATCAATCAACAATAAAATTCAAATCCCTTCCCCTCCCCCTTCTCAAAAAACCGCCACAAAAGGGGAAAAGTTGAATTTTAAAATTTGACTTGTTTCCAATTTTAATTTTATCCAAAAATACTGAATTGTTAAATCGAGCGGTCATGATTTTTCATTTCAAATGCAATTTCGAGCAATCGAATCAGAATAAGCATCACTCCAGTGAGCTGCGAAAGTGCGAATGGAAAACTGAGTGTACTTTTTGACATTGTTACTTCAATTGATGAATTAAAACCGGCGATAAATGCAAATTAATAAATTCACTATGATTCGAGAAAATATAATTATGTATTTTTTTTCATAAAGATGAATTTAAAAATAAAAAAAGCGAGCAAATAATCAACTTACAATTAGGTGATAAAAAGTGGAAGATCATTAATGAAAATACTTAATGTATTTCTTTTTATAAAAATGTTTTAAAAAACTAAAAAAAAAAAAAACGAGTAAATAATCAACTTACAATTAGGTATAATTTTACAAAATTAAACGCTTCCAAACATGTATAAATCGATTCGTCACTTTATTGTAAAAAGTGGAAGATCATTTTTTAAGTTAGACATTGACGGAGTACTGTGGACGTTGGGTGTCATACCTACTTCGAAGCATAAGGTGGAACTACACGACTGTAACCTTCTTCAGGATTGCTTTCTCCATTAAGTGGCACATCATTCGCAATATTTTTTTTAATCTCAGCCCTGTAGCTGTAGAAAACATAGACTGCATACAGAGTAAAGGCTGAAAATGAAAACCAACGTCGATTATTAGGTTGGTACTAATAGGTACCTACTTTATTAGTGTATCATTTAAAATGTGCCTATTTATATTTTTGACGAAAGTCTTTCAACAGAAGCTTAATAGGTACCTATTTTGAGTTCCTCTCTGTCTAAAAAAGAAATAAAAATAGTAGGTGGGTGGGTAGGTATGGGAACAATATTGTGTATGATTAAAGAAAAGTAGGTAATTTTTTATCGATTTTCGAGTTTATTTTTTGCTCAAAACTGTATCATAATAATGTAATTTTCATAGGAGACTTCTATGTACTAGTTTTTTAATTCTGACATACATTCATTTTATGCATTCTGATTAAGCCTTCGAGACCCGAGAAGAATCTGACGGATGAAAATTGAAAAAATTCGTTATTATGGGAAGGAGTAGGTAAGGCCTTCGTTGAGCAGATTTTTTTAAAAGTTGGGGTGTTTACTCAAAATTCCATTTTGGAATTTGAGGAAATGCTCAAAATGAGCATTTTTTCCATCCCGATTTCCAAAATAAATTTTCGATGTAAGGACACTAAAACTTTCCGAAAAGTTCCTCTATTACGTAAATACGAGTACAAGCATAAAAATCAGAAAATTTTGAATAATATATTACGTCAAAAACTAATGAAGCTAACATTCAAAATTTTGAGAAAAAAGCAAAACTGATTTTCTGCACAAAATTGTAACAATTATAAATGCGAGAGTGACATTAATTTTCAAATCAAAAAAATTATTTGTCAAAAATGAAGAAATTGACAGTGGGGATTTTTATTTGAAAAAAAAAATTATTCTGGAAATTGAATTTCAAGGTCGTTCTATGAAAAATATCATTTAGGTAGTATAAAAATGAGAATTTGTCCCCAGTGAGTCAGCTTTCACATCATAGATTCTTTGAATTTTTATATTTGTATCTCAGCTTTCTGTGAAAATTTTTGAACATTTTTATAGAATCTCATTTTTACAAAAAATAATAGGTACTTATTTTTCATAGAACGACTTTGAAACAAAAATCCCACCTTAAATCTCTTCATACATGACCAAAATTTTTCTTGATTTGAAAACCATTCCACTCCAACATTGCAATTGTCACATGCAGAAATTCATTTATTATTATTTCTCAAAATTTTGGACTTTGGCTTCAAGAGTTTTTGAAGTAATAGGTACCTATGTTTGATTTTTATGTTGGGATTATCTATATAGAGAAACTTTTTGAAAAATTTTCGTACACCTACATAGGAAATCTGACAATACTGACGACTGACTTTGGTATTATGGTTGGCTTGGTTCAACCAAAATTTGATTGAAAATTGATCACTTTTTTCTAAAAAAAAATTTTTTTAATTTTTTTCTAAAAAATTGTGTTTTTTTTTTAAAAAAGGTGTTTTTTCAAGAAAAAACCGGGTTTTTATCCATCTTTTGTTCCTTTTGATATGTATTGATATGGAATTTTTATATCGATTATCAATAATTTTTTTTTATATCGATATGACATCTCTAGTAGAGGTATTGAAGATAACTTACCGATGTTACACACCAAAGAGAGTTTCTGCGCTTTCTTCGCCACCTCCCCGTGAACATAATCCTCAGAAGAATCATTCAAATATAGCATCATCAGATAAACGGCATAGATCACTCTCAGGATTAAAACTGACATGGTCGCGATCAACAAAGAATTAGAGGGTGTTTTCTGAAAATATACGCGCGAATAAATATGAAAAGAATATCTAACAACAAATTGTTTCAGTTGAAAGTGAAACTATTTAAAAGCACATCAGCTGTTGGGAGCAAAGTTTTCTTATTTATTTATATCAAAGAGAATCTCTCGAAGTGTCTGCAATCGATTTGAACATGAAAATGATTTAAAACCTCCATAAACAGAATACCTTCTGCCTAAATTGACGTTTCGACTTTTGTGACATTTTAAAAATGTAAAAATGGAGAATTTCCTGATTTTTTAAAATATTGAATGATGCCACTGAAAATGAGTAAAACCAGTTCTGAAGTTAGGAAGCTCTGGAATAACTTTACTGTACTTAACTAAATGGTGGGATTCGATTTTGAATAAGGAGTTGATAGTTAGCTCAAAAACTGTTTCTCGTCAGATTTACTTAATGCAGAAAAATCAAGCTCTTTCCATAAATCACATTCTTGTTCAAATCAGAAGCGGATACCGAGTCATGATAAACTTACTTTAGTAATGGATACAATGGTTGCCAAGAAAATCAATCCTCCTATTATCGATAGAAGCAGATACGGGTAAAGAAGATAATTTTCGCCTAGACGTAAACAAAAATCAATTACATTATAAGTACCAATGTACGAGTACATACAGGTACTTCAATAGATATAGGTACGAAGTATACATAAATGTATGAATGGCCCTTAATTTGGGTATTAAGTATACAGATACGAAGGTAAAAAAAAGGTGGTTCTTATTTTGAAGTTTGGTTTTCATCCTGATTTTTTAATACGAGTATTTCCATTCATTAAAGTTGTTATAGGGTCATTCCATGCCAAATCGGCGGATTTTTGCAAGGGGGATCTTCGATTTTTTTCAAAATCAGATCATGTGTAGAGGTCATAAAACGCTGACGAATGACGCAAACCGGACATTTTTTCGATTTTTTTTTTTGGGCGGAGCTGTGGGGCTTCAAAGTTCTCAAAATGACCTAAAATAGGAAATTTCAGGGGCAAATTGCTCCGGTTGTACGTGGTATAGAATTTTGAACTTTTTTTTTCAAATTGTAGTACTTTGAGAGGGTACTCGACAAATGTGACAAATGATGCCAAAATCAGTGTTGCCAGTTTCAAAAACCAGAAAAAACCGGTTTAAACACTTTTATATAACCACGATGTCCGCGAGTAAAAATTCTGAAAAAATTCTCAGTTTTAGTGCTTTTGATGTAGAATAACATATCAAAAAATTGGACCGACATTTTTCTTATCTGATTTTGAAAAAAATTGAAGACCCCTCGTGCAAAAATCCGCCGATTTGGCATGGAATGGCCCCCAGGGATGTGATGAAAAAAATAATTAGCTTTATTTCATTTTTTTTATTCATTTTATTTTTATTTTTTTGGATTTCGCCTCGAATTTGAAAAAAAAATAGGTACCTAAATAGTAGCAGGAAGCTTCTATTTAAAAAAAAAAAATGATTTTTCAAATTAAAAAATCTTCTATAGTCCGGCATATGACAATAGGAGTAATTGCACCCCCCTCCCCCCACCGATCCTCCGAGACAACTTTTTTCCTAAAGGGGACATCCTAAGGAACATTTTGAAGCAAACTTGCCAAAAAAAAAGTTGGCTTTACTCACAAAATGGCGGCCATTTTGATTGACAGGTCAGCCGAAATTGCAGATTTTGCGTTTTAACATAGGACTTGCACGAACTTTCTCAAACTTTACAAAGGTAGATCGAAAGATCATGCAAAAATTTATCACCTGTCAAAATTTCAAGTGCTAAAGTGCGTTTTTCGATTTTTGGTGAATTTTTGAAAATTGAATTTAGACCAAAAATGAGGGAAACTAGACAGCTAAGCACAGCTTAGCTGCAAAGTGTGCGTAGCTGTGTACAGTTGTACAGTTTTAACTGATAGTTTACAAAAAATAATCATATTGGTACTTGTAAACACTGAATAAGATGTGAAAACAAAACTGAGAATAATTATTTAATGCTAAATGTAAACAAAAGTAAATACATATATTATTTGTGAAAACTAAATAAAATATGAAAAACAAAAATTATAAACAGAAAAAAACAACCTTTGTATTCTAAACACAAACAAAAATTTATTTAAAAATATTAGCAAAGAAGCTAGTACTAGGAACAATAATTTCATCTTCATTCTTCAGTATAAGAATTAAATTTTAGCAAAAAACAGAAAATAATAAGATTTTTGAACAATAATTTTTAAAGAAAATGAGGTTTTTTGGAATTTATAGCAAAACAAGCCATCAGCTATTCGCTGATTACAAGAGAGTTTTTGCCAATCAATTTAAAAAAAAAATTACCATATTTCTTTTATTTATTTTGTATTGTTAATATAATAATGTTCATGAAGAAAACAGTTTACTTGAGTGCCATAAACATGAAAATATTCTCCAGCTCTTTTTTTTCCCCAATTTTAATAACTAATTTTTTTTTCAAGTTTTTAACTTCACTTTTAATACAGGTTGGATGATGGGGAATACTCCCACTCACGGAGGGCGTCATCCATACGCCACGTACCATGTAGGTACAGCAGGATTTCTTCATTTTTCTGAAAATTAATAGTTGTAATTATTTTATCTGTAAATTCTTTTACCTGTTTAACTGTTTCAAAAAAAAAAGTATAATCTCTGCTTAATAAATATCAAATTTGATGTTATAATTTCGAAAAAGTTTGTTTATTTTTCATCAACATAATATACCAATTCAAAGAATATTTCACCGATGCATACAGGGGTGCTAACCGTAACCGCAAAAAAACAAAAACTGTAACCGAAATCCGAACAAGATCCATAATTTTAGCCATTTTCAAATCCTAACTGAAAACAAAAACCGAAATTTCATAGGTTTTTTTAAAAACCGTAAAAAACCATAACAAAAATAATGAAGCAGTGTGAGTAAAACCGAAACCTAAACTGATAGAATTTATTTTGGTTTTCAGTTTGGGTTTTTTTCAGTTTTCTTTATTAAAGTACATTTTTTTGCCCTTCATTTTTTTTTGGCTTCATTTGTGCTCATGTATTGACTTTAATTTTGCCTCTATATTGCCACTACTTATTGGCTTCAATTAGGTATGCCACTACTTGTTGGCTTCATTTGTCCCTATGTGTTAACTTTAATTTTGCCTCTACATTGCCACTACTTATCGGCTTCAATTAGGTATGCCACTACTTGTTGGCTTCATTTGTCCCTATGTATTGACTTTAATTTTGCCTCTACATTGCCACTACTTATTGGCTTCAATTAGGTATGCCACTACTTGTTGGCTTCATTTGTCCCTATGTATTGACTTTAATTTTGCCTCTACATTGCCACTACTTATTGGCTTCAATTAGGTATGCCACTACTTGTTGGCTTCATTTGTCCCTATGTGTTAACTTTAATTTTGCCTCTACATTGCCACTACTTATCGGCTTCAATTAGGTATGCCACTACTTGTTGGCTTCATTTGTCCCTATGTATTGACTTTAATTTTGCCTCTACATTGCCACTACTTATTGGCTTCAATTAGGTATGCCACTACTTGTTGGCTTCATTTGTCCCTATGTATTGACTTTAATTTTGCCTCTACATTGCCACTACTTATTGGCTTCAATTAGGTATGCCACTACTTGTTGGCTTCATTTGTCCCTATATATTGACTTTATTATGCTACTACCTATTATATTGACTTGCCACTACTTATTGGCTTCAATTATTATGCCACAATTAGAAACTCAATTTGAACTAGCCTGAAAAAAACAAATGAAAATTTAAAAAAAAATAATAGATTTGAATTAAAAAAGTGAAAAAAACAAATGAAAATTTCAAAAAAAATTATACCTAGATTTGAATTTAAAAAGCACCAGATTAAAAACTCAATTGCCTAAAAAAATAAAATTTGAATTAGAAAAAATAAATAAAATGATAAATTTCTAACCTATTCGGTAAGCACTAGATTAGAAACTGAATTTGAACTATCCTGAAAAAAAAAAAATTTCAAAAAAAAATAATGGATTTGAATCAAAAAAGCACCAGATTAGAAACTCAAAATTTCAAATAGTCACAAAAAAACAAAAAAACCAAAATTTCAAAAAAAATATAATAGATTTGAATTAAAAAAGCACCAGATTAAAATCTCAATTTGAACTAGTGTAAAATACAAACGAAAATTTAAAAAAAATAATAATAATAGATAATTAATAAATTTGAGGTGAAAAGCACCAGATTAGAAACTCAATTTGAACTAGCCTAAAAAAAAAAATGAAAATTTCAAAAAAAAAAATTAATAGATTTGAATTAAAAAAGCACCAGATTAGAAACTCAATTTGAACTAGTCTAAAAAAAACAAAAACAAAAATTAAAAAAAAAAATTAATAACACCAGATTAGAAACTCAATTTAATTTAAATAAAAAAACAAAAAAAAAATTCAAAAAAAAATAATAGATTTGAATTAAAAAAGCACCAGATTAGAAACTCAATTTGAACTAGTCCAAAAAAAACAAAAATCAAAAATTTCAAAAAAAAATGAATAATAAACACCAGATTAGGAATTTGAACTAGCCTGAAAAAAACAAAAATAAAAATTTCAAAAAAAAAAAATTTGAATTAAAAAAGCACCAGATTAAAAACTCAATTTGAACTAGTCTAAAAAAAACAAAAACAAAAATTTTAAAAAAAAGTAAATAATAACACCAGATTAGAAACTCAATTTGAACTAGTCTAAAAAAAAAATAAAAATTCAAAAAAAAAATAGATAATAAAAAATGCATTTATAATTTTCAACTAAATAAAAAATGATAATAATAAAAACAATAATGATGTAATAATTACCTGTTTATTTTAACTGCAAAGCTGCAACCATTAAATCAACACAGGAACAATATAGGTAACACTATTCTTAACAGACACAAGCCATATAGGATACCAACTAGAATGGTGTATACTTCACAAAGGTTTCACATAAAATGAACTGTCAATTTGTTTTACTGCCAGAGGTAACCAAATAAATTGGAAGGAAACACCCCACCAAGCCACTCCCACTTGAAATACACAGCTGGCAGACTGGGGGTGTAACAGGGTACAATGCAACGCAGGTGTTTATAAAGTGATGATGGCTGGGGGTATAGCAGGGTACAATGAGCGGCAGGTGGTTTATAAGTCCCCTTTACCATTTTTTAGGAATTTATGCATTAAAATAATGAACTAAAATTGCAATTACTCAGCAATTACCCATCCGAATTGAATGAAAATACATCTATACCCTCCGTCTTAATGATTCTCAAATGGTGTCCAATAGGTACAAAAAATGGTTGGATAGCTTAAGAGAACATTCAGTTACAATGAAATTTCATTTCTCAAAGCGAAACCAATAGTGTGCTACGCACACTAAAAATCAAAATTTTACTAAATTTACCAAGAAAGCTAAAATTTGGGATATACCGTATTTTCGACATGCCAAATCGATTGGAAGCGGTTTCAACTCGTTTTGAGCAGTTCTGGAGCCTCCAGCAGATTTTTGAAACTCGAAATTCTCACAATATTCCATCAAATTGGAGTTGTAAAGCTAAAATTTATTCTAAAAACTAATTTCAATACGCTACGAAGTACTGCAGGTGAATTTCAAGTCGTTTTGGATCCTCCAGTGACTTTTTGAAAATTCCTGAAGCCTCCAGCAGATTTTTGAAACTTTGAATTTTTACAAAATTTCATCAAATGGAGATGGAAAGCTGAAATTTACTCTACACTCCAATTTTAACACCCTCTGAAGACGACTTCAGGTGGGTTCAAGTCATTATAGGGCCTCCAGTGACTTTTTTGAAAATTACTGGAGCCTCCAGTAGATTTTTGAAACTTGAAATTTCCCCAAAATTTCATAAAACTTCATTCTGCAAACTAATTTCAATACGCTACGAAGTTGACTGCTGGTGAATTTCAAGTCGTTTTGGAGCCTCCAGCAACTTTTTGAAAGGTTGTATGACTTTTTTTGGAAAATTGAAATTTCCTAAAAGTAGCTGGAAGCTTCAAAACCATTTGAAACCATCATGTAGACTGCGAAGTAAATTTCAACTTGCCAACTCCATTTGATAAATTAATGTTGGGGAAATTTCAAGTTTCAAAAATCTGCTGGAGGCTCCAGTAATTTTCAAAAAAGTCACTGGAGGCCCTATAATGACTTGAACCCACCTGAAGTCGTCTTCAGAGGGTGTTAAAATTGGAGTGTAGAGTAAATTTCAGCTTTCCATCTCCATTTGATGAAATTTTGTAAAAATTCAAAGTTTCAAAAATCTGCTGGAGGCTTCAGGAATTTTCAAAAAGTCACTGGAGGATCCAAAACGACTTGAAATTCACCTGCAGTACTTCGTAGCGTATTGAAATTAGTTTTTAGAATAAATTTTAGCTTTACAACTCCAATTTGATGGAATATTGTGAGAATTTCGAGTTTCAAAAATCTGCTGGAGGCTCCAGAACTGCTCAAAACGAGTTGAAACCGCTTCCAATCGATTTGGCATGTCGAAAATACGGTATATCCCAAATTTCAGCTTTCTTGGTAAATTTAGTAAAATTTTGATTTTTTCCCTCATTGTTGGCCTAAATTCGATTTTCAAAATTTCACCAAAAATCGAAAAACGCACTTTAGCACTTGAAATTTTGACAGGTGATAAATTTTTGCATGATCTTTCGATCTACCTTTGTAAAGTTTGAGAAAGTTCGTGCAAGTCCTATGTTAAAACGCAAAATCTGCAATTTCGGCTGACCTGTCAATCAAAATGGCCGCCATTTTGTAAGTAAGGCCAACTTTTTTTTGGCAAGTTTGCTTTTAAATGTTCCTTAGGATGTCCCCTTCAAGAAAAAAGTTGTCCTGGTGGATCGGTGGGTGGGGGGGGTTGCAATTACTCCTATTGTCATATGCCGGACTACTATGTTTGGGACAGAATTCTTCAAAACATTACAGTTTTTTTTTTTTTTTAGAAAAAAGTCACCCATGTTCTCCAAGCAGTGTTGGTTTGGTCTCCCCGTACAGTTCTCCCTTTCCCTCCACAAAATTGTAGAAATCACGTGGTAATTTTTCATGAATTGTCAATTTCTATGTCACAAATAATTCATCAAATAGCCCCTTTTGAAAAGAAAACCCTTCCTCGACCCCCCACATTCCCCTTACCTAACAATGAGTATTCCTGTCAGGGACGAAATAAAGGGGATGGACCATTCCCCTCTCCTCCAAAGTCGTCAAACAAATTTGCCGTCTGTATCACAAAGAAAAACGTTCCTCAATCCCAAGCAATGATTACCCCTGTATGTAAAACCATTTCCCCAACATTTTTTACGTTAAATTTTCTTTCATTTAATTTTTTAATCTTTGATTTGGAATTATTTTTTCTTAAAGACCCGAAACAGCAACAATTTCCAAGAGTGGTACAAAATAAGAACCGACCTCTTAAATGTGCTTTCTTTGCTAAAATGCATTATGGAACGTTGTTACTTAAGAGCGAACTAAGGCTTACTATCATAGGTATGTTTACTTTTTGAAAATTTTGAACCACATTATCTCCTCTCTCTCTCTCCAAATGAACACCCAAGAAGAGATCACAATCATTCTTCAATGTTCACTTTATAAAAAGAATGTTTAAATTCAGGAACAAAAAGCAAATAATATGGCCATAATTATACCTACTTAGTACTTACGTATGTACTTACGAGTACCTACATAAGTATCTACCGTACATTCTAAAAATTTTCTATGTGGCTTTATTAGCGGGAGGAGGGGGGAGGTAGAAGTCCTAGTTGATGAGATATCAGTGGACGTATTTTTAAACAGAATTTCGCAAGTCCAAATTCAACAAAAAAAAAATCAAAAATTCGAGGAAATCTCAATTTTTAAAAATTAGCTGGATGCTTCAGAACTTTTCAGAATAGTTCGAAATCGTTTCCAACGAACTCGGGAAGTTGAAAACGGGACACATGCCAAATTTCAGCTTTAGGTTGGTATAAGTTGATTTGGAGAAATTTTGATTTTTTCGCATTTGTCCCCACATTTTATTTCCAAAAATTGAAAAACCGAGATTTGCATTCTTCCTCGAAGTTTTGTCCGATATAAAAAAATTTCTTTCGGCTTGAAAATTAATTTTTCGAGTTCAAAATCTAGATTTTTTGCTTCTTAGCGAAAATTAACCGATACACGAGCGATAGAATCTGAGTTTTCAAAGTAAGATCCACCTTAATAAATGTACTTAATATATAGCTACTTAAAGATTAAATGAACATATCTTCTCAGGTTAATTTTTTTGTATCAATAAGGAATGAAAACATATCAGAAAAAAACTTACTTAAAAACTTAATGACCTTAGGACCGCCTACGCCGGGCAAAACCATCAACGCGTCCCACGCAGAACCAATCTATTAAAAAAATTAAAAATTAATTTTGCTTAATGGATTCAACTTATTTCATATAATACAGGCACATTTTTTTAATGTGAAATTGAGATATTGCTCGTATCTTGAAAGATCACTTTACTTGAAAGTACGAGTAAGTCAGTACAGTAGAAGTTGAATAGAAAACTACGATTTGGCAGTTGGCACATGTTTCGAAACATCGTACAATTACATAACAATAGATTGGATTTCGCTGTTTCGTCCCATACCCCAATAAAAATTATCCAAAAGACAGATCACTTGAAAATGAAATTACATTCAAATATCAAACAGATTTGAAAAAAATTGAATCAATATTGCTTTGTTTTACCTAAGTTTTACCTTTTCATTGATTCCAAACAAGGAAACAAATCAAATCAAACTTTTTTAAACTACTGCAGTGCCAAAAGCCATAGTGAAGGTGGCATATATGCATGTATCACGTAAAGGTACCTCTACAGTAATACGTATTTTAATTTGTATTCTAGCAATGAAACTGACACCACATGACATTAGGTATATGTAATTTATAAATTTTATTAGTTACTCACCAGGTAATAATAGAGTAAAACCAGACTGAGCATTCGCGCTGATATGTCACAACACAATTTTCTAAAATCCATTTTGAATGAAAGAAAATTCTCCACAACTCAATATGAAAAAAATTAGACAGAGAGCAAGTGTCGAGAAAAAACAATTTCTGATGAAAACAATAAACAATCAATTCAATCTGCTATTCCAATTCAACCTTTTCCGTTTTAAACTGACTAAATAAAGTATAAACTAAAACTAGCATTTACCTATGCCATTTATCGAGAATGTTCACGCGCATGAAATGTTGAATTCTTCTAAGGTTCTATAGGGGTGGCCAAAAGTCGCGCCCCACTTAACGGTAGAATCCCTTCCGTGCACGTACGCGGAACGTAGCTATGCAACGAGCGCGAGTGCGTATAATTTTGTCCTACATCGGCTCGATTCGGTTCTATTCGGACTGGTTGGTGTTTGCAACCACATAGTGTGTTATCATCTCATGTAGAACATCTAGTCCGGCATATGACAATAGGAGTAATTGCACCCCGATCCACCAGGACAACTTTTTTCTTAAGGCGGACATCCTAAGGAACATTTTAAAGCAAACTTGCCAAAAAAAAAAGTTGGCCTTACTTACAAAATGGCGGCCATTTTGATTGACAGGTCAGCCGAAATCGTGGATTTTGCGTTTTAACATAGGACTTGCACGAACTTTTTCAAACTTTACAAAAGTAGATCGAAAGATCATGCAAAAATTCATCACTTGTCAAAATTTCAAGTGCTAAAGTGCGTTTTTCGATTTTTGGTGAATTTTTGAAAATCGAATTTAGGCCAAAAATGAGGGAAAAATCAAAATGTTACCAAATTGACTAAGAAAGCTGAAATTTGGGATATACCGTATTTTCGACATGCCAAATCGATTGGAAACGGTTTCAACCCGTTTTGAGCAGTTCTGGAGCCTCCAGCAGATTTTTGAAACTCGAAATTACAAAATTTCATCAAATTGGAGTTATAAAGCTTAAATTTATTCTAAAAACTAATTTCAATACGCTACGAAGTACTGCAGGTGAATTTCAAGTCGTTTTGGAGCCTCTAGCGACTTTTTGAAAATTCCTGAAGCCTCTAGCAGATTTTTGAATCTTTAAATTTTCACAAGATTTCATCAAATGGAGATGCTGGAAAGCTGAATTTACTCTACACTCCTATTTTAACACGCTCTGAAGACGACTTCAGGTGGGTTCAAGTAATTTTAGAGCCTCCAGCGACTTTTTTGAAAGTTACTGGAGCCTCCAGTAGATTTTTGAAACCTTTAAATTTCCCCAACAATAATTTATCAAATGGAGATGGAAAGCTGAAATTTACTCTACACTCCAATTTTAACACCCTCTGAAAACGACTTCTGGTGATTTCAAGTCGTTTTGGATCCTCCAGCAGATTTTTGAAACTAAATTTTCACAAAATTACATCAAATGGAGATGGAAATCTGAAATTTACTCTACACTCCAATTATAACACCCTCTGAAGACGACTTCAGGTGGGCACAAGTAATTTTAGGGCCTCCAGCGACTTTTTTGAAAATTACTGGAGACTCCAGTAGATTTTTGAAACTTGAAATTTCCCCAACATTAATTTATCAAATGGAGTTGGCAAGCTGAAATTTACTTCGCAGACTACATGGTGGTTTCAAATGGTTTTGAAGCTTCCAGCTACTTTTAGAAAATTTCAATTTTTCAAAAAAACGTCATACAACCTTTCAAAAAGTGGCTGGAGGCTCCAAAACGATTTGAAATTCACCAGCAGTCAACTTCTTAGCGTATTGAAATTAGTTTGCAGAATGAATTTCGACTCTACATCTTAGTGTGATGATATTTTGGGGAAATTTCAACTTTCAAAAATCTACTGGAGGCTCCAGTAATTTTCAAAAAAGTCGTTGGATGCTCTAAAATGACTCGAAATCCACCAGAAGTCGTTTTCAGAGGGTGTTAAAATTGGAGTGTAGAGTTAATTTCAGCTTTCCATCGCCATTTGATGAAATTTTGTGAAAATTTAGTTTCAAAAATCTGCTGGAGGCTTCAGGAATTTTCAAAAAGGTCGCTGGAGGATCCAAAACGACTCGAAATTCTCCTGCAGTTGACTTCGTAGCGTATTGAAATTAGTTTGCAGAGTAAATTTCAGTTTTCCAACTCCATTTTGATGACATTTTGTGGGAATTTCGAATTTTAAAAATCTGCTGGAGGCTCCAGAACTGCTCAAAACGGGTTGAAACCGTTGCCAATCGATTTGGCATGTCGAAAATAGGGTATATCCCAAATTTCAGCTTTCTTGGTCAATTTGGTAAAATTTTGATTGTTTCCCTCATTTTTTGGCCTAAATTCGATATTCAAAAATTCACCAAAAATCAAAAAACGCACTTTAGCACTTGAAATTTTGACAAGTGATGAATTTTTGCATGATCTTTCGATCTACCTTTGTAAAGTTTGAAAAAGTTCGTGCAAGTCCTATGTTAAAACGCAAAATCTACGATTTCGGCTGACCTGTCAATCAAAATGGCCGCCATTTTGTAAGTAAGGCCAACTTTTTTTTTGGCAAGTTTGCTTTAAAATGTTCCTTAGGATGTCCCCTTTATGAAAAAAGTTGTCCCGGAGGATCGGGGGGGGGGGGGGGGGGGGTGCAATTACTCCTACTGTCATATGCCGGACTAATCGTTTTCAAGAAGGAATGAATATTGCGTCCAGCGTTGCGTTGCGTTACGTAATACGGTCACGCTACGGTACTAAATTTTTTTCTTCAAATTGGGGCGCGACTTTTGGCCACCCCGTATTCTAAACAAACACTTCGAACCGAATACCGAATCACTCGTTGATGTATTTCGATCACTTATTCGATTGTTTTCGCAATCCGGCAATCGCAATGGCCAATGGGCGATAACTGAATTATGACGAAATGGAAAGTGGGGGTGAAGTATTTTTTACCAACGCCAAGATACTAAGTACATGAGTGCACAACCGACGAGTGACGATAATGAATATGGAATTGTGATGCAATAGCAATTAGCAACGATTCCATCCAGGAATTACGAGACGAGACCTCAAGTGAGAAACATACGGATTTCAACTATAAAGTAGCCCAACTGGCGCGAAAATTTTGATCCAGACAAAGGCGAATCGAAACTTGAAAGATAACCCCAAAATATACCCCCAGACTAAATTTAAGGGGCTGAAATTCATTTTTCGATTTTTGGTGATTTTTCAAAAATTCAAAAGACCAAATTTTGAAAAAAAAAATCAAAATTTCAGCTAATCGACCTAGAGAGTCGAAATTTGGTTTACATTCCATTTTCGACCATTCGAGTCGATTGGTGACATTTTCAAACCGTTCTAGAGCCTCCAGCGGATTTTTGGTTCTCTCAGTTTTCGAAAAAACGCTGTAAGTAAATACGATGGAAATGAAATTCAGCACCTATAAACTCGAATGTACTCGTAATGAATGAATGAAATTATTGATTACCGATTTAGGCACATATTATGAAAATATTTTTGTGTCGGTTCAAATCCAAAATTTTCTCCTGTAAGTTCTGTAAGCTAGGTACTGATTTTTTGAAAAATAAGTAAGGAGCTGTCCATTTTTTTAAAAATGTACTTCATGGCATAAAATTTTGGCCATTTTTATTTAATGCATTTTTCAAACGTTTTTCCTGAAAATAGTCACAAATTCTTCTGTTGGGTCGCCAAACTCGTAGGACGATATTTTTGGAAGCATGGATGAAGATCTTTTCCTGCTTTTAATATGGTCAAAATGATCAAAATTTTCGAATAACTAGTGACAAGACACTTCGTTGCTCGATGGATTTTCAAAAAAAAGTGTTGGTATAAATCTGAAAAAATATTTTTTAATATAATCAACCTATAATGCTACAAAATTTAGCACTTTTAATATTGTTCAACAACAATTTAGTCAAAATTCGTGGGCTAGGGTTCATTTTCCAATTTTCGTCACTTTTTAAAAATCAAATTGGAGCTAAAAAAAGTTGAAAAAATCAACATTTTGTTAAATTAACCTCAAAATCTGAAATATTTTAAAACTCTCGGAATTGATCAATAATAAAATCCAAACCTTCCTACCCCCAAACAAAAACGCCACAGAAAGGGAAATGTGAAATTTTTATTCCATTTTCAAATTTATCCAAAAATACGTAATTTTTAACTCGAGCCATCGTGGATTTTTCATTTTAAATGCAATAATTTCGAGCAATAGAATTAAAGTACCTAAGCATAACTCCAATGAGCTGCGGATGGAAAACTGAGTGTACTTTTCTGGCGTTGTTGTATTAATCGATGAATTAAAATAGGCGAGAAATGCAAGTTAAAAAAATTCAGTATGATTCGAGAAAATAGGTAGGTAATAGGTAACGTGTATTTTTTATTATAAAAATTAAATTAAAAAGAAATTAAACAACGAGCAATAAATAATCAACAAGAATACATAATTTTACAAAATTAAACGCTTCCGAACTGTATAAATCAATTCATCACTTTATTTTAAAAATTGGAAGATCATTTTTTAAGCTAGACATTGACGAAACACTGAGAATGTTGAGTGTCATACTGTGAAGTATAAGGTGGAGGTAATTTACAACTATAACCTTCTTCAGGATTGCTTTTTTCTTTAAGTCGCACATCATTTGCAATGTTTTCTTTTACTTCAACCATGTAGCTGTAGAAAACCAGAGCTGAATAGAGAACGAAAGCTGAAATTGAAAACAAACGTCGATTAGGTTGGTAACTTGGTACTTAATATGTAGTTTATTACTTAGTTTATCATTTATTAAATGTACCTATTTATATTTTTGACGAAAGACTTTTAACTGAACTTAAGAACATTACTTAAATAGATTGAGGCTAAGGTAATATTTCGAATTTTATGTAGAAAAAAAAATAGAAAAAAAGATAGGTATATTAGGTACCTATAGGAACAATATTGTGTCTGGAATTTGAAAAAAATAATTTTTTACCAATTTTCGAGTTTGTTTTTGCTCAAAACTGTGCATCATAATTTTCAAAGGAAACGTCCACAAGTTTTTAAATTCTGACACACATTCATTTTATGCATTCTGATTTCTGATTAAGCCTTTGAGGCCCGAGAAGAATGAATCTGACCGATGAGAAAGCAAAAAACATTGTAAATAGGTAAGTAATTCATTTTTTGGAAATTTTTATTAATTTGAAGTTTTTTCGTTCTTTATTATTAAAAGGCTGGTATTTTTTTCAAGTGATTCTTAATTACTTATATAGTACCATATGTAGTAGGTAAGAAATGAGTATCTTTTACCAGGTCTTGAGACTTTTATATATATATATTTTTTTCAGATGTGCAACCATCAGGAATTATTTCTATTTTTAGCGAAGCGAGGTATGGGCACTGAAGAAATCTGATAAAAGAATAATAACGGCAGCAGAGATGAAGTTCATGAGGAGAACGGCAGGGGTGACTCTCGCAGACAGAGTCCCATCTGAGAAAATAACAGCAGATCTCGGAGTGAAGCCAGTCATGAAGAAGATAAAACAGTATCGGAAAGATTGGAGAAATCATGTCAAAAGGATGGAGGAAACAAGATCACCAAAACAGGTCCTCCAATATACACCAACGGGGAAGAGAGGCAGAGGGAGACCAAGGAGGAAACTCACGGATACCTCAGGCTCATCCTCAACAGGTTCCACACCGCAGCAGACAGGCCAACAGGCCTACCGCTTATAAGGAAACGACAACGACGACGAAATTTTGCCAAGGTATACTGTGCCACTGGAATCATATTTTTTTAGGGAGACATCATTTCTTTATTAGATTCCATCTCATTTCCGAAAAAAAATAAATAAAAGTCTCAAGACCTGGTAAAAGATACTCATTTCTTATCCACGTATATAATTAAGAATCACTTGATAAAAATACCAGCCTTTCATAATAAGGAACGAAAAAACTTCAAATTAATAGAAATTTCCAAAAAATTAATTACCTATTTACAATGTTTTTTGCTTGAAATGCTCATAAATTGGTCAAATATTTCGAAAAAAATCTCGAAAACATATAGGTAAAGTACTATTTTGATATATCACATGACTTTTCACAATTTTTCAAAATTCTGGTTCCCCTTTTTGGGGCACAGAGAGACATTGACAGGTTGGGCCCATAAAATAAGTTCATATTCGTACTCAGCGTACTTAAAAACATACCATTTGATATATCACTCGACTTTTCACGATTTTTTGACCCCCTTTTCGGGGCGCAGAGGGCTTTTGAGGGGTTGGACCCAGAAAATAAGTTCATATTCGTATTCAGCGATTTCGAAAACATACTATTCGATATATCGCACGTCCAGATTCGTTTTTCAAACACATGATTCAGTTGTGAGTTACTTGAAAAATCAAGCACCCCCCCACCAACCCCCGGGGAGGGTTGAAGACCAATCAATAGTGGTTTCATTAATAGTTGGGTATGTAGATTTTGTAAAAAAAATTTGAGTGAAAACGAATGATATTGAGTGGTAATTTTGATTAATTTATTGAACTGGCTTTTTTTGAAACACCTACTCTTTCCACCCCTGTTTTTAAACACTCCCCTTGAGAGATGGGTATCGAGTGTAGTATCAAATTGTCGAGAATTTGAAGGGGAACATTTTTAGTTATGGTAGTTTTTCTCGTAAACCTAATATTTTCGGAGTAAATCGCAAAAAACGCGAATCGGAACCGGGTTTAGCCCTCTAAAAAAAATTAGCTGCAGGGGTAAGAGGGTCGGTTTTTTTTTGGTAGTTCAGGGGGTCCATCTGAACACATTTCCGAAGAAAAAAATTCATGTGCCAATTTTTTCCTTTTAACCCCCCCCGGCTTGTTTACGTTATTTTCCCGCTCTACCCAATGAGTCAGCTTTCACGTTATGAATTCTTTGAATTTTTATATCTCAGATTTCTGTGAAAATTTTTCAAAAAGAATCTCATTTTTACAAAAAATTACATTTTTAATGGAGTAACTTTGAAACTCAATTTCCAAAATAAATTTTTTTTCAAATAAACCCCCCCCCCCCATCTCTTTATTTATGACCAATAATTTTTGATTTTAAAATCATGTGACTCTCACATTTGTAGTTGTCCCACAACTTGTGCAGAAAATCATTTTTTATTTTTTCTCCAAATTTTGAGCTTTGCCTTCAAGAAGTTTTGACGTAATATTTTTATTTTTATGTTGGTATTACCTAGAGAGATACTTTTCGGAAAATTTTCGTAGACCTACATCGAAAATTTATTTTGGAAATCGGGATAGAAAAAATGCCCATTTTAAGCACCCATTTCTTCCTCAAATTCCAAAATGAAATTTTGAGTATGCTCCACCAACTTTGTAATTTTATATTATTAAATTTCAAGTTTATATAGGTACCGAATAAATTGGTGTCATATAGTCCGGCATATGACAATAGGAGTGATTGCACCCCCCCCCCCCGGCGATCCTCCGGGACAATATTTTTCTTAAAGGGCACATCCTAAGGAACATTTTAAAGCAAACTTGCCAAAAAAAAAAGTTGGGCTTACTTACAAAATGGCGGCCATTTTGATTGACAGGTCAGCCGAAATCGCAGATTTTGCGTTTTAATAATATAGGACTTGCACGAACTTTTTCAAACTCTACAAAGGTAGATCGAAAGATCATGCAAAAATTTATCACCTGTCGAAATTTCAAGAGCTAAAGTACGTTTTTCGATTTTTGGTGAATTTTTGAAAATCCAATTTAGGCCAAAAATGAGGAAAAAAATCAAAATTTTACCAAATTGACCAAGAAAGCTGAAATTTGGGATACACCCTATTTTCGACATGCCAAATCGATTGGAAACGGTTTCAACTCATTTTGAGCAGTTCTGGAGCCTCCAGCAGATTTTTGAAACTCGAAATTCCCACAAAATTCCATCAAATTGGAGTTGTAAAGCTAAAATTTATTCTAAAAACTAATTTTCAATACGCTACGATACACTGCAGGTGAATTTCAAGTCGTTTTGGATCCTCCAGCGACTTTTTAAAAATTCCCGAAGCCTCCAGCAGATTTTTGAAACTTTAAATTTTCACAAAATTTCACCGAATGGAGATGGAAAGCTGAAATTTACTCTACACTCCAATTTTAACACCCTCTGAAGACGACTTCAAGTGGGTTCAAGTCATTGTAGGGCCTCCTGCGACTTTTTTGAAAATTACTGGAGACTACAGTAGATTTTTGAAACTTGAAATTTCCCCAACATTAATTTATCAAATGGAGTTGGCCAGCTGAAATTTACTTCGCAGACGACATGGTGGTTTCAAATGGTTTTGAAGCTTCCAGCTACTTTTAGGAAATTTCAATTTTCCAAAAAAACGTCATACAACCTTTCAAAAAGTCGCTGGAGGCTCCAAGACGACTTGAAATTCACCAGCAGTCAACTTCGTAGCGTATTGAAATTACCATAGTTTGCATGAATGAATTTCGACTCTCCATCTTAGTTTGATGATATTTTGGGGAAATTTCAAGTTTCAAAAATCTACTGGAGGCTCCAGTAATTTTCAAAAAAGTCGTTGGATGCTCTAAATTGACTTGAAATCCACCAGAAGTCGTTTTCAGAAGGTGTTAAAATTGGAGTGTAGAGTAAATTTCAGCTTTCCATCTCCATTTGTTGTGAAATTTTAAAGTTTCAAAAATCTGCTGGAGGGTTCAGGAATTTTCAAAAAGTCGCTGGAGGATCCAAAACGAATTGAAATTCACCAGCAGTCAACTTCGTAGCGTATTGAAACTTAGTTTGATGATATTTTGGGGAAATTTCAAGTTTCAAAAATTTACTGGAGGCTCCAGTAATTTTCAAAAAAGTCGTTGGATGCTCTAAAATGACTTGAAATCCACCAGAAGACGTTTTTAGTGGGTGTTAAAATTGGAGTGTAGAGTAAATTTCAGCTTTCCATCTCCATTCGGTGAAATTTTGTGAAAATTTAAAGTTTCAAAAATCTGCTGGAGGCTTCAGGAATTTTCAAAAAGTCGCTGGAGGATCCAAAACGACTTGAAATTCACCTGCAGTGTATCGTAGCGTATTGAAAATTAGTTTTTAGAATAAATTTTAGCTTTACAACTCCAATTTGATGGAATTTTGTGGGAATTTCGAGTTTCAAAAATCTGCTGGAGGCTCCAGAACTGCTCAAAACGAGTTGAAACCGTTTCCAATCGATTTGGCATGTCGAAAATAGGGTGTATCCCAAATTTCAGCTTTCTTGGTCAATTTGGTATAATTTTGATTTTTTTCCTCATTTTTGGCCTAAATTCGATTTTCAAAAATTCACCAAAAATCGAAAAACGCACTTTAGCACTTGAAATTTTGGCAGGTGATAAATTTTTGCATGATCTTTCGATCTACCTCTGTAAAGTTTGAAAAAGTTCGTGCAAGTCCTATATTAAAACGCAAAATCTGCGATTTCGGCTGACCTGTCAATCAAAATGGCCGCCATTTTGTAAGTAAGGTCAACTTTTTTTGGGGCAAGTTTGCTTTAAAATGTTCCTTAGGATGTGCCCTTTAAGAAAAATATTGTCCCGGAGGATCGCCGGGGGGGTTGCAATTACTCCTATTTTGTCATATGCCGGACTAATATATATAACTAATGAGTCAGAGACTGACGAAAACTCTAATCGGTAGAATTGATATCCAGTTCAGATATGTATTTACTCTACTTATCAAATTATAACCACTTTTTAAAAAATGGTTTTACTTAAGCTGAGAAAAATAAAGTGCAATGCTTGTACTTAGCTATCACTTTTGCTGTTGAAAGCATTCCATATCGTACGAGTAGATTAGCAAAGAACGCTGATGGAGAAAATCGGTAATGCTTTAAAAATTTACCCTCGAGGGAATTATGTACCTACTCCTCAATTCATCATGACAAATTTTCAAAATTTACCATTAAAAAAAAAAAAAAAAAAAAAAAAACGATTAAACCTCCTCACTATTTTGAAAATCAAAGTTATTACAGTAATCCTAAAATCCCCCTATAGTACATTTGAAAATACGTAAAACACGAAAGTTTCCCAGCCTGGTACTTTCACTCACGTCGACTAGAATCGTCTGCCTTTTGAAATATTCAAGGTAGGTCTAGGTACTGAAGATAACTTACCTATGTTACACGCCGTACCGATGTAAATATGAGTCAGCAGCGATCCATACTCTGCATGCATTATTTTCACATATTGCTCTCGATAATTCGGATCTTTTATGAGTTTCAGCGCTTCCTCGTCCACCGCCTCGTAGTAAAAGTTCTTAATAGAATCATTCGAAAGAAGTAGTATCACCACACAAACGCCATAGATCGTTTTCACGATTAAAAATGACATGGTCGCGATCAAAAAAGACTTGCAGTGTGTTTTCTGAAAATATATACGCGCATAAATATATTTAAAAAATACCTAGGCCTATATCAATTTTTGGATTTTAAAAAATTTACTAAAAATCGAAAATCGATACGGGCTGCTGAAATTTTGGTTTTGGGAGTTTCAAAACTCAAATCAACACGTTTACAGTGGTTGAAATTGATTGAAATTCAAACAGGAAAATGTCTAAACTGTGCCTATAGTCCTTGGGAATTTTGTTCCCTACCTATGACTCATTTATCATACCCCAGGAGGAAATCCTGGATACGGGCTTGACTCATGATAAACTTACTTTAGTAATGGATATGATAGTTGCCAAGAAAATCAATACTCCTGTTATCGATAAAAACAAATTCGAGTAAACCAATGCAACATTTTTACCTAGATGTAAACAAAAAAATCAATTAGTTATAGGCTATACCTAGACCTATATAAGTACTAATGTAGGTAGGTAATATGAAGGGAGGGGGCTGAAAATTTTTGTGGGGATACCTATCAAGGATATACATAACACACTGAAAACTTTTCAAAATCGGTTAATATGGGGCTGAGAAAAGTGCTATTGAAATTTCAGAAAAGGGGGGTTCCCCAAAAAGGGGAGTTGGTGTGGATTTGAAATTTTTCACGCGGTAGTTTCTCGATGGTACCCACCTTCCATGCTATTATCAACCCGAACGCTCTCGGGGGCCATTTCACCCCTCTTATGCGCCGATAACCTTTTTGTGTTTTTTAGAAAACCCCTCCAAATTGAATGGTTCTAGCCCCACCCCCTTGGGAGTAGAAGGACAGTTGATATATGTGATCTGTCACGAGAAAACCAGGTTAGTGTCCAAAAAATCGATTTGGTTTTTTTTATGGATATTGGTAGTACTCAGAGTGCAGAATCCGCCTGTGGTGGTTAAAACGTTCGCGAACGGTTCTTTTGACCCTAAATTCAAGGTTAAAAAAAAGAGTAACTACAAAAAAAGTAAGAAAATTTTTTTTTTTGTGATTTTCTTGAAAAGTATGTTCTGGGGAGTCAACATGCAAATTTTTGGGACAATCGGCCCACATTTGGAGGATTAGTGCCATTTTATTGAAATTTGAATGAGGCTTAAGCTGGAAAAATCAACTCTTTTCACCTTGAACAAAATTTTTGTAAAAATTGAAAAACTCAATAAATAACTTTATTTTATATTAATTATTCATTTTTAGTAGTTTTCGCGACATTTTTGGCTCAAAATTTTAAAAAAAACGAAAAAATCGATTTGGGGAAATTTCGATTATCGGCCTTTGGCAACCCTGATTTTAAAAAAAATTGTCAGGTTATGTTGGCACCCTTTGTGGCCAAAAGTGGTCCAAGTTTCACGGACCTGCGAATCATAGATCGCCGAACACATACATTCAAAACTTCAAATGCCCGTCCTGTAAAATTTACGTTTTGGACACTAACCTGGTTTTCTCGTGACAGATCACATATCACTAGATCGGAAATTTGACGTAGAATTCAAAAATAAAGCTATATTCGACGTAAAATCAACCCCTGAGGATAAAAGTGCAAAAAACCCATTTGGGGGGGGGGGTTCAACCCCCCATAAAAAAATTAGCTAGGGGTCTGTGGAGTGGTAGTTCTCAGGAATTATTCAGGGGACCACCCTTGACAATTTTTCATCATAAAAGCTTGGGTAGCCAAAAATGTTTTTATTTTTTCTTATTTGCCTCCACTAA
Organism: Planococcus citri; assembly: GCF_950023065.1. Taxonomy (NCBI): domain Eukaryota; kingdom Metazoa; phylum Arthropoda; class Insecta; order Hemiptera; family Pseudococcidae; genus Planococcus; species Planococcus citri. The sequence continues at coordinate 11,060,734 of NC_088678.1, forward strand.
ATATACATTTGTATCAATATAAGGAATGAAAACATATCAGAAAAACTTACTTAACAACGTATTGATCTTACGATCGCCTACATTGGACAAATCATTCAACATGGTCCACGCATAATCAATCTATTTAAAAAATGAAGAATTTATTATGCTTAATGGATTAAATATTTCATAATAGGTATTATACAGTCACATTTTTTCTATTATATTGTGAAATTGAGATATTGCTCGTAGGTATCAAGGTATCTTGAAAGTAGGTACGAGTCAGTCAATATAAAGTTGAAGGTGAATAGAAAACTGCGATTTGGCAGTTGGCACATGTTTCGAAACACCCATCCCCCAGTAAAAATTACCCAAAAGACAGATCACTTGAAAATAAAATGACATTCAAATATCAAACAGATTTGGAAAACATTGGATCAATATTGCATTGTTTCACCTTTTCATTAATTCCAAACAAGGAAACAAATCAAATCAAACTTTTTTAAACTGCTGCAATGCCAAAAGCTATAGTGAATGTGGCATGCATGTATCATGTAATGATACAGTACGTATTTCAATTTTTATTCTAGCAATAAAACTGACACCACATGACATATAATTCATAAATTATTAGTTGAGTATCTACTTACCAGGTAAATATAGAGTAAAATCAGACTGCCCATTCGCAATGATAAACAACAACACCATTTTTTAAAAACCATTTTGAATGAAAGAAAATTCTCCAAAACTCGATACAATAATAAGAAAAATTAGACAGAGAGCAAGCGTGGAGAAAAAATAATTTCTAATGAACACAATCAATCAGCTATTCCAATTTCAACCGTTTCCGTTTTAAACTGACTGAACAAGCATTTATCGAGAATGCTCAAATTGTTCACGCACATGAATTCACTAAAAATCTGTAGTCTGTACTCTGTACTGTCTTGTCTCTCTACAGTGTACATATACGCACTTCAGACCTAACCTGTTGATGATTATTTCGTTTGCTTTCTGCAATGGCTAATGGGCGATAACTGACAAGCAAAATGGAAAGGGGGTAAATATTTCTCACCAAGGTACAGGATGCGCAGAAATATCGAGTACCTACATACCATAAAGAAAGTTTTTTTTTTTTTTAAATGTGAGTTGGTACTTGGCAACGTGAAATAGACGCATGATTGGTGGAATATTATCACATCACTCGAATCAGTCCATCAAGCAATCACCCGCTATCGTTATTATTAATTTACCTATTATTGTGACCAATCGAATGATGTGGCACGAAACTTTTTTGGAGGTGCTTACTTTGTACCTACTCAATATTTTTTTGCATCCTGTTACAAGAAACGAGCAAATAATCAACTTAAGCATAATTTTACAAAATTAAACGCTTCCGAACTGTATAAATCAAGTCATCACTTTATTTTAAAAAGTGGAAGATCATTTTTTAAGCTAGACATTGACGAAGTACTGGGAACGTTGAGTGTCCTACTGTGAAGTATAAGGTGGAGATAAACGACCGTAACCTTCTTCAGGATTGGCTTTTCCATCACGTGGCACATTATTTGCAATATTTTCTTTCATCTCAGCCCTGTAGCTGTAGAAAACCAGGACTGAATACAGAGAAAAAGCTGAAAATGAAAACAAACGTCGATTATTAGGTTTGTACTAAGTAATAGGTAGCTACTTCATTAGTGTATCATTAATGTGCCTATTTATATTATTGACGAACGTATTTGAACTGAAGTTGAGAAAATTATTTAAGTAGATTGAGGCTTGATATTTTTAATTTCTGTAATAAAAAAAAATGATAGGGAAGAATTGTGTCTGGAAATTGAAAACATTTTTTTAAATCGATTTTCGAGTTTATTTTTTGCTTAAAACTGTATCATAATTTTCATTGGAAACTTCTTCGTGTTTTTAAATTATGACACACATTCATTTTATGCATTCTGATTAAGCCTTTGAGACCAAGAAGAATCTGGACTATAACTTTGTTGAGCAGATTTTAAAAAAAATTTGAGGTTTATACTCAAAATCTCATTTTGAAATTTGAGGAAATGCTCAAAATAGGCATTGTTTCTATCCCCGATTTCCAAAATAGGTAAACCTTCGACGTAGGGACATGAAAATTTTCCGAAAAGTTCCTCGTCTAGGTAATACAAGCATAAGAAACAGAAAGTTTTGAATACCTATCATATTATCTAGGTACGTCAAAAATTATTGGAGTAAAAATTCAAAATTTTGAGAAAAAATCAAAAATGATTCATTTCTGCACAAGATGTGACAGTTACAAAATAATGTGAGAGCGGCATTGATTTTCAAACAAAAAAATTTCTAGTAAAAAATAGAGAGATTGACGGCGGGGATTTTTATTTGGTATTTGTTTTTGGGTGTTTATAATTACTAGATTATTACACCCTACGTCAGATTATATTGAATTTGTCAGGTTGTGTTTTTTAACACAAGTAAGTAGGTAATAAATTTTCTATTTCGGAAGGGTTGTCAGGAATGGAGAGAGAGATTTCATCTAATTGTCACAACTTGTACAGAAAATCAATTTTTATTTTTTCTAAAAATTTTGGATAGAAAAATGTTTATTTTGAGCATTGCGCCTAAAATTCCAAAATGAAATTTTGGAAAAAACACCAATTTATTTTAAAAATCTGCCTAACGAAGTTTTATACTCCTTCCCATCATAATGAAATTTTTCCATTTTCATCCGTCAGATTCTTTTCGGGTGTCAGGGTTTATGATTATTGATTATTTTTCAAGCTTTTATTCAATTGTGCAGACTATAAAAAATTATTTTGAACAAATAAAAAAGTTGATATTTTTTTTCAAGTGAAATAAAAATGTAATAAATTTTGCTATTTCATATTATTTTTAGTAGGTACTCGTACCTACGATATACCGAATAAATTGACGTCGTGTGTATAGATTTTAATGGTATAACCAGTGAGTCAGAGACTGACGAAAACTGTAATCAGTAGAATTGATATCGAGTTCAGATATGTAAGTAAGTATGTATCAAATTATAACTACTTAGTCCAGCATATGACAATAGGAGTAATTGCACCCCCCCCCCCGCCAATCCTCTGGAACAACTTTTTTCCTAAAGGGGACACCCTAAGGAACACTTTAAAGCAAACTTGCCCAAAATAAAGTTGGCCTTACTTACAAAATGGCGGCCATTTTGATTGATAGGTCAGCCGAAATCGCAAATTTTGCATTTCAACATAGGACTTGCACGAAATTTTTCAAACTTTACAAAGGTAGATCGAAAGATCATGCAAAAATTTATCACCAGTCAAAATTTCAAGAGCTAAAGTGGGTTTTTCGATTTTTGGTGAATTTTTGAAAATCCAATTTTGGCCTAGAATGTGGGAAAAAATCAAAATTTTACCAAATTGACCAAGAAAGCAGACATTTGAGATATACCATATTTTCGACAAGCCAAATCGATTGTAAACAGTTTCAACCCGTTTTGAGCAGTTCATGGAGCTTCCAGCAGATTTTTGAAACTCGAAATTCCCACAAAATTCCACCAAATTGGAGTTGTACAGCTGAAATTTATTCTAAAAACTAATTTCAATACGTTACGAAGTATTGCAGGTGAATTTCAAGTCGTTTTGGAACTTCCATCAACTTTTTGAAAATTCCTGAAGCCTCGAGCAGATTTTTGAAAATTTGAATTTTTGCAAAATTTCATCTAATGGAGATGGAAAGCTGAAATTTACTCTACACTCTAATTTTAACACCCTCTGAAGACGACTTCAGGTGAGTTCAAGTCATTTTAAAGCCTCCAGCGACTTTTTTGAAAATTACTGGAGCCTCCAGTAGATTTTTGAAGCTTGAAATTTCCCCAAAAATTCATAAAACTGAGATGGAGAGTCGAAATTTATTCTGCAAACTAATTTCAATACGCTACGAAGTTGACTGCTGATGGATTTCAAGTCGTTTTGGAGCTTCCAGCGACTTTTTGAAAATTCATGAAGCCTCCAGCAGATTTTTGACAATTTGAATTTTTGCAAAATTTCATGAAATGGAGATGGAAAGCTGAAATTCACTCTACACTCTAATTTTAACACCCTCTGAAGACGACTTCAGGTGGGTTCAAGTCATTTTAAAGCCTCCAGCGACTTTTTTGAAAATTACTGGAGCCTCCAGTAGATTTTTGAAGCTTGAAATTTCCCCAATATTTCATAAAACTGAGATGGAGAGTCGAAATTCATTCTGCAAACTAAATTCAATACGCTACGAAGTTGACTGCTGATGGATTTCAAGTCGTTTTGGGGCCTCCAGCGACTTTTTGAAAGGTTGTATGGCGTTTTTTTTTGGAAAATTGAAATTTCCTAAAAGTAGCTGGAAGCTTCAAAACCGTTTGAAACCACCATGTAGTCTGCGAAGTAAATTTCAGCTTTCCATCAACATTTGATGAAATTTTGTAAAAATTCAAAGTTTCAAAAATCTGCTGGAGGCTTTAGGAATTTCCAGAAAGTCGCTGGAAGCTCCAAAACGACTTGAAATTCACCTGCAATACTTCGTAGCGTATTGAAATTAGTTTTTAGAATAAATTTCAGCTTTACAACTTCAATTTGATGGAATTTTGTGGGAATTTCGAGTTTCAAAAATCTGCTGGAGGCTCCAGAACTGCTCAAAACGGGTTGAAACCGTTTCCAATCGATTTGGCATGTCGAAAATGGGGTATATCCCAAATTTCAGCTTTCTTGGTCGATTTGGTAAAATTTTGATTTTTTTCCCGACATTTTTTTAATTCCATTTTTTTTTGGAATTGGAAAAATGTAAATTTTCAATTAGATTCGAAGGCATTTGCACAGTGACGAATATGTCTAAAAATGTCAAAATTAATTCGCAAAAACCAAAAACGGCCGTACAATCGGCGCAAAAGGTAGGAAATGGTTCCAATTTTTGTGTAGGTATTAATAGTTAGATAGGTAGGTAGAGGTCCTGAAGATAACTTACCGATGCTACACAGCAGAGCGAGGCAAATAATAGCCAGAACCGATCCATACATTGCATGCATTAGTTTCACATATTCCTCTCGATCCTTCGGATTTATTACGAGTTTCTGCGCTTTCTCGTTCACCGCCTCATTGTAAAAATTCTTAAAAGAATCATTCGAATAAAGTAGTATCATCACACAAACGCCACAGATCACTTTCAGGATTAAAAATGACATTGTCGCGATCAACAAAGAATTGGAGGGTGTTTTCTGAAAATATACGCGCATAAATATTAAAGAAATACCTAACAACAAATTGTTTTAGTTGAAAGTAAAACTATTGTATGTACAAATATTTAGGTACCTAAAAGGCACATCAGCTGCTGGGAGCAAAATTTCCCTATTTCTTTATGTCGAAGAGGATAAACTTACTTTAGTAATGGATATGATAGTTGCCAAGAAAATCAATCCTCCAATTATCGATAGAAACAAATTCGAGTAAAACAATGAATCATTTTCACCTAAATGTAAACAAAAATCAATTAGTTGAAGTACTAACGCAGGTACATATTTCAAGAATTATACGAGTATTGATAATCTATATGCATGGAAAATTAGCATACCGGTATGAATTAAGGTAGTTCTTATTTTGTAGTTTCGTTTTTAGCTTGATTTTTTTTATAGGTATTTCCACTCTCTGACGTTGTAAATGCATACCTACCTATTTCAACTTTGTAGGCCCATTCGGAGAAAATTTGATTTTTTAGCATTTGGTTCCACATTTCATTTCCAAAAATTCAAAAATTTTAATCGAGATTTGCGTTCCTTTGCGATTTAGCTTTGTCCATTGTTCGATATAAAAATTTGCTTTTAGTTTTAATTTTAAAATTAATTTTTTGAGTTCTAAAGCTAGATTTTTTTACTTCTTTGCCGAAAATGAACCGGTACAAGAATCGATAGAATGTGAGTTTTCAAAATAAAGCCACCTTAATTATGTTGGTACGATGGTACCAATGTATAGGTAGGTACTTCATATAACTACGTTCATTGTTTTGTAAGTATCAATAAGGAATGAAAACATATCAGAAAAAAACTTACTTAAAAACTTATTGATCCTAGGATGGCCTACACCCGGTAAAACACTCAACACGCTCAACGCACAACCAATCTATATTAAAAAATGAAGAATTTATTTCCAAGCAAAGAAACAAATCAAATTCAAACTTTTTTTAACTGCTGCAGTGTGAAAAGCCATGTGAAGGTGGCATGCATTTAAGCATGTAAATTGTAAAGGTACAGTACGTAATTCAATTTTTATTCTAGCAATTAAACTGACACCACATGACATACAATTCATAGGTAAATTATTAGTTAAGGTATCTACTTAGTACTTACCAGGTAAATATAGAGTAAAACCAGACTGCCCATTCGCAATGATAAACAACACACTTTTCTTAAAACCATTTTGAATGAAAGAAAATTTTCCACAACTCAATATGAGAAAAAATAGACAGAGAGTACGGGTCGAGAAAAAAAATTTTAATGAAAACAATCAATCAGCTTTCAGCTATTTAATTTCAACCGTTTCAGTGTTGAACTGACTCATCGTCACATGTCACAAGCATTTAACGAGAACGTTCAAATTGTTCATGCGCATAAGTTCACTAAAGATCTGTAGTAGGTGGTACCTATGGCGCTGTCTGTGTCTCTAGATCCGTACACTTCGAACCGAACTCTGTACACGATTATTTCGATTGATTTCCGCAATGGCCAATGGGCGATAACTGACAAGCAAAATGGAAAGGGGGGGTACATATTTCTAACCAAGGTATACAGGATGCCAGTTTGTCGCTTATTAAAAATCAAATTGGAGCTAAAAAAATTTGAAAAAAATCAAAATTTTGTTAAATTAAACATTATACTCAAAATTTGAAATACGTTATTAAACCATCGCAATCAATCAAAAATAAAATTCAAATCCCCTCCAAAAAACGCCACAGAAGGGGGAAAGTAAAATTTTAAAATTTGACTGTTTTCCAGTCTGAATTGTACATCCAAAAATACTGAATTATAAACTCGAGCGATCACGATTTTTAATTTCAAATGCAATTTTGGAGCAGTCGAATCAAAAGAGGCATCACCCACTCCAGTGAGCGTGAGCTGCGGATGGAAAACTGAGTGTACCTTTCTGGCATTGTTACATTAATCGATGAATTAAAATAGGCGAGAAATGCTAGTTAAAATATTCAATATAATGATTTGAGAAAATATAATGTGTATTCTTCTTTATAAAAATGAAATTAAAAAAATTAAAAAACGAGCAAATAATCAACTTAAGAATAAGTTTACAAAATTAAACGCTTCCGAACTGTATGAATTACCTAATTCATCGCTTTATTTTAAAAAGTGGAAGATCATTTTTTAAGCTAGACATTAACGAAGTACTGGGGACGTTGAGTGTCGTCGTACTGTGAAGTATAAGGTGGAGGTAATATCCGACCGTAACCTTCTTCAGGATTGGCTTTTCCATCACGTGGCACATTATTTGCCATATTTTCTTTCATCTCAGCCATGTAGCTGTAGAAAACCAGAACTGAATAGAGAGCAAAAACTGAAATTTAAAAAACAAACGTCGATTATTAGTTTGGTACTAATACTTTATCAGTGTATCATTTATTAAAATGCTTATTTATATTTTTGACAAACGTATTTTAACTGAAGTTAAGAGATTATTCCAGTAAATTGAGGTTTGATAATTTAAATGTCTGTAAAAAAAAGAGAGAGAGAGAAAAGATTGATGTAGTGGGTACCTATAAGAACAATTGTGTCTGGAAATTGAAAAAAAAAAATTTAAATCAATTTTCGAGATTATTTTTTGCTCAAAACTGTGTAAAACTTATTATAATTTTCAAAGGAAACTTCTTCAAGTTTTTAAATTCTGACACACATTCATTTTATGCATTCAGATTAAGTCCTTGAGATCCGAGAAGAATCTGAAGGATGAAATGAAAATTGAAAATTTTCATTATTTTTATGAGAAGGAGTAGGTATAAAACTTCACTAAGCAGATTTTAAAAATAAATTGAGGACTACTCAAAATTTCAGTTTGAAATTTGAGGAAATGGTCAAAATGGGCACTTTTTCTATCCCAATTTCCAAAATAAATTTTCGATGTAGGGACACGAAAATTTTCCGAAAAGTTCCTCTAGGTGAATACAAGCATGAAAATCAGAACATTTTGAATAATAGGTACATCAATGGGTACATCTACATTATACCTATATCTATTATAGTCCGGCATATGATAATAGGAGTGATTGCACCCCACCCCCCCCCCGCCGATCCTCCATGACAACTTTTTTCTTAGAGGGGGAGTCTTGAGGAACATTTTAAATCAAACTTGCCCAAAAAAAAGTTAGCCTTGCTTACAAAATGGCCACCATATTTTTGTAAGTAAGGCCAACTTTTTTTGGGCAAATTTGCTTTAAAATGTTCCTTAGGATGTCCCCTTTAAGAAAAAAGTTTTCCCGGTGGATCGGCGGGGGGGGGGTGCAATAACTCCTATTGTCATATACCGGACTACAAAAATTATTTGAGAATAAGTCAAAACTGATTTTCTGCACAAGTTGTGACAATTATTAGTAAATGTGAGAGTGACATTAATTTTAAAATCAAAAAAATTATTTGTCAAAAATAAAGAGATTGGCGATGGGGATTTCTTTCGGAGAAAAAAACAATATTTTGGAAATTGATTTTAAGGTTGTTCCGTGAAAAATATCTATCATTTATTGTAAAAATGAGGATTTTTCCACACAGTGAGTTAGCTTTATTCACATTATTGATTCTTTGAACATTTATACCCATTAAGATAAATAAAGAGCCTTTTGGCGAGAAATGATTAGATTATAAAAATAACTCTTGCTTCTCAGATAAGCCTGATGATGAACACTTGGTGTTTGAAACGCTTTGCACTAATAAATAATTAAGTATCTGAGAATCAAGAGTTTATTCTTGTAATCAACTTTTATATCTCAGCTTTCTATGAAAATTTTCAAAATTTATAGAATCCCATTTTTACAAACAAATGATAAGATATTTTTCATGGAACGACTTTGAAATTCAATGTACAAAATATGTTTTTTTTTTTCAAATAAAATTCCCCGCTGTAATGTCGTCATTTTTGATAGTGTATTTTATTTTATTAAAATGTGTTCATTTATACTCGTATTTTTGACGAATGATTTTCAGTTTCAACTGAAGTTAAGAACATTATTAGGTATTTAAACAGATGGAAACTTTTTCAAGTTCTTAAATTCTGAAACAAATTCATCTTATGTATTTAGGTACCCTTTGAGACCCGAGAAGAATCTAACGGATACAAATTGAAAAATTTCATGTTATATAGGTACTTATGGGAAGGTGGTATACTAGGTGTAGGTACATACGTTACGCAGATTTTTTTGATGGAATTTTACTCAAAAATTTAATTTTGGAATTTGAGCAAATGTTCAAAATAGACATTTTTTCTATCCCAATTCCCAAAATAAATTTTCGATGTAGGGACATGATTTTCTGCACAATTTGTGACAATTACAAATGTGCGAGTGATGTAATTTTCGAATCTAAAAAATTTTTGGTCAAAAACTAAGAGATTGATAATATGGTGGGGATTTTTATTTGAAAAAAATATATATGAACAGGTAAGTGTTTTGAGGTGGTAAAAAAATTAAATTTAAAAAAAATGAGTACCTAACTACCTACCTAGATAATACAAATTACCAATTACATAATGGGATATTTTATCAACTGAATGAATTGGCGTCATATGTATAGATTTTAATGGTGTAAGAACTAAATAGTGAGTCAGAGAGGAGACTGACGATAATACCAATCAGTTAAATTGATATCGAATTTAAATATTTTTATCAAATGATTACCACTTTGTACAAAACCAACATGTTTTTCATATGATAAAAAGAAAAAAACCAAGTTGAAAAATACAGCATTTATAAATGTAAAATTATCATTATAGATATAGATAAGGTATGCACATGCTGTATGTACATATACAATTTTACTATTGCTGTTGGAGACATTCCATACCATAGATTCGTAAAATTACTCACACACCGGATGGATGCCTGTCTTATTATTACTATTAGAATGCTGAAAAATAAACTCGATAAGACGATAACGCTTTCAAAAGTACCCTCGACTACGCTCAATCATCAATTTCATCTCTATTGCTGTTGAAGGCATTCATACCGTCGATTTCGCATAATTACTCACACATCTGATTGCTACCAGTCTTATTCTTAGAATGCTGACATGACGGAGTGATGGATAAAATCGATAACGCTTTCAGAATTGCCCTCGCGACGCGACGCTTAATCATCGCAATTCATCGTGAAAAACTTTCTAAAAGTGGTTCTAAAAAAATGACGATAAACTTCCTCACTATTTTGGAAATCAAAGTTATTTAATCACAAAAGTTTCCTATACGTATGGTAGTAGGTACACCTTGTAATACGTAAACATCGTCTGTCTATTGAAATACTTATTCAAAAATAGATTAAATTAAATAGGTACTGAAGATAACTTACCGATGTTACAAACCAGAAGGAGGACAGTAAAAGTCATAAGCGACCCATACAAAGCATGCATCAGTTTCACATATTCCTCTCGAACCTTCGGATCATATGTGTGCTTCTGCGCTTCCTTGTCCACCATCTCATAGTAAAAGTTCTTGAAAGAATCATTCAAATTAAGTATTACCATCACACAAACGCAGTAGATCACTCCGAAGATTAAAAATGATATGGAGGCAGTCAACAAAGCATTGGAGGGTGTTTTCTGAAAATATACGCACGTAAATATTAAGGAAATATTTAGCAACAAATGATCGAAGTTGAAAATGAAACTATTCAAAAGCACATCAGCTGTCGGGAGCCAAGTGTTCCCATTTCCTTATGTCTATAAAGGAATCACTCGAAGTGTCTGTGATCGATTTGAACAGAAACGTGATTTTTAGAGAGAGTGCATATCAATATCAATATTTTAAAACCTCCATTCATACAGAATACTCGTACCTTCTGCCTAAATTTACGTTTCGACTTTTTGGCACATTAAAAAAATGCAAAAAAGGAGAATTTCTTGATTTAAAAAAAAAATGAATGATGCCACTGAAAATGAGGAAAACCAGTTCTGAAGTTAGGAAGCTCAAAATAACTGTACCTATAACTAAATGATGGGATTCGATTTGAAAGGAGTTGATATTACTTATCGTTAACTCAAAAACTGTTTTTCGTCAATTTTACTGCAGAACAATCAAGCTCTTTCCATAAATCACATTCTTGTTCAAATCGGAGGCGGATACCTCGAGTCATGATAAACTTACTTTAGTAATGGATACGATGGTTGCCAAGAAAATCAATCCGCCTATTACTGATAGAAGCATATTCGAGTAATACAATGGAGCATTTTCGCCTAGAAATAAGTAAATAAAAATCAATTACCTACATTATAAGTACCAATATACATACAGATTACAGATAAGTACTTTAACAATACGAGTAGGTACCATACCCATACATTTTTGTATGAATGGCCCTTTGGATATATTAGGTACACAGATACGAAGGAATTAAGCTGCTGGTTCTTATTTTGAAGTTTAGTTTTCAGCCATGATTATATTATGAGGAAATAATTACTTAATTTTTATTTTGAATTTCCCCTCGAATTTGAAAAAAAGTGTAGGTACTTTTAATATTGAAAAATCTTCTTTTTTTCGACAAAATTCTTCAAAAGATTAGGTATATTTTTTTAGAAAAAAATCACCCATGTTCTCCAAACAGTGTTGGTCTGGTCTTCCTGTACAGTTCTCCCTTCCCCTCCTCAAAGTTGTGGAAAATCTGTGGTGATTTTTCAAAAATTCTCAATTTCAATGTCACAATAATTCATCAAATAGTCCCTTTTAAAAAGAAAACCCAAACTCTTCACATAGAAAATAAATGTTTTTTACTTCTCGAAATTTAAATTTTCAAAAAGGCAACAAGACCACAACCTACATTCTATGAATTTTCTATGTCTCGCCTTATTCATTGTGGGCATGGGGATTGGAGAGGTTCCAGTTGATGAGATATCAGTGGACGTATTTTCAGACAGTATTTTACAAGTTCAAAATTGAAAAAAAAAATCAAAAATTGGTAAAAAAAATCGAAAAATGAATGAAAACAATTAGGAACATGAATTTGAGGTTTTTTAGACATGCTGTTTCAATCTAGCATTATATCACAATGGAACCTCTTGAGGTGTCCGCCTCCGATTTGAAAGGGACCGCGATTTTTGGAAAGAGCATATTCTAAAACCCCCAAATCCAAATTATCAGCTGCCCAAGCTCATTTTTCGAATTTTGGCGAATTTTTGAAAATTCAAAGTTGACTGTTTTTGGCGATTTATGCTTTTTTTTAAAGAAGTACGTACTTGACGAATAAAAATGGTCAGAATGAGTCCCGAAATTAATATTAATTCCCCAAATCCAAATTTCACCATTTCCAGCCATTCTGGAGCCTCCAGCGCTATTTTTAAATTTCTCCAGAATTTTGAATTTGCTCCGGAAGGCGTGACTATGCAACTGGGCAGCTAAAAATCGAGTTGTGTGTTAAACTCGATCTGTTTAACAAGGTTATCAACATTTGAGTCGGTTTTGGGAGGGACAACTCAAGAGTGGTTTTTTGACCAGTTTTTTTCAAATAAAAAATCAAAAGTTTTCCATTTGCGAGGAAATTTTCCAAATTTGCGCGAATCGCTGTACTTCGAACACAACAAACCCCCTGAGGCCGAGTTCCGCCATTTCCAGCCATTCTGGAGCCTCCAGTGCGATTTTTAAATTTCTCCAGAATTTTGAATTTGCTCCAGAAGGCGTGAATATGCAATTGGGCAGTTAAAAATCCAGTTGTGTGTTATACTCGATCTGCTTAACGAGTTAATATCCACATTTGAGTTGCCCAATTGCATATTCACGCCTTCTGGAGCAAATTCAAAATTCTGGAGAAATTTAATAATCGCGCTGGAGGCTCCAGATCGGTGGGAAATGGCGGAATTCGGTCTCGGAAGGTGAGTTGTGAACGAAATACAGCGATTCGCGCAAATTTCAAAAATTTCCTCGCAAATGGAAAACTTTTGATTTTTTTGGATTTTTTATTTGAAAAAAGCTGGTCAAAAAGCCACTCTTGAGGTGTCCCTCCCAAAACCGACTCAAATGTGGATAAACTCGTTAAACAGATCGAGTATAACACACAACTCAATTTTTAGCTGCCCAATTGCATATTCACGCCTTCTGAAGCAAATTCAAAATTCTGGAGAAATTTAAAAATAGCGCTGGAGGCTCCAGAATGGCTGGAAATGGTGAAATTTAGATTAGGGGAATTATTATTAGTTTTAGGACTTATTCTGACCATTTTTATTGGTCAAGTACATACTTTTTTTTAAAAAAAAGCATAAATCGCCAAAAATAATCAATTTTGAATTTTCAAAAATTCGCCAAAATTCGAATAATGAACTTGGGCCGCTGAAAATTTGGATTTGGGGGTTTTAAAACAGGCTCTTTCCAAAAATCACGGTCCCGTTCAAATCGGAGACGGACACCTCAAGAGGTTCCCTTGTCAGGAAGGGGGCGAAATTTCATCTTAAAAATTCTGTTTAGAGGTACCCAATACAGTAATTATCGGCATAATTTCCCAAATTTGCAAACAGTGGCATTTCAGCCATTTTAACCGCGATTACCTACTCCATATTTTCCCAAGTTCATTGGGTAAAATTTAGTGGAAATTTCAATCTTAAAACATCAAAATCAGCTGTGTGCTTCAGAACTTTTCAGCTAGATGTTTCGAAACCGATTCTAACCAAGGGAGTAAGTCGATAACAGGACACAAGCTAAATTTCAGCTTTGTAGGTCTATTTGGTGAAATTTTGATATTTTCGCATTTGGTCCGATGTAAAAAATTTTCTTTCGGGTTTGAAATTAATTTTCTGAGTTCAACTTGAATGAGTAGGTATTTAAAGATTTTTTACTTCTTGGCAGTAATAGAACCGATACAAGAAGCGATAAAACGTGAGTTTTCAAAATAAGAGCCACCTGAATACTTTAATATAGCTACCGAGACATTTTAGGTTAATAATTTATACTTACTTATGTACCAACTTTATTTTTACTATCAACTATGTTCATTTTTTTTGTGTAAAGAATGAAAATGTATCAGGAAAAAAAACTTACTTATAAAGTCACCGATTGTGGGATCGCCTACAGTGACTGACAAAATAGACACCACGTTCCATACACAACTGATCTATTGAAAAAATATAAAATTATTTTAATGGAACCAACTCATTTCATGATAAGGTACACAGGTACATTTTTTATATTATTGTGAAATTGAGATATTACTCGTAGGTATCTAGAAAGTACGAGTAAACAACCTTAAGTCAGTTGAAGTTGAATAGAAAATTGCAATTTGGCACATGTTTCGAAACACCATATAACTTACGATAGATTGAATTTCTCTTTTACGCTCCTTCCACAATTTAAATTACTACCCGAGAGACTGATCACTTGTAAATAGCATTCAAATATCAAACAGAATGTGAAAAAATTGAACCAATATTGCATTGCGATTACTTCACTTTTTTATTGGGTAGGTATATGTAATTCCAAACAAAGAAACAAATCAAATCAAAAGTTTTTGAACTGCTACAGTGCCAAAAGCCATAGTGAAATTTACATGCATGTAAAGATTTTAGGTAGGTACGGTATACGTAGGTCTATACCTATTTTTATTCGAGTACCTAATAAAACTTACACCACGTGACATGTAAATCATAAATAAGCAATTAGTTACTTACCAGGTTAATATAGAGTAAAACCAGACTGCCCATTCGCAATGATAAACAACAGACTTTGTTTAGAACCATCTTGAATTAAAGTAGGTAGATTTTCCACAACTAAATATGAAAAAACTTAAACACTAGACGAAGAGCACGTGTTGAGAAAATATAATTTCTAATGAAAACAATCGATCAGCTATTCCAATTCAATCTTTTTCGTTTTAAAAAACTGACTGAACTAGCATTTTATTGAGAATGTTCACGCGCATAAATTCTGAAGATCTGTACTATAAACTAAACACTTCGAACCGAATTTAATTACCTACTCGAGTAGTCGATGATGTGTAGTATTTAGATTGTTTTCCGCAATGACCAATGAGCGATAAGAATAAGATAACTGATACGCAAAATGGAAAGTGGGAGTAAATATTTTTGACCAAGGTACAGGGTGCGCAGAAATATCGAGTACCTTACCTACTCCTAAAGAAATTTTTTTTGTTAAAAATGTAGTTTGGCATCTTGGCCGAGTGAAATACTTGGAATCATCCAGAGACAACCACGAGGCACGAGATGACGATACCACAAGTTAGAAACATGTAGATTTTAATTGGAAAATAGCTCAACTGGCACGAAAATTTTTGAGCCAGACAGAGGAAAATCAAAAGCGCTAGGACCCAAATTTGATTTTTTTAAAATTCTTCAAAAATCTCAGTCAGGTTAAAAATTTTTTGTGCCGGTTGTTCCCTGTGGGGGGGGTCGGCGATTTTTGAAAATATCAATGACTGAAATTTTCTAATTTTTTCTACCTACACTCCTACAGTTTTTGAAATGGGCTTTATTTTTGATGATTCCTTCATTTTGGTCTCTGAATTAAGATAATTTTGTAGTAAGTCGTTTGTAATTTTCCCTACCACTAAATCTTATCGATGCTTCTCCCCCTCCCCCTTTAAAAGTAGGGCTTCCAACTGATTTGTACGTTGCTTCCATTAAAAATTATTTTCGAATCCAAAATTCCACATTTTTGGAATCAAAGCTCGAAACCACTTAAAGTTAAAGCTCATTCGTGAGCATACTCCACTTGCAAACTTGCCCATTATTTTAGCGGTTAAAAAATCATTATTTTTTCCAATGATAATCAAAAATTCGTGCTTTCCTTCTTTCCTATTGCTGAAAATTCTAGCTTTTTTGCAGTTGAAAAGTTTCGATTTTCAACGTTAAATTGCCAAAAGTTTCAAAGTGAAAAATCTCAATTTTTGGAAAAAAAATTCCGAAAAGGTGTACTTAATTTCTTATTTTTAAAAATTGTTCATTTTTACTAAAATTATCTAATTTTGGCTTTAAAATTTGTTCTCTTTCAAAATTATCTATAAAAGCTAAGCTTAGGTAAGTATTAATTGCCAGAAATTGCCAATTGCCAAAGTATCTTTTTTTGGCAATAATTCTCACAAAGTTCTTTTTGTTTGAATTGTCAAAATCCTGCTGTTTGCCAAAAATAAAAAATCCTCGCTTTCTAACAAAATTTCTAAACATACTTACTTACTTAGTAGTTTTTCAGAAAGTTTCGAATTTTTTATTTTAAAAAAAAATTGTCCAAATGTCTCGTTTTTCTGCCAGAAACTCTCAGAAAACCATTCCTTTTGTTAAAATTGTCAGCCTCGTTTTATTTTTCCTAGAATTGCCCTTTTCGTCAGAAATTGCCAAAATCTTTTCCTTCTTTGCTGCCAAAAAATTGTCAAAAAGTCTCGATTTTTCGTCCAAAAGTTTCGAAATAGTTAAGTAAAGGTTACAGAGAGAACCGACGATAAAATATTTCAAATAATTATTTAAATAGGTAGGTAAACAAAATCGAATTATAAGGTCACATCTGCACAGTATTCAAAATTGCAATGTCAGAAAATAATCGCTGATTTAAATAAACAACAAAGTTTTCGGTTATATTTGAATGGGGCATTTTATTTGCTAAGTATTATAAAATTTTGATAATTATTGAGCTTTTTTGAGCTTTAAATTGCTCCAGAAGCTTTCCCAGTTGACATTTAAAACTTTTTAGATTTTTCCTGATGACCTGTTACCAAAATCTTTCCACATATCCGAAAAATTTGAATTTTTTGATTTAAAACATGAAAAAAAGTTTAGATTGGTGAAGTTGATCCATTTGACCCCTATTTTTACGTACTTACCCGTTGAAAAAGTTGAAAATCTCCTTTCACTCAATGAAATAAACTTATCACAAAAAAATCATAATTCGAAAAAATTCAAAAAATAAACGAATTTTAATTTTTTTTGCTATTATATCTAGGTAAGAGTGATTTTCATCAACTTTTTTATGAGATACGTCAAAAAGAGGACAAAATAAGACAATTGAATAAATTTAAACTTTTTTTGATGTTCTGAATTGAACATTGAATCTTTTTGAATTTTGATTTTTTTGAGATGAGTTCATTTTATCGAGTGAAGGGTTTTTTTTTACTTTATCAACGGATACGTAAAAATAGAGGTCAAATGGATCAACTTAACCTATCATAAACCGTTTTTCATGTTTTAAATCAAAAAATCACATTTTTTCGCAAAGTTTAAATTTTTTTAAATCGACTTTGTTACAAGTTACCATCCCAATTTTTTAATATGTTGTTCAGCATGAAAACGTGACCATCACATATTTTTTTTCAGAATTTTTGAGAGTCGGAGCAATATGAAACTTACGTTTTGAAACTTTTCGAGCTAATTTTTCGTATGAAAAAAAGTGGCAACACTAATTTTTACGATATCATCAAAAAGCCTTTCAACACTCCTAACAATGGGAAAAAGTTCCATTTTGGTATGTATCGCGGTTATCGAGTAATCCACTGCTGAAATAGATGGTATTTCAAGTTTACTGAAAACTTCGACACCCCCCCCCCTAGCAGCCTTTGAAAAGGGGCTAGAGGGCTGCGATTTGCACCATTGGTCATCCCTTTGGAAGTTCTTTCCACAGGAAAAAATTCAAGAAAATTGCTGACCCCCCCCCCTTACCACTTCTTGGTCAAATTGACGTGGAATGACCCCCTATAGCATTGTATAGTGTTTCCTCGTAAAATTACATATCTAAATATAAAACAATAAATATGTGTTAGGGCTATAGGTATAATTGAAAAAATATATATTTCGTTTCGTAAAAATGAAGAAAAAAATCAATCAACAAGCCAAGTAGGTAAGGTAATTACTAATCAGCTTAGGTGATTATATGATATAAAATCAAACGCTTTTAACTGTTCAATATTCCATTCATAGGTAGTTGTATTTAAGATGAATGCGGAAAGTCACTTTTTAATATCGACTTCGACGAAGTACTGGGGAAATTGGCCGGGGTACTGCGAGGAGTACGCTGGAGGTGCAGCTGCAGATGAATTAGTTACTCCAGAATTGTTAATTCTGAACGACATGCCATTTCCAATATTTTTTTTCACCTCAGTGTTGTAGCTGTGGAAAACCAGAATCGAGTAGATTGTGAAAGCTATAAAATTGAAGAAAACAATTATTAGGTAGGTGGGTAGAGGTACTCTCGCTTTATTACGTAGTTCAATATAATTATTCAAGTACCTATGTGGTGTAGATATTCATATTTTTGAATTTGATTAACGTCATCTAAACTTTTTTACATCAGATACCTACCTAAACGCTACGATAAATTTTTAAATGAAGCAAAAATATTGCTCAAATTGCATGCTTGATCGCTTGGTAGGTAATGAAAAACATGACCAATATATGGTGCACCGTGAAAAAATAAGTCAGCAGATTTTGACCCCATTCAGCAGAGACTTCCATTTTGAGTTAAAAGTTAGGTGGGTAACTACTCAAAAAAATTTTTAGCTCAGTAGGTGCTCATGGAGGGGAGACATGGGCTCTCAAAGAGTGGACATTTTTGAAAAAAAACGTGATTTTTTCACTTCTGTCGTTATACGAACCCAAACTGTTTTGGTAAAAATGGCCCAGTCCCAAATGAAAGTACCTATTTAAGATTCTGTGTCGATCTATGCAATTTCGCGCAAAATCCAAGACTATACTTTTAGGTGCTCATTTGATACTCAATTTGACTATTTAAATATTAATGAAACTAATTGATAACTTACCAATTCCAATGAATACAATGAAGCAAACAAATGCTAAAACCGACCCATACATCGAATTCATTAAGTTTAAAAATTCCTCTTGATCTTCTGGACGTAATTTATGTGCTTCTTCGTTCACTGCCTCATTATACAATTCCCTAAAACTATCATCCAAATTAATCTGCACCGTCTCGTAAACTCCATAGACCACTCCCAAGACTAAAAATGCAATGTCCGTGCTTAACAAAGAATTGGAAGGTGTTCCCTGAAAATATATAAATATTAGGACTTAAGAGCTACTGTACTCGCAAATAAATGAACTTAAGTATAGAACGATTTAAAAGCACATCATATTGTGTTGGAAGCTGATTTTGATAGGTATATAGCTGACGAATATGCCCCTCGTGCACGTGATGAACTACTTACATTAGAAATGGATATGATTGTGGCCAAGAAAATTAATCCTCCGATTACTGAGAGAAATAAATTCGTGTAAAACAACGGAGGATTTGAACCTGTAGGGCATTAACAAAAATGAATAAGTACTTCAAAACGTTCATCATTTACTGAATAATAAAAAAAGTTGAATTTTCTTACCTATATATTTGTTGAACGTAGTATCGCCATAACTAGTCAAATTGGACATCACGCTCCATACATTACTGATCTATTTGAAATAAAAAATATTATTTTAATTAGTTGATCAATTCATATTTCGGTACATTTTGCAATCACAGCCGATCTTTTTTTCTCTCCCCTCCCCAGTCGAATTATAAGAAAGACTGATCTTCTACGATTTTTCAAACAATTCTAGTCAAATTCCAAACACAGGAAAAAATGAAACGAAACAAGTCAAAGTGAAATTTACATCGATTTTATTCTAGGTACATACGAGTATTAATCCGACACACACATGACATACCTACTTATGTAGGTAGGTGAATTAAAAATAAAGTGACTTACCAGGTGAACATAGAGTAAAAACAGAGTGCCCGTTCTCAATGACAAACAACATACGTTCTTAATTACTGCCATTTTGAATTGTACACTTTGCTCACCTCTGAGTAAAACTGAACAAGAATCGAGTGTTCGGAAAAATAATTTAACAGAAAACAAAACCAACAAAATAATTCACTGGGTATATTTTAATTCGACTGAATTAAACTGATGTGTGGGTATAGAATGATTATTTTAGCGTATCTTATCTATAATATTATTTAATTGCGTTCATGTGCGCGCGAATTTTAGCATTTGTGTGTTTTGATTTTCGAACCGAATTACTCAGCGATGACTATATCAGTTATTTTTCGCCATGAATGACGTTGCGACGACGACGTTGGAAAGTAAGAGCATACTTATACGCAGGTGCAGTGCAGATAACACATATGTACGTCTATGTACAGTACTCATTACTGATATGGAATAGGTGTCAGGTACTTCAGTAGCAGTAGTAACGTTATGAATTTAAGACCATGTAGAACTATCCCATATTCCTCAGTCATAGCAGCATTTTCAAGAAAACAACAACTTGGAAAAAAAATTCTTTAAAATAAAATTGTGGCGAAATAAGTAGGTCGATAGATAGGTACTCGTATATGCATGAAGAAAATTTTAATTCAACAGTCTCATATGTACAATTAAATGGAATCACAATAGGTAATCACGTTTTAAAATAAAAATTGCTCTTCCTTATAATAAGAGTAAGAACGAATCAAATATCACGTTTTTTGAGATTCGACTACATATTATTAGGTACCAGGTACCTATAAACATGATTTTTTTAAATACTAAAATAATTGAAAAAATTATACAAAGAAAATAATAATCCAATAACAATCTAATAATAAAATTATCTTCATTAAATAGAAACCAAAAAAAATAAAATAAAATAAAATAATTGACAGCGCAAGTACCTTCGTAAATAACAAAATCAGCTTAAGGTGATAAAAACTTTAAACTGTTCAACCCCATTCATACAATAATTTTATTAAAAAAATGGAATATCACTTTTTAAATCTTAATATCGACAATGTACTGGCATTGAGTGGTTGTGGTACTTGTGGTATACTCCAGGGTATATGCTGGAGGTGCAGTTGCAGATTCAGGTGGAGGTGCAGATGCAGATGAATCATTTTCTTCAGAATTAACATTTCTTATGGTAAATGACACACCACTTCCGATATTTTTTCTCACCTCTGCAGACTCGCTGTAGCAGTCGAAAACTAGAATTGTGCAGAGTGAGAAAGCTAAGATTGAAAAAAACAATGATTAGGTAGGATTAGTTCAATATATTTAAGTAGGTAAGTAATTAAGTATGTAGTGTATGTACTTAGATATTTATATTTTTGATGAACGTCGTCTAAACTTTTTTCATGAGGTACCTAATCTACCTATACGATGAATTTTGAAATAATAAAACAAAAACATTGCTCAATTGCATGCTTATTGTTAGTAATGACATAATACATGATCAAAAATGTGGTACACTGCTAAACAAGAAGTCAGTAGATTTTGAGCCAATTCAGCTGAGACTTCCATTTTGAGCTGAAAATTAGATAGGTACTTATTCAGAAACATTTTTAGCTCCGGAAGGTCCCACGGAGGGAATACGAGGGCCCTCAAAAGAAATAACATTTTCGAAAAAAATCTGTCGACTGAAATTAATTTCGAGGGATAATAATCACTTTTCAAAAAATGTGTTTTACTTAAATTGAGACAAAATAAAGGGCAGTGTTCATTTAGATAGGTACTCAACTTGACTACTCATATAAATAAATGATAACTTACCAATGTCAACTAATATAACGAGGGAATAAAGTACTAATAACGGCTCATACAACTCGCCCATTTCTTTTGAATATGCCTCTTGATCTTCTGAAGGTTTTTTCTGTGCTTCTTCGTTCACTGTCTTATTATAAAATTCCTTAAAACCATCACATAAAAGAATCTTTACCATCGTACATACGCTGTAGACTATTCCCAAGAGCAAAAATGCGATGTCCGTGCTTAACAAAGAACTGGAGGGTGTTTCCTGAAAATACGTATACTTATAAATATTAGGAGTTATATCTACCTATACCTAATTACCTAAATACAGGGTGCGCAGAAATATCGTGTACCCTTAGGAGAGTTTTCTGCTAAACATTTCGGTTGGTCACAGTGAACAGTGGCGTAGCCAAGGGGGGGCGAAGGGGGCCATGGCCCCCCCCCCTCGCGAGCAAAAATTTGAAAGAAAACATGCAAAAATGGACGTTTTTTTGTTGTTTGGACCCATTTTTTCTAAAAAATTTTCGCTCTCGCTTCGCTCCAGCAGTAATTTTGCCTTACTTTTCATGATATCATCACACATCACGATAGATTTCCAGAAAATTACTCCTCATTTCGATTTTTTATGCCTAAAAATCTGGTTTTGCCCCCTCCTTTAGAAAATCCTGGCTACGCCACTGACAGTGAATGATAATAATGATAGCATATGATTGGTTGTTAGACTGGGATGATAACATTCCACCAATCATATGTATCTATTTCACGTTGCCAACCTATATTTTTATTGAAAAACTTTCTTTGGGGTTCACGATATTTTTGCACCCTATAAATGATCTTCAATAGTTATAGACTATAGAGCGTTTTATTTTTAAAAGCACATCATGTTGAACTTACATTAATAATGGATATGATTGTGGCCAAGAAAATTAATCCTCCTATCACTGAGATAAATATATTCATATAATACAGCTGAGGAGTGGTACCTATAAGCATTAACAAAAATGAATAAGTACTTATATTACTTCATGTACCTAAGTATAAGTACCTACTATGGTATTCAAGTACCAATAATTATAATTTTGTAATAAAAATTATTGTTTTCACGTTAACCCATTTGAGACCCGAGAAGAATAGCTTTTTTTTAAAAATTGAGGTTTTAGTCGGGAGCTCGCAAAGGATCACCTGCACCCCCTGCTCATCCTCCGGGGCAACTTTTTTCTCAAAGGGGAAGTCCTGGGGAACATTTCAAGCTCTTGTCCTAAAAAAAAAAGTGGCCCTACTTACAAAATGGCGGCCATTTTGATTAACAGGTAAGCCGAAATCGCAGATTTTGCGTTCTAACATAGGAGAAAAAATTCATCAACTGTCAAAATTTCAAGTGCTAAAGTGCCTTTTTCGATTTTTGGTGAATTTTTGAAAATCAAATTTAGGCCAAAAATGAGGGGAAAAAATCAAAATTTTACCAAATTGACCAAGAAATCTGAAATTTGGGATATACTCTATTTTCGACATGCCAAATCGATTGGAAACTGTTTCAAAACGTTTTGAGCTGTTCTGGAGCCTCCAGCAGATTTTTGAAACTCGAAATTCCCACAAAATTTTATCAAACGGAGATGGAAATCCAATATTTACTTCGCAAACTAATTTTAATACGACATGAAGTCGACTACATGGTGATTTCAAATAGTTTTGAAGCTTCTGGCTACTTTTTAAATTTCAATTTTCCAAAAAACGCAATACAGCATTTCAAAAAGTCGCTGGAGGCTCCAAAACGACTTGAAATCCATCAGCAGTCGACTTCGTAGCATATTGAAATTAGTTTGCAGAATGAATTTCATCTCTCCATCTCCATTTGATGAAATTTTGGGAGATTTCAAGTATCAAAAATCTACTGGAGGCTCCAGTAATTTTCAAAAAGTCACTGGAGGCTCCAAAACGAATTGAACCCATCTGAAGTCGTCTTCAGAGGGTATCAAACTTGGAGTGCGGAGTAAATTTCGGCTTTCCATCTCCGTTTGATGAAATTTTGGAGAAATTTCAAGTTCAAAAAATCTACTGGAGGCTCCAGTAATTTCCAAAAAGTCGCCGGAGGCTCCAAAACGACTTGAAATCCACCTGCAGTTGACTTCGTAGCGTATTGAAATTAGTTTGCAGAGTAAATTTCGGCTTTCCATTTCCGTTTGATGAAATTTTGTTGAAATTTCGAGTTTCAAAAATCTGCTGGAGGCTCCAGAACTGCTCAAAACGTCTCTTAAAAAATATATATATTGGACATTGAGATTGGAGGTTGATCAATAAATAATATAATTTTTTGTAAAATGAGATTTTATAAATTTTGAAACATTTTCACAGAAATCTCAGATATGAAAGTTCAAAGAATCTATAATGTGAAAGCTCACTCACTGGGGTCAAATTTCATTTTGGAATGTTGGGTCGAAGTACGATTTAAGTACCTCACCTCAATACCATTGTTGGACCAAATAAATAGGTAGGTACTTATAAATTTTGAAAATTTCTCACAAAAAGCTGGAAATGGACTAACAAATTCTCAAACCAGTATGCATTTTGGCCAATAACCTTAGTGTAATACCTATGTATTTGTATTCCCAAAATAGGATTCTACAAATTTTGAAAATTTTTCACAAAAAACTTCTAGGCTACACAAAAGTTTGAACTTTTTAAAATGTAGAAATTTTCCCAAAGTTAGCATCGATGTGAGACTCTATAGTATCATTACTTCGACCCAAAATTTCAAAATGAAGTTTTCATCTTTTTGTGAAAATTTTCGCTAAAAAGTTCGAACTTTTAAGTACAAGCTTTCTGATCCTATTTTGAGAATACCGGTCCATTACATCCAGTTTGAGCAATATTGATCAAGTTTGGGAATTTTTTATCTCACATTGACCTACATTCCAAAGTTGACAATTTCATTCTATAGGGTAAATTTTTACATCATATTTTCCAAATTTACGAAATCCTATTTTGGAAATATATATGTGACGCGGCCAGCGATACCATACCATATGTCGGAAAACTTTTTTTTGAGATAATCGCGTTTTCATGGAAAAAGTCAGAAAATATCAAAAAAAAATTTTTTGTCGATTCATATACTATGAAGCCTATACTTTGGAATGGGTGTACCCACCGATCTCAAACACGTCGTTTTAGTGGTGAAAAACCGGTTTTACAAAAGTGCTTTTCATAAAAAAATGTCAAAAAAAAAAAAAAAAATATTATGATGTAAAACCATTAAAAGATGAAGAAAATCAAAAAAAAAAAAAAAATTTAAAAATGTTACAAAAATAACCCAAACTTTCAAACACGTTTTTCTCAGAATTTTGGTTTTTGAATTTCAAAAAATACGCAACTTTGAAATTTTGAAAATTTGTCAGATTTTAATATTTTG
The DNA here is from genome assembly GCF_950023065.1 of Planococcus citri. NCBI lineage: Eukaryota > Metazoa > Arthropoda > Insecta > Hemiptera > Pseudococcidae > Planococcus > Planococcus citri. Next base: position 11,085,821 of record NC_088678.1, read on the forward strand.
AAAATCTGTTTGCACCATTGAAAAGAGGAAGAAAAACACTACCAGAAACCACAATAAAACGAAAAAAATTTTTGCCGACAGATGGTATGGTATCGCTGGCCGCGTCACATATGATCATTACACAAGTAGAAGCTAGGGGCGAAGTTACCAGGGGAAGGCTGTGCCCCCTCCTAGTCATTTTGGAAATTGGAAATTCTGAGTGACAAGTTGGCATTTTGGCAATTTTGAATGTTCAATGATGAACTGACATCTCTGAAATTTGTAAATTGTGTTTAAATAGTTAAAAACCACTATTTTTCAAACTAAATTCGTCAAGAAATTTTCGCCTTCGCTCCACTTGGCAATATTTTAAACTTCTCTTAGTATTTTTGAATTTATTGAAACTCATCAAAATCAAAATTGCGTTATATTTAATCATGTTGCATCTACAGGGTGTCTGGTGAGTGGATGTCAAAAGGTCAAAACTTCAGATTTGGATATAGGTACCCGGGTACGACTTTTAAAAAAACGTTATTACTCGTAGGACAAGTTGCCTATCTTTGAAATTGAAAAGGCAAATGAGCTTTGAAAAAAAAAATCGAGAAAAACTTTTTTTTGACCTTGGAAACGAGTAGAACTTTGGAAAATGAGCAAACCAGCCCAATAATAAGAACCACCCTAAAAAATATAATTACTTACCTAATACTTACTTCATTTACCTCTACCTGCTCATTTTTTAAATTTTGTATCAGTAAGAAGTAAAAACTTATTCAGAAAAAACTTGCTTACTTATATACTTGTAAATCACATGACCAAAATTGGGCAAGGTAGAAATTACCCTCCATCCATTATTCATCTAATATTTTAAAAATAAAAAATTAATTTTAATTAATCGATCAATTCATTCCTTATCCACGAGTACAATATTTTACTGTTTTATCGTTTTGTAAGTGCCCATTTAAAAATTAAAAGACTTACCAGATGAAAAACGAGTAACATCAGAGTACCCGATCGCAATGACCAACCGCCCACTACGTTCTTTAAGCGTGGGCCTACTTCCATTTCGAATTTAAACATTCCACACCTCTTGAGAAAAATTGAAAAGAAAATGTCAAAAGAAAACAAACCCTACAAATTCACTATACCCGTAGGTACTCGTATTTCAATTCCACCGTCGTCGCAAACTGATGATGTGGGCATAGAATGACTATAGCTTCTCAATAATATTATTTAGTAATTGTTCACGCGCATGGATTTTAGGATTTGTAAGTTTCGAGCCGGATTACTCATCGCGATCACTATTTCGGTTACAGGTGTTTTTGGCCAGTAGGTGATGAGCAAAATGGTCGTGACGTTAGTGAGAGCAAATACGCAGGTGCAGGTAATACGTCTAAAAACTTACAACAGATGTGAAATAGGTTATGGTGCTTCAGTAGCAGTAATAACGATACAAATTCATGACAGTGTAGAACTATATCCTATATCTCAGTTCCTACCTAATCGTTCCCAAAAATCTAATAAACCATATGTAACAAGATTTTTTCAATCTTCGTGAAATTTGAGAACCGATTGGGAGGGAGGAGGGAGCGTTGGAGAGTTCAAATTTTAAAAATGGGTCAATATTCGTATTCAGGGCTCTTGAAAACATATAAAATGATATGTCACACAATATTTGACATTTTTTTTGCATTTTGACCAAATTTTTGGGACTGTTACATCCCCATGGTTATCAAAAATCCTACCACAAAAAGTTCACAGTTACCTTAGATATATGTATTGAACGAAATTGAAACAAAAAAAATAAAAATTACTTACATGAGATGTTGAAAAAAAATAATAATAATAAAAAACAAAAAGATTCAAATGAAATCTCCGCAAAATTACATCTAATTTCTTAAAAATAAAACTAGATATCTATGTAAATGTATAATGAAAATGACAATGAAACAATCCAATAAAATTATATGCATTAAGTAGAAAGGTACGAAAAAATAATAATACAAAAAAACTAGAAAATCTTCTGCATATACATCGTATTAAGAACAAATCAATGTAAACATGACATTCGAAGAGATTCAACTGCTAAAAAACTAGAAAATCATGTTTTTATGATCGAGAGTAGGAACTAACCAAACAATATTTGCGCAAAAATTAAACCTCAATCATTCCAAATACTCAGCCTCAGGTATCTGAACCTGATAAGTGATGAATCATTTGTATTCAACTAGTGTAACGATAGGAAGGGATACCAGATTCGGGAGATGGTCTCAGAATTCCTTTAGGTTGAACAGGATATTGAGGATGGATGAGAGCGGACTGAGGAGCATTCAAAGTAGGTGCAGCTGCAGATACATTTCTTTCAGGTTGAACAGGATATTGAGGATGGGTACGAGTCAAGTGGACATCATTCAAAGCAGGTGCTGATGCTGTCCCTTCTTCACAATGGACGTCTTGCTGAGTAGATGGTGATTTTGCATTGTAGATACGATAAATAACGAATTCGGAGAAAATATCGATAACTGAAAATGAATTTAGAAAACGACATTATGCAAGGGTGATTATAATCAGGAACATTGCGTACTTTCTTAAACCATTATGGAAAAAAAATTGAGAAAAACACTGTTGAATTCGCAAAAAAAAATTGAATTTCAAAAGTTAGTTGCTAAAATAGTGATAGTGAAAAAGCAAATCGGTCACAAAATTCATTCTTCAAATTTTTGGTGCTTCAAGTTTTTGCTTATACGGTTCACTGATTAAAAAATAGGTACCTGGGTAATTTACAAAAAATAATTCATTATTTTTGACATGAAAATCGGTTTTATATGTATACTTGAATTTTTCAGATTTGAAGGTTGTAGTATGTATTCTAGAAAATTTAATTTGGAAAAAAGGGAGAAGTAACCCAAACGAAGCCAGGGCAAAAACTTTTGAAAATTTATGATTTAAAAAGTATATTATTATGGAAGAGAGGAAAAATTGAATAAAAATTTAAAAAAATTACAGTTCTGATAATGAAGCCATTAAAAAAAAATCGTGCTTTCGGAAGCAACTTCTGTATCTACTATTTTCGTGCTTTTGTATAGCTTGGTGAAAAACGCATCTTTTGAACTTGCACCCCTGGAATTTTGTGAAAACTGCCCAAACTGTTCAAGTGGGACCAATCACTTATCTGCCTTCGTATATTAGTCCGGCATATCACAATAGGAGTAATTGCACCCCCCCCCCCGCCAATCCTCTGGGACAACTTTTTTCTTAAAGGGGACATCCTAAGGAAAATTTTAAAGCAAACTTGCCCAAAAAAAGTTGGCCTTACTTACAAAATGGCGGCCATTTTGATTGACAGGTCAGCCGAAATCGCAGATTTTGCGTTTCAACATAAGACTTGTACGAAAATTTTCAAACTTTACAAAGGTAGATCGAAAGATCATGCAAAAATTCATTACCTGTCAAAATTTCAAGTGCTAAAGTGCGTTTTTCGATTTTTGATGAATTTTTGAAAATCGAATTTAGGCCAAAAATGAGGGAAAAAATCAAAATTTTACCAAACTGACCAAGAAAGCTGAAATTTGAGATATACCTTATTTTTGACATGCCAAATCGATTGGAAACGGTTTTGAACCAATTCGAGCAGTTTTGGAGCCTCCAGCAGATTTTTGAAACTCGAAATTCCCACAAAATTCCACCAAATTGGAGTTGTGAAGCTAAAATTTATTCTAAAAACTAATTTCAATATGCTACGAAGTTGACTGCTGGTGGATTTCAAGTCGGTTCGGAACCTCCAGCGACTTTTTGAAAATTCCTAAAGCCTCCAACAGATTTTTGAAACTTTAAATTTTCACAAAATTTCATCAAATGGAGATGAAAAGCTGAAATTTACTCTACATTCCAATTTTAACACCCTCTGAAGACGACTTTGGGTGGATTCAAGACATTTTAGAGTCTCCAGCGACTTTTTTGAAAATCACTGGAGCCTCCAGTAGATTTTTGAAACTTGAAATTTCCCTAAAATTAATTGAAGAGCTCTATTCCAAAGTGGGTTAGGTCATTTTTTCCTCCCAAAAATGCGTTCAAAGTTTTTGATGCTGAAATTTGTTCTGTTTCCAAAGGTTGTTGCACCTTTTCTTTCATTGGACATAGAATAATTACTTGTAGAAAAATTTACTTTGAAAAATCGATGAGTTAATCCACTTTTGAAGTAAACATCTCCGTAAAACGTGCCTTTTTTTGAAATGACTTAACCCACTTTGGAATAGAGATCTTCAATTTATCAAATGAAGTTGGCAAGCTGAAATTTACTTCGCAGACTACATGGTGGTTTCAAAAGGTTTTGAAGCTTCCAGCTACTTTTAGGAAATCCAGGGTCACGCTCGTGACCCCACCCCGCCCCCCCCAAAAAAAATAATTTCAATTTTCCAAAAAAAACGCCATACAACCTCTCAAAAAGTTGCTGGAGGCTCCAAACCGACTTGAAATCCACCAGCAGTCAACTTCGTAGCGTATTGAAATTAGTTTTTAGAATAAATTTTAGCTTCACAACTCCAATTTGATGGAATGTTGTAGGAATTTCGAGTTTAAAAACTCTGCTGGAGGCTCCAAAACTGCTCAAAACGGGTTGAAACCGTTTCCAATCGATTTGGCATGTCGAAAATAGGGTATATCCAAAATTTCAGCTTTCTTGGTCGATTTGGTAAAATTTTGATTTTTTCCCTCATTTTTGGCCTAAGTAATTCGATTTTCAAAAATTCACCAAAAATCGAAAAACGCACTTTAGCACTTGAAATTTTGACACGTGATAAATTTTTGCATAATCTTTCAATCTACCTCTGTAAAGTTTGAAAAATTTCGTCCAAGTCCTATGTTGAAACGCAAAATCTGCGATTTCGGCTGACCTGTCAATCAAAATGGCCGCCGTTTTGTAAGTAAGGCCAACTTTTTTTTGGGCAAGTTTGCTTTAAAGTGTTCCTCAGGATGTCCCCTTCAAGAAAAAATTTGTCCCGGAGGATCGACGGGAGGTGCAATTACTCCTATTGTCATATACCGTGCTATATGTTCTTTAAAAATATGGTAGGTACTGAATAGGTACTTACAAATCTGTATGACATCCCAATGAGTCGCTTGAAACACGTCATGACGCCATTCTTCTAGCTGTTTTTTTACATTCGCGTCCAAATTTTCGGAACGTAGAATTGATTCATTTCGGTTTGCTACCTCGCCAAAATTTAGTCTATAAATCACACCAATCAGGAATAACATGTCCAAGAATATACATATCGCACTATTGATTAACACGGATCTGGAAGGCTTTCCCTCAACCTGAAAACGAGCAGAAAAATTATCAATGGTTGAAGTATAAGTAGTAAGTACATATCAAATCTATCGCAAGTCTTGTGCAATTACATCACAAACTCACATTTTCAACGCGTATAAAAGCGACCAAAAAGAACACAAATTGTAAGAATTCGAATAGTACACCACTGAGTACGAATAGATCAGCACCTAAACAAAAACAAAAAGTTGACTGCTCGATTGCGTACCATTATTCTTCTTCGTCTTGATCATAAATTCTTACAAACAAATTACTCACTCAAGATGTGGATATGATCCGAATTTTCATACAGATGATATGCATCCATCAGCAGGTTTCTAATCGCAATGGGCTATAAGTACAAATATTTGAAAAATAAACAAAAAAAAAATGATTTTAATGGACATGAATTTACCTACTCAAACTTCATCGAGTACCTATCAAAATGAATGACTTGTGAGATGAAAAATTATTTTTAAAAAACCTCAGATTCAAATGTTACTATAATATTAAGCAAGTAGGTAGCTATTTTAAAACCTTCTCGAGACATGATTTTTTACATCATAGTCCAGGACTTCAAAAGTATTTTTTTTTAGGTACGAGAAGCATTCGTCAAACTCTACAAGAAGGGCACTCGGGGGTTCAGCTACGTATTTTTCAAAGAGGGCAAAAGCTCTCGAAACATAGTATTTTGAGAGGTATAAAAACGATGTTTCCTTTGTACATTACATACAATAAAATAAATGAAGGAGTTTACTTTTTTTAGTTCAAAATTTTAAAATTTGAATGATGATTTGGAAAAAAAATTCAAACTTGAAAAAAAGCAAACGAGCCCCAGTGAAACGAGGTCAAAATCTACATATCAAAAATTCATGTTTTGAGAAGTAAAAAAAAAAAAAAACAACAGATGCTTTACTAAACAGGGAGGAGTTCATTTTTCTGATTCAGCTTTGAATATTTTTTGGAATTTGAACAATAAGATTTCATTTGAGAAAAGAGCAAATAGCCCAGCGAAGCGAAGGCAAAAGCTCTCAAAAAGTGTAATTCAAGTTCAAAAAAAGTCGACAAAATGAGCTCTTTCCTACAAAATTTTCTCAAAATTCCGGAAAAAGGAGAAATTTTGAAATTTGATAGAAAAAAACAGTATAATTATATATACTTTTTGATGAGAAGCAGGACAACTGCAGGACTTGCAGGACTCATTGGCAAAAAAAAAACAAAAAAACAGGATTCTAGCACGACTAGCAGGACCGTTTGACAGCTTGAATTTTGACAAATTTAGCAAATGATTGGAATTTTTTGGTTAAAAAGTGAAACTTTATAGGAATTTTGAGCGGAAAAAGGAGACTTGGTCATTTTTAGGCGAAAAATCAAGATTTTTAAACAATTTTGTAAGAAGTGAGATTTTTTGTCGATTTTGCGAAAACCCAGACTTTTTGTAAACGATCCAAGAGCAAGAGGTGATACCTACTCAATTGCAATTATTTTCAAAAAACTGAAAATGTGAGACTATTTTGCATCTTTTTGGTAAACAATTGACTCTTTTTAAAAAATGTTGATGAAAAACGAGAATTTGACAATTTTTGAAAAAAAGAAGAGCTTTTTGGTAATTTTAGTTCTGGATAACATATAGCAAGACTTTTGACCAATTTTTTCTGGAGGGAAGAGAACGTGAGACACTTGGAATTTTCAGCAATTTTTGGCAAGAAATAAAAATTTTTGGCTATTTTGATAAAAGATGAACTTTTTTGCTAAAAAAGGATGGAAAAAATGAGTACTAGCTACTTGTGAAATGGAGACAAAATATTGAAAAAAAAAATGGATTTTATTTAATTTAATCCATGCTTCTATCAATCCTGAATCCATCATGAAATGCAGCCGACGGAATGGACGATAACTCAGTATTACTGGTTTTGAGCGAGAATCGAATACAAAATTCCAGTAAAATTTAGCAAAATGGTGCAAAATATCGTTTAAATTTCCTCTGAATGCAAGTAAAGGTTTAAAAAAAAAATAAAAATTACCAAAAACTGTTCGCAGTTTGCACCATGCATGATGTAATTTTTCACATGATTAGTCAAGTTAAGGTAATAAAACTTCGCAATTATCATAATTAGGTATCAACGAATCGATGAAACAATAATTTTTCACAAAATATCGGTACAAAAAAACTCAGGTGTCTAGGTACACTGTCTACGGTACTCACCAAATGTATACCAAGTACAAACAGAAGAACAGGGTTCCCCTTATCCGGATCCATTTCGGTTGACGGTTGGAATTGATTACAATAATATATAACTGCAGCACCAAAAACACAAACAGAAAACAACGTCCACGTCAATTTCAATTCAAACTTTAAATCTAATTAGGTAACTCAAACTTGAAGTAAGATCACCTCCGAGTAAACACCAACAATAACAATTTCATGTACACGTCAACGTCATAAGTACAAAATGGAAACGATTTATGTCGATTTCACTTCACATTCGAGTGGTTGTAGACTAGTGGTTTTCGCCTCCTCGCGAACGACCAAACTTCACAAATGATTTGATGGTGGTGCACGCAACAGAAGTAACAGAACCCTCTTCCGCTCTTAATCATAAACTTGCCAGTTGCCAGGTGTATTACTGCATAGTTTCACTGTTTCAGTTTCTGGAGTCTGGAGCTGGACGGTCCAACGTGAATTTTACAACTAACGACAACGATGAAAATGAAACAGTACACGTACACTCTACTACTACACACACACAACAGTCACCACCGTGCATTTTTACGTATTTCTCCGAAAAGCGTCGGTTTTTTATTTTTTTCCTGTCTCGCTGGCAGCTTGGCTCATGGCTGGCTGCAGCTGCAGAGGTCGCAGTCTCGCAAACTCAGACGTATTGCCGAAGTATTTGTACTTACTAAAGTAATTTTAGTGCTTACCTATAGTCCCAAGGTCCATCATCCATCAACTTCATCTTCAGTCACAAATATTTTGAAAATTAATCTCATTAAACAGAATCTTACCTATAACTTCTGACTTCACCTATTAGAAATTTCACGTCCTACAATTTTACTCCATAAGATGGGTACTTGTTTGATCAACAAAATCTTTTTTTTCTTTTCTTTTTTCGCGAGAATGGGAAATGCGATGTTGAATGTAATTAAAAACGGACATACGTATGTATGTATTACCATACTTCATATCTTGACTCGTATTTTGGGTCTCGCTGTCTCGGAAAGACAAGGTGTCGTTTTGGATAAAATTTCTCCAATGTGGCGAAACAAATGAAACAATCAATATCTTTGAGGTGTTGAAGAAGCTGCGAAACAATATTTGGTTCAATAAAAATCATTGTGGATGCCTCCAAGCTCGATCAGTTTGTCCTTTTTGTAATAACTAGACTTTTCACATGGCGATAAAAACAAAGGTTTGGTTAGACAAAGTGAAATGGATAGTTATGGACCTCTCCCCATGTAGCCCAGACGTGGAAACCTTTAATTTTCACCTCTTTGGACTTCTAAAACAACATTTTGGTGGTAAAACGTCCGACGACCACGAAATTTTTCAAGTTTGAATCCAAAATTTCTTCAAGAAAGAGAGTGTACAGTTTTTTGATGAGATCATTTTCAAGCTAAAATAACAATGGGGAAAATGCATAGAAAATGAAGGTGATTACGTGTAAAAGTAGTGAATTTGAGTCTTGTTCAACGTGGTGTATTCAGTTTTCTGATAAATAAATTACTCAATTTTACAGAATTTTTTGTACCATACTTTTGGGACATTCCTCGTACCTAACCTAGTACTTAAGAAGTTAATTTATCAAATATCTTATATAAAAATCATAACTTACAGGATCAATTATTTTTTGTTTATGGGCAGCCGAGATTTTTAGAAAATGACTTCCACACCCCACCCCACCCCCACCCCATTTGAAGAGCGACACCACCCTCTTTGAGTGATAATGAAATGTCCTCAAAACCATCCTCAATTTATTATTTTTTTCAGTCAGAGCAACTAGTCGGAGAGCCCACTTAAGGATAAATTGCACCCCCCCCCGGTCGATCCTCCCGGACAACTTTTTTCTTAAAGGGGGAGTCCTGAGGAACATTTCTAGCCCTTGTACACTCAAAAAAAAGTGGCCCTACTTACAATAAATGGCGGTCATTTTGATTGACAGGTCAGCCGAAGTCGCAGATTTTGCGTTCCAACATAGGACTTGCACAAAATTTTTCAAACAGTACAAAGGTAGACCAAAAGATTAGGCAAACATTTATCACCTGTCAAAATTTCAAATGCCAAAGTGCATTTTTCGATTTTTGGTGAATTTTTGAAAATCAAATTTATGCCAAAATGAGGAGAAAAATCAAAATATTACCAAATTGGCCAAGAAAGCTGAAATTTGGGATATACCCTATTTTCGACATGCCAAATCGATTGGGAACTGTTTCAAACCGTTTTGAGCTGTTCTGGAGCCTCCAGCAGATTTTTGAAACTCGAAATTCCCACAAAATTTCACCAAAATGGAGTTGGAAAGCTGAAATTTATTCTGCAAACTAATTTCAATACGCTACGAAGTCAACTGCAAAGGAATTTCAAGTCGTTTTGGAGCCTCCGACGACTTTTTGAAAATCCCTGGAGCCTCCATCAGATTTTAGAAACTTTAAATTTTCACAAAATTTCATCAAACGGAGATGGAAAGCGAAAATTTACTCTACACTCCAATTTTAACACCCTCTGAAGACGACTTCAGGTGGGTTCTAATCATTTTGCAGACTACAGCGACCTTTTGAAAATTACTGGAGCCTCCAGTAGATTTTTGAAACTTTTACCAAATGGAGTTGGCAAGCTGAAATTCACTTCGCAAACTAATTGTAATACGATATGAAGACGACTACATGGTGGTTTCAAATGGTGTTAAATCGTTTTGAAGCTTTCAGCTACATTTTGGAAATTTCAATTTTCCGAAATACACCATATGACCTCTCAAAACGTGGTTGGAGGCTCCAAAACGACTTGAAATCCGCTAGCAAACGACTTCGTAGCGTATTAAAATTAGTTTGCAGAATGAATTTTGATTTCCATCTCCGTTTGATGAAATTTTGTGAAAATTTGAAGCTTCTAAAATCTGACGGAGGCTCCAGAAATTTTCAAAAAGTCGCCGGAAGCTCCAAAACGACTTGAAATCCCTCTGCAGTTGACTTCGTAGCGTATTGAGCTTTCCAACTCCATTTTGGTGAAATTTTGTGGGAATTTCGAGTTTCAAAAATCTGCTGGAGGCTCCAGAACTGCTTAAAACGGTTTGAAACCTTTCCCAATCTATTTGGTATGTCGAAAATAGGGTATATCCCAAATTTCAGCTTTCTTGGCCAATTTGGTAAAATTTTGATTTTTGGCATAAATTTGATTTTCAAAAATTCACCAAAAATCGAAAAACGCACTTTAGCACTTGAAATTCTGACAGGTGATAAGTATTTGCCTGATCTTTTGATCTACCTTTGTACTGTTTGAAAAATTTTGCGCCCGTCCTATGTTGGAACGCAAAATCTGCTATTTTGGCTGACCTGTCAATCAAAATGGCCGCCATTGTGTAAGTAGGACCACTTTTTTTTCTGAGTACAAGGGCTAGAAGTGTTCTTTAGGACTCCCCCTTTAAGAAAAAAGTTGTCCGGAAGGATCGACGGGGGAGGGGTGCAATTTATCCTTAAGTGAGCTCCCCGACTAAACAGCAACAACTGAATTCAAAATTTCAAACTTCGGACCATTTTTTCCATCGTCATGTTCAACTTTCTTGGAAATAAAATCTACAGAGAATATATTATAGACTTGGCGAAAAACGGCTTGCTGCACAACGTGACTCACAATCAGTCGAATTTTTAGAATTTGCCCCACCCTCTCTCCTCCTCTTTGACTTACAATAAAAATAAGCTATCGCAGCATTATTCAGAGGAGACTCACCATCCTGTAAAAATTGGTGAAAAATTCGCGAGAAAATCCAACATTTCAACGAAATTCTTCTCGAGCATTTTTCAAGAATTTTTATCCCAAAATTGGATCATGATTTTCAAATTTTACGAAGATTGAAAATAATCGTGCAATATGTGGCTCAGTCAGAATATTAGGTTTTTGAGATAACTAAATGCGAATACATATTAGTAAGAATTTTTGAAAGCCAACGAGAACTTCGCATGCGCTGAATCGAAAAAACAAGCTGATATTCGCATTCTGCGCTCTCAAAAACCTAATACATAAACCATATGTCACACGATTTTTTCAATCTTCGCTAAATTTGGGAACCAATTGAGGAGGATGGAGCTTTGGAAAGTTCAAATCGAAAACATGAGTTAATATTCGTATTCAGCGTTCTCAAAAACATATAAAATGGTATGTCACACAATACTTGACATTTTTGTTGCATTTCGACCAAATTTTTGGGGCTTCGTACCTCCCGATGGTTTTACAAATCCTATCACAAAAAGTTCATAGTTGTAAATATTATGAAAATGTATGCTTCGTGAATTTTTTCAAAATTTTCGAAATATTGGGAACGTTTTAAAAATCAAGCCCTTGAAAAATCTCAACTTTGAAATTCTTGACGAATATTTTTCAAACTAGTCTTACGAGTACCTATATTTACCTTCAAAATGATAGGTGTCTATTCCTCCAAGAATTTAGGCACAATTTTTCAAAAAACGTTGCAAATACTTTCGGCTTCACAGTTTTAAAACAAAAGTTACAATGTACTCATGGATTTACATATCATGTTAGCTATTGTAAAATTATACTTAATAATGAGACGATAAGAACTAATCAAAAAAACACATCAAGAGATTCAACTACAATTTCTACAAAATAGGTACCGAATTTCTTGAAAACAAAACTAAGTAAGTATGGCATCGAAATATAATGAAAATTACAATGAAACAATCCAATAAAATTATATGCATTAAGTAAGTAAAGTAGGTGTACTTGTACATTACATGAAAAAAATTAAACAAAAAAATAAAAACTCTTCTGCACATACGAGATTAAGAACAAATCAATAAACGTTACATTCGAAAGAGATTCAACGACTACTACAAAAAAAAAAAAAAAACTAGAAAATCATGTTTTTATGATCGAAAGTACGAACTAACCAAACAATATCTGCGTAAAAATTCAACCTCAATCATTACAAATACTCAGGTAAATACCTATCTAAACCTGGAAAAGCGATGAATCATTTGTATTCAACTAGTTGTAACGATACGAAGCGATACCAGATTCGGGAGATGGTCCCAGAATTCCTTTAGGCTGAACAGGATATTGAGGATGGATAACAGTGGACTGGGGAGCATTCAAAGTAGGTGCAGCTTCAGATACATTTCTTTCAGGTTGAACAGGATATTGAGGACGGGTACGAGTCAAGTGGACATCATTCAAAGCAGGTGCTGATGCTGTCCCTTCTTCACAATTAACGTCTTGTTGAGTAGATGGTGATTTTGCATTGTATAAATAAATACATAACCCGGAGAATAAATCGAACACTGAAAATAAATTTAGAAAACAAAACATTACAATGGTGTTTATAGGTACATAACCAGGAACATTGCAAGAGTAGTAACAGAGTGTCTACTGAAATCCACGAAAGCTACCTTCGTGTTTGATATCGATTTTAAGAGGAAAACGATTTTTATGCATAATTTTAAGACGCTGCAAAATCTAAAACCTTGGTAATGTTCTTTAAAAATACCGAATACTTACACATCTTCATGAAGCACCAACGACTCAGCTTGTTCATGTCTTTAAGCATTTTTTCAGCCACTTCTTTATCATCCGCGTCCAAATCTTTTGAGCGTAGAAGTGATTGAACCTGGTTTGGTGCCTCGCCAAAAATTAGTCTATATATCATTACAATCATGAGTAATGTGTCCAAGAGTATACATATCATACAAGTGTTTAACAACGAACTGGAAGGCTTTCCCTGAATCTGAAAACGAGTAAAAAAATTATCAATGGTTTAAATATCAAATCTATCTCAAGTGTCGTGCGATCACATCACAAACTCACTTTTTTAACGCATATAATAGCGACCAAAAAGATCACCAGTTGTACGAATTCGAACGCAATAATTATATAAGCGACTAACATTTCATCAGCACCTAAACAAAAACAAAAAGTTGAGTGTTCGCTCGCGTATCATCATTCTTCTTAGTCTTGATCACAAATTCTCACGAACAAATTATACTCACCTAAGATGTCAGCAATTTCCGGATGGTTAATCAGATTAAATACATCCGTCAGCACGTTTTTAAACGCGACAGTCTATAAGTATTTGAAAAAGAAACAAAAAAAAAATAATCATTTTAATGGACACGAATTTACTCAAACTTGATCGAGTATCAAAAAGAATGGCTCGTGAAATAAATTAAGTACCTATACGTAAAATTATTTTTAAAAAATCTGAAATTTAAATTTTACTCTCAAGATATATTTTACATCATATGTAGTTCAATGGCAAACTGCAATTTTAGGAAGAATTGGCAGGTACAAATTGCATTTCATGATAGACGAATGAAATCTGGTGTGATGTATGCATATGTATTAAGACTGCAAAAGGAATTTTTTGGGCACGAGAATCATTGTCAAACTCCTCAAGAAAGCTGAAGGGCACTGGGGGGATTCGGCTCCTTATTTTTCAAAATTTAATTATATGATCGTGCTAATGGGACCCTCTCCATAACATTTATACTTGCTGAGTTCAAAAAGTCATCAATTTCTCAAGAAAAGAGAAGGGAATGGGCGAGGCAAAATTTCACGTAGGTACCTACATTAGAATTTTTCACGTTTCCAATGTCTTCAAACATCTTAACGATTTTCTTAAGCAAGCAGATGTCGAAAATATAATTCTATCATTTCAATTTTTGATTTTATTTTCAGCAACAAAGTTCTTGCTAATGCAATGGAATTATTTGAATTGGACGAACAAAAATTACCCACGAACAAAAAGTACTTTTTGCAATTTTTTTCAAAACACCAACTATTTTGCAACCTTTTGGCGAACAAATCAAACTATTTTTAAAGTGTTGGGAAAAAAACGAGACTGACAATTTTTGAGAAAAGGATGGCTTTTTGACAGTTCGTGCTATTTTTTATTGGAGGGGGGGGGGCGACAAGAGACACTTGGAATTTTCAGCAATTTTTGGCAAAAAATAAAACTTTTTGACTATTTTTACAAAAGACGAACTTTTTTGCTATTTTTGGCAGAAAACGAGACTTGGTCATTTTCAGCCAAAGAGAACGCTGAAAAGGCAGAGTACCTATAATCAGCTAGAAAAGGATGGAAAAATGAGTATACCTTGGTACTTTCAAAATGGAGCCAAGATTTGAAAAAAATACATGCTTCTATTTCTGGGTATCATAATATCATTCCATCTCATGAAATGCAGTTCAATTGCGTTAATACATCAACTGTCCGAGTCGCCGCAGGAATGGGCGATGGTGATAACTCAGTTGAGTATACGTTATCTTTAAGTCGGGGGCCGGCATAAGGATCTATTGCACCCCTCCCCCGTCGATCCTCCGGAACAACGGTTTTGTTAAAGGGATGAGAGTTCTGAGGAATATTTCTAGCCCTTGTTCTCAAAATAAAGTGGCTCCACTTACAAAATGGAGGTCATTTTGATTGACAGGTGAGCCAAAATCGCATATTTTGCGTTCCAACATAGGACTTGCACGACATTTTTTAGACTGTAGGTACAAACGTAGATCGAAAGGTCAGGCAAAAATTTACCACTTGTCAAAATTTCCAATGCTAAAGTGCCTTTTTCGATTTTTGGTAAACTTTTGAAAATCAAATTTAGGCCAAAGGTGAGGGAAAAAATCAACATTTTACCAAATTGACCAAGAAAACTGGGGATATACCCTATCTTCGACCTGCCAAATCGGCTGTAAACTATTTCAAACCGTTTTAAGCAGTTCTGGAGCCTCCAGCAGATTTTTGAAACTCGAAATTCCTACAAAATTTCATCAAAATGGAGATGGAAGGCCGAAATTCATTTTGCAAACTAATTTCAATACGCTACGAAGTCGACTGCAGGTGGATTTCAAGTCGTTTTGGAGCCTCCAGTCGATTTTTGAAACTTGAAATCATCAAACGGAGATGGAAAGCCGAAATTCATTCTGCAAAATAATTTCAATACGCTATACGAAGTCGACTGCAGGTGGATTGCAAGTCGCTTTGGAGCCTCCAAGTGACTTTTTGAAAGGTTGTATGGCGTTTTTTGGAAAGTTGAAATTTCCAAAAAGTAGCTGGAAGCTTCGATTTGATAAAATGTTGTGTATGGGAATTTCAAGTTTCAAAAATCTGGTGGAGACTCCAAAAAGACTTGAACCCAAACCTGAAGTCGTCTTCAGAGGGTGTTAAAATTGGAGTGTAGAGTAAATTTCGGCTTTCCATCTCTGTTTGATGAAATTTTGGGAAGATTTTCAAGTTTCAAAAATTTACTGGAGGCTCCGGAACTGCTCAAAACGGCTTGAAACAGTTTCCAATCGATTTGGCAGGTCGAAAATAGGGTATATCCCACATTTCAGCTTTCGTGGTCAATTTGGTGAAATTTTGATTTTTTACCTCATTTCTAACCTAAATTTGATTTTCAAAAATTCACCAAAAATTGAAAAAGGCACTTGAGCACTTGAAATTTTGACAGGTGATAAATTTTTGCCTGACCTTTCGAGGTACTTTATTACAGTTTAAAAAATTTCGTGCAAGTGTCCTGTAGGAACGCAAAATCTGCGATTTCGGCTGGCCTGTTAATCATTGACCTCTATTTTGTAAGTGGGGCCACTTTTTTTTTAGGACAAGGGCTAGAAATGTTACTTACAAGGGAGCTACCCAAGGTCTGACACGCAGATCGCGGCGACTTGTCCACCATAAGTCGTCATATATCGATGGTAGATCGTGGCCAAAAAATTAGCTGCTGAAGCGAACAGGGTGCCGAATGATTTCAATTTTTATACTTTTTTCAGCATATTTTTGCGTATTTTTGTGATTTTTCGATATTCAAACCCCCATGGTTTCTCCCCATTTCAACTTCAGCAGCTAAAATTTTGGCTCATAACATATTTTTTGATGCTCTATCCACCTGTGAAAAAAGTTTTTCGATCCGCGTGTCAGACCTTGGGTAGCTCCCTTGTTAGGACTTCTCCCCTTCAAGAAAACAGCTGTCCCCAAGGATCCACGGGGGGGGTGCAATAGATCCTTATGCCGGACCCCGAATATTCGGTACATTTATGAAAACCACGCGGAAAGAACCAGATAATGTCGAAAATTTTCAAAAATGAGTTTAGGGCCGAATTAATTATTAAATTTACGCTAAGGAGTGAAAAAATGTAGTCCATTTTACATTTTCTTTAAAAATTGATTTTTCGTGGTAAAAATGTCATTTAAAAAATAGTGGAGGGGATAGAGAAATGGTCCGAGACCAAATCTGAGACAAAAGGAAGAAAATGTCGACATCATTAGGTTATAACTATCCATTTAGAATTCGAATAATTTTCATCATGAGTCATGACATCATAATAATCGATTTTCATCGAAGTCAAGTTGTTGCAAAACACTAATTTTTCGGGGTTCTGCTTGATTTTTTCAAGAAAAGAATGACATGCCAATTCGTTTCAAATTCCCTACAAAATTGGAGCATTTTGATACTTAGATATTTTGAAACGCCGTAACACAACATTTAAAAAAAACGTGACTTGTCTGTTTTCTTTCAGAGTAGATACTCTTCATATTGATGGGGCTAAAATTCTAAAATAATGGTTTTTGTATTTGTTTATAATGCGTACTACTCTAAAACATTTTCCACAGCGTGAACATGATGTACAGTATACTTGTAAAGAAATTACATCGCTCGCCTTAACTTGGCACCATGCATGATGAAATTTTTTACACGAGTTGTCAAGTTGAGGGTTATGAGGAAAACTTCGTAATAATCAACGAATCGATAAATCAAAACAATAATTTTTCACAAAATATCAGTACAAAAACTCAAGTGTCTGGGTATACTTTTTAAGTGTCTATAGTACTCACCAAATGTACGCCAAGTAAAAAAATAAGAAAAGGTTTTCCTGCATCCGGATCCATTTCGGTTGACGGTTGGAATTTATTAATTCTTCAGGTCTTCAGCACCAAATACACAACTCAAAAAAGGTCCTCGTCAATTTGAATTCAAACTTTAAAGCTAATTAAATCAAACTTGAAGTAAGATCATCCCCGAGTCAACACTCACTGTAAAAACTATATGTAAGTTAGTATAACACTAACAACTTCCTTGTACCAAATACATACAATATGACAAAGACAAGATACTGAAACGATTAATAATTTTAGGTAATCGATGTGTTAGTGTGTGATTCACTTCGCGAACGACCAAGGCAAAATTCACGAACTGCGGAGGTTTTATTAGTTCTCTATTTATCAATCATGAAATCAATCAACATTCAACAATGGTGGAGGTGGACTCATGGACTGGCGGTGGTGCACACAGCAAGAACGAACCCTTTTCCTATAGTAATACCTTTTCCGCTC
Organism: Planococcus citri; assembly: GCF_950023065.1. Lineage (NCBI taxonomy): Eukaryota > Metazoa > Arthropoda > Insecta > Hemiptera > Pseudococcidae > Planococcus > Planococcus citri. Next base: position 11,103,656 of record NC_088678.1, read on the forward strand.
TTCGCTCTTCATCTCACACAGTACCCTACTCACACTTGCCACAATTGTAAGTGTAGTTTCAGTTTCTGGATGATCTAGCGTCTAGCGCGAATCTTACACTTTTACAGCTATCGATGAATACAGCACACGTACACTCTACCACTCCTCACACACACCACTGTGTATTTTTTTTATACTTCTCCGAAAAACGTCTGATTCTCTGTTTTTTTCCTGTCTCGCTGGTCGCAAGCCGCAGCCGCAGTTTGTCCAATTCCGGTGACTAAACATCCACATTCCACTCTTCAGATAAGACGTAGGTATTGTCGAAGTATTTGTGCTTCCTAAAGTAATTTTTGTTCTATCAACTTCATTTTCAGTCACAAATAGGTATTTTGAAAATTAACCTCTTTAGAAAAAATTTTAGTACATATAGTCCGGCATATGACAATAGGAGTAATTGCACCCCCCCCGCCGATCCTCCGGGACAACATTTTTCTTAAAAGAGACATCCTAAGGAATATTTTAATGCAAAGTTGCCAAAAAAAAGTTGGCCTTACTTACAAAATGGCGACCATTTTGATTGACAGGTCAGCCGAAATCGCAGCTTTTGCGTTTTAACATAGGACTTGCACAAACTTTTTCAAACTTTACAAAGGTAGATCGAAAGATCATGCAAAAATTTATCACCTGTCCAAATTTCAAGTGCTAAAGTGCGTTTTTCGATTTTTGGTGAATTTTTGAAAATCGAATTTAGGCCAAAAATGAGAGAAAAAAATCAAAATTTTACCAAATTGACCAAGAAAGCTGAAATTTGGGATATTCCCTATTTTCGACATGCCAAATCGACTGGAAACGGTTTCAACCCGTTTTGAGCAGTTCTGGAGCCTCCAGCAGATTTTTTAAACTCGAAATTCCCACAAAATTCCATCACATTGGAGCTGTAAAGCTAACATTTATTCTAAGAACTAGTTTCAATACGCTACGAAGTACTGCAGGTGAATTTCAAGTCGTTTTGGAGGCTCCAGCGACTTTTTGAAAATTCCTGAAGCCTCCAGCAGATTTTTGAAACTTTAAATTTTCACAAAATTTCGTCAAATAGAGATGGAAAGCTAACATTTACTTTAGACTCCAATTTTAACACCCTCTGAAAACGACTTCTGGTGGATTTCAAGTCATTTTAGAGCCTTCAACGACTTTTTTGAAAATTACTGGAGCCTCCAGTAGATTTTTGAAACTTGAAATTTCCCCAAAATGTTATCAAACCAAGATGGAGAGTCGAAATTCATTCTGCACACTAATTTCAATACGCTACGAAGTTGACTGCTGGTGAATTTCAAGTCTTCTTGGAGCCTCCAGCAACTTTTTGAAAGGTTGTATGACGTTTTTTTGGAAAATTGAAATTTCCTGAAAGTAGCTGGAAGCTTTAAAACCATTTGAAACCACCATGTAGTCTGCGAAGTAAACGTCAGCTTGCAAACTCCATTTGATAAATTAATGTTGGGGAAATTTCAAGTTTCAAAAATCTACTGGAGGCTCCAGTAATTTTCAAAAAAGTCGCTGGAGGCCCTAAAATGACTTGAACCCACCTGAAATCGTCTTCAGAGGGTGTTAAAATTGAAGTGTGGAATAAATTTCAGCTTTCCATCTCCATTTGATGAAATTTTGTGAAAATTTAAAGTTCCAAAAATCTGCTAGAGGCTCCAGTAATTTTCAAAAAATGTCGCTGGTGGCCCTAAAATTACTTGAACCCACCTAAAGTCGTCTTCCGAGGGTGTTAAAATTGGAGTGTAGAGTAAATTTCAGCTTTCCATCTCCATTTGATGAAATTTTATGAAAATTTAAAAAATTCAAAAATCTGATGGAGGTTTCAGGAATTTTTAAAAAGTCGCTGGAGCCTCCAAAACGACTTGAAATTCACCTGCAGTACTTCGTAGCGTATTGAAATTAGTTTTTAGAATGGATTTTAGCTTTACAACTCCAATTTGATGGAGTTTTGTGGGAATTTCGAGTTTCAAAAATCTGCTGGAGGCTCCAGAACTGCTCAAAACGGGTTGAAACCATTTCCAGTCGATTTGGCATGTCGAAAATAGGGAATATCCCAAATTTCAGCTTTCTTGGTCAATTTGGTAAAATTTTGATTTTTTCCCTCATTTTTGGCCTAAATTCGATTTTCAAAAATTCACCAAAAATCGAAAAACGCACTTTAGCACTTGAAATTTGGACAGGTGATAAATTTTTGCATGATCTTTCGATCTACCTTTGTAAAGTTTGAAAAAGTTTGTGCAAGTCCTATGTTAAAACGCAAAATCTGCGATTTCGGCTGACCTGTCAATCAAAATGGCCGCCATTTTGTAAGTAAGGCCAACTTTTTTTTGGCAACTTTGCATTAAAATGTTCCTTAGGATGTCCCCTTTAAGAAAAATGTTCTCCCGGAGGATCGGCGGGGGGGGGGGTGCAATTACTCCTATTGTCATAAATGCCGGACTAATACCCAACTTCTGACTTCACCTATTAAAAATTTCACGTCCTACAATTTTACTTTGCTTGATCAACAAAATCCTTTTTTTCTTTTCTTTTTTTCGCGAGAGTTGGAGAATGCAAAGTTGAAAATAATTGAAATCGGACACATTATCTACTTCATCTGGACTCATATTTTGGATCTCGGAAAGACAAAGTACCGAGAGGTTCCAATTACGAACCCTAAACTGATTGAAACATATTTGTAGCTTGTAGCCGAAGTCCCCACTCCCCAAAACCATCCTCTTACATTTTTTTTTTCAATCAGAGCGAAAATTGAATTCAAAATTCAAAACTTGGGACCATATTTTGTTTCCATTGTCACTTCAACTTTATTGGAAATAACATCTACAGAGAATATAGACTTCGCGAAAAACTGCTTGCTGCACAATATGACTCACAATCAGTCGAATTTTGGAGTTTATCTCACTCCTTCCCTCACCACTCCAACTTACAATAAAAATAAACTATCGCAGCATCATTCAAAAGTGACCTCGTCATCGTTTAAAAATGGGCTAAAACTTCGTGAGAAAATCCCATATTTCAACGCGAAATTTTTCGAGCGTTTTTGAAGAATTTTTAATTTTAGCCCATTTGATCGTGATTTTCAAATTTTGTAAAGATTGAAAAAAATCGTGTGATTTATGTGGTTTAGATATCAGGTTTTTGAAAGCCCTAAAATACGAATAGGTATCAGTATGAACTTTGAAAGCGAATTGGAGTGTCGCATGCGACAAAATCAGGTATCCATTCTTCAAAGAATTTAGCCACAATTTATCGAAATCAATGCGAATACTTTCGACTACACAGTTTTAAAACAAAGTTAAAATGCGCTCATAAATTTACAAGTACCTATATTAAGATTATAAAAATTATAAAATATTGTAATAATATGCTCTAACTCGACTCTCTAAACAATGAAAGGAAGTATACGTACTTACAATCAACTCACAAAACAAATAAAATTATTGAAAAAAGTCAACTAAAATTATTAAGTACCTTTGATATGCATATGGATTGACGAACGAAATCGAAAAAAAAAATGAAAATTGCTTATACGAGTTGATAAAATCGAATTAAAAAAAAAACACATGAGATTCAACTCCAATCTCCTCAAAATGACTTCTAATTTCTTGACAATAAAACTAGGTACAGTATTGAAAAACGAATAGGTACCTACAGAAAATTGCAGTGAAACAATTTAATAAGATTACATGCATTAAGTGAATACTCAAAAAAAAATATTTTAAAAAATAACAAATCAAAACAAAACAAAATAGAAAATCTTCTGCATAATATACGAAATTAAGAACAAATCAATAAAAATCACATTCGTAACAGATTCGACTGCAATCTCTACAAAGCTTGACAATTTTTCGTAACCTCATACCTAATGAATCAATTGGACCCAACTCCACTCACACAAGGCTGAACAGGATATTGAGAATATGGTTGGGAATTGGAATGAAGATGAGTAGACCGTACAGCTTCGGGATAGGGGTAGAGATGAGCTTGAGGTTGGATAAACTGGGCAGCATTGACGGTAGATGGATGGACTTCTCTTTGTTTCAATTCGACGATGCAGATATAAATCACTATCACTGAGAAAGCTTTGAGAACTGAAATAAGAAACCAATAATACATTAACTATATGGAGTGATGATGAAATTTTATCGTATCTATGTAAATATATCTATCAAATAAATGATCGTTTTGTACCTTTTAAATCAGTTTTTAATTATGTTTTATTTTATTCCATTTTAGACAATTTTTTCAATTTTTATTGCATATACGTCGATTTTCTGCGTTTTGCAAAATGATTCTTCTAATGCTGAATTTTGGTAAAATTTTCGTCAGTTTTACGTAATTTTTAATTTTTGTGTTTTTATACCATTTAATCAGTTTTAAACCATTTTTTATTCAATTTTTTTTCTACATTTCGACAAATCTTGTTCGAATTACCTATTGTGGCAAAATTTGAGCAACTTTTGAACGAAGAGAAACTTTTTGATTTTTTTTTTTTTTTTGCAGGAAGCTAGACGTTGACAATTTTGGCAAAAGACATGTCTTTTAACAATTTGGGACAGAAATGTGAAACTTTTTCGAAATTTTTGGCAACGAGGTGAGATTTATTTACAAATTTTTGCTAGAAAAAAAAACGAGAGTTTTGGATAATTTATGGTAAAAAATAGCAACACTTCGACAGTTGAGTGAAAAACAAAACCATTATGAGAAGAAACCTGAAATTTCCAGTATACTTTTTGAATGAATGAATTAAAAAGATGCAAGATTTCGACAATTTTACATGCAGTAAAAACAGGGCTTTCTGACAACTTTTACCAAAAACACAAACTTCTGTCTAATTTTCCCGAAAGAGTGAGATCTTTTGACAATTTTCAGTAAAAATGTGAGACATTATAGACAATTTTTGGTAAAGAAGTTTTCTGTAATTTATACTTGAAAAATGTTAACGTGTTTTCTCAACTAATTATACAAAAAAACACCACTTCCTCGAAATTTTTTGTCGAAAAATGAGATCTTTTCGCAATTTTATGGTGAAAAATGAAACTTTATGAGGATTTTTGAAAGAACAGTAAGATTTTGACAATTCAAGTAGTTTTTGACAAAAAAGAGATTTTTTGACAATTTTAACTCATGACGAGATTTTTCACTATTTTGGCTAAAAAACAACCTTCTGTGAAAAAGTGAAATCTTTTGACGATTTTTAGCAAAAATGTGAGCTATTAGGTTTTGGAAATTTTTGTTAAAGAAGTTTCCTATAATTTTATACATCAAAAATAATGTAAACAAAAAGTAAGTGTTTTCTCAAATTAATGACAAAAAACCAATTTTTCGAAATTTTTTTTTTCGAAAAATGAGAGATCTTTTTGCAATTTTTTGGTAGAAAACGAAATGTTTGGGCAAACAGTACCTACCTAATGCTTTTGACAATAAATTTTTTTAAAAAAAAAAACAAGGTTTTTTAGCAATTTTTGGAGAAAAGAAAGACTTTTGACATTTAAAAAAAATTTTTAAGTTTTTTTGAAAAAAAATGTTGAGCAGTTTATGACAAAAAGGAGAAATTCAGCACAAAGCAGGTCTTTTCAGTATTTTTCAGAAAATATTGAGACTTACAATTGGAAATTTTTGGTAAAAAAATATGAAAATTATGGGCAACTTTTAACAAAAAGCCAGTAGTTTGGCAATTATTGGCAAAAAAGTTAAACTTTTGCACAATTCTACCTATATAAAAAGAGGGATATTTAATTTCATTAAACGAAAGTTTTGGAAATTTTTAGTAGAAAGGCAAAATTTTATGGCAAGTTATTCAAAAAAAAAGTGAGGATTTTTGAGACATTCTGCAAAAAGCGAAATTTTTCAGCGATTTTTGGAATTAAATGAGATATTAAAAACATTTTTTTATTTTTTTTTTTCTCAAAAAACTAAACCAAGATTTGGAAAAATAGAATTCTTGGAATTTTTTCAAAAAAAGTAACTTTTATAGTTATCAAAATTTAGGAAAAGTAACCAAAAGTTACTAAGTATAAATGACGTTAAAACAATCGCATTAAAATTATTCAAAATTTATTTTTAAAAAAAAAGCTCGTAATAAAAGAGCACATGCCCGTAAAATCAATTAAACAGCAAAATTTTGCCAAGGTAAAAAATCGTCGAAATAAAAAAAAAGGATCCAAAAAAAACAACACACTAAAGAAATTATTAGTTAATTAAGTATTAGAAACTGATGAAATTTTGGCAAATTTTATCACCGCTTCAGATGGTCACGAAAATATGTTGGAAATATTCGAATAAGTAAATTATTTCGGTAATTTTCAAAATCAGTCGAAAATTGAAAAAACCCCAACACCAAAACCTCTTTTGCTATTTGAACAAAATTTCGATTCTAACGCAACCAATCAAGGACTCGTAAACGTATAATTCTTGAAAATTACTTACTCAGAATCAATGCGAATACCAAGTCCAAACCGTACAGAGTATTCGAATACTCGATACGAATTTTCTGAAACTCATGCTCCGGTTTTGCTGTCGTCGTACTCGAGTATTCTGAGTGCTGAACTTCGATGACCGTCTTACGAAAAACCTTGTTCACGCTATCTAAGACCTCCTTGTTGATTGCCAAAATACGAAGAAAGTCCTCTAAACCATTTGAGGTTTCCGTTTCTTCTTCATCGTAATACTCGTCATTGCTATCTGGGGATTCCTCCTCATCGTCTTCGATGACCGAATTAAAAATACGCTTCTTCCAGTTATCTGATAATTCCTCCTCGTTTTGGATTGTCGAATTACGATCAAATTCCTCAAGGCTATCTGAGGTTTCTTCTTCGTCGTAAAACTGGTCATTGTTTTCTGAGGATTCCTCTTCGTCTTCAATGGCCGCTTTGGCTTTAAGCAAAAGCTTTTTCCATCTATTTGATAATTTCTCCTTATTGTTTCGGATTGTAAAATTACGATGAGAAAACTTCTCGAGGATATCTGAGGATCTCTGTTTGTAAAACTCGTGATTATTGCTATCTGAGGATTCCTCCTTGTCTTGGATGACCGCATTAGGAATAAACTTTTTCCAGCTATCTAATTCCTGCTTGTTTTGGATTGTCAAATTACGAATAAACTCGTCGAGGCTATCTGAGGATTTCTCTTTGTGTAACTCGTGATTGCTATCTGGGGATTTCTTCTTGTCTTCGATTGCTCGGATACGAGAAAACTGCTCAAAGCTGGTAATATTTTCACAGTTCAACGAAATCAACGCATAAATGTAGTAGAACATTTCCAGGAGTACAAATACCGCGCAAATGTATAATAAGGGACTGGAAGGTTTTCTCTGAAAGCGAAATGGAAAAAATGAGCAACATTGTCAGGTATCTAGGTATGATATAAAAAAACTAATAAGTAATTAATTAAAAGTAGTTTCCAAGTACCTATACAAAAATTTCACAAACTCACCTTAATGATCGTTATAGTAGCAGCAAAGAATACCAAAATTTGTACCACTCGAATCGACATGCGTGCTACGACTACGTAAATATTGGAAGCCATGGAATATCCTAAATAGAAAACAAAATTTTACTGCTGGTGGTCGCTCTGGTACCTATTTTACTGAATAGTCCGGCATATGACAATAGGAGTAATTGCACGCCCCCCGCCGATCCACCGGGACAACTTTTTTCTTAAAGGGGACATCCTAAGGAACATTTTAAAGCAAACTTGACCCCAAAAAAGTTGGCCTTACTTACAAAATGGAGGCCATTTTGATTGACAGGTCAGCCGAAATCGCAGATTTTGCGTTTCAACATAGGACTTGCACGAAATTTTTCAAACCTTACAAAGGTAGATCGAAAGATCATGCAAAAATTTATCACCTGTCAAAATTTCAAGTGCTCAAGTGCGTTTTTCGATTTTTGGTGAATTTTTGAAAATCGAATTTGGACCAAAAATGAGGGAAAAAATCAAAATTTCACCAAATTGACCAAGAAAGCTGAAATTTGGGATATATCCTATTTTCAACATGCCAAATCGATTGAAAACGGTTTCAACCCGTTTTGAGCAGTTCCGGAGCCTCCAGCAGATTTTTGAAACTCGAAATTCCCACAAAATTCCATCACATTGGAGCTGTAAAGCTAACATTTATTCTAAAAACTGATTTCAACAAGCTACGAAGTACTGCAGGTGAATTTCAAGTCGTTTTGGAGCCTCCAGCGGCTTATTGAAAATTCCTGAAGACTCCTGCAGATTTTTGAAACTTTGAATTTTCACAAAATTTCATCAAATGGAGATAGAAAGCTGAAATTTACTCTACACTCCAATTTTAACACCCTCTGAAGACGACTTCAGGCGGGTTCAAGTCATTTTAGGGCCTCCAGCGACTTTTTGAAAATTCCTGAATACTCCTGCAGATTTTTGAAACTTGAAATTTCCCCAAAATTTCATCAAACTGAGGTGGAGAATCGAAATTCATTCTGCAAACTAATTTCAATACGCTACGAAGTGGACTGCCGGTGGATTTCAAGTCGTTTTGGAGCCTCCAGCGACTTTTTGAAAGGTTGTATGACATTTTTTTTGGAAAATTGAAATTTTCTAGAAGTAGCTGGAAGCTTCAAAACCATTTGAAACCACCATGTAGTCTGCGAAGTAAATTTCAGCTTGCCAACTCCATTTGATAAATTAATTTTGGGGAAATTTCAAGTTTCAAAAATCTACTGGAGGCTCCAGTAATTTTCAAAAAAGTCGCTGGAGGCTCTAAAATGACTTGAACCCACCTGAAGTCGTCTTCAGAGGGTGTTAAAATTGGAGTGTAGAGTAAATTTCAGCTTTCTATCTCCATTTGATGAAATTTTGTGAAAATTCAAAGTTTCAAAAATTTGCTGGAGGCTCCAGTAATTTTCAAAAAAGTGGCTGGAGGTCCTAAAATGACTTGAACCTACCTGAAGTCGTTTTCAGAGGGTGTTAAAATTGGAGTATAGAGTAAATTTTACCTTTCCATCTCCATTTGATGAAATCTTGTGTAAATTTAAAGTTTCAAAAATCTGCAGGAGGCTTCAGGAATTTTCAAAAAAACGCTGGAGGCTCCAAAACGACTTTAAATTCACCTGCAGTACTTCGTAGCGTATTTTAAATCAGTTCTTAGAATAAATGTTAGCTTTACAGCTCCAATGTGATGGAATTTTGTGGGAATTTCGAGTTTAAAAAATCTGCTGGAGGCTCCAGAACTTCTCAAAACGGGTTGAAACCGTTTTCAATCGATTTGTCATGTTGAAAATAGGGTATATCCCAAATTTCAGCTTTCTTGGTCAATTTGGTGAAATTTTGATTTTTTCCCTCATTTTTGGCCTAAATTGGATTTTCAAATATTCACCAAAAATCGAAAAACGCACTTAAGCACTTGAAATTTTGACAGGTGATAAATTTTTGCATGATCTTTCGATCTACCTTTGTAAAGTTTGAAAAATTTCGTGCAGGTCCTATGTTGAAACGCAAAATCTGCGATTTCGGCTGACCTGTCAATCAAAATGACCGCCATTTTGTAAGTAAGGCCAACTTTTTTTGAGGCAAGTTTGCTTTAAAATGTTCCTTAGGATGTCCCCTTTAAGAAAAAAGTTGTCCCGGAGGATCGGCGGGAGGGGAGGGGGTGCAATTACTCCTATTGTCATATGCCGGACTAGAAGTTTTGTGACAAATTTTAGTTGAAAAAAAAAATCATCTTGGTACTCACCTAAGAGATAAGAGTAAATCGGGTCATTTTTCGAAGTTGTACTAAGCCACGACTCCAATAAATCAACGATCTATTGAAAAAACAACAAAAATTAGTAATTGCTCATTTGGATTGATCAGGTAGGTACGAGCTTAAAATAACATCGTGTATGTAGGATAATAAGACGATCAAGATGAATTCAAATTAGTAATTTCTCATTTTCAAATTCATTTGTTTACATTTGGCTACGGTATTATCAAGTCCTCGTCCTCTGTACTTATCTAATAAATGTATTTCTCGACAAAATATACCTATAGGTACACATAGGCTATTAAAAAAAACAAAAGTATCGTCAGTAGGTAGAGGTACTCACCAAATTAACGTACAGCAAGACATAAACAACAATCAGTAAAGTTTTTCCGCAACAATCTTTCCTCATTGCACGAGCCATTCTTCGAAATTGGAATTTATACCCACAACAGCACAAGCACCCAAAACGCGAACGTTGGACCGGTAATCGTACACCAAAGTTGTACAGGTAATTTAATTAAAATATTCTCACTTTTTGTCAAAAAAACGATCAACTTTCAAAATGCTTAAACGTTATCGCCAAGTACTCGCACGACACACTTATTGATCCGTTCAGATCAGAATGAACAAGGAGAATGAGGCGATTGAATTGACGAGACAACGTATCAGACGTAACTGCAGGTTAGGACTTGCACAATGATAGACGATAGTTGACTGATCTTCGGGTAAGGGAGGGTAAATCTTTATCGGTGTAGTACGGTGAGTCGTAATTTTGCAGCCCATTGAGAATAGTTTCAAAAATATTTGCCAATAATTTCAAAAGTTCAAAGCTGTGGTTTTTTTAAAACACGATTTTCAAAACCTCAGGTACCTAGATCTACTAAGTTTTGTAGCGATAATTTAAAAAAGGAGTAAGGAAGCATTGTTAGGGTAGGTTAGATACCTAGGTATATGTATTCAGTTATTCACAACAATGAACTTTTCGTGATGAGACTCACAAAACTATTGAGGAGGAGGTGCGAGTAGGGAGACCCAAATTCTGGACAAAATGTAAAAAATGTTGAATGTGGTATGGCTTGAATAAGTACATGAATAGCTATCAACTTATTTTTTTGATTCAACTTCTCTTCACCATAATATAGCCTCCAACGACTTTAAAAATTTCTAAGAAATCAAAAAAATGTAAAGTGGAATTTTAAAATACCTTAACAGGTCTCCAGTCTCCACTTTCAAGAAAAATAATCGTTTGAAGAATTATTCAGAGGGGTCATTCCATGTTAATTCTAATTCGACCAACGTTTTTCAGTCATGTCTTTCGATTTAGCTAAAAAAAATTTCACAATATCTACCCACCCAATAAGTAAGAATCCCACAATTAGTTTGGTCCCAAACCCCTCGAGGGGTGGGTGGGGGCCGGAGGCTTCCATTATTTTTACATTGTCTAGAGATGATACTCAACTTCAACAGCGCATTCCTCCAAAGCTATGATACTTTGATTAAAACTGATTTCACAGTTCAAAAGAGCATTGCGTTTCAAACTTTTCAAGCATTTTGAAATTTTCAAAAGTTGAAAGTTGAACTTTCAAATTGAGAGTTCAAATTTTAAAATTGCGTTGTAAGTGGGAGCTACCAATTAAAATTCTGAAAAAATTTCCATAGATGTACCTTTAGATGTTTTTTTGAAATACTTAATTTTCAAGATGGGATCTTTTAATGGAGGAGGAGCACCCCCTCCCCAGAATTGGGCAAAACTTTCAAAAAAATCTGGGGCAATGTGATATATCGATTTGTATGTTTTTGGTAACGATGAACACGAAAATGATGTCAGATTATTGATTGGACCCCATCCACGGCCCCCAGCACCTCCTCAAAGGGGCTAAAAGGCAAAAAAATGGTTTCATTCGTGTGACTGACGCATGAAATTGAAATAGTATGTTTTCGATATCGCTGAACACGAATATGACGTCATATTTTTTATTGGACTGAATGAAACAAATATTGTGGACTTTTACCCCCTTTGGGGAGGTTCTGAGGGCCGTGGATGGTATCGAAACAAAAATCTGACGTCATATTCGTGTTCAGCGTTCCCAAAAACATACTATTTCATGTGTCACACGAACAAAACACTTTTTTGAATTTTCTCCCCAGCTGGGGAGCAGCTGGGGGCCGTGGATAGGGTCTAATCGAAAAGCTGACGTCATATTTGTGTTCAGCGTTACCAAAAACATACAATTCGATATATCACATGTCCCAGATTTTTTTTTGATAGTTTTTCCCGATTTTGGGGGAGGGGGTGCTCCCCTTCCATTAGAAGATCCCATCTAGATAATTGAATATTTCGAAAAAACATCATAAGGTACAACTATGGAAATTTTTTCAGAATTTTAGTTGGTAGCTTCGACTTACAGCGCCATTTTGAAATTCAACTTTCAACTATTGAAAATTTCAAAATGCTTGAAAAGTTTGAAATGCAACGTCCTTTTGAACTGTGAAATCAGTTTTGACCAAAGTATCATAGCTTTGGAGTAATGCGCTGCTGAAGTTGCAGAGTACCTCGAGACAATGTGAAAATAATGGAAGCTCCTCCACCCACCACCCCTGAGGGGGCTGGGACCGAACTGATTGCGGGTTTCTTATTTATTGGGTGGGTAGATATTGTAAAAAAAATCAGCGAAATCGAAAGACACAACTTTCAAAATACCATTTTGGTCGAATTTACATGGAATGACCCAGAGGTCAAATAAACTCATTGACTAGTTGCCAAAGTCGTGACTCACAATCAGTCGAATTTACTTCTTCTTTCAGTTATAGCAATAGAATTTTGAAAGCCAATGATGGCGTCTCAGCATGCGATGAATCGAAAAAACAATAAGCTGAAATTCGTATTCGGCGCTAAACCACAAGGACCTACCTACGAGATCATCGAAAAGCAAGCTGAGATTCGAATACGGAACTCTCAAATACCTAATAAACCATTGTCACGCGATTTTTTCAATATTTGCAAAATTTGGGAACCAATTGGGGGAGGATGGAGCTTTGGAGAGTTCAATTCGAAAAACTGAGTTAATATTCGTATTCATGTGCTCTCGAAAACATATAAAATGATACATCAAACAATATTTTGATATTTTTGTTGCGTTTTGACCAAATGTTTTGGACTCCGTTACTTCTCCATGGTTTTACAAATCCTATAATAAAAAGTTCATAGTTGTAAATATTATGAAAATGTACGATTCGTGAATTTTTTCAAAATTTTCAAATCAAGTTTACATATCAAAATATTGGAAACGTTTTAAAAATTGAGCCCTTGAAAAATCTCAACTTTGAAATTCCTGACGAATATTTTTCAAACTAGTCTTATTGTCTATTCCTCCAAGAATTTAGGCACAATTTTTCAAAAAATGTTGCGAATACTTTCAGCTTCACAGTTTCAAAATTCAAAACAAGAGTTACAAATGTACTCACTGATTTACATGTATACCTATTAAAATATTGTAATATGCTCTACCTAACTTCATTCTTCAAACAACGAGAGGAAGTAGGTATCTACCTACATTCAACTCACAAAGCAAATAAAATTATTGAATTGAGTCTACTGAAAATTACTTTGGATAATATATAGATTGAATGAAATCGAAAAAAAAAAAATGAAAATTGTTTATAAGTTATATTATGAGACGATAAAAACGAATCAGAAAAGCACATTTCTTGAAAATACAACTACCTGGGTATTGAAAAATGTATAACAAAAATGACCTACAATGAAACAACACGTAATAAATTATAGATTGCATTAATTGAGAATGCAGGCACTTACACGAAAAAAAAAATGTAAAATATCTTCTGCATACTATACCTACGACATTAACAACAAAAATCAAAATAAACATTACATTTGTAGAGATTCAACTGCTAAAAAGCTCGAAAATCACATTTTTATGATCGAGAATAGTAATTTAACCAAACAATACCTATCTGCGTAAAGATTCAACCACAATTATTACAAAACCAGACACCTATGTACATATATTTACCTACTCCTGAAGAATGACGAATCATTTGAATTCAACTATTGTGACTATACGAAGGGATACCAGATCCGGAAGATGGTCCCAGAATTCCTTTTAGGCTGAACAGGATATTGTGGATGGATAACAGCGGACTGAGGAGCATTTAAAGTAGGTGCAGCTGCAGATATATTCCCTTCAGGTTGAACAGGATATAGAGGATGGGTGCGAGTCAAGAAGACATCATTCAAAGCAAGTGCTGATACATCCCCTTCTTCACAATGGACGTCTCGCTGAGTGGCTGGTAGTTCTCCATTGCAGCAATAAATTAATAATCCGGACATTATATGTATACCTGAAAGTAAATTCAGACAACAACATTACAATGGTGAGTAATGATTATAACCAGGAACATTGCAAGAGTAGTAACAGAGTGTCTACTGTCTACTGAAATCCACGAGAGCTACCTTCGAGCTTTTTCGCGCCTTTTTCGTACTCCCAAAATGAAATTTTGTACGGCGTCAATGTCGTCAAATTTACACATATTTAACCTCCCTCCCCCCATCACGTCTTCTCGCCCCTCTCCACCAATTTCATTCAAAAGAACGAAAGAATTGTGGAAAAAATTTCACGCAACCTATAACAAGGGTTGTACAGATCATTGAAATCCAGAGTCAAGACATTTTTAGACTAGGTATATTTACTTTTTTGAATTAAAAAAAATTCGATTTGCAAAATTTTAATTTCTCTCCTTGCTCCAGATTTTGTAAAACTACTCAAGTATCTCATTGTTTTTGAACAAGCATTTTTCAAAAACTTTGAATAAAAGTCAAGTTTCCCAATCGAAGAGAGAGCAAAAGAAAACTTGTGATTTGAAACAGTTTTTTCTGTACACGATACTTTCTTGAACCAATCTAAGCGAAATGGCCCTGTTCCCAGATTTGGACAATTATGATGGATTATATTTGGATATCTCCAATGAGAATTTTTTAAGAATCTATATTCTAAGAGGAACGCGATTTTTATGCATAATTTTAAGACGTTGCAAAATCTAAAACCTTTGTTGATGTTCTTTAAGAATATAGGTACGAAATACTTACATACCTATCTTCGTGAAGCACAAACGACTCAGCTTGTATTTGTCTTTACGCGATATTTCAATTTCTGTCTCGCTAAAATTTAGTTCATAAGTCGTTTTGTCTTCACGCGATTCTTCAATTTCTGTCTCGCTAAAATTTAGTTCATAAGTCGTTTCGTCTTCACGCGATTCTTCAATTTCTGTCTCGCTAAAATTTAGTTCATAAGCCGTACGAATCGTGAGTAATATGTCCAAGAATATACATATCTCACAAATTATTAACAAGGAACTGGGAAGCTTTGCCCGAATCTGAAAACGAGCAAAAAGATTACCAATGGTTGAAATATCAAATCTACGATTATCTCAAGTCTTGTGCGATAATAACATCACAACAAACTCACTTTTTTAACCCACATAACAGCGACCAAAAAGATCACAAATTGTACGAAATCGAATCCCATAATTATATAATAGACTAACATAGTATCAGCACCTAAACAAAAACAACAAATTAACATTAACTGTTCGCTCGCGTACCATCATTCTTCTTAGTCTTGATCACAAGTTCTCACGAACAAATCATACTCACCTACGAAGTGGGCAATATCCGGAGTATTGAGCCAATGAAATACATGCGTCATCAGGTTTTTAACCGCGATAGTAGCCTAAGTATTGGAAAAGAAACAAAAAAAAATCATTTTAATGGACACTAACTACCTACTCGATTTTACTCAAACTTCATCGAGTATCAAAAAGAATGGCTCGTGAGATGAATTATATAAAATTATTTTTAAAAAACCTCAAATTCAAATTTTACTCTCGAGACATAGGTAGATACTTTTTTACATCATAGACCAATGGCAACTGTAATTTAGGGGCATTGGTATAAATTTCATTTTATGATAGAAAAAATGAAATATGGTGTGTGATGTAGGTATTACGACTTCAAAAGGAATTTTTTGGGCACGAGAATCAATTGTCAAACTTCACAAGAAGGCTGAAGGGCCCATGAAGATTCGGCTCTTTATTTTTCAAAATTTAATTACCTATATGATCGCCTCTCCATAAACATTTTTATACTAGCTCAGTTCAAAAATGTCATTAATTTCTCAAGAAAAGAGAAGGGATGGGCGAGGCAGAATTTTACATTAGAATTTTTCACGTTTCCAATGTCTTCAAACATCTAACGATTTTTTTCAAGCAAACGCGGATGCCAAAAATAAAGTACATAATACCTATTACCTACGAATTGAAAAGTTTAATGGAAAATTTGAACGAAATTTGGGGGGGGGGAATAAAATATAACTACCTAACAATACATCGAAATAAAACAGCAAGTTTCAAAGTAAAATAAGTAGGTAAGAGATAAAATAGATAACACTTGAAATTTTTAGCAATTTTTGGCAAGAAATGAAACTTTGACTATTTTTACAAAAAACGAACTTTTTTGCTACGTTTGGCAGAAAACCAGACTCGGTCATTTTCAGACAAAGAGAACGCTGAAAAGGCAGAGTGATCAGCTAGAAAAGGATGGAAAAAATGAGTATCTAGGTGTTTTCAAAATGGAGCCAAGATTTGAAAAAAATACATGCTTTTATTTCAATAGGTACCTATCATAATATCATTCTATCTCACGAAATGCAGGTCACTTGCGTTGATACATTCAACTGTCCGAGTGGCCGCCGCGTCGCGGAAAGAGGGAGTCCTGAGGAACATTTACAGCCCTTGTCCTCAAAAAAAAGTCGCCCTACTTACAAAATGGTGGCCATTTTGATTGACAGGTCAGCCGACGACGCGACAGCCGAAATTGCAGATTTTGCGTTCCAACTCCTATACAGGAGTTGCACAAAATTTTTCAAAACGTACAACTGTAGTTAAAAAGATCAGGCAAAAAGTCACCACTTGTCAAAATTACAAGTGCTAAAGTTCCTTTTTCGATTTTTGGTGAATTTTTTGAAAATCAAATTCAGGCAAAAATGAGGCGAAAAAATCAAAATTTGACCAAATCGACCAAGAAAGCTGCAATTTGGGATATACCCTATTTTCAGCATGCCAAAACGATTGGAAACTGTTTCAACCCGTTTTGAGCCGTTCTGGAGCCTCCAGCAGATTTTTGAAACTCGAAATTTCTACAAAATTTCATCAAATGGAGTTGGAAAGCCAAAATTCATTCTGCAAACGAATTTCAATGCGCTACGAAGTTAACTACAGGTGGGTTTTAAGTCGTTTTGGAGCCTCCAGTACATTTTTGAAACTTGAAATTTCCCCAAAATTTCATCAAAAGGAGATGGAAAGCCAAAATTCATTCTGCGAACTCAAAAAGTTGTTGCAAAACACTAATTTTTCGGATTTTTGCTTGATTTTTTGACGAAAAGAATGACATGTCAACTCAATAACTGGCTTATCGCTGTATTTTTCTCCTACTATGCCTCGAGTTACGTGTTTGTGGGATGTCTGACTCTTCATATTGATGGGGCTAAATTCCAAACTAAAATGATGGTTTTTGTTTAGTTTTAGTGAAGGTTTTAATGCCTACCTACGTCTACGCATTAATAATAAATGCAAAATATGTTTATCTACTACTGTAAATGTAAAACATTTTCTCACTAGTAAAGATTACATCGCTCACCTTAACTTGGCACCATTGATGTAATTTTTTACATGATTTGTCAAGTTATAAGGTTAATGACGATCAAAACTTCGCAATTATCACTTATCACAATTATCAACGAATCGATAAAACAATAATTTTTCACAAATTAATACGAGTACAAAAACCCCAAGTGTCTGGGTACACTCAACACTGTCTACGGTACTCACCAAATGTCCCCAAAGTAACCAAATAGGAAAAGGTTTATCTTCAAGTTTATCCGGATCCATTTCGGTTGACTGTTGGAATTTAAGTATTATAATTTATAACAGCAGCAACAAAAACACAAACTCAAAAAAGGTCCACGTCAATTTCAATTCAAACTTTAAAGCTAATAATTAAATCAAACTTGAAGTAAAATTACCCCCGAGTCAACACTCACTGCACTGCAACAAGACGTAACAAGTGAACAACTTGCATGTACCAACCTCATACAATATACAATACAAAATGCTGAAACGATTAATCCATATCATATTCGATTTCACATTCGTAGCTATAAGTAGGTAACTAGACGCACGTGAATTCGTCTACAGATTTTATCTGACACGAGCAATTTTAATACTATAAAGTATATATTTTTATAAAATAATATAGATAATAAAAACAATTCGAATAAGTATTAAAATATTCGCTATCGTCGTCAGTTTTATACTTTTTAATATCGTGGCTGTACGCTGCACCGCTCCCTCCCACTACAGTATACAGCACACGTAGCGTCACACCACTGTGTATTTTTATACATTTCTCCGAAAAACGTCCGTTTCTATGTTTTTCCCCTATCTCGCTGGCCGCAGTTTGTCCAATTTCAATAGATGACTAAACATCCACATTCCACTCTTAAGATGAGACGTATTTATTGTCGATTTGTCGAAGTACCTACAACTACATATATATGTGCATATTTGTGCTTCCTTAAGTAATTTTAGTGCTTACCTGCCCATATTATGTAGTTATACTTGGAGTTAGTTCCAAAATCCATCAACTTCATCCTCAGTCACAAATACTTTGAAAATTAATCTCTTTAGAAAAAATCTAAGTACCGAACTTCTGACTTCATCTATTAAAAATTTCACGTTCTACATTTTACTCCATTTTTTTATAGGCACTTATTGTTCGATCAAAAAAATATTTTTTTTTCTTTTTCCCCAAGAATGGGAAATGCGATGTTGAATGTAATTAAAAACGGACACATACCCACTTCATCTTGACTCATATTTTGAGTCTCGTAATGGCAAAGTACCTACCCAGTAATTTAGAAGTTAATTTCATCAAATATCTTACTGGAGACCAGAATAACGTGTGATTGATCAAAAATCGTAACTTACTTACAGGACCAATTATTTTTTGTTTATGGGCAGCTGAAATTTTTTAAAAACCACCTTCACATACAAGTAGTTCCCCATATTTTGTTAATAAAAAAATTTTAAAAAAAAGAGTAAAATTTGCGTCTGTTGACTGACGATGAGTGACCGAGAATTTCCAAGTAGGTAGGTATAGCAAAATACTCATGTCACTAAACAAATAAACTCATTGATTTGTGGCCAAAGTCCACAAAACCATCCTTAATGAATTTTTTCAGTCGAAGCAAAAATTGAATTCAAAATTTCATACCCGAAACCATTTTTCTCCATCGTCGGTCTAAGATTCCTTAAAATAAAATCTTCAAAACTAGTTTTATTACGATACCTTCAATATCATAGGTATTTATTCCTCCAAGACTTTACGCACAATTTTTCGAAAACGTTGTGAATACTTTCGAGTAGGTACACTGTTTCAAAACAAAAGTTACAATGTGCTCACGGATTTGCAATATATTATATTCAGTATAAAATTGTAATATCTAACTTGACTCTTCAAACTCACAAAGCAAAATGCAATTATTGAAAAAAGTCAACTAAAACCATTATACCTTCGATACATGGAGTCAACGAAATCGAAAAAAAAAAATGAAAATTGCTCACAGTTACATATGAGATGATAAAAATGAATAATAATAATAAAAAAAAAAAAAAAAAAACACACATACATTAAGAAGTTCAACTGCAATCTGCACAAAATTAGATACTTCCAATTTCTTGACAATAAAACTAGGTAGGTACCCATTGAAAAATATATACCTAATGAAAATTATAATGAAACAATCTAATAAAATTATATGCATTAAGTACGAGATAGGTACGTACTTAAATATTATTTGCATAAAAACAAAAATTATAATGAAAATTAAAAAAAAAAAATAGAAAATCTTCTGCACACTCGTACGAAATTAAGACCAAAATCAATACAAAATAACATTCGTAGATTCACGAATAATCAATTAATTGGACCCAACTCCATTCACCGAAGGTTGAGCAGGATACAGAGGACTTGGTTGAGAATTGGGATGAAGCTGAGTACACTGTACACCTGCTGGATAGAGATGAACATGAGGATAAGATTGGATGAACTGGGCAGCATTAAAGGCAGGTGGAGGTGCGGTTACATTCTTTTCTACATTACGATGGGAATCTTGCTGAGCACGTGGTAAATCGTTAGAAGTTATTTGATTCAATTGAACGATGGAGTTGTAAATCACCAGCGCTGAGTAAGCTTTAAAAACTGAAATAAGAAACCAATATAGAGTGACTAAGATGATATAATATACATTCCTACGTATCTACTACATTACATATGTGATGATGAAATTTTATCGTATCTATAGTAAGCCCAAGTATCTATTGAATTACCTAATGATCGTTTTATACCTTTTAAATCAGTTTTTAATCATTTTTTATTTTATTCTATTTTAGCCAATTTTTTCAATTCTTATAGGAAATTTATCGATTTTCTGTACTTTGAAATGATTCTTCTAGAACGCTGAATTTTGGTAAAATTGCCGTCGGTCTTATGTAACTTTTAAAGATTTTAATAGGATGTCTGTGTTTTTATACCATTTAACCAGTTTCAAATGCAGAAAAAAAATACACACTTTTTTGGCTATTTTCAACAAAAAGCCAAAAGGCTGGACCTTTTGTTACTTTCTGGCAAAATTTGAGCAACTTTTGGATTTTTTGCAGAAAGCTAGACGTCGACAATTTTGGCAGAAGACATATTGTCTCTCAACAATTTTGGACAGAAATGTGAAACTTTTTCGAGATTTTCGTCATGAAAGTGAGCTATTTATTGGCAAGTTTTTAATAGAAAGAAAGCGAGAGTTTTGGGTGATTTGTGGTAAAAAAAAAGGCAGGACTTCGACAATTTAGTAAAAAACAAAACCATTTGAGAAGAAATTTGAAATTTCTCGCATTTTTTGAATAAATGAATGAAATATTTTGTTAATTTTATAGGTATGCGGTGGAAAGCAGGACTTTTTGGCAACTTCTGAACAAAAAAAAAATTCTATTAGAGATCATTTGACACTTTTTAGCAAACATGTGAGGCATTATTGGAAACTTTTGGCAAAGAAGTTTTCTGTAATTTTGTACTTCAAAAATAATGCTAACAAAAAGCAAGTGAAGAGTGATATTCCAAAACTCGCTTTGTCCATTTTCACAACTTTTCAGGAGAGAGGAAAAACAGTTTCCCTTTAAACGGGTAAATTGGCTTTTTAGGCGAGTTTAACACTTTATTTGGGTGGATTTATGATGTAGGAGTGTAGGACGTAGGTATACATTTCATCCACTAAATACTGCTGAAAAAAATTTCAATAAAAATGAACAAAGCGCGTTTTGGAACATTATTTTTTTTTAAATTTTTATTGAATTGGCTATTTAGGTGAGTTTAACACCTCATTTTGGTAGGTTGATGATGTAGGAATGTGAGTTAATACTTCATCTACCAGGTACCACTGAAAACCCAACTTTGATAAAAATGGACAAAGCGAGTTTTGGAATATCACTCTTCAAGTATTTTCTCAATTAATGCCAAAAAAAAAAACAACTTTCTCGAAATTTTTGTTAAAGAATGAGATTTTTTCGCTGTTTTTTGGTAAAAAAACGAAACTTTTTGGAAATTTTTGGGCAAACAGTGAAATTTCTACGATTTTGTTCACCAAAAAAGGACAAAGCTTTATAGAAATTTTTGAGGGGAAAAGCGACACTTTTTGGCATTTTTTCCAAAAAAATATCTTTTTTAACATTTTTTGCAAAAAATTGAAAATGTTGAACAATTTTTAGCAAAAACGAGATTTTTTGACAATTTTGACTTATGACGAGATTTTTTTCTATTTTTGGTCAAAAAACAACCTCCTGTGAAAAAGTGAGATCTTTTGACGATTTTTAACAAAAATATGAAGCATTAAAGGAAATTTTTGGTAAAGAAGTTTTCTATAATTTATACTTCAAAAATAATGTTAACAAAAAGCAAGTGTTTCTCAATTAATGACAAAAAACCACTTTCTCGAAATTTTTAATTTTTCATTGTCGAAGAATGATATCTTTTTGCAATTTTTTGGTAGAAAATGAAACTTTTTGAGCAAACAGTAAGATCTTGACAATTTTTTTACGTACCAAGAAAACGAGTTTTTTTTTAGCAATTTTTGGGAATAAAAGCGAGACTTTTGGCATTTAAAAAAAGAAATGAACTTTTTAAAAAAAAGTTTCAAAATGTTGAGCAATTTTTGACGAAAATTTTGACTTACGATGAGATTAGTAGTCATTTTTGGCTAAAAAGCAACCTTTTGTCAAATTTAGTAAAAGGCAGGTAGGTCTTTTCAGAGACTTAAAATTACGTACCTAAGTAGAAATTTTTAATGGGCAATTTTGACATAAAGCAGGTAGGTAGTTTGGCAATTATTGACAAAAAAGTTGAACTTTTGCACAACTTTTAGTAGAAAGGGGAAATTTTATGGCAACTTATTAAAAAAAAGTAAGAATTTTTGAAACATTTTGCAAAAAGCGTAATTTTTTAGAGATTTTTGGAACCAAACAAGTTTTAAAAAAAAAATCAGACCAAGATTTGGAAAAATTGAATTCTTGAAATTTTTTCAAAAAAAAAGTATCTTTAGTTTACAAATTTTGAGAAACTATCAATTAAACAACAAAATTTTGCCAAGGTAAAAAATCGTCGAAATGTAAAAAAAGAAGTCAAAAAAGAATCATTGCAAAATGAAGTTATTAAAAACTGATGAAATGTTGACAGAATTTATCACCGCTTCGATGGTCACGAAAATATGTTGGCAATATTCTAATAAATTATTTCGATAATTTCAAAAATCCGTCAAAAATTAAAAAAATCGACTCCAAAAGCTATTCAGAGATTCAAATGGATAAAATTTCGATTCGAACGCGGTCAACGGGTCGTAAAAGTTGTCTTCAACTTCAGCATTGGCAAATTTTTTCACTGAGGAATAAATTTAGATAAATCTAAGTACAGAATTTGTGAAAATTACTCACTCAGAATCAAACCGAATGCCAAGTCCAAACCGTACAGAGTATTCGAATACTCAATACGAATTTTGTGTAACTGGTCCTCCGGATTTGCTGTCGTCGTACTCGAGTATTCTGAGCGCTGAAGTGGATCTGATTCTTCAGAGTATTCCTCCTTGTTTCCGATCATCGCCTTATGAATCGCCGTACGAATAATAAACTCCTTCATGGTATCTTTGAATTCCTCCTTGTTTTTGATCGTCAACATACGATTATGAAAAAACTCCTCCGGGCTTTCTGAGAATAATTCATCGTCGTAAAACTCGTCATTGCTGTCTGGGTATTCCTCCTTGTCTTCGATTGTCACCATACCTTGAGAAAAGTCCTCATAGCTGGTGATATTTGCACAATTTAATTCGATCAACGCGTAAATGTAGTAGAACATTTCCAGCAGTACAAATACCACGCAAATTATTAATAAGGGACTGGAAGGTTTTCTCTGAAAGCGAAATGGAAAAAATTAGCAACATTGCAAGGTATCTATGATAAGCTATAATAAGAATAATAATTAAATAAAAGCAGTTTCTAAGTATACGAAAATTTCACAAAACTCACTTTAATGATCGTTAAAGTAGCAGCAAGGAATACCAAAATTTCCACCACTCGACTCGACATGCGTGCTATGTAAATATTCGAAGCCATGGAATATTCTAAATAGAAAAAAAAAGTTTACTGCTGGTGGTTGCTAGGTTGAAAAAAAATCATCTTGGTACTCAGTTACTCACCTAAGAGATAAGAGTAAATCGGGTCATCTTTCGAAATTATGCTATACCAGGACTCCAGTACATCGAGGATCTATTGAAAAAACATAACAAAAATTAGTAATTGCTCATTTGGATTGATTTATACTTAGGTACGAGATTAAAATAACATAGTATAGTGTATGTAGATAATAAGATGATTGACAAGCAAGGAAAGATGAATTCAAATTAATAATTTGTCATTTCAAATTCATTTATTTACATTTGATTAGGGTATATTATTAAGTCCTCCACATCTATCTATCCATAAACAGAAATTTACAGGGTAAGATTTACCAGAATTGATCAAATTCTAAATAAAATGCTCGACAAAATATGAAAACAAAAAAAAATAAAAGTATCGTCAGTAGAGGTAGAGGTACTCACCAAATTAACGTAAAGTAAGACATGAGCAACAGTCAGTAAAGATTTTCCGCAACAAGCTTTTATCATTGCACAAGCCATTTCTTCGAATTTACACACAACAGCAAGAGCACCCAAAACACGAAATCCAAAAAATGCGAACGTTGGACCAGTAATCGTAAATCAAAGTTGTATAATTTAATTAAAATATTCTCACTTTTGTTTAAAAAAAACGATATACTCGTACTACTGATGTTCATATCAGAATGAACAAGGAGAATGACGAATGACTGAATGAGGCGATTAAATTGACGATGCAACGTATCAAGTACTCGATCACACGATCATTATCAGACGTAACTGCAGGTTAGGACTTGAAGTTGCATGGTGATAGACGATAGTTGACTGATCTTCGGGTAAGGGAGCCAAGGGAGGGTATATTTATATCTTTATCGATGTAGTACGGTGAGTCATAATCTTGTAACCCACCTTTTTTGATGAAATGAAGCAATTAATTACTCTTCTTACAATTGCCCATACTTAATAGTACATAAGTACATATAAAAAAGGAACCTGAGTAATTCTCAAAAAAAAGGTCAATTTTGATGTGCATAATTTTGAAAAACAAAAATCATTTTTTTGGAAAATTTCAAGTGGGAATCATTTGTATACTTAAGTAGGTGTCCCAGATCCCTTCTCTATAGTGTTAGCCTCAATTCAATCCCCCCCCCCACTATGGGCCCTGGCCGGCCCCCCTAAAACGGCGATAATTAGGATTCGACCCTCATCGATGTGTAATACCTACTTATGTCAATTGATATGTTTTCGAGGTCGATTTTTTTTCGTAAAAAATCAGGGTAAAAAACAACGAAAAATCTAATGAAAGTAGTTCAGAGCTCCTAATGGGCTGTTCGAAAATAAAATCGCAGCTTGGTTTTATTCTAGATTCAGGTTCAGGTACTCTGATGTTGCTTAAGATTTCAGTGTGGGTTCTGTAGGATATCAAGTACATATGTAGGTGAAATCGAAATCATTGGGGAAGTTTTTTTTTTCAGTTACCTACCTAATTGAAAACGTCCATTGTCATATGCCAACCTTCAGAACATCTATTTAGGGCATTTCAAAGTCAATTGAGAATAGTTTCAAAAATATTTGCCAATAATTTCAAAAGTTCAAAGCTTGGCTTTTTTAAAACTCGATTTTCAAAACTTCAAAGCTTGCAAGCATTGTTACGGTAGGTAGGTAGTAGGTAGAGGTACCCACTATCCAGGTATTCACAACAATGAACTTTTCGTGATGAGATTCACAAAACCATGGAGGAGAGGATGCGAGTAGGAGGACCCAAATGTATGTACTTGAATAATGTTAAATGTGGTATGGCCTGAATACAGAATAGCTACACGTATAAACTTACATATTTTTTTTTGGATCCAACTTCTTTTCACCATAATATAGCCCCCAACGACCTTCAAAATTTCTGAAATATTGAAAAACGTGAAGTCGTGAAATTGAATTTTTAGTCGGGGGCTCGCTTAAGGATCAATTGCACCCCCATACCCATCCTCTGGGACAACTTTTTTCTTAAAGGAGGAGTCCTAAGGAACATTTCTAGCCCTTGTCCTCAAAAAAAAAAGGTGGCCCTACTTATAAAATGGCGGCCATTTTGATTGACAGGTCAGCCGAAATCGCAGATTTTGCGTTCCAACAAAGGACTTGCACGAAACATTTTTAAACTGTACAAAGGTAGAATGAGAGAGCAGGCAAAAATTTATCACCTGTCAAAATTTCAAGTGCTAAAGTGTCTTTTTCGACTTTTCGTGAATTTTTAAAAATCAAATTTTAGCCAAAAATAGGTACTTAGGTAAGTATGGGGAAAAATTTGGGATATACCCTATTTTCGACCTGCCAAATCGATTGGAAACTGTTTCAAACCGTTTTAAGCAGTTCTGGAGCCTCCAGTATATTTTTGAAACTTGAAATTTCCCAAGAATTTCATCAAATGGAGATGGAAAGCCGAATAAATTTCCCTCTGAAGACGACTTCAGATGGGTTAGAGTCATTTTAGAGCCTCTAGTGACTTTTTGAATGGTTTCATGGGGCTTTTAGGGAAATTAAAATTTCCAAAAAGTAGCTGGAAGCTTCAAAACCTCTTGAAACCACCATGCAGTCCACTTCATAGTGTATTGAAATTAGTTTGCAGAGTAAATTTCGGCTTTCCAACTCCATTTTAAGAAATCTGGGGGAAATTTCAAGTTTTAAAAATCTACTGGAACTTGGAAGGCTCCAGTAATTTCCAAAAATTGCCGGAGCTCCAAAACGACTTTTAATTCACCTGTAGTCGACTTCTTAGCGTATTGAAATTAGTTTGCAGAATGGATTTCGGATTTCCAACTCCATTTAATGAAATCTGGGAAAATTTTAAGTTTTAAAAATCTACTGGAAAGCTCCAGTAATTTCCAAAAAATTGCTGGGGCTCCAAAACGACTTTTAATTCACCTGTAGTAGACTTCTTAGCGTATTGAAATTAGTTTCCAGAATGAATTTCGGCTTTCCAAATCCATTTGATGAAATTTTTGGGAAACTTCAAATTTTAAAAATCTACTAGAGGCTCCAGTAATTTTCAAAAAGTTGCTGGAGGCTCCAAAACGACTTGTAATTCGCCTGCAGTCGACTTCTTAGCGTATTGAAATTAATTTGCAGAATTAATTTCGGCTGTGCAACTCCATTTGATGAAATTTTTGGTAAATTTCAAGTTTCAAAAATATACTGGAGGCTCCAGAACTGTTTAAAACGATTTGAAACGGTTTCCAATCGATTTGGCAGGTCGAAAATAGGGCACTTCCCAAATTTCAGAGTTCAAAGTCAATTTGGTAAGATTTTGATTGTTTCCCATATTTTTGGCCAAAATTTGATTTTCAAAAATTCACCAAAATCGAAAAACGCACTTTAGCGCTTGAAATTTCGACAGGTGATAAATTTTTGCCTGATTATTCGACCTACCGTTGTACAGTTTGAAAATTTTCGTGCAAGTCCTTTGTTGGAACGCAAAATCTGCGATTTCGGCTGACCTGTCAATCAAAAAATGGCGGCCACTTTGTAAGTAGGGCCACTTTTTTCTTGAGGACAAGGGCTAAAAATGTTCCTTAGGACTCCCCCTTAGGAAAAAATTTGTCCTAGAGGATCCCAGGAGGGTGCAATTGATCCTTAGCGGGCCCCCGACTACCTCTTCACTTTCAAGAAAAATAATCGTTTGAAGATGGAAAGGTGCTGGAGGCAGTTGATGGGGATCAATAAAAAATCCGACGTCATATTCGTGTTCAGCGTCACCAAAAACATATAATTCGATACCTCACATGCCCTTGATTTTTTTTCGAAAGTTTGGCCCAATTTTGGGGGAGGGGGCAGAAGATCCCATCTCGAAAATTGAATATTTCGAAAAAACATCATAAGGCACATCTATGAAAATTTTTTCAGGATTTTAAATTGTAGATTCCGTTTACAGCGCCATTTTCAAATTTAAACTTTCGATTTGAACGTTCAACTTTCAATTTTTGAAGATTTGAAAATGGTTGAAAAGTTCAAAATTCAATGCCCTTTTGATCTGTGAAGTCAGTTTTGATCAAAGTATCATAGTTTTGGAGGAATGCGCTGCTGAAGTTGAGTACCTCGAGACAATGTGAAAATAATGGAAGCCCCCAACCCGCCCTCTGAGGGGATGAGACCAAACTGATTGCGGTTTTCTTACTTAGTGAGTGAGTAGATATTGTAAAACAAATTTGAGTGAAATCGAGAGACATGACTTTCAAAATTGGAATTTTTTGGTTGAATAGACATGGAATGACCCTGAATTGAAAAAATTAACGAATTTTAATTTTTTTGCCATGAGTGTAATTTTTATCAACTTTTTCATGAAATACGTCAGAAAGAGGTCAAAATAAGACCACTGAATAAATTCAAACTTTTTTTGATGTTTGGAATTGAAAATTGAATTTTTGTGAAGTTTGAACCATAAGTAGGTAGGTACTCATATCATACAATTTTTTTAATCTTCGCAAAATTTTGAAAACAATTGGGGGGGGGAGAGGAAGCTTTGAAGAGTTCAAATCGAAAAAAATGAGTTAATATTCGTATATTCAGCGCCCTCGAAAACATGCAAAATGATATGTCACAATATATTTGACATTTTTGTTGCATTTCGAACAAAACTTGGGGGCTTCGGACCTCCCCATGGTTTCAAAGATCTTATCACAAAAAGCTCATAGGTAGTTGTAAGTATTACGGAAATTAAAAATGTACGCTTCGTGGATTTTTTCAACATTTTCAAATTACAGATCAAAATATTGGAAACATTTGAGCATGGAAAAAATTTCAAATGAAATTTTTGCTGAATATTTTTCAAAAAAATCATGGGAATCTATTACTCCAAGAATTTACGTAAGTGTATACTCACCTATGTACCTATAATTTTTCAAAAACGTTGTGATCGATATTTTCGACTAGACAGTTTTAAAACAAAAGTTACACATGTACTCACGAATTTACAACAATAGGTATATTATTTATTATATTTGAAAAAATTTATTGTAGATAATAATTATGCTTTAATCTTGACTTTTCAAACAACGAGAGGATCTACTTCCAAATTACAAAGCAAATAGGTAAAATTATTGAAAAAAGTCTACTAAAATTACCTTCGGTGCATGGATCAAACAAAATCCAACCAAATTAATAAAAAAATTAAAAAAATAGGAAAATTGCTTAAATGATACGATAAAAACTAATCAAAAAAATAGTTACTCAAGAGATTCAACTGCAATCTCTACAAAACGACATCGAATATCTTGAAAATAAAACAAGTTAGGAACCTATGAAAAATAACGAAAATTACAATGAAACAATTTAATAAGATAACCTACGTCATTTATTAAGTAAATACTTAGATATTATTTACATGAAAAAAAATGAATGATAAAAAAAAACAAAAATCAAAAAATCAAAACAAAAAAATGGGAAATCTTCAGCATACTTATACGAAATTAAGAACAAAATCAATAAAAATCACATTCGTAGAGACTCAACCGCAATCTCTAAAAAGACTAATGTACCTTCGAAAAGTCACGAATAATCAATCAATTGTACCGAACTCCACTCACAGAAGGGTGAGCAGGATATTGAAGATATGGTGGGGAATTGGGATAGGAATTGAGATGAGTATGAGGTTGGATGAACTGGGCAGCATTCCTTTCAACATTATAATGGACATGTTGAGAAGTTATTTGTTTCAATTCAACAACGCTGCTGTAAATCACCATCGCTGAGTAGGCTTTAAAAACTGAAATATGAAACCAATTTACGGAGTGATTAAATTGATAATTAAGAGTAGGTATGTATAAATAGTATCGTATCTACATAATTATGTGATGATTGAAATTTTATCATTTCTAGTGTCTATTGAATTAATGATAGATTTGTAACTTTTAATTTTTAAATCAATTTTTAATCGTGTTTAAGGATAAGTATTCTATTTTTGCCAATTTTTCAAATTTTACTGGAAATTCGGTTTTCTGTAATTTTAAATGATTCTAACGCTGAATTTTAGTGAAATTGTCTTCGATTTTTACGTAATTTTCAATGATTTTAATGGGGTTTTTGTGTTTTTATATGTGCCAATAAACCAGTATCAAACCACGTTTTATTAAATTTTGACAAATAAGTATCGTTCAAATTTAATTGATAAACTTACTATGTTGATGCCTTGCTAAAACTTGTTAAAAACATTTTAAAAATACCACAAAACACCAGTCATTACGAAACTCGTAAAAATTGCACAAAACGTTATTAGAATTAAAAAAAAAAAAAAAAAAACTGATAATATTTCAACAAACATGATTCAAATACCTACCTTCATAAAACTCGGGGCTCATACTCACGTTTTTTTTTCAAAGAAAACGTGATTTTGGTAGGTGACCAAAAATCTCGAAAAAATTGAGGATTTTTTTTTGTTGGAAATTTACAACAAAAAGCGAAGCGAATAATTTTAGAGAAAGGCTGGACTTTTTGTTAATTTCTTGCAAAATTTGAGCATTTTTCGAACAAATTGAGACTTTTCGATTTCGATTTCTTTTTTATTGCAGAAAGCTAGACTAGAATTTTGCACAGAAATGTGAAACTTTTTCGAAATTTTCGGCAAAAAAGTGAAATTTATTTGCAATTTTTACTAAAAAGCAATAGCTTAGAGTAATTTCTGGTAAAAATAAGCACGACTTTGACAGTTTAACAAAAAACAGCCCCATTTGAGAAGAAACATGGGATTTCTAGCACTTTTTAATTGAATGAATGAATAAAAAAATACCAGATTTTGACAATTTTATAGGTACTTATGCGGTTAAATGCAGGACTTTTTGGTAACTTCTGACCAAAACAAGAGACTTCTGGCTATAATTTCTGTGAAAAAGTGAAATCTTTTGACAATTTTCAGCGAAAATCTTAGGCAATATTGGAAATTTTTGGTAAAGAAGTTTTCTACAATTTATACTTCAAAAATAATGTTAACAAAAAGCAAAATGTTTTCTCAATTAATGACCAAAAAAAAAAAACACTTTCTCGAATTTTTTGTCGAAGAATGAGACCTTTTCGCAATTTTTTAGTAGAAAACGAAACTTTTTGGAAATTTTTGGATAAACAGTAAGATTTTGACAATTTGAAAAAAAACAAGACTTTTTCAGCAATTTTTGAAGAAATGCAAAATTTTTGACATTAAAAAAATGTTTTGCAAAAAAACGAAAATGTTGAGTAGTCTTCGACAAAAACGAGATTTTTTTGATAATTTCGACTTATGGCAAGATTTTTTGCTATTTTTGATCAAAAATGTGACAAAGGTGAGATCTTTTGACGATGTTTAGCAAAAATATGAAGCATTAATGGAATTGCTTCAAAAATCATGTTAGTAAAAAGCAAGTGTTTCTCAATTAATGGCAAAAAACCTCTTTCTCGAAACTTTCATTTTTTGTCGAAGAATGAGATTTTTTCGTAATTTTTTTGGTAGAAAACGAAACTTTTTGGACAAACAGTAAGCGATCTTGACAATTTTTTTTTTGGTATCAAGAAAACAAGTTTTTTATAGCAATTTTTAGAAATAGGTAAGCGAGAATATTGGCATTCAAAAAAATAAATAAATGAACTTTTTTTAAAAAAAATTTCAAAAAAGCGATAAGTTAATGTTGAGCATATTTTTTTACAAAAAAGAGATTTTTTCAACAATTTTGACTTACGGTGAGATTATAGTAATTTTCGGCCAAAAAGCAACCTTTTGTCAAATTCAAAAAAAGGCAGGACTTTTCGGTATTTTCCAGAAAAAAGTGAGACTTGTAATTGTAAATTTTAGGTAAAAAATATGAAAATTATGGGAAATTTTAGACAAAAAATAGGCAATTTTGGCAATTATTGACAAAAAAGCTGACCTTTTGCACAATTTGACGCAAAAAAGGTGATATTTAATTTCATTAAAAGGAAGTTTTGGAAATTTTTAGTAGAAAGGCAAAACTTTATGACAACTAAGTACATATAATAAAAAAAAGTGAGAATTTTTGAGACATTTTGCAGAAAGCGTCTTTTATTAAAAGCGATTTTTTGAATAAAACATGATATACGAGTATGTACCTATTAAGAAACATTTTTTTCCTATTTTTCTCTCAAAAAGTTGGGCCAAGATTTGGAAAAGTCGAATTCTTGAAGTTTTATTTTAAAAAAGTAACTAACTTTAGTCACCAAAGTTTTGAAAAAATAACCAAAAGTTACTTTCCGTAACTTTTTTGAAAAGTAACCGAGCACGAGCCCTGTAAATCGTTGTTCAATCATGTTAAAATATAACCTTAAGTTACGTAAAAACAATCGAATTAAAATTATTCAAAATTTGTTAAAAAACAAAAAAAAAAAAAAAAAAGCATTGTGATAAAAGCACATAAAGATGATACAAAAACAATTTTAAAAAAAGTAGGTAAGCATTGAAACCATCACAAATTTTGAGAAACCATCAATTAAACAGCAAAATTTTGCCAAGTTACAAAATCATCGAAATGAAAAAAAAAAGAATCCAAAAAAACCACACTACTTATGTAAAGAAATCATTGAAAATTAAAGTTATTAAAAACTGATGAAATGTTGACAGATTTTATCACCGCTTCAAATGGTTACAAAAATATGTTGGCAAATATTCTAATGAATTATTTCGATAATTTTCAAAATCCGTCAAAATTTGAAAAAAACAACTCTAAAAGCTCGTTCGCTTCTCAAATGAATAAAATTTCGATTCGAACACAGTCAGTACGGGTCATAAAAGTTGCATTCAACTTCAGCTTTTGGTAGAATTTTTTCACCAAGGAATAAAAAATACAGATAAATCTACGTAATTTTTGAAAATTACTTACTCAGGATCAAAGCGAATAAGAAGTCCAAAATGTATAGAGTAATCAAATAGATGTAACGTAATTCCCGAATAGCCTTATCCAATTTTTTTGTCGTATACAACTTATTCTCAAATCGATCATTCTGAATCCCGAAGAGGATCTGACCCCAGAATCTCATAATCGACTCTGGCTTAGTACGATAAAACTCTTCAAAGCTGTGTTTGCAATTCAACTCGATCAACGCATAAATGCAAAAGAACATTTCCAGCATTATAAATACCACACAAACGACTAATAAAGGACTGGAAGGTTTTCTCTGAAAGCGAAATGAAAAATTAGCAACATTGTTAGGTAAGTAGGTACATATGTACCTATGATTGATATACGTAAGAATATAATTATTAATTTAAAGCAGTTTCTGAATGAAAATTTCACAAACAAACTCACATTACGGATCGATATAATAGCGCCAAAGAAAATAAAAATTTCTACGATTCGATGCAACAATTGTGCTAATATATATCCATCGGAAGTCAGAAAATCTAAATAAAAAAACAAAAATTTACTGCCAGTGGTACATAGTTCTGGTATTTTCACGAGTAAGTAGTCTTTATGACAAAATATATTTTTAGTTGAAAAAATGAATCATCTACTCACCTAGGAGATACGAATCAATCGGATTGTAGTTCGAAGCTCCACTACGGGCACTACTCGTACTCGTATTCCACAATACCAGCACATCGACGATCTATTGCAAAAACATAATAAAAATTATTTGAATTACCTACTCATTTGGATTGATTTACCAGCTTAAAATAAGGTTGATAATAACAACGTGGAAGGTGTAGGTAACTACGAGGAGGTAATAAGATGAGGGTCATTCCACGTCAATTGGACCAAAAAGTGGTAGGTGGGTTCGGCGATTTTTTTGAAATTTTTCCTGTGGAAAGACCTTCCGAAGGGATGACCAATGGCGCAAATCGCAGCCCTCTAGCCCATTTTTAACGGCAGCCAGGGGGTGTCAAAGTTTTCAGTGAACCTAAGATATCATCCATTTCAGCAGTGGATTGCTCGATAATCGCGATACCTACCGAAATGGAACTTTTCCCAATAGTTAGGGGTTTTGAAAGGCTTTTTGGTGATATCATAAAAATCAGTGTTGCCACTTTTTTTTGTACAAAAAATTAGCTCAAAAAGTTTCAAAACGAAGTTTTCATATCGTTCCGACTCTCAAAAATTCTAAAAATAATATATTATGGACAACTGTTCATGCTGAACAACATATTAAAAAATTGGGATGGTAACTTGTAACAAAGTCGATTTAAAAAAATTTAAACTTTGCGAAAAAAATGCGTTTTTTTGATTTAAAACATGAAAAAAAGTTTTGATTGGTAAAGTTGACCCATTTGACCCCTATTTTTAGGTATCTGTTGAAAAAGTTGAAAAACCCGCTTTCACTCAATAAAATGAACTCATCACAAAAAATCAAAATTTGAAAAAATTCAATTTTCAATTTCAAACATCAAAAAAAGTTTAAAGTTATTCAGTTGTCTTATTTTGACCACTTTCTGACCTATTTCATGAAAAAGTTGATAAAAATCTCACTCACAGCAAAAAAATAAAATTTGCTTTTTTTTGAATTTTGATTTTTTTGTGATAAGTTAATTTCACCGAGTGAAGGGGTTTTTTCAACTTTTTCAACGGATACGTAAAAATAGGGGTCAAATGGGTCAACTTTACCAATCAAAACTTTTTTTCATGTTTTAAATCAAAAAATCGCATTTTTTCGCAAAGTTTAAATTTTTTTAAATCGACTTTGTTACAAGTTACCATCCCAATTTTTTAATATGTTGTTCAGCATGAACAGTTGTCCATTATATTATTTTTAGAATTTTTGAGAGTCGGAACGATATGAAAACTACGTTTTGAAACTTTTTGAGCTAATTTTTTGTACA
This sequence comes from Planococcus citri, assembly GCF_950023065.1. Taxonomy (NCBI): domain Eukaryota; kingdom Metazoa; phylum Arthropoda; class Insecta; order Hemiptera; family Pseudococcidae; genus Planococcus; species Planococcus citri. The sequence continues at coordinate 11,137,995 of NC_088678.1, forward strand.
AAAAAAAGTGGCAACACTGATTTTTATGATATCACCAAAAAGCCTTTCAAAACCCTTAACTATTGGGAAAAGTTCCATTTCGGTAGGTATCGCGGTAATCGAGCAATCCACTGCTGAAATGGATGATATTTTAGGTTCAAAGAAAACTTTGACAACCCCTGGCTGCCGTTAAAAATGGGCTAGAGGGCTGCGATTTGCGCCATTGGTCATCCCTTCGGAAGGTCTTTCTACAGGAAAAATTTCAAAAAAATCGCCGAACCCACCTACCACTTTTTGGTCCAATTGACGTGGAATGACCCATGAATGACAGCTTTGGCAGGCAACATGAATTCAAAATAATTTCAAATTTATATTCATCAAGTATTCACATTTGACTGTTATCAAGTCCTCGTCCTCATCACCATATCCATAAAGCGAAATTTACAGGGTAAGTATAAGTCAGTGTTGAGAACCGTTTGGATTTGAATTGGTTGTGATGGTTGTGGTTTTCAGAACCTTTGAAAATAAGTGGTTCTGGTTTCGGTTCTCAAAAGGTTCCCAGTTGTGGCTTTGAAACGGTTTTGTTTTGGTTCCAAAAGATACCTTTCACATTGTTCTTCCAAAATGGTTCTCAGTTCTTCTCAAACTCAAACGGTTCTGGTGGTTCCTTTTACTCCTTCTTTGATATTTTGCTGGTGGTGCTGGTTGTTCCACCCAGGGCTGGCACTTTTTCATTTTCTCGCCCAGTGCAAACTCTAAATGTTCATAATTTGGTGAAAAGTGTGACTCACTTTTGTAGGGGGGGGGGGGGTAAACAAAAAGCACAAAAATCTTGTCGATGATTAGCTGTGATGAAAGGAAAGGAGGTGAGATTGCAGCAGTACCACTGCGTTTTTTATACAAACACCTGAGCATGGAAAGAAAACTGAAAATGTTTCTATTGTTTTGATTTTTCAAATTCTGATATGGATTGAACAAAATTTTGAATTGAATTCAGAATTTCTTTTGAGCTGAAAAAAATCGATTGATCCCTTAATTTTTAATGAATTTTCAGAAGATCTAAAAATGATCAGGTTTTTAATCAACTGTTTTTTTTGTTTTTTTTTATGAAGTTTTTTACACTTTGGAATTTATTTAATACAAAATGTTGAAAATGTAGCTTCAAACTCCCCATCTTCCGAAATTGTTTGTTGAGATCGGCCCAATTTTTTCACAACTTTCTCAAGTATGCATGAGGGACGTTTCAAAAATATAAAAAATTACATAATACATTAGATTTCATTCAACAAGTTTTTCCAAGTTCGAAAAAATTCAATAGGCAGGAACTCAGGTTCAATTTTCAACAAGAATTGAATGATTTTTAAAAGAAGAGAATGATGAAAACTGGAACTCCGAAAAAATATTGTGAGCTACCTACAACTACGTAATCAAAAAAGTATAATTCGAATCATCATATCAGTTTTGGCCTTTTTTTGGGGGGAGGGGTTTGTATAAAAACTTGTGTATTTTTTTTTACACAAAGGACCTCATTTTCTGAGTAACCTCCTACAACTTTCGTCGCCAATTTTTCATAAAAATTCAGGATATTATTTTTCTTTTTACTTACTACTTCTTTACATGACAGAGTGGTCAGCTATGCAATCTATGCAACAGAAATGAAACTTCCATTTTTTTTTTCAAATTGAAATTTCAATTTGAGGGGCGAATTTTGATTTTTTTTGAAATTTTTATGCAAAAAATGGGGTTATTTTTGGAAATGTTTTGCTATATTTTTTTAAAAATTGAAATGTTTTTTAAATTTGAGGGATTTTGATTTGATTTGTATACAAAAAATAGGTTTACTTTTTGAAATTTTCGCCCGGTGCGTTGCACCGGGTGAAAATCTTCGCCCAGTGCAAGCGCCTGCTTGCACATGGACTTCCGCCGGCCCTGGTTCCACCAATTAAAAAATGGTTCCAAATGGTTCCAGGTGCAAAAAATTGGCAAAAAATTGAAAATTTGTAAAAATTCCCCTTTACCTCGCTTATTTTGCATGAAAAACATGAATTCTTATTTCACTTTGGTAAAAAAAAACAAAGTTTCAATGATGAGAGGACCAAAAAGAACCGATTCCTGAAAAGGGTTCTGATGGTTCTTCTTATTTGAAACTTGTTCTGGTTCTTGTTCTGGTTGTTCTTTCCTTAGTTTCCTTAAAAAACTCAATCGGTTCTAAATGGTTCTAAATTGTTTCAAAATCATTTTATATGGTTGTTCTTTCGGTACTTCTCTTTTCCAAATTTTGAAACGGTTCTGATGGTTCTGGGTCCCGTTTCAATTGACCTAAAAAAGCGGTTGTGGTGGTTCCAAACGGTTGTGGTTCCAAACGGTTCTCAACACTGGTATAAGTAGATAATGACGAAGTAGATACCATTAGTCCATTATCTACCAGACCAGAATTAATCGATTCCAGTAATAATTTCTGACAAAATATCATTATAAAAAACATAAGTAGATATCGTTACTATAGGTACTCACCAAATTGAAGTAAAGCAACACATGAGCAACATGTAGAAGAGATTTTCCGCAACAAGCTGTTTTCATTACACAAGCCATTCCGATTCGAATTCGAATTTCCAATTTACCGATAGCAGCACCCAAACAAAGGAATTCCAAAAAAATGCGAACGTTAGACTGGTAATGGTAAGCCCAAGGTACTTATGTAACTTAATTAAAACTTTCTCACTTTTTGTTAAATAACGAACTAAGTTAAGAACTTTAAAAATGCTTTCACGTTTACTATACTTTTGAAGTGTTCAGATCAGGATGAACGACGAGAATGAGGCGAGGCGACTGACGAGTAACGAGATAACTGAGATAACGTATCAAGAACAGTGCATGAAGGACTCGATCAGACCTACAAGTTAGAACTTGTACAACGACGAGAGACGATAGTTGACTGATAATCAGGTGAGGTGGGGTATTTTTATCAGTGTAGGTACCTACAGGTAGTACAATATTTTGTTGCAGTAGGGGGTGATTCATTTAATTAGGTACCTCGTTGTCGTAGCTCCCTTCATTCATATTTTTTGAGAGGGTGCAGTAATTAATTAATCTTCTCACAATTAACCATTACCTATAAGAAGAAAATGACCTTCAAGAGCTGAAAGACAATTTTTTAGGGTAGAAAAGGCCGAAAAATTGAATGAAAGTAGTTCATAGCTCCTCAAAGGTCATTCGAAAATTAAATTGCAGCTGGATGGTCATTTCATATGCCAAATCGCGACTGATTTTTGCACGAGGGGTCTTCGATTTTTTTCAAAATCAGATCATGTGTAGAGAGAGGTCATCAAACGATGACGAATGACGCAAACAGAATATTTTTTCGATTTTTTTTTTGGCGGAGCTGTGCAGAGGTTTCAAAGTTTTTCAAAATGGCCAAAAATGGAAAAATTTCAGTTGCAAATTGCTCCGGTTATGCGTGGTATAGAATTTTGAATGATATCAAAATCAGTGTTGTGGTCATTCCATGTCAATTTGACCAAAAAAATTCGATTTTGAAAGTCATGTCTGATGTCTTTTGATTTTGCTCAATTTTTTTTTACAATATCTACCCACCCAGTAAGTAAGAAACCCGCAATCAGTTTGGTACCAGTCCCCTCAGGGGGTGGGTTGGAGGGCTTCCATTATTTTCACATTGTCTCGAGGTACTCAACTTCAGCAGCGCATTCCTCCAAAACTATGATACTTTGATCAAAACTGATTTCACAGTTCGAAAGGGTATTGGATTTTGAACTTTTTAAGAATTTTGAAAATTTCAAAAGTTGAAAGTTGAACTTTCAAATTGAAAGTTCAAATTTTGAAATGGCGCTGTGAGTGGGAGCTACCATTTAAAATTCTGAAAAAATTTCCATAAGATGAACTTTTTGATACTTTTTCGAAATATTCAAGTTTCGAGATGGGATCTCTAAATGGAGGGGGAGCACCCTCACCCCTGATTTTGGGCAAAACTTTTGAAAAAAATATGGGGCATGTGATGTATCGAATTACATGTTTTTGGTAACGCTGAACACGAATATGACGTTAGATTTTCGATTGGGCCCCATCCACGGCCCTCAGCACCTCCCTAAATGGGGTAAAAGTTCAAAATGTGTTTTTTTTCGTACGACACGTCAAATAGTGTGTTTTTGGTGACGCTGAACACGAATATAACGTCAGATTTTTAGTTGGACCCGATCTTCGGCCTCTAACAAAATTTTTGGACTTTTACTAATTGGGGGAAGTTCTGGGAGGCACAGGTGAGGTCAATTTGAAAAACTAAGGCTATATTCGTGTTCAGAGATATCGAAAACATATCTACTATTTCATGTATCACACGATTGAAACCATTTTTTTTTTTTAGGTTACCCCCTTGGAGAGATGCTGGGGCCGTGGATGGGTCCAATCAAAAATCTGACGTCATATGCGTATTCAGCGTCCCCAAAAAGATACTATTTGATGTGTCGCACGAAAAAAAACTTTGTTTAGAACTTTTACCCCATTTGGGGAGGTGCTGGGGGCCGTGGATGGGGCCCAATCGAAAATCTAACGTCATATTCGTGTTCAGTGTTACCAAAAACATGCAATTCGATATATCACATGCCCCATATTTTTTTCAAAAGTTTTGCCCAAAATCGGGGGTGGGGGTGCTCTCTTTCCATTAAGAGATCCCATCTCGAAACTTGAATATTTCAAAATAGCATCAAAAGGTTCATCTTATGGAGATTTTTTCAGAAATTTAAATAGTAGCTCCCACTCACAGCGCCATTTCAAAATTCGAACTTTCAACTTTTGAAATTTTCAAAATGCTTAAAAAGTTCAAAATTCAATACCCTTTCGAACTGTTAAATCAGTTTTGATAAATGTATCATAGTTTTGGAGGAATGCGCTGCTGAAGTTGAGTACCTCGAGACAATGTGAAAATAATGGAGGCCCCCACCCACCCCTTGAGGGGGCTGGGACCAAACTGATTGCTGGTTTCTTACTTACTGGGTGGGTAGATATGGTAAAAAAAATTGAGCGAAATCTAAAGACATGACTCAAAAACGTTGGTCGAATTGACATGGAATGACCCTTTGGCGAGTAAAAATTCTGAAAAAATTCTTAGTTTTAGTCTTTTAGTCCTTTTTACGTCGTAGAATAACATATCAAAAAATTGAACTGGTGTTTTTTTTGTTCATTTTAGAGAAAAAAAAATACAAGTTTTACACCTTATTGCAAAAATACTATCAGAGAAACCTAAAAAATGAAAATTTTTGCATTTTGAGACATTGTATGTACCAATGTGTAGAGGTGTAGACGAACATGTAAAAAAAATCTCCCTTCCCCCCCACATTTGTCAACGAATTGACGAGAAATACCATTTTTTGTGCCATAATTTTGAGACTGAAACATTATTGATAAAATTTCGCCACCGTTTTGAACAAAACTATAGGAACCTAAAAAATATATTTTCGTACTTTTGAAATATTTCACCATTATGTAGACGGACATGAGAAAAAATCTCCCCTCCTCCCTCTCCAATTTGTCAATGAATTTACCTACGATAAATTCTATTTTTCTGGCTATGATTTTGCAAATGTGGGAAAATGTGGTCAAGAACACAAAACACGGATTAAGTATAGATCATTAATTAGAGGATGAAGTACCCGAAACAAAGAATAAAAAAAAATAAAAATGTAAGGAAAACATGAAATTGAAATTTTTTTTGAATGGATTTTTATATTTCCCAAATTTTCCCCGTATTTTGCATTTTTGACCGATTTTCCCATTTTTCCCCTTTTTCCCACGCGTCCATTTTTCACCTCGAAATCTCCCACGATATGAAGAATTTGAATTTCCTACGATATTCGAATACTGATGACTTAAATCTCATATCTGATCTTTGTAAGATTCAGGGTGTTATTTTAGGTAGGTGGAAGGAAGAGGGAGAAGTTTTATCAAGTTTTGAAGTGTTCAGTGATTTTTTTTACTCAAGTTGTAGGATGTCTCATTTCGAGGTTTCGAGTTTAGTTTCTAGAAAATCAATTTGTGATTACTGATTATGAGTGAAAGAAAGACACGTGAATACAAAATAGAACTATGCTTTTGTGTGGGAGATTTATTCAACTGACGTGTCTGCAAAATAATTAATGATGGATTGATGGTCCTATGTATTCCTTGAAATTCCTTCAGACTTTATTCTTCAGCGCGGCGTAGAGTTTCGAGCCCTTTCTCTTATCTATATTAATATCACTTTTATTCTTCAGAATATTTGTAAGAAGTCTGTGGGTATGGTTTTTGAAAAGTGGCAGACTTGTGACTTGGTGAAAATAAAATCAAGTTGGAGAATATTGTGAATTAGGTAGTTTTACAAAAAAATGAATAAGTTATTGTTATACTGTACTTATATATCAGTTTGAAAGATTCGAGTGAAAGATTCGAGGAAATTGTGACAATGGAGTGAAGTTCATTGAACTGGAGCCTATAGGAATGTGATTTTAATTTGGAAATATTGAAAAAATCAGCACACGAGTTTGATCGTATTAACTTTATGAAAAATGATTGCGATTTTTAATCCAGAAAAATTTATAATGTTAATGATTTATTGCATAGTGAAATTTTGCTAGAAATAATGATATTTTATTGTCTGGATAGTCATGAAAAAAAGGCCAAAATATCTCAAAAATTGATCATGATTAGATTAGGGTTCTGAAATATTGGTACCTAATAGGTTATTATGATTGTACCTAAATGAAAAATTGAAAATTGTTACGAAATCGTACTTATAAACCCGAAAACTCCACGCAGACCAAATTTTCTGGTCCCAAAGTTCTTCTTTGAATTTCACAGAAAAGCTGTTTGAAAAAAAATTCAAAAAGATTCACACAGTCACAGTTTTTTTGACAAGGTATCGTCCCTGTGCCTACTTCTGATCATTCGACTCGAAAAAACTCCGATTCTTACCTGAAATTCTGGTCTCGGGGGTCTTAGGAGATTATTTCCTTTCGATCTAGTTCCATTTCGTTCAAATCGTAAGTACATGCAGTTAAATGATGATATGATGAAATAAATTATAAAATTACTTAATTGCGCTTATAGATATATTTAAACAAGTAAAATTAATTATTAATCTAAACAAAACGTGGCCTTAGAGGAAATATTTGATTATAGTAAATATACTTATACTTAACTACTTCGTACTTCACGTTGGTGAAAATTTATATAAACTATTTAAATGAATATAGGTAATCGAATAAAAATAGGTAATAACAATAAAACTTAGCTTAAAATTTTTCAAAAGGATACAAAGAGGAGCAATTTCCACTAGCTACATAGGTACTTTGAGATAATTGTTCAAAATAGCAGATATGATACACGAGGCTGTCTTAAAGAATTATCTCAAAATACTTGGGGATGGAAATCAGTTTTCTTTGTGTTAGTGTATTTTAGATGCACTCACCGCCTGTATACTTAGTTTTTGTAACGGTACCGTTTTTATTATACAGGCATCCTTTAACCTCGTTATTTGCATCTCGGCAAATTAAAATGTTTTTTTTACTTGTTTGATTATCTGAGAATCTTATCCGTTTTTCTTCACATTCGCCTGTAATTCCAATAAAGAAATGGGTTTCACAAAGTCCATCAAGGTTGGGGTTGTCGCAAACGTTTGCTCTGTAAAACAACACATATGGGGTATTTGTAGTGTTTGTATCAATTGTTCACCCAGTGATATTGATCGAAAGCGAAAATATATAGTCCGGCATATGACAATAGGAGTAATTGCACCCCCCCCCCCCGCCGATCATCCGGGACAACTTTTTTCTTGAAGGGGACATCCTAAGGAACATTTTAAAGCAAAGTTGCCAAAAAAAAAAGTTGGCCTTACTTACAAAATGGCGGCCATTTTGATTGACAGGTCAGCCGAAATCGCAGATTTTGCGTTTTAACATAGGACTTGCACGAACTTTTTCAAACTTTACAAAAGTAGATCGAAAGATCATGCACAAATTTATCACCTGTCAAAATTTCAAGTGCTAAAGTGCGTTTTTCGATTTTTGGTGAATTTTTGAAAATCGAATTTAGGCCAAAAATGAGGGAATAAATCAAAATCTTACCAAATTGACCAAAAAAGCTGAAATTTGGGATATACCCTATTTTCGACATGCCAAATCGATTGGAAACGGTTTCAACCCGTTTTGAGCAGTTCTGGAGCCTCCAGCAGATTTTTGAAACTCGAAATTCCCACAAAATTCCATCAAATTGGAGTTGTAAAGCTAACATTTATTCTAAAAACTAATTTCAATACGCTACGAAGTACTGCAGGTGAATTTCAAGTCGTTTTGGAGCCTCCAGCGACTTTTTGAAAATTCATGAAACCTCCAGCAGATTTTTGAAACTTGAAATTTTCACAAAATTTCATCAAAATGGAGATGGAAAGCTGACATTTACTCTACACTCCAATTTTAACACCCTCTGAAGACGACTTCAGGTGGGTTCAAGTCATTTTAGAGCCTCCAACGACTTTTTTGAAAATTACTGGAGCCTCCAGTAGATTTTTGAAAATTGAAATTTCCCCAAAATTTTATCAAACCAAGATGGAGAGTCGAAATTCATTCTGCAAACTAATTTCAATACGCTACGAAGTTGACTGTTGGTGGATTTCAAGTCGTTTTGGAGCCTCCAGCAACTTTTTGAAAGGTTGTAAGTATGACTTTTTTTTGGAAAATTGAAATTACCTAAAAGTAGCTGAAAGCTTCAAAACCATTTGAAACAACCATGTAGTCTGCGAAGGAAATTTCAGCTTCCCAACTCCATTTGGTAAATTAATGTTGGAAAAATTTAAAGTTTCAAAAATCTACTGGAGGCTCCAGTAATTTTCAAAAAAGTCGCTGGAGGCTCTAAAATGACTTGAACCCACTTGAAGTCGTATTCATAGGGTGTTAAAATTGGAGTGTACAGTAAATTTCAGCTTTCCATCTCCATTTGATGAAATTTTGTGAAAATTTCAAGTTTCAAAAATCTGCTGGAGGTTTCAGGAATTTTCAAAAAGTCGCTGGAGGCTCCAAAACGACTTGAAATTCTCCTGCAGTACTTCGTAGCGTATTGAAATTAGTTTTTAGAATAAATGTTAGCTTTACAACTCCAATGTGATGGAATTTTGTGGGAATTTCGAGTTTCAAAAATCTGCTGGAGGCTCCAGAACTGCTCAAAACGGGTTGAAACCGTTTCCAATCGATTTGGCATGTTGAAAGTAGGGTATATCCAAAATTTCAGCTTTTTTGGTCAATTGGAAACTGTTTCAACCCGTTTTGAGCAGTTCTGGAGCCTCCAGCAGATTTTTGAAACTCAAAATTCCCACAAAATTCTACCAAATGGAGATGGAAAGCCGAAATTCATTCTGCAAACTAATTTCAATACGCTACGAAGTCGACTGCTGGTGACTTTCAAGTCGTTTTGGAGCCTCCAGCGACTTTTTGAGAGGTCGTATGGTGTTTTTTGGAAAATTAAAATTTCCAAAAAGTAGCTGGAAGCTTTAAAATCATTTGAAACCACCATGTAATCGACTTCATATCGCATTGAAATTAGTTTGCAAAGTAAATTTCAGCTTGCCAACTCCATTTGTTGAAATGTTGCGGGAATTTCAAGTTTCAAAAATCTACTGGAGACCCTAGTAATTTTCAAAAAGTCGCTGTAGTCTGCAAAATTATTTGAACCCACCTGAAGTCGTCTTCAGAGGGTGTTAAAATTGGAGTGTAGAGTAAATTTCAGCTTTCCATCTCCATCTGATGAAATTTTGTGAAAATTTAAAGTTTCAAAAATCTGCTGGAGGCTTCAGGAATTTTCAAAAAGTCGCTGGAAGCTCCAAGACGACTTGAAATTCTCCTGCAGTACTTCGTAGCGTATTGAAATTAGTTTTTAGAATAAATGTTAGCTTTACAACTCCAATTTGATGGAATTTTGTGGGAATTTCGAGTTTCAAAAACCTGCTGGAGGCTCCAGAACTGCTCAAAACGGGTTGAAACCGTTTCCAATCGATTTGGCATGTCGAAAATAGGGTATATCCCAAATTTCAGCTTTTTTGGTCAATTTGGTAAGATTTTGATTTTTTCTCTCATTTTTGGCCTAAATTCGATTTTCAAAAATTCACCAAAAGTAGAAAAACGCACTTTAGCACTTGAAATTTTGACCGGTGATGAATTTTTGCATGATCTTTCGATCTACTTTTGTAAAGTTTGAAAAATTTCGTGCAAGTCCTACGTTAAATCGCAAAATCTGCGATTTCGGCTGACCTGTCAATCAAAATGGCCGCCATTTTGTAAGTAAGGCCAACTTTTTTTTGGGCAAGTTTGCTTTAAAATGTTCCTTAGGGTGTCCCGTTTAAGTAAAAAGTTGTCCCGGAGGATCGGCGGGGGGGGCGATTACTCCTATTGTCATATGCCGGACTGATAAGCCCAGAAAAATTATTAGAATTCATTATGTATCAAAAACGCATATCATCAGAAATCATCTAATTAATTTGGGACCCCCACCTCAGAAAATTAATTTGAAATCTACACGAAAAAATTTCGAACTAGAATCAATAGCCAGACAGTTTATTCTAAGTTGTAATAAAAATTGCACTCGAAATCATCGCAAAAAAAAATTCTTTGTAATTACTCAAAAACAATAGTTGAAATTCAACGATGGAGAAACAAATTTTAAATCAGTTTGAAATCGCGAAGATCGAATTTGAAAAATGAAATTTCAAGTCACCGATGGAAAATTTATCTTGAAAATTGTCGAGAAATTTATTAAAAATTACTCGCTGAATTTGTCATGAATTTGTCAGCGGAACGTTTCCATTTTTTAGTGCGATTTTCGCGTTCAATTCGCATTCGAATAGAATACGAAATTAGAGGAATGTTTTTACAGGATTTTTATGCGATTTTCGCATTCTATTCGACCGCGAATTGAAAGCGAAAATCGCACTAACATAAATTTTCATCAAAAATAAAGAATTAGAATATGTATTCTTGGATAAGTATAGTACAAAAAATTTAGTTAAAAGGGAAAATGATACACGCTCCTTAGTCAAGCGCGTGGGTCAGAATTTTCCCACTAGAACGCCGTGAGAAAAAAAATCTGAGCGCTGGGGTAGCGATTTGTGAGAATTTTAAAATTCAAAATTTACTGCTGAAGCTGAAGCTGAACTAAAACTGCCAGCTAAAATTTCAATGATATGGTACTTGGGCCAAGAGCTATCTACCTGCACTGAGACCACTTTCCATCATCCATCCAAATCCCTGAAGAACACTTCACGAGGTTCCTAGTAAGACAGAAGCCCTGCCCACGTAGAAAAAACTTACAGAGGGCACTGGTAATTCACTACTTAACAGTAGTGCTAAGTAGTAATTCACACCACATCAGTAGTGATTTCAGTACTTGATTCATTACTGGACAGTAGTGTTGCACTGCAGGGCAGTATGACTTCTGCAGTAATTTACTATAGCTTAGTAGTAGAGTAGTAGTTTTTAACTACTACTCAATAATACTTCACCATTCAATACACCACTCAACAGTGGTGTTTACCTATTCAGTAGTAGTGGTTCAGTAGCTATTTACTACAGCTTAGTGGTAGATTAGTAGTTTTCAACTACACATTGGTAATATTTCACCATTCAATGCACCACTTACAATGGTGTTCACCTACAGAGTAGTATGGCTCAGTAGTTACTTACTACAACTCAGTAGATGTGTTGTAGTTTTTTACTACACATCAATAATTATTTACCACACAATGTACCATTCAATGCACCACTCAACAATGGTGTTCACCTACAGAATAATATGGCTCAGTAGTTACTTACTACAACTCAGTAGATGTGTTGTAGTTTTTTACTACACATCAATAATTATTTACTACACAATGCACCACTCCACAGTCATGTTTGCCTACTGAACAGTAATGGTCTAATAGCTATTTACTAGTAAACGACCTTACCAGCAGGGTTGTCAGCGTAGAATGTAAAACGTAGAATAACATGTAGAATAAATGTAGAATATGTAAAGTAGAATAAATTTTTATTCTACGTAGAATATGTAGAATAAGTAGAATAAGTAGAATAAATTGAAAAAATGCAAAAAATGTTCTAATTTGCTGGAAAATTGTGCTTTGCTAAGCTTTTGGATGATTAATTAATTATGTTTTCACCATTGTAATGCTGAAATTCTTCAAAAATGCTGAAAAAAGTTTAGTAGAAGCTGAATTTCTCATGTAATTTCACCTCATTTTGATAGGTCACCTGACACTTTTTCAATTATCCCAAAATCATGATTCATGAGCTCAAAATTTTCCAAATATGTTCAAATTCAATCAAAACATATTTTCGTCATAATATTCAAATTCAAATTCCTCATGTAATTTTGATCCATTTCAATAGGTTGTACCTACCTATGACTGTTTGAGTTTTTTTCAATTACCTATCTCTTAAAATCAGGACTCAATTTTGAACTCAAAATTCTCTAAAAATTAAAAAATTTCAAAACATATTTTAATAGAATTCAAAATAGGTATTTAAAATAATTGAAAAACTCCTCGCATAATTTCGACCCATTGCAGCCAACAGGTTGCATTGCATGACTTTTTTTCAATTATGAATTATTATCTCAAATTTATAACTCAATTTTGAGCTCAAAATTCTTCAGAAATGCTAAAAAAAAATACATTAAATTTGTTGAAAAATTGGAATTTCTCGTTAATGGTAAAATTTTAACACATTTTGATAGGTTTCAACTTTCAAGGTTACTTTATTCCTTTGTTCATTTTTTCTCATGCATTCAGCTTTCAAGCTCACCAAAAAAAATTGATGAACTTTTGGTCAATTTGCTAAATTTTATTGTAAGTTGTTGTAATAAGCTCAAAGCTGTAGATTGTAAGCATTATCACGTTTCGTCATTTCTTATCAGGTAAACAGCCAATCAGAACTTTTTCTACATTCTACATTCTACGTATAGTCTACGTCGATATTCTACTTATTCTACTTATTTTACACGTAGACGTAGAATAACTTATTCTACATGTAAAATGACAACCCTGCTTACCAGTAATGTCATCAACCAATTGCCCTGTTAACTAAAAATCCCCCAATTAGGGTGGGAGAAGAGGAAAACAATTCAAAAGTTTTGAAGAATGCTATGCAGATATCAGATTATGTGTATCTACGATTTTGAACATGAAGGACTGCATATTCAAATGTACGGTCTAATAGATTTTGAAACCGATATTATACTTTTTTTTTTGAGAAGATTTGCAATTTTACACCTTTTTGAGGCTCATTTTGGGTTTTGGGGTCACATTATCTTCAAACATCATTTCTGGGCATTGAAAATCCCAATTTTGATACCAATATTGTACTATTTTTGTATATTTTTGGAAAATTTTCGACTTTGTACCTCCCCTTTGAAGTCCATTTTGGGAAGTTCAAATCAAACTGTTCTCAAAAATGAATTCTGTGTCCAAATATATAAGAAAATTTAATTTTTGGTTTTGAATCTCTGCTGTGGATATCGTTTTGGGGTTTACGATCAAATGATTTTCAAAAATGAAGTCTGATCTACACCATTGAAAATCCAAATTTTCAATACACACCAATATTGCACTTTTTTTTGGAAAATTTTCATTTTTGTTCCTCCCTAGCTTTGGAGCCCATTTTCTGGTTTGGGATTGAATGGTCTCCAAAAATTGATTCTGGGCCATTGAAAACTCAAATTTTGATATCAATAACATACTTTTTCAAAAATTTAAAAATTTTTTGGTTTTGTACCTCCCCTTTTGAAGCCCATTTTGGGATTTGGGGTAGAATGCTCTTCAAAAATGGATTCTGTGCCATTGAAAACTCAAATTTTGATATCAATAATGTTCTTCTTTAAAAAGTTTACAATTATAATTTTGTACCTCCCCCATTGGTGCCCATTTTGGGGTTTGAGGTCAAATTGTCTTAAAAAATGAATTCTGAACCCATAAATTTGAGATTTTGATACCCATATATATTTTTTTTGATAATTTAATTTTTGGTTTTGTACTTTTGTATACCCCCCTTCTGGAGCCCATTTTGTGGTTGGGGGTTAAATGGTCTTCAAAAATTGATTCAGAGCCATTGAAATTTCACATTTTGACATCGACAGCGCACTTCTTTAAAAAATTTGCAATTTCGCGCCTCCCCCCCTCTTTGGAGCTAATTTTGGGTTTAGGATCAAATAGTTTTCAAAAATAAAATCGACACTCTGGAGAACTTCGCCAATTATTCATAGTTTCAAGTTTCAACATTCAAATTCACAAACTGTTGAAATTGAGTGTTTGCAAACAAATATATTCTTTAAATGCCCTATCTACTGTAGTGCTCTAGTAGTCAGGTGGTTAGGGTTGAATAGTCAGACATCCGTAGGTCCCTGGTTCGAATCCCCGCGAGGTATAGGTGTAGGAATTTTCTAAAAATGTTATAGGCAGGAAAAATCATACATGACATGAGCATCACAATGATGATAGGGAAATTCAAAATAAAATTCCCCAACCCTATTTTTTTGATTTTTGAAAATTATTGCACCCCACTGATACTGATAGCATGTAGTGAAACACTTCTGACACACACTTGGAAATGAGTAGTGTTTCCTAGTAAGGAATTGCCAGTGGTGATTTACTACACACATACTAGACAGTAGTGAAATACCATTGATTTGTGTTGGTGGATCAGTAGTGCTACTCTACTGAGAAATCAGCAGTAATTCATCACTCATAATTTTGAGTAGGAGAAGTAAATCACTAGTGGCAATTCCTTACTAAGAAACACTGCAGATTTTCCAGTGGACACCAGTGTACTTTTTCTACGTGGGTGTTGATATCATTTTTTTTTTGTTTAAGACAACTTACCCTCCATTATTTTCGTACTCCGTTGCAGTCATACCGATTTTTGCATCCATGTTCATGATCATCGAGCAAAAGATAATACATACGAGTACGATAAAAACGCGAGAAAACATGGTTACAATCAAACTGCCTATAAACCTGAAGAAGAACTCGTACGTAGATATGCAGGTACTTCAAAGTAGGTACTACTGTCACACGAGCTTCGGAAAAACGAACTGTAATCAAGACAGGACTGCAGGAAAACAACTGTGTGAAAAACCTATCGCATCTGGTTATTTTATAATCGTAGAATCTCTTAGTCATGAGCACCTCAAACCCCTTTGACAATGAAACGGAAAATTTTGCTGAATATTGACTAACTTGTGTAAACGCAAGACGCTTAGGTGAATCATACCCGCGTTAGTAGGATTGCTTCTCCTAGCTAAAATTTGTTTACCTAAAATGTTGGTTTAGGTGCTCGAAGCTGACTTTCTATTCGATATGCGTCAGTTACGCGTAAAGTGTAAGTTTTTCAAATATTTTCATGTGTAATATACACATGTTGGTGAGTATACGTACCTACCTAAACCTACCATGTATGCGTATGTAAGTCTAGGTATGCCATATTGCACAAACTTGGGAAAAAATCCAACTGTTAAACTGCTGTTTTTCGGTTGCTATGAAAACTTGAAATTCGTACGTACGAAATACGTATGTAGGTACGTTGAAATTTTGAAAACTGTGCGAGCGTTGTTTTTCTTATTCAATGGTTAACTCCTTCGAAGCAATTCAAATTGACATACTTACATACCTAAAATGATATTAACTTTTTTCTTAAAGGGGACATCCCAAGGAACATTTTAAAGCGAACTTGCCCAAAAAAAGTTGGCCTTACTTACAAAATGGCGGCCATTTTGATTGACAGGTCAGCCGAAACCGCAGATTTTGCGTTTCAACATAGGACTTGCACGAAATTTTTCAAACATTACAAAAGTAGATCGAAAGATCATGCAAAAATTTATCAAGTGTCAAAATTTCAAGGGCTTAAGTGCGTTTTTCGATTTCTGGTGAATTTTTGAAAATCCAATTTAGGCCAAAAATGAGGGGAAAAATCAAAATTTTACCAAATTGACCAAGAAAGCTGAAATTTGGGATATACCCTATTTTCGACATGCCAAATCGATTGAAAACAGTTTCAACTCGTTTTGAGCAGTTCTGGAGCCTCCAGCAGATTTTTGAAACTCGAAATTCCCACAGAATTCCATCAAATTGGAGTTGTAAAGCTGAAATTTATTCCAACAACTAATTTCAATACGCTACGAAGTACTGCAGGTGAATTTCAAGTCGTTTTGGAGCCTCCAGCGACTTTTTGAAAATTCCTGAAGCCTCCAGCAGATTTTTGAAACTTGAAATTCCCGCAACATTAATTCATCAAATGGAGTTGGCAAGCTGAAATTTACTTTACAGACTACATGGTGGTTTCAAATGGTTTTGAAGCTTCCAGCTACTTTTAGGAAATTTCAATTTTCCAAAAAAACACCATACATTCCTTTAAAAAGTCGCTGGAGGCTCCAAAATGACTTGAAATCCACCAGCAGTCAACTTCGTAGCGTATTGAAATTAGTTTGCAGAATGAATTTCGACTCTCCATCTCAGTTTGATGAAATTTTGGAGAAATTTCAAGTTTTAAAAATCTACTGGAGGCTCCAGTAATTTTCAAAAAAGTCGCTGGAGGCTCTAAAATGACTTGAACTCGCCTGAAGTCGTCTTCAGAGGTTGTTAAAATTGGAATGTAGAGTAAATTTCAGCTTTCCATCTCCATTTGATGAATCTTTTGATATGAGGAAATATGCCCTGATCGCCTTAGCGATGATTAAATTAATCCCTTCGTACATTTACTCGTAATATTTGTTAGCTTAGGTGTATGAGATTTACGTATACTAGAAGTATCGCAACGTGAGAACTACGCATAGAGGGGAAAATGATTTATTTGTCCGGTAGCTCGTAGATCGAGGGAAAACTCGAGGGTACGAGCATCGGATTTCCAGCCACGAACCTCACTTGGAATAAGCCATCCGCGGTGGCTGGTTCTTGGTCACAAATAGACGTATAGGCAATGAATGCCTTAAAACCTTCATCCCTCTTAACTGTTTTTGCCAGTGGCGACGCCAGACAATTTGAACAGGTGTGCCAATTCTCAAAAATATAAAACCAAGTTGTAAAATCCCCCCCCCCTTTCTTCCAAAATTCTCATTCTGATCCAACAACGTTTTAAAAATTGAATTGAAGTAAGAAAAATGATGTTGATGCATCAAAAAATGAACTTAAAATTATTTAAGAATAACTTTTTGTTTAACAAAAATTAGTTTTTGACAAGGAATTTTATAAATAATTTGTAAAAGTCAAGTAGGTAAAAGTACCTTTTTTTTTTCTTTTTGGAAAATGAACAGGTGTGCCCGTGCACACTGGGCACACAGGCTGGCGTTGCCAGTGGTTTTTGCCCACTATCACTGTGGATAATTTGTTTACTATTGTGAATTAATTAAATACGTTCATTTAAATTAACCATTTCACGGGTATTTCTCCGATCTGGTACCTATCGGAAAATATGGAACAAAATAACCCAATTCTGTCGCCGATCTTAGTATGAGTGGATCACAGGAGAGGCAGAAAATAAGCACAGTGTCGTAAGTTGTGAAATAGACTTATTAGTTAAATTATAATATTTTCGAGGGATGTAACACACCTAGTCTAATTAAATAATAGGTACATAACTGCATCGCCAAGTAGTGTTAATTAAGCTTAAACGTAATTATAACTTATTACGAGTCTCTATTTTATGCGAGATGTCAAATAGAGGTTAAGTCCTTTATCGAACATAAAATAATGCTTATTATGTTACATTTTCCTAAATCCTTACATGTATTTTGTTGTGCTAAAATATTAATAAATTGCTTTCAAGAATGTTTCTGCGATCTTGAGTACTTTCTTGGTATTTTAGTATAATTTTTGTGTATATGGTGGATTGGTTTTACATAAGGTCTTTTCTCTGAGAGC
The DNA here is from genome assembly GCF_950023065.1 of Planococcus citri. Lineage (NCBI taxonomy): Eukaryota > Metazoa > Arthropoda > Insecta > Hemiptera > Pseudococcidae > Planococcus > Planococcus citri. The sequence goes on from NC_088678.1 coordinate 11,155,909, forward strand.
AGTGAGAGCTATCCAGGAACGAGTAATTATTCACTCTCTAGGGAATAATTCTTGACTTCACCCCTTAACCAATTCAAATAATAATATCTCCCTAAGTCAGTAAATCCAATTCTCACTATATCACTTTGTGAAAATATAAAGTTTCAAAAATCTGTTGGAGACTTCAGGAATTTTCAAAAAGTCGCTGGAGGCTCCAAAACGACTTGAAATTCACCTGCAGTACTTCGTAGCGTATTGAAATTAGTTTTTAGAATAAATTCCAGCTTTACGACTCCAATTTGATGTAATTTTGTGGGAATTTCGAGTTTCAAAAATCTACTGGAGGCTCCAATAATTTTCAAAACAGTCGCCGAGGGCTCTAAAACGACTCGAACTCGCCTGAAGTCGTCTTCAGAGGTTGTTAAAATTGGAATATAGAGTAAATTTCAGCTTTCCATCTCCATTTGATGAAATTTTGAGAAAATTTAAAGTATCAAAAATCTGTTGGAGGCTTCAGGAATTTTCAAAAAGTCGCTGGAGGCTCCAAAACTACTTGAAATTCACCTGCAGTACTTCGTAGCGTATGTATTGAAATTAGTTTTTAGAATAAATTTCAGCTTTACAACTCCGATTTGATTGAATCTTGTGGGAGGTTCGATTTTCAAAAATCTACTGGAGGCTCCAGTAATTTTCAAAAAAGTCGCTCGAGGCTCTAAAATGACTTGAACCTACCTGAAGTCATCTTCAGAGGTTGTTAAAATTAGAATGTAGACTAAATTTCAGCTTTTCATCTCCATTTGATGAAATTTTGTGGGAATTTCGAGTTTCAAAAATCTGCTGGAGGCTCCAGAACTGCTCAAAACGGGTTGAAACTGTTTTCAATCGATTTGGCATGTCGAAAATAGGGTATATCCCAAATTTAAGCTTTCTTGGTCAATTTGGTAAAATTTTGATTTTTTTTCCTCATTTTTGGCCTTATTGATTTTCAAAAATTCACCAAAAATCGAAAAACGCACTTTAGCACTTGAAATTTTGACAGGTGATAAATTTTTGCTTGATCTTTCGATCTACCTTTGCACAAATTGAAAAATTTTGTGTAAGTCCTATGTTGGAACGCATAATCTGCGATTTCTGCTGACCTGTCAATCAAAATGGCCGCCATTTTGTAAGTAGGGCCACCTTTTTTTTAGTACAAGGGCTAGAAATTTTCCTGAAGACTCCCCCTTTAAGAAAAAAGTTGTCCCTGAGGATCTACGGTGGGGAAGTGCAATAGATCCTTAAGCGGGCTCCCCGACTATATACTTTACTTAAAAAAGTTAACAAAGAAAAGTAACAATAATAAGAAAAAGAATGAATGCAACAAGGGTAAAACGAGAATAAAGTAATGTGTAAATTGAAAAACAAACAATAAAAATGAACACAAGAGTTGCATATAAATATAAAATTACATAGTATTATCTGTAAGTATCAAGTGTGCGATCGATAGAAAAAATTCTCTTCATATTACACGAAAAACATTCAAAAATCTTAGGTAGGTGGTCAAACATTAGCATTACATTCTTTGAAGAAATTCAACTGCAATCTCTACAAATACCTAACATAAAAATCATGAGCCTGGTAAAACTATCCTCATTGCTGAATGGAGCAAAAAATAAAAATTAAACATCCTGGAATGCATCATCTAGTTGCAAAGATGTCGAATCGTGAATTCTTTTTCTACACTCTACAGTGTACCTAACAATCAATAGACCCGAGCAGATTTTGAACACTGAAATCAAAAACCAATTCACAAGATGATTAGGTAGCTGAGAGTTTGCATTACAACGTGTGATAAAAAAAATCTGTTGTTTTTTAGTGTTAAATCATAACACCTTGAAAATTAATTGACACATTGGCCCAAATTTGAGATTACATCTACATATTTTTCTACCTACTCTTTGGGCAACTTAAACAGCGTTTAGGTTATTTTAATGATTGGTTTTCTCACAGCTTTGCTGAATTTTCAAAAATTTTATTTGGATTTCATCAACAATTTGATTAAATTGAAACAATATGTTTTTTTCCCTCTCTGAGCAGGTATAAAATTCAGGTAAGTCTAAATGATTTATGAAAATTACTTACTCAGCATCATGGTCGCGACCGAATTCAAAAAGTATAAGGAGTTTGAATAATTTTCGACCAATCTCTCATAATCCGAGTGTTTTGACGAGTCTGAGATTGAACGTAATTGTTTTAAAAACAATTCGTCGGCTGCCACAGTGAGATGAAATTCATCGAAGCTATCATAAAGATTCAGTTTAACAATCGCGTAAAACCAAAACACCACTTCCAAAAATATCAATACGACGCACAAGATTAACCATAAACTGGAAGGTTCTCTCTAAAATAGAATAGATAAATTATAAACATGGTCATTGTCATCTTAGTAAATTGAATGCCACTTATGCATGAAAATTTCATAAACTCACATTGTTAATGGATTTAATAGCGCTCAAACCGAAGATAAATACATAGAGAGCAATCCAAAAATACAAGGAAACGATGGTATCATCACCTAAAAAAAAAAAAAATACTAGGTAGGTATTCGTGGACACTTTAATGAGTAGGTAGGCTTATTTTTCCTCATCTTCGCGACAAATTTCAGTGAAAAAATCACTTACTTACCTCGAAGATATGCGTAAATCGGATCACGATAATGAGTACCATCGTACAACAATTCCAATATACCATTTATCTATTTGAAAAAAAAAAACAAAAATAATTTTAATTGCCAATTTTTTCAAATTAAAATTATCTCTCATTCCCAATTTCTTTTTATATTACCTATTTAATCTAGTTAGGTAGGTATTTACTGCATAAAGCCCATAAAGGGGAAATGTACAACCGCCTAGTTCGATTCTAAATCTATACAAAAATCCTAAGCACGTATCATCAAAACTCACCAGGTTGACGTAAAGTAAAAAAACAGAAATATCTTCAAGAGATTTTCCGCTACAAGGTGTTCGCATTATCAAAACCATTCCCATTCAACGCAGCAGCAGAACTTGAGAAAAAAAGCAAAGGTCATACCAGTTGTATAAGCACATGTTTATTTAATTAGGCACTTAAAATGTAATTACCTTTGATAAGAGATGAACTATTACAACTTCCACACTACGATGAATATAGTAAAACACCGAAACGTTTTTTGATTATTGCTTTACTTTTATTAATAAGTTAAATTCACGAATAAACTAAACTACATAAGAGAATGAGATGACCACACATCGTTTTGAAAATCCGATTACTTAATTAATAAGTACATACCTACTTATTGACATTAAGAACTCGTACAATTTTTTTTTTTTTTTTTTTTTTGGTTCAATGATTTTCAGGTAGGTGTATAATTAAAATAAATAAAAAATTAATATAAAATTTATTAATGAAATATGTACGAGTATAAAATTACCTTTAATTAAAATGAAATTTCGATTATATAGGTACCTACCTAATATAAATTACACAAAATTCCAATAAAACAAGAACCCCTGCTTCCTTTTCGTCATCTTTATATCAAAACAACCATATCGATATCAATTATCAATATCAGTAACATCATTATGTCTTTTTTCATCGATTTTGAATGACTATTAAAAATTTTTCGAGTGTTGCCAAAACATAATTTCAATAAATACGCCAAAAATATGCAAAAAATGACAAAAAATGTGAAAAAAACGCAAAATAATCGCTATAAATTGAAAGCGTTCACACTTCACACACGCATTTAATAAAGGCCAATTAATTAATAAGAAAAATAAACATCAACATTCAACATTCAACAAAGGAAAAATAATAAAAATAAGCAAATACAACTTAGGTTTATTTGAAACTTGAAAAGAAATTACCTAAAACGGAAAATTGTTTGGTCATATTTACGTCACCCTTGTAATGAAAAGTTGGTGGGCATTTGCTTAGAAATTCGTTCCCCAATTAAGCACATAGGTACATATCAATAGTTGGGGGACCCGCTAAGGATCAATTGCATCCCCCTGGGATCTTCCAGGACAAATTTTTTCCTAAGGTGGAGTCCTAAGAAACATTTCTAGACCTTGTCCTCAAAAAAAAGTGGCCCTACTTACAAAATGGCGGCCATTTTGATTGACAGGTCAGCCGAAATTGCAGATTTTGCGTTCCAACATAGGACTTGCACAAAATTTTTCAAACTGTACAAAGGTAGATCGAAAGAACAAACAAAAGTTTATCACCTGTCAAAATTTCAAGTGCTAAAGTGCGTTTTTCGAGCTGTGCTGTGATTGGTCGGTTTCATTATCAACAAACAAATTTGGCCCTCGATTAGCATTACGTTAAATGGGGAATTTGAAATCTATAAAGAAATGAGGAAAACGCTTGTTAAATTCGGATTCTGCGTTGAAAAAGACCCTAATATCATACAACCTTGCTCATAATTTCTTTATACCTAGATTTTTAATTCCCCATTTAAGGGCCGATTCCGCATACACGATTGCATACCCGGTCCGCCTGATTTTCGAGTGTTGAGATCTCGAGATCTATCCGACGAAAATCGATGAAATTTGAAATATAGATACTATGAAGCAATTAGAAAAAAATGTCGGATGGGATTTTTAATTACTTGAATAGTTTTGGAATTATCAATGATTGAAAAGTGTTCAAATTTCGTTCATTTTCAATTTCAAATTCTGCGAAAAATACTCAATCAAATGAAAATCGCTTCCGACATTTTCTTTTAATTGTTTCAAAGTATATATATTTCAAATTTCATCTAATTCTGTTCAGTAGATCTCCAGATCTGAAGATGCATGCTGATAAGCAAGGTTTACACGCTGCTAGTTTATTCAATTCAAACTACCGCAAGTAACTTGATTTTTTAATTAATTGACAGATTATCCATTCTATTTCACGATGAAAAATAATAAATACAAGTAAATTTATTTGATCAGAGATGATCAAGTACTTAAAAGTGAATGTACTTGAATTAAGTAAACTTGCAACGTGTGAATCTTAGTCAAGGATTCTGCCTGCTGCTTATGCAATAAAGTATGCGGAATCGGCCCTTAACGTAATGTTAATCGAGGGCCAAAAACGTTGTCAAAAGCGCTTTCGAACAATTGTCGCTACACCATTAGCCAATCACGTTGCAGCTGTCCGTCAAGTGACGTCATTGTGACGTTTCATTGAAATCATCTATTTTCAAAAATCAAATGACCAAAATGTGAGAAAAAATCAAAATTTTACCAAATTGATCTAGAAAGCTAAAATTTAGGATATACCCTATTTTCGACATGCCAAATCGATTGGATCCGGTTTCAAACCGTTTTCAGCAGCTCTGGAGCCTCCAGCAGATTTTTGAAACTCGAAATTCCCACAAAATTTCATCAAATGGAGATGGAAAGCCGAAATTCATTCTGCAAACTAATTTCAATAATAATAATAATAATAATTTATTGCTGTAAGGGACCGCAAGCGGCATTTACAAGTCATGTTACATATTACATGGTAGTGCCTACTAAGCTACTTTACAACAATAAAAATACACAATAAAACGAACAAAATAAAATAAAGTAATAGTTACCTACATATAAATAATTAAATAGGGTTAGAGTTTAGGAACTCATCTACATCATAAAATTCCATTTTTAATAGCCATTTATGAAGAGCTTTTTTAAATAGCTTAATGATATGGACATCTCTGATTTGTGGAGGGACAGAGGGAGACTATTAAAGATTTTGACTGCCATAGTATCTATTCCTTCCCTGTTCACTTTAGTACTCATTTGATCAGCAAACATTGAGTTTACCCCTCTAGTATTATAAGTATGGGTCAGTACTGAAGGCTGAAGGATATTCTTTTTTATCATTATTGATACCTGTAGTATAATATAGAGATGGTATTGTTACAATTTTTTCATCAATGAAGGTTTGTCTACAGGATTGGGTAGGGGCTAAATTAAACATTGTTCTAATAATTCTTTTTTGGATAAGGAATATCCTATCTAGAAGGGTTTTGTTTCCTCCCCAAAATGCAAGTCCATATGACATATTAGAGTAAAACAATCCATAGTAGGCTACTTTTAGTGTGGGAATGGATGCTGTTTTCTTTAATTGATATAGGAGGTATGTTATAAGATGAAAGTTTGTTTGAAAGATGGTTAGTCCACTTCAAGTTAGTTTCTACAGTAATGCCCAAAAATTTTGCAGTTTCCCTGAATTCTGGTAAAAAGGAATTTCTAGAATTGTCCATGGTTTGCTGTATGCCAGAGGTGAAGGGGACTACATACAGTTTTCTTTAGATTTCCAAAAAGTGGCTAGAAGCTTTAAAACCATTTGAATCCACCATGCAGTCGGTAATGGTTTAAAAAAATGGAAATTGGATTGTTTCAAACAGCTGCAGGTAAATGATTGAACATTTTAATGTCACCAAAAGTTTTATTTTTTATCAATTCTCTGCATTTAAGAATGATTTCAGTCTATGTAGGTAATTGTACCTCAGTTGTTCAAATTTAAAATAAAGTTCACATTTTCCACTTCTTTTATTAAGCTCTTTTTGCTTTAGAATGAGAATTCGCTGTATTACGCTCATCATTGTTTAAATGAGACTTTCGCTTATAACGCGAAATGAAGGATGAATGTCTCCTCCAAATTTTGCTTAAAATATTTTGTTAACTTTTTTTCTCAATCAGTTCAGACGTTCAGTGTTCGAAAAATTTTCAACGACATGAAAATAATAAGTGGGCACGTGTAATGATTTGACGAAAATATACCTCCAAAGTTATTTTTACCACTTGCGAATACTACAATCATAATAATAATACAGATGTTACAGTAGGTACTGTACGTAGGTAGGTAAGCAACGATTTTTTTTTTGTCGCTATGCAAACGTCAGAGCACCGTAGTATTCGACACTTCTGATGCGATTTACAAAACAACTGTGTACATAAGAGTTGCGCCCTTAAGGTGATTAAGAAAACTAAAAATAATTCAAAATCACATTGAATAGATAGGTTCTTAGGTTCTACCTACCTAGATTAAATAATACTTAAATACAACCTTCTCCTGAACAAAATGAATAGGAAAGTGTTCTTTGAACGTGTTTAGTTGCTGTTACAGAAGCTAAGTTAAAACGCTACCAAAACCACCAGTCCTACAGAGAATAAATCATTTGAGTAAAGTGATCACAGAATTCTACAATGGTCTCCGTGAAAGTTCTATTCTTTGTGTTGTTAGTTGCTGGTAGGTCGTACTTACTTATTGCAATAGAATGATTTTAATCGTATTTTTTGTTTTAATTAAAAATACCAAACGATTAATTATACTTAATTATTTCATTTCAGCATTGCACGTTGTTGCTATAAAATGTAAGTAGGTATACCTAGAAAGTTCAGAAACAATGAAGTTAATTTTTTCGGTGTCTTATGACCCGCAAACAAATTTTTTGTCCAACAAAAAAAATTGAAGAAACATACAAAAATACTTTCACCATAAAAGGCCAAATTTTGGGCACTAAATTTCATTTGGGACCCTTGAAATTAAGTGCTCATAGTTTCGATTTCTGAAGACCTCGAAGTCCATTTTGAATTTTTTAGTTCTCAAAAAAAAAAAGAACAGGCAGGAAGAAACATACCAACCTAGGTACTTTGATTTTTTACTTTTGAAGTGGATATTGGTAAATGTTGCCTAAAATAGATTTGAATTCGAAAACACTTCCATTTCTACAACTAGCATAACGCGCGAATCTTATGAATTACCCTAAGTTCAAATTTTAAATTATGTAATTGAAGCGAGCAATCAATGATGAGTGACATTTGTTTACATTGGTTTTTACTTTCCAGATGCTCTAGTTTGTGCTGGTGATCGCTCAGATGAAGCTTTACTCGGCCCATTCCTTACGAGGTCGGACGATTAGCAGGTACATACACATACCTTTATTTATCTATTGCATTCATTCTTTCAGAGCAGAACCTTTCAATTGGTGGTGTATTTTGGGGTCCCATATTGATTCCTTTTGTCGGGTTTAAAATTTGTTGAACTGATTGGGATACTTCCGTTGCCAATGCTTCACATCTAACGATCATCTAGGCATACCACATTAGCCTGATGGAACGACATTCGCATTTTTTAATTTGTTAATTTCATATAGTTTATTCAATAGCTGATGGATTTGTTTATTCGCTTTTACGACGAGTCCTGGGATTTTACTTCAGTAATAAAAGCATGAGTAATTTATTTTTCATTTGTTTCAGAAATGTCCACAATGGAAAAATCAGGAAAACTGTGTGACATATACGTACATGTACATAGCATAAAATGTACCTAATGGTTTTTAATGACCTACATAAATGAAAAATTTGATTCGTGTGTTGATATATTTTATTCTGTCTGTTCAGTTGGGATGTTAATTAAGTAGGTACAATAACAGAAAAACTGTGAAGCGTAAACTCATCAAATATCTTACCATTCTTTTTTTTTTATTAGTCCGGCATATGACAATAGGAGTAATTGCACCCCCCCCCCCACCGATCCTCCGGGACAATTTTTTCTTAAAGGGGACATCCTAAGTAACATTTTAAAACAAACTTGCCCAAAAAAAGTTGGCCTTACTTACAAAATGGCGGCCATTTTAATTGACAGGTCAGCCGAAATAGCACATTTTGCGTTTCAACATTAAATAAATAAATAATAAATAAATAAATAAATAAATTCCTTTATTGACTTTACGTACAAAAACATTACATATACAGTTGTTTCTTTAATATTTACTAGTAAGTCAGGCCCAAATCTTGAGCAAAGGATTCCTTTAGCCGGGCCCATTCAGCCCGGTCAAGCGCTATTCTGCAGTAGTGATTTGTCTTCAGGAATTTGACAATGTCATCCGACCACCTCGCCCTCTGTGCTCCTCGTCTTCTCCCCCCTTCTGGTATCCAGTTTAGAATTTTGTTTCCCCACCTACCATCCTTCGCCCTCACAATATGTCCTGCCCACTCCCATTTTTTCCTTCTAATTTCATGGGTTAACACCCTATTACTCTTAGCTGTTTGTCTAAGGCTTGACATTCTGATTTTTTGCTTCCTTGAAACCCCCAACATTGAGCAAATCATGGCATTTTGGGTAACGTTTATTTTTTTCTTGAGATTGCTGCTGAGGGTCCAAGTTTGAGCTCCATAAGAAATCACTGGGAAGACACATGCATTAATTATATCTGTTTTTAGTTTATTTGAATAACTTCCTTTTAGGATAAATTTTAAAGACCAGAATTTTCTCCACCCCATCGAAATTCGGTTATTAACTTCTTTTACCATTTTGTTCTCGAATGAAATAATTTGGCCCAAGTATTTAGTTTCCGTAACATTTTCAAAGTGTTCGCCGTTAATATTAATTTCATTCCCTTCTGAACTTTTGGATAGGATCTTAGTTTTGGAGGCATTCATTTTTAGACCTGCTTCTTGACATGCCATTTGCAATTCCGAGATCATTTTTAAGAGCTCACCCAGGCTTTCATCAGCAAACCTCAAGTTATTTAAATTTTTCCCCCAAATTTTGATACCCCTTTCCTCCCATTTTAATCCTTTAAAAATTTCTTTCAGAGCTGCACAAAAGATGATTGGCGACAGAGGGTCTCCTTGTTTTACCCCTTTTTGTATGCTGAAGGGCTCCCCTTTAATTTTGGTAGTGATGCTAGCCTTTAGCCCCGTGTACATATTTCGAATCAGGGTTACATAATCCCCTGGTACCCCCTGGTTCCTCAAGGCTTTCAGCATGAAGTTATGATTAAGGGAGTCAAAGGCCTTTTGGAAATCAATGAAGGCGAGGTGGAGGGAGACTTGGAATTCGCTGGCTTTTTCCATCAGCTGATTAACTGTGAAGAGGTGGTCAGTCGTTGAGAACCCCCTCCTGAAGCCTGCCTGATCTGGAGTTTGCTGGACTTCTAGGAAACCCCTTATTCTGCGTTCAATGACCTTTGAGAAAATTTTTGATAAGGTAGAGCTTAAACTTATTGGTCTATAGTTATCTAATTTATGTTTATCCCCTTTTTTATGAATTAAAATTATGTTTGAGTGTCTCCAGTTGCTGGGAATTTCTTTGGACTGTAGTATTTTATTAAAAAATTTTGTAATGAGGATCCCCAATTTGCCCCCCATACCAAATTTTATGTGTTCATTAGTAACCTTATCTTCTCCTGCTGCTTTCTCGTTTTTAAGATTTTTTATTACATCCTCTATTTCTGATTTCAGGAAATCTGGTTCTGTATGGTTTTCCTCTATTGAGGGAGTCTCGGAATTCAGCAAGTAACTGGGGGTCTTCGTATAACTTAGCATAATAGGCCGAGGCAGATTTGTTTATTTCCTCTCTTGAGTAAATTTTTTGGCCCTCCCCCCCATAAATAAATGGTATCCAATGATTACCCAAAGATCTTTGCTTTTTAATTTTTTTAATGCTTTTAGATGCACACAAAATATCATTAATTAGCTGATTTTCTCTTTTTCTGTTTCGTTCCCTTGTGGCCTTCCTAACTAGTTTACACAAGATATTTAGGTCTACTTTTTCCCTTGGTGATCTGTCCCTTTTAAACCTTAGTTTATTCCTTCTCATTATCAAACTCGTTAAATTATCGCTTGTCGGGTTATCGCCCACTTCTTGAGGCGTGGGTGGGGGTGGGGGGTTCTCAACATTTCCAGAGGCGTTGCTAACACAGTTAATTATTAGCTCGTCCAGCTGATCTACATTAAGGCAGGATACTGTTTCATCAACATCCATCTGATCCAGTACCTCGTTTAGTTTTTTTTGATAGCATGGTTGGGAATCCAAACTTATTTTGTGAGGGAAATTTTGTTCACATCTCCGTCTTCTCTTGATAGGATTTACCTCGATTTTGCAGGAAATGGGGCGGTGGTCAGAGCAGAAACCAAATTTGCTCACTACTTCATAATTGACAATCAAGCTGTCTTTTGCGGGGGCGAGGAAAAAATCAATTTCATTCTTATAATCCAGATTTGGTGAGATCCAAGTCCATTTTCTTTTTCCCTTTTTTTTGAACCAAGTGTTTATCACTTTTAAATTGTGTTCTTGGCAGAAGTTCAACATTTTCCACCCCCTTTCGTTTCTAACCCCGTAGGTATATGGTCCTACCACTGACTCCTCTCCATACTCCCTGCTCCCAATTTTGCTGTTGAAATCACCCATTATCAGTGTTTGATGTTTTGCATTACACCTGAGTTCGGAGAGACAATTGGATAATTTGTTGTAGAACAAGTCTACCTCCTCTTCACTTGCTGCTGACATAGGGGCATACACCTGAATTAGAGTCAGTGTCTCATTTTTACCTTTGTTAAATTTGGCTAAGGCTATCCGATCGGAGACACCTTGAAAAAGTATTAATTTGCTACTCCATTCCGGACTTATGACAAAACCCACCCCCCTCTGTCCTGCAGTCTCTCCATAAAAGCAGAAAACACTCCCCGTTTTTAATTTGATAATACCCTCGCCTGCTCTCCTAACTTCAGAGATACCCATAATATGGATCTTGGAGTTAATTAGGTTTGATTCCAGTTCGATTAATTTATCGTTACCCACCAGTGATCTTACATTGAAACTAGATATGGAGATGCAAGACGATGTGTTTTTACCTGAACCTATTGTGATATAGCGCTTTGTTTTTGGTCTTATGTACCCATGCTGACCGGGCTTACCTGGGTTACCGGAGCTCGAATCCTACTTCTCAAGGCGCGATTTTGACCTGTTACCCTTATTTCTACCACGATTTGTTTTCCTTTGCTGACCAAGTTGCGACAGCGTCTGGGGTCTAGACCTTAAATTCCTGTCACCTGAAGTCACATCCACCGTCTTTTCCAAATTTTCCATCATCTGGTCTGAGTCCTCTGCTGACGTTGGAGGTGATGGAAGCTCTGAGATACAACGAATTCGCCTTGATGGCCCATCCTCCTTCTCCCGGATCAGTATTTTGCCCTCTCTAGTCCATGCGTGCGTAATACAATTTTGATGCTTCAGAGCTAGAGCTTCTCTGAATATTGCCATCGAATTAGCGGAAAGTTGTTCATTCACAAAGATGGGTACCGCAGGGGAAAATCTCAGGTCTTTTCCGTGTAGTTTCAACCGCTTCTAATTTTGAATAAGAAGTGTCTTTTTACTTCGGTTATTTAGTCGAACGATTATCGCAGGAATCCTGCCCGCGTTGGCGGGGAGGCGGTGAGTTGAAGAGATATCGTAGTCTTCCAACTGTACCTCCAATTTGTTTGCCACTGATAACACCACGCTACGAATATCTTCATCCAAACTACATGGCACGCCATTGATAATTACATTATCTTTCATACTATATTGTTCTAGATCATGTACCTTTCCATGTAAAACATGTACTTCATCCGTTAAGGTGTTTACTTTGGCTTTTAATTCCGAGTTTTCCCTTTTCACTTGATCGACATCTGATTTGTAGGAGTCTATTTTTTCTTCTGTAGATTTAACCGTCGTTCTAATCGCCTTTACCTCCTCGAACATCTCAGTAAACTGGTTACGAAACTCTTCGTCTGTTGACCAGGCCATTTTACTCGGACACGTCGAACCACAACCGAATTCAACGATCATATAGTTTATTCAATAGCTGATGGATTTGTTTATTCGCTTTTACGACGAGTCCTGGGATTTTACTTCAGTAATAAAAGCATGAGTAATTTATTTTTCATTTGTTTCAGAAATGTCCACAATGGAAAAATCAGGAAAACTGTGTGACATATACGTACATGTACATAGCATAAAATGTACCTAATGGTTTTTAATGACCTAAATAAATGAAAAATTTGATTCGTGTGTTGATATATTTTATTCTGTCTGTTCAGTTGGGATGTTAATTAAGTAGGTACAATAACAGAAAAACTGTGAAGCGTAAACTCATCAAATATCTTACCATTCTTTTTTTTTTATTAGTCCGGCATATGACAATAGGAGTAATTGCACCCCCCCCCCACCGATCCTCCGGGACAATTTTTTCTTAAAGGGGACATCCTAAGTAACATTTTAAAACAAACTTGCCCAAAAAAAGTTGGCCTTACTTACAAAATGGCGGCCATTTTAATTGACAGGTCAGCCGAAATAGCACATTTTGCGTTTCAACATTGGACTTGCACGAAATTTTTCAAATTTTACAAAGGTAGATCGAAAGATCATGCAAAAATTCATCACCTGTCAAAATTTCAAGTGCTAAAGTGCGTTTTTCGATTTTTGGTGAATTTTTGAAAATCGAATTTAGGCCAAAAATGAGGGGTAAAATCAAAATTTTACCAAATTGACAAAGAAAGCTGAAATTTAGGATATACCCTATTTTCGAAATGCCAAATCGATTGGAAACGGTTTCAACCCGTTTTGAGCAGTTCTGGAGCCTCCAGCAGATTTTTGAAACTCGAAATTCCCACAAAATTCCATCAAATTGGAGTTGTAAAGCTGAAATTTATTCTAAAAACTAATTTCAATACGTTACGAAGCACTGCAGGTGAATTTCGAGTCGTTTTGCAGCCTCCAGCGACTTTTTGAAAATTCCTGAAGCCTCCAGCAGATTTTTGAAACTCTAAATTTTCACAAAATTTCATCAAATGGAGATGGAAAGCTGAAATTTACTCTACACTCCGATTTTAACACCCTCTGAAGACGACTTCAGGTAGGTTCAAGTCATTTTAGAGCCTCCAGCGACTTTTTTGAAAATTACTGGAGCCTCCAGTAGGTTCTTGAAACTTGAAATTTCCCCAACATTAATTTATCAAATAGAGTTGGAAAGCTGAAATTCACTTCGCAGACTACATGGTAGTTTCAAATAGTTTTGAAGCTTCCATCGATACTTTTAGGAAATTTCAATTTTCCAAAAAAACGTCATACAACCTTTCAAAAAGTTGCTGGAGGCTCCAAAACGACTTGAAATCCATCAGCAGTCAACTTCGTAGCGTATTGAAATTAGTTTGCAGAATGATTTTCGACTCTTCATCTCAGTTTGATGGAATTTTGTGAAAATTTAGAGTTTCAAAAATCTGCTGGAGGCTTCAGGAATTTTCAAAAAGTCGCTGGAGGCTGCAAAACGACTCGAAATTCACCTGCAGTGCTTCGTAACGTATTGAAATTAGTTTTTAGAATACATTTCAGCTTTACAACTCCAATTTGATGGAATTTTGTGGGAATTTCGAATTTCAAAAATCTGCTGGAGGCTCCATGAACTGCTCAAAACGGGTTGAAACCGTTTCCAATCGATTTGACATGTCGAAAATTGGGTATATCCCAATTTTCAGCTTTCTTGGTCAATTTGGTAAAATTTTGATTTTTTCCATCATTTTTGGCCTAAATTCAATTTTCAAAAATTCACCAAAAATCGAAAAACGCACTTTAGCACTTGAAATTTTGACAGGTGATGAATTCTTGCATCATCTTTCGATCTATATTATTTTGTAAAATATGAAAAATTTCGTGCAAGTCCTATGTCGAAACGCAAAATCTGCGATTTCGGCTGACCTGTCAATCAAAATGGCCGCCATTTTGTAAGTAAGGCCAACTTTTTTTTGGGCAAGTTTGCTTTAAAATGTTCCTTAGGATGTCCCCTTTAGAAAAAAGTTGTCCCGGAAGATCGGTGGGAGGGCGGGTGCAATTACTCCTATTGTCATATGCCGGACTAGATGTAGAAACCATTCTAATCTATTTCTTTTTCTTCTGAACCATGTTCGACCCCTCAATTTTGTGTGCAAGTAACATCACTCCATTTCTAATACTCATTAGCAAATTGCGCGAAGTGTCGATATAGCCTGGTTATTGATGAAAATTCGTACTTTTTATGACGAACCGAGAAAAAAAAAGAAAAACGATTTGCAACAAAACTTTTGAAAGCTCATATCTCCATTTTTGAGACATCTCTTGGCATACAAAAAATTCTGTATGACATTTCAGCTGGAATCTTGAAAGATGGTGCCGGTGGTCTCTTCCAAATTTTCTTGAAATCTTTTGCCAATTTTCTCCTCGATCAGTCCAAATGTTCAGTGCTCGAAATACTTTCGAAGATATAAAATAATAAGTATGTACCTACGTTTACGTGTAATGATTCGACGAAATATATGAAATAGGTGTACCTATTCCTACAAATTGTAATCCATCAATTTCCACTTTTCAGTTTTTATCTACTTGAGTAATCCAGAAGCAAAATCCTGCACTAGTCCTACGGTCTTCCTGCTATTTTGCCAAATCATTTTCAAACCTGGCAAAAGGAAACCTAATTTTAGGTTTCAAAGTTTATTTTTGAATCATTGGCGATTTTTTGAAAATTTACATAGAAAACACAAAAAATCTGTTTTGAGGCCAATTTTTAAAATTTTTCGTAAAATATGAATCTTTTGAGCAAAGTGAAACACTGTGAATAATTCCTTCGTCTCAATTCTACCATACATTAGTAACTATTAGTTTTGGATTATTTTCATCAGGGGACCTGTAGATTTTTCAATTTTCTCCAGAAACTTCAAATTGTTCTGGAAAGGCTGAAAATTAACTTCAGCACCTACAAAACATTAATTGAGTAAATTCCAGAAGTGCAGTTTGAAAGTGAATTCTAGGCCAATTCGTAATTTGTAGAAAAAGCGAAAAAAATTAATTTTTCGAAGACAGTGTAGTGTGCCAAAACGTAGGAAAAAAATTCGAAGTTTCGGTGGGTAAAATCAACATAAGGAAAAGAAGTTTACAAAGTGAGTTAGATCGAAATTAAAAAAATTGTTCAGGCCATCCTACCTTCGACGTAATATACGAAGTTCTTTTCGCCACTTGCGAATACTACAATCATCACTCTTCGCTTCTGCAGATGTGCAAGCAACGATTTGCAAAACAAGTGATACGGTGATATTACACGTTAGTAAGGTACTTGAAGCATCGCACAGATTTTTCGTAGCAATTGTTTGATTTTTGGTAACTGTACAAAACATCAGAGCATCGTAGCATTCGAACGAAACAACTGTAAGTAGGTAAACACAAGTTGTCCTCGATGTGAAAAAGAAAAAAAACAAAAACTTTTACGCAAGACTGAAATCATACTGAATAAATAGGTTCTACCTACCTAGATGGCATTATATATACAACCTTCTCTCGAAGAAAATGAATAAGTGTTCTTTGAACGTGTTCTAGTTGCTGTTACAGAAGCCAAGTTAAAACTCTGTCAAAAGCACCAGTCTTAAAAAAAAAATTACAATGGTCTCTGTGAAAGTTCTATTCTTTGTGGTGTTAGTTGCTGGTAAGTCCTACTTACTTATTGCAATAGATGCTTTTAATCATATTTTTTATTTTAATTAAAAATACACAACGATTAATCATACTTAATTATTTCATTTCAGCATTGCACGTTGTTGTTATAAAAGGTAAGTGGGTACTTAGAAAGTTTCAGAAACAATGAAATTAATTTTTTTCGGTGTCCTATGACACGAAAAAAAAATTGTAGGTCCGACAAAGAAAAATTGAAAGAACATTCAAAAATATTTTCACCAAATCTCGGGTACTAAATCCCATTGGTGATCTCCTAAATTGAGTGCTGAAAGTTTCGATTTCTAAAGACCTCGAAGTCCATTTTGAATTTTTTACCTAGTTCTCAAAAAAAAAAAAAAAAAAAAAAAAAAAAAAAAAACGATCAAAATATCTTATAATCATGGATTTGAATTGGCAGGAATCAATTTTAAATACCTACTGAACTCCTTCAAAAATTAGAATGTAGGTATATAGGTAGGTACCTTAAAAAAAAAAAAAAAAAAAAGCTTTGTGATCCTTGTAACATTTATTCACCCATATTTTATTTTTTAGTTGAAAATATGTGATTCGAACAATTTACGAGGAGATAAGAGTATTTTATGTAAAAGATCAGACTGGTTAGGAATTGGAGAAACATATACCACCCTACTTTGCTTTTTTTTTTTACTTTTGAAGTTGATAAAATTGGTGGTTGAAATTGATTTGAGTTCAAAAACACTTCTATTTCTACAAAATCGATGAAAACTAAGCTACATATGAATTTTCCGCGAAGAATTCTCTGTCACGAATTCTCCTAGAATCGTAATAATCTCTCGTTGATCTTTAAGTTGGTTGAATTTTGATTCTTAGTTTTCATTGAAAATGAACCCAAGTTGAAATTTAATTTTCGAAAATTCGTATTTAAGTGAGTGGTGTATTTTATTTTGTAGGTATGTGACAAAAAATTTTCTGCCAGTCGATTGCTTTATTATAGTCTGCTTAGTTATTTTGCTAAAAATCTGTTCAGTCGAATCTTATGAATTATCCTAAGTTTAAATTTTAATGGTATTTTACGCTACAAGTTGTATAAAGTGGGCTATTATGAACGAGTGCGTTATTACTGCGCGAGCCGAAGGCGAGCGTTGTAATAACGCACGAGTTCATAATAGTCCACTTCCTACGAGTAGCGTAAATAGCTTTATATACTACGTACATATAGAAAGTACACCATTACGTCTAATTGTTGTTAGAAGTGAAAAGTGTATCTTTCTGAGTGACTACAACGTTGACCGTTTTTAATTTCGTTCGTTGAAAAACATCAATCATAGTACCTACATAGTCGCTCAGAATGATACAGAAGTCACTGCTGAGTGCTGTAGGTATTCAATCAGTCAAGTACTGATGAAGAATATACCAGAAATCTTGTCTTGTCAAGTTGTTATCCAATCAGATAAACACAATATACACAGTTGATTCAAAATATGATTCGAATGACGGAATGAGTTTAATTTCTATCACTGTTAGTAATCACAAGAACATTTAAACGATTATCCATATGTGTAGATGCGTACCAGTACTTACATATCATTTCACAGTGATAACAATGGACAACGATTCCATATTGATTCCGTAGAATACTCAAATAGCTTTGCACAAAATACAGCAGCAACTTCTGTATCATCGTGAGTGACTATGTGTTCGGTGATTGAAATTTTTTAACGAACGAAATTGAAAAACTTCGATGATGTACTTATTGATTACTCAGAAAGATACACTTTTCAGTTAGCTAGTTACGTAGAGATTCTACGTACGTCGTCTACGTACACATAGTATTTATACAGCTACTTATTTACGCGATTCTATGAAGTAGACTTACTATTATGAACACGTTCTACACTAAAATGATCATATAAAGAGTTAAACGCCATTCAACACAAAACTTAAGAACCTGATCGAGCATTCTATTTGTGATCAATATGAAATCGTTGACCATTGTCTGTATGAAATGATGATAACTATGTAAATCACTTGAACTCGAAGTGGAATTTATTTTAAACATTTCAATAATAAAATAACAAGACGTGTACACTATTGCACATGAAAATTTGAATCTCCATAGCTTCCATTAAATGAATGTTCGCGAAATAATTAATAACCAAAGCAGAAATCCTACATGAAAATTTCTAATCAACTGATAACTCCACTCCACCGGTCTATTTACATCACAGGTAATAGTGTTACCACTTCTTAAAAACTTACAAATTGATTTGATGAAAGATGAGATAATGTTTACTTTATTTTACTAGTACAAATAAAGTACTTTATTTCTAAGCTCCGTGTGGCCAGCCCCGACCATGTGGGGGTGGGGGTCGAAAATAGTGCCAATCGTTTGTGCTTCGTTTGTGCACGTTTGTGCACTAATTACTTACGTTTGTGCTCACCCCCTTCATGGCGTATTTGAAGGGAGCCTTGGTCGGGGCTTGGGACACGCAGCCCCGACCATGAAGGGGAGGGGGTTGAAATTAGTGTCAATCGTTTGTGCTTCGTTTGTGCACGTTTGTGCACCAATTGGTTTCGTTTGTGCTTGCTCCCCTACAAAGTGGAAATGGTCGGGGCTGGGGACATGCAGCCCCGACCATGAGGGGGAGGGGGTCGAAAATAGTGCCAATCGTTTGTGCTTCGTTTGTGCACGTTTGTGCACCAATTGGTTTCGTTTGTGCTCGCTCCCCTACAAAGTTGAAATGGTTGGGGCTGGGGACATGCTAATAGGGGGAGCCCATAGGAAGGGCTTTAGAGGAATGAAAACCATACACATCGTTTGTGCTTTTGATGCTGAGGATTGTGCACTCATCAAATTGACCCATTGCGTTCGTTTTGTTATACTTGTAATTAAAAGCGTAATTATTCTTGGTGGGGCTGGGGACACGCAGCCCCGACCATGAGGGGGAGAGGGTCGAAAATAGTGCCAATCGTTTGTGCTTCGTTTGTGCACGTTTGTGCACCAATTGGTTTCGTTTGTGCTCACTCCCCTACAAAGTTGAAATGGAAGGGGGCTGGAGACACGGGGGTGAAATGGGAATTTTGAGAAAAATAACTATCAATGAGTAGGGTATCGTTTCCATATGATTCGATACCGCTGAGCACGAATATGACCTCAGATTTTCTGCTACACTCACCTACCCCTCTCTAGAGCCCCTCAGCCTCCCTCAATTTTCACGATTTTCGAAATAAAGTTTTTTTGATGACATTGGTGTCGTTTTCATATGATTCGATACCGCTGAGCACGAATATGACCTCAGATGTTCTGCTACACTTGCCTACCCCTCTCCAGAGCCCCTAAGCCCTCCTCAATTTTCACAATTTTTGAAATAAAGTTATTTTGATGACATTGGTGTCGTTTTAATATGATTCGATACCGCCGATCACGAATATGACTTCAGATTTTCTGCTACAATCACCTAGTCCTCTCCAGAGCCCCTCAGCCTCCCTCTATTTTCACGATTTTTAAAATAGTTATTTTGATGGTGTTGGTTTCAGAATACAAAATTTTCAAACCACTAATTAACTCAAAAAGAAGCTACATATTTGGAAGTTTCTAGCCACTCAGTAAATGAGTAGAATCAAAAAACTGTTCTTGGATTTTGATGGCAATTGCCCAGGTGGACAGAAAACATGAAAATACAATCGGGTCATTTTATCACAAAACAGGTTGGGTGGGTGGGGACCGATGCAAAAAAAATCAGGATAGGGTATTAAAAATAAGTTCTCTTTGAGGAGGGACTTTTTGCTCGTAATGAAGGATTGCATTGAATTTCGTTTATATAGTTCCACGAATTTTTTTCTTTGGAAGATTGTTTTTTTGTTCAATTTTTGTACCATTTGCAAATTGATCAAAAATTTACTTCTGTACTGATCTCCTGGAATACCTAAGCATGTATTTGGGGTAGGCAAGTGTAGCAGAACATCTGAGGTCATATTCGTGCTCAGCGGTAATGCGGTATCGAATCATATGAAAACGACTCCAATGTCATCAAAAAAACTTTATTTCGAAAATCGTGAAAATTGAGGGACGCTGAGGGGTTCTAGAGAGGGGTAGGTGAGTGTAGCAGAAAATCTGAGGTCATATTCGTACTCAGCGGTATCGAATCATATGGAAACGATACCCTACTCATTGATAGTTATTTTTCTCAAAATTCCCATTTCACCCCCGTGTCTCCAGCCCCCTTCCATTTCAACTTTGTAGGGGAGTGAGCACAAACGAAACCAATTGGTGCACAAACGTGCACAAACGAAGCACAAACGATTGGCACTATTTTCGACCCTCTCCCCCTCATGGTCGGGGCTGCGTGTCCCCAGCCCCGACCAAGAATAATTACGCTTTTAATTACAAGTATAACAAAACGAACGCAATGGGTCAATTTGATGAGTGCACAATCCTCAGCATCAAAAGCACAAATGATGTGTATGGTTTTCATTCCTCTAAAGCCCTTCCTATGGGCTCCCCCTATTAGCATGTCCCCAGCCCCGACCATTTCAACTTTGTAGGGGAGCGAGCACAAACGAAACCAATTGGTGCACAAACGTGCACAAAGGAAGCACAAACGATTGGCACTATTTTCGACCCCCTCCCCCTCATGGTCGGGGCTGCATGTCCCCAGCCCCGACCATTTCCACTTTGTAGGGGAGCAAGCACAAACGAAACCAATTGGTGCACAAACGTGCACAAACGAAGCACAAACGATTGACACTAATTTCAACCCCCTCCCCTTCATGGTCGGGGCTGCGTGTCCCCAGCCCCGACCAAGGCTCCCTTCAAATACGCCATGAAGGGGGTGAGCACAAACGTAAGTAATTAGTGCACAAACGTGCACAAACGAAGCACAAACGATTGGCACTATTTTCGACCCCCACCCCCACATGGTCGGGGCTGGCCACACGGAGCCTCATAAAGATGTACTTTTCGCATCTAACAACAATGGTGTAATGGTGTACTTTATATGTATGTAGTATATAAAATAATTGAAGCGTGCAATCAATGTTGAGTGAAATTTTTTTACATTGGTTTTTACTTTCCAGATGCTCTGGTTTCTGGTCAGCGCTCAGATGAAGCTTTGACCGGCCCATTGTATGTGAGGTCGGACGACTGTAATGTATAAAGCAGGTAGATACCCAGTTACCTACTTATTGCATTCATTCTTTCAGGGAAGAACCATCGAAAACGAGCAATAGTAGTACCTATGGCATTCTTACCCACTCCTCCTCACAGCATAATATATATACAATTATAAGTACCTAAATATTATACATCTATCAACGATTTTTGAATTATTATTCCAGTTTCAAGGAGGGGGGAGGAAATACAATTAACAATGATCCTCTGTTCGATCCATAAGTCATATTCACACATAAAAATGAATTTGGGTCCTCGTACACTTTGATTAAAATGAACGGGGAGTACTTACAAATTTTAATCCATCAATGTCTACTTTTCACATTTTTATCTTAGGTAGGTACCTACTCAATCCAGAAGAAAAATTCTATACCAGTCCTCCTCTCGTTCTACTTTGCCAAATCATTTTCAAACTGGACAATAGGAAATCTATACCGGACCCCAAAATACAGGGGTCGGCATAAGTTAGTATTCCGATTTGCACAAACGAAATTTTTTTCAAATAAAAATGAATTTTTTTTCTGTAGTGACATAGCGGGGAATGAAACTATTATTACCAAAATGTTGGTGGGACTTCCACGAACACAACGCACTACCTACAAGACCTTCCATCTACTCATTACACACAACAGGGTGTTAAAAAGAACGCATCCGTTTTTGAATATGAATACTAACTTATACCGACCCCTGTATACCACCAACTAAAATTCAAGGTACTGAAACTCAGTTTTCGATTTTTGACGAATTGAAAAAAATCAAATTCTAACCAATGAGGACATCACCAAATTTTATCGAATTGAAAAAGAAAATTATAACTTGGTTTCTATCCTGTTTTCTACTTCACGCATCAAGTCGATTTTTGATGATTTCGAAACGTTTTCGAGCTCCGAAATGATTTAGTGTAGGTTTCGGACCGTTCTAGAGCCTATTACAGTGAATTTTTGAACTCTACAGCTTTTGAAAAAAAGACCGTAATTGAGGTATTTTTCAAAATATTTTTGTGTGAGTTCAAATACAAAATTTTCTTCGACATTTGTTTAAAAAAAAAAAAAAAAAAAACAGTTCGAAAATTTGCCGAAGGCTCAATGAATGACTAGAAACCATCAACAATCGACTCCTGCAGCGATCGAAAATAGAGCACGAACCACATTTTAATTTTTTGGGTCAGTTCGATAAAAATTTGATTTTTTCCATTTTTTGGTCAAAATTTTAATTTTTTAAAATTCACCAAAAATTGAAAACTGAATTTCAGTACAGGAAATTTCAATTGGTGATGTATTTTGGGGTCCCTTATCGATCATTTTTATCCTGTTCAAAAGTTGAACTGGTTGGTATACATACTTCCATTGTCAGTGCTACACATCTATTGATCATTTAAGCATACCATCATTAGCCTGATGGAACGACATTCGCATTTTTGACCTGGTTAATTTCCAATAGTTTATTCAATAACCGGTGGATTTTTTTATTCGCTTTCACGCGATGAGTTCTGAGATGTTATACTCCTGTAAAAATCACGAGTATCTAATTTTTTTTTCATTTGTTTCAGAAATGACCATCAATGGAAAAACACAGGAAAACTGTGTGACATTAAGCATAAAATGTACCTAATGCTTTTTACTGACATAAATAAATGAAAAATTTGATTCGTGTGTTGATATATTTCATTCTGTCTGTTTAGTAGGTTGTTAATTAAGTAGGTACATAACAGGAAAAACTGTGAAGCGTAAACTCATCAAATATTTTACCATTTTTTGATGCAGAAACCATTCTTTCAAATCTATTTCTTTATCTTCCGAACCAAGTTCGACCCCTCAATTTTGTGTGCAAGGAACATCACTCCATTTCTCATTACTCATTAGTAAATTTCCCGAAGTGTCAGTAGCCTGGTTATTGATAAAAATTTGTACGTATCATGACGAACTGAAAACAAAAAAAAAAAAAAATTGATTTACAACAAAACTTTTTAAAGCTCATATCTCCCTTCTTGAGATATCTCTTGGCCTAAAAAAATTCTGTATGACATTTCAGCTGGAATATTGAAAGATTGTGGTCTCCTCTAAATTTTCTTGAAATCTTTTGTCAATTTTTCCTCGATCAGTCCAAATGTTCAGTGTTCGAAATATTTTCGAAAATATAAAATAATAAGTAGGTATGTATATGTACCTGTAATGATTCGACGAAATATACGAAATAGGTACCTACCTACAAATTGTAATCCATCAATTTCCACTTTTCAGTTTTTATCTACATACATGAGTAATCCAGAAACAAAATCCTGCACTTTTTCATCGATTTTGAATGACTATTAAAATTTTTGCGAGTGTTGCCAAAACATATAACTTCAATAAATACGCCAAAAATGATAAAAATATGTTAAAAATATGCAAAAAATGACAAAAAAAATGTGAAAAACGCAAAATAATCGCTATAAATCGAAAGCGTTCACATACGCATTTAATAAAGGCCAAATAATAAGCAAAATAAGCATCAAAAAAAGACAAAATAATACAAATAAGCAAATACAAATTGGGTTTATTTGAAACTTGAAAGGAAATGACCTGAAACGGATAATTTTTTGGTCATTTTTACGTCACCCTTGTATATTGAAAAGTTGATGTGCATTTGCTTAGAAATTCGCTCCCTAATTAGGTACCTACATATTAGCGCATGTGTTACAAAATAGTTTTTCAATAAAAGGCGAGTAATAATAAATTATTGTCACAATTGACCGTAGGTAGGTATATGGAAAAAAAGGACCAAAGGGTTGTAACGATACCAGAAATTTTTTTCTCGATACATTGAGGTGTAAAAGCATCGAGAAATCGAATGGAAGGGGGATCCATTTGAACTGGAGATCTCCGATTTGAACGAAGCAGATTGAAAGCACATGTTCTAAAACCCCCATAACCAAAATTTTAGGTTTCAAAGTTCATTTTCGAATCATTGGCGATTTTTTTGAACACTTAGAAAACAAAAAATCTGTTTCGAGGCTAATTTTAAAATTTTTTCGTAAAATATGAATCTTTTGAGCAAAGTGAACCACTGTGAATAATTCCTTCGACTCAGTTCTGCCACACATCAGCAACTACCAGTTTTGGACCACTTCCAGGGGATCCATCGATTTTTCAATTTTCTCCAGAAGCTTAAAATCACTCTGCAAAGGCCGAAAATGAACTTCAGCACCTACAAAACATTGATCAAATTCCAGAAGTGCAGTTTGAAATTAATTTTTGACCAACTCGCAAATTGCAAAAAAATCTAAAAAAATTTAATTTTTCGAAGACTGTGTAGTACCTACCTAATGCTAAAACGTGAAAAAAAATTAGAAGTTTTTGTCTGTAAAATCAACATAAAGTCAGTTGGGTAGATTGAATTGAAATTAAAAAAATAGTTCAGACGTCCTACCTCATGCCCTAATGATTCGACGCAACAGGCGACGTTTTTTTTTTTCATCACTTGCGAATACTTCATACAATCGCAGTCTTCGCTTCTGCAGATGTGCAAGCAAAGCAACGACGTTCAAAACAAGTGATACAGATATTACACGTACCTATAATAAGGTATTAAAGCATTGCACAGATTTTTCGTAGGTAGCAGAGCAGTTGTTTAATTTTTTGTCGCTGTGCAAAACGTCAAAGCATCGTAGCATTCGATACACGTTTGGATGATTTACGGAATAACTGTAAACATAAGTTGTCATCAAGGTGACAAAGAAAAAACAAAAACTTCGACGCAAGACTGAAATCACACTGAATAGATAGGTTCTACCTACCTAGATGGTATTATATATACAACCGTCTCCTGAATAAAATGAATATAGTGTTCTTTGAACGTGTTCTAGTAGCTATTATAGAATCCAAGTTAAAACGCTGCCAAAAGCACCTGCAGTCTTAAAAAAAAAAAAAATTATTCGAGTAAAGTGATCACTGAATTCTACTATGGTCTCCGTCAAAGTTATATTCTTTGTAGTGTTAGTTGCTGGTAAGTCGTACTCACTTATTGCAATAGGTGCTTTTAATCATATTTTTCATTTTAATTAAAAATACACAACGACTAATACATAATTATTTCATTTCAGCATTGCACGTTGTTGTTATAAAAGGTAAGTGGGACTTGGAAAGTTTCAGAAACAATGAAATTAATTTTTTTCAGTGTTCTATAACACACAAAAAAAATTTGGTCCCGACAAAGAAAAGTTGAAAGAACGTTCAAAAATAATTTCATCAAGGAACTAAATTCCATTTGTGACCTCTTAATTGAGTGTTGATAGTTTCGATTTCTAAAGACATCAAAGTCCATTTTGAATTTATTAGTTCTAAAAAAATCACACGATCAAAAAATCTTAAGGATTTGAACCGGCAGGAATCGATTTCAAATAGGTACCTACTAAACTTTTTCAAGAATTAAAAAAATCCTGTACATAAAAAAAAAAAAAAAAAAAAAAAAAAAAAAACGTTGATCCTTTTGATTTACCTATCTTTATCCATTTTATTTTTTAGTTGAAAATATGTGATTCTAACAATTTACGAGGAGATATTAAATAACAAATCCTAAAATCTACTGAAAGCTACAAAACAGCTTTAACCTTAATTTTCTTCCTTAAGTTTGTTGAATTTTGATGCTTATTTTTCATCGAAAATGAACCCAAGTTGAAATTTAATTTTCGAAAATTCGTCTTATAAGTGGTGTACCTATTTTATTTTGTTTGTGACAAAAAATTTTCTGCCAGTCGATTGCTTTATAATACCAAGTCTGCTTAGTTATTTTGCTGCAAATCTGTTCAGTCGAATCTTATGAATTACCCTAAGTTTAAATTTTAAATTAATTGAAGCGTGCAATCAATGGTGAGTGAAATTTTTTTACATTGGTTTTTACTTTCCAGATGCTTTGGTTTCTGCTGGTGGTCGCTCAGATGAAGCTTTGCTTGGCCCATTGGATGCGAGGTCGGACGACTGTAATGTATAAAGTAGGTATAGTCATTCTTTTAGAGATCCAAGAACCATCGAGAACGAGCAATTAGTAGTACATATAGCATTTTTACCAAATCCTCCTCACAGCATAATACATATATCTGGTACATCTTAAGCTGGCACAAAACAATTCAAAAATCCGCTGAAGGCTCCGTGAACGACTAGAAACCATCACCAATCGACAGTGGCGTAGCCAAGGGGGGGCAATTGAGAGCGAAAATTTGAAAGAAAACATGCAAAAATGGACGTTTTTTCGTTGTTTGGGCCCATTTTTTCCAAAAATTTTCGCTCCAGCAGTAATTTTGCCTTCATTTTCATGGAATCACTACACATTACAATAGATTTCTAGAAAATTACCCCTAATTTCGATTTTTCATGCCTAAAAATCTGGTTTTGCCCCCTCCTTGAGAAAATCCTGGCTACGCCACTGCCGATCGACTCCAGGGATTGAAAATAGGGTACAAACCACATTGCAATTTTCTGGGTCAATTCGGTAAAAATTTGATTTTTTCTTATTTCTGGTCAAAATTTGAATTTTTAAAAATTCACCAAAAATCGAAAACTGAATTTCAGCACATACAATTTGAATTGGTGGTGTATTTTAGGGTCCCTTATCGATTCCTTTTGTTCGGTTCAAAATTTGTTGAACTGGTTGGGATACTTCCATTGCCAGTGCTCCATATTTATCGTTCATTTCGAAGCCTTCGTCGGTCGCTCTTCACTTTGAAATGATTCGATAATTCTTTGTCAGAAAAGTCATTACTTTTTGAAGAAATCTATAGACTAGACCTACCACATTAGCCTTATGGGACCACATTCGCTCCTCTGACCTTGCTAATTTTAAATACTTTATTCAATAATCGGTGGATTTTTTTACTCCCTATTACGATGAGTTCTGTGATGTGACTCCTGTATAAGAATCACGAGTAATTATTTTTCATTTGTTTCAGAAATGAATACCTATAATGGAAAAACGCAGAAAAACTGTGTGACATTTAGCATAAAATGTACCTAATAAATGCTTTTTAACGACATAAATAAATGAAAAATTCGATTCATGTGTTGATACTTAATCTGCCTATTCTGTAGGTATGCATATTTTTTTCACAGTTCAAACGTAAAATTCAGCTGTTGGTTACAATCTACATACGTATCAACTTCTCGTTATAAAAATCGATATCGATGACGAATGACGATTTATTGAGAAGGTAGGTATTTTTCAAAGATGAATTACCCGTATGATCATCTACGAGACAATAATTTTAGTTTGATTCACAATTGGTTTACCTCATATCTGTGAGCTGACGCATATGCTGCTCGTTGTTTCACAGTTTTGTCAGTTCTTTAGAAAATTTTTCATATAACTATTAGTCCGGCATATGACAGTAGGAGTAATTTCACCCCCCCCCCCGCCGATCATCCGGGACAACTTTTTACTTAAACGGGACATCCTAAGGAACATTTTAAAGCAAACTTGCCCAAAACAAAGTTGGCCTTACTTACAAAATTGCGGCCATTTTGATTGACAGGTCAGCCGAAATCGCAGATTTTGCGTTTCAACATAGAACTTGCACGGAATTTTTCAAACTTTACAAAAGTAGATCGAAAGATCATGCAAAAATTTATCATCTGTTAAAATTTCAAGTGCTAAAGTGCGTTTTTCGATTTTTTGGTGAATTTTTGAAAATCAAAAGGCCAAAAATGAGGAAAAAATCAAAATCTGACCAAATTGACCAATATAAAGCTGAAATTTGGGATATACCCTATTTATTTTCGACATGCCAAATCGATTGAAAACGGTTTCAACCCGTTTTGAGCAGTTCTGGAGCCTCCAGCAGATTTTTGAAACTCGAAATTCCCACAAAATTCTACCAAATGGAGATGGAAAGCCGAAATTTATTCTAAAAACTAATTTCAATTCGTTACGAAGTCGTCTGCTGGTGGATTTCAAGTCGTTTTGGAGCCTCCAGCGACTTTTTGAGAGGTCGTATGGTGTTTTTTGAAAAATTGAAATTTCCAAAAAGTAGCTGGAAGCTTTAAAATCATTTGAAACCACCATGTAATCGACTTCATATCGTATTGAAATTAGTTTGCGAAGTAAATTTCAGCTTGCCAACTCCATTTGTTGAAATGTTGCAGGAATTTCAGTTTCAAAAATCTACTGGAGGCTCCAGTAATTTTCAGAAAGTCACTGGAGGCTCCAAAATGATTAGAACCCACCCAAAGTCGTTTTCAGAGGGTGTTAAAATTGGAGTGTAGAGTAAATTTCAGCTTTACATCTCTATTTGATGAAATTTTGTGAAAATTTAAGGTTTCAAAAGTCTGCTGGAGGCTTCAGGAATTTTCAAAAAGTCGCTGGAGGCTCCAAAATGACTTGAAATCCCTCTGCAGTCGACTTCGTAGCGTATTGAAATTAGTTTTTAGAATAAATTTCAGCTTTACAACTCCAATTTAATTAAATTTTGTGGGGATTTCGAGTTTCAAAAATCTTCCGGAGGCTCCAGAACTGCTCAAAACGGGGTGAAACCGTTTTCAATCGATTTGGCATGTCGAAAATGGGGTATACTCCAAATTTCAGCTTTCTTGGTCATTTTGGTAAAATTTTGATTTTTTCCTCATTTTTGGCCTAAATTCGATTTTCAAAAATTCACCAAAAACCGAAAAACGCACTTTAGCACTTGAAATTTTGACAGGTGATAAATTTTTGCATGATCTTTCGACCTACCTTTGTAAAGTTTGAAAATTTTCGTGCAAGTCCCATGTTGAAACGCAAATTCTGCGATTTCGGCTGACTTGTCAATCAAAATGGCCGCCATTTTGTAAGTAAGGGCAACTTTTTTTGGGGCGAGTTTGCTTTAAAATGTTCCTTAGGATGTTCCCTTTAAGAAAAAAGTTGTCCCGGAGGATCGGCCGGAGGGGGGGTGCTATTACTCCCATTGTACTATATGTTATAGGTATATCAAAATATGCAGCAAAATAATTTTCTCGTAAAATTCATCCAAAAAACTAGGTTATCAGAGAACAAAAAAGAGATGAACCGAAATCATTTTTTTTCTTTAAATTGTCGATTTGAACTTGCACTTCTGTTCAGCTTTCATCAGTGAACGAGGAGTCAACGGATGAATAAAATTTGCAGTTGGAAGGTCGAAGTTCGATATAATAAATCGCACTGACTTCATTTCTCATTTTAAATTACAAAATGTAGGTAGAGGTACCAACTTTAGAGTGAATCGCGAAAAAAAAATGTTGAGAGGATATTGACAAATTCCAGCGGAAATTTTCATTTTATAAGCTGGAATGTCACTCAGAAAAATTTTGGCTTCGTAGGCGCATTTGGAGGGGAAATATTGGGCCTCGAAGAGGAGTGAGGAAAAATCGCGGAGGTCGCCTCTCTATTTTTTCCTACAAATTTTTAAAATTTCAACCCTCCCCCGCCCCTAAACATTGAATATGAAACTTGAAAAAAAAAATCTGTACACGTACTAACGAGTACTTATAGGTATAGACTATTTTCTGTGAACGTTTCAAAAATGTTGGGACAAACCCCTCCAGAAAGAGAGAATATTGAATTTCGAGCACGTATGGCCACAATAGGTACTCGGGTTGGGGTGGAAGGGTCAACTGAAAAAATAGTTTGGGATGGGTTTACATCAAAACTTCGCCAAAATGATCAAAATATATTCCATCAGTTCTCGAAATGATATCTTTCGAGGATTTAGCGTACGTAATCAATGTGTAATCTTTGAAAAGAAAATATTTTCGAAGCGCGAATTCGCTCAAATATACGCGATTTGCGAATTTTCAACCGTTCAAATAGAACTCTAACTAGTGGTTTGCATTTCGATGGCAACAACCCAAGTAGGTATCTGCAGAACCTCAAAATACAATCTTTCAGAAACTGGGCCATTTTTTCTAAAACAGGTTGTGTAGAGGGTACTAGAAAGAAAAAAATCACGATTCCTTCGATAAAATATATTTTTTTTACGTGCAATGATTCGACAAAATATACGAAATTCTTTCTGCCAGTTGCGAATATTTTCATTTACGTAGGTTCAAATGTTACACGTTGGTAAACACAGATTTTTCGAAGGTGGCGATTGTTTGCTTTTTAGTCACTATGCTAACACTAGAGCATCGTAGCATTCCACAAGTCTGTTGATTTACGAAACAACTGTGTAGAAAAGTTGCGTTTTCAAATGATTAAGAAACAACAGAAATTTACATACCTACGTAAAACTGAAATCATACTGAATAGATAGGTTCTACCTACCTAGATTCCATTATATATACAACCTACTCCTGAAAGAAACGAATAAGTGTTCTTTGAACGTGTTCGAGATACTGTTACAATAGCAAAGTTAATACCTATACGCTGTCAAAAGTACCTCCAGTTTTTCAAAAAACAGAAAAAAAGTTTCATTCGAGTAAAGTGATTTTGGTTAGAAGTATACCTATCCGCTGAACTTTGCAATGTTCCTTGTAAAAGTCATATTCTTTGTGTTTTTAGTTGCTGGTAAGTAACTTTTCCATCATTTTGTATTAAAAGCAACATTTGCAATCTTCAATAAATGTATTGCAAATTGCAGTAGGTAGATGCATTTAATCATTTTTATTTTAATTAAGAATATCCAACGATTAATACAAATTAATTATTTCGTTTCAGTATTGCACCTTGCTGTTATAAAAGGTAAGTGGATAATATCTAGAACGTTTCAGAAATGAATTTTTTTTTTTTTTCAATTTGTACATGGCGAATCCAAAAATCTGTTGCAAGCTACAGAACAGTTTGAATTTTAGTTTTCTACCTTAAGTTCAACTAGGTACCTACCAAATTTCGATATTTTTCATGGAAAATTAACCAGAATATTGTAAATTAAATTTTCGAAAATTCGTTTTCAAGCTGGTTAATTTTTCTTTCGTTTTTGCCCAAAAATTTTCCGCCCGACACTTGTTTTATCATACTTGGTCATTTTTCTCGGAATCATTTCAGTCGAATATTTCCAATCATCGAAAGATAATAAACCATACGAAGAGGTTATTTCTTTACGTGATTTTCGCGTTCCTTCTTGATCAATATTAGCCTATCTTTCATTTTGATAATTTTTTTCAACGAATAATATTCAAGATCTAAATGAGTTCCATTTATAGATAACAAGCAGAAAATACCCGTCCTTCGGACGGGAGGAATGGAGAGATGGGACTGTTTTATTCATTTATGAATGAATTAGAAATAATTTGGTTTTGGTACTCGTAATTATCTTATTTCATCTGATGTAGGTAATGCTACTAATGCCGCTTTTAAAAAAATGACCTTCTTGTAATTTTCAACATTGATTCTCCCAACTCCCGGGGTAAACTCTAGTTCCTAAGAGTACTCCATTCCTCAAGTCTTATCTCTGAACGTCTGAACCATTAGAATAGTTTTGAGACTCAAATTTGAAAATTCAAGTAGGTACCCAGCTACCTACATAAAATCTGACACATCATGAATCACCTAGTTCGTTTGAGCCCAAAAACTCGACAAATATCAACAATTTTGCCCCTCCCGCCATTTGAATATGTTATTTTTTTTTCAAATCACAGTCACATAAGGTAAAAAAGGTCATAAATGGTCACATAACATCATGACCGTCACAAAAAGTGCGGTCACAATCATGATGACCCGTATGATTCTTTTTTCTGGTGCATCGGTTCAGTGCTCTTTTTGATTTTTTTTAAAAATCGAATTCAATATGAGTGGTTTTACGTAAAATTTAGTAAAGGTGATAAAAAGTTGCCCAATTGCATATTCACGGCTTCTGGAGCAAATTAAAAATTCTGGAGAAATTTAAAAATCGCACTGGAGGCTCCAGATCGGTGGGAAATGGCGGAATTTGGTCTCGGGAGGTTTGTTGTGGACAAAATACAGCGATTCGCGCAAATTTCAAAAATTTCCTCGCAAATGGAAAACTTTTGATTTTGATTTTTTTTGGATTTTCTATTTTGAAAAAAGCTGGTCAAAAAACCACTGTTGAGGTGTCCGCCCCAAAACCGACTCAAATGTGGATAAACTCGTTAAACCGATCGAGTATAACACACAACTCAATTTTTAGCTGCCCAATTGCATATTCACGCCTTCTGGAGCAAATTCAAAATTCTGGAGAAATTTAAAAATCGCGCTGGAGGCTCCAGATCGGTGGGAAATAGCGGAATTTGGTCTCGGGAGGTTTGTTGTGGAGCTGCCCAATTGCATATTCACGCCTTCTGGAGCAAATTCAAAATTCTGGAGAAATTTTTTGTTGTGGACAAAATACAGCGATTCGCGCAAATTTCAAAAATTTCCTCGCAAATGGAAAACTTTTGATTTTTTTGGATTTTCTATTTGAAAAAAGCTGGTCAAAAAACCACTCTTGAGGTGTTCGCCCCAAAACCGACTCAAATACGGATAAACTCGTTAAACAGATCGATGTGTTCGTTTTTTTTTTTCAAAACCAACTTCCTTTTTTTAAAAAAAAATGTATTTTCAGGCCTTTCGTAATCAAATTTTCATAACTTTCGCACTTGCTCTGCTAGGGCCAATTTATTTGTTGTTTCACATTTAAAAAAAATTATATTTGGGCCCAAAAAAATCCATAATATAAAATGAACTCTTTTACATATAGGTTAGTCATATGTATAATATCAATAGGCGAAATTGGTAATTTTTTCCTGTAATAGTCGGCAAATTTTCAGTCGAACCTCCTCCCCCTATAAAGACTCCTAAAAAATTTCATTCTTAGAAACGGGGCCCAAATTTCATTTGGCCCAGGCCTGCATTGACTCTCGATTTTAATACACTGAAATGAAAAAATGTGAAATAAAATTAATCCCTTAATTTTTTTGCGCTACAAACTATTTAACATTTCAAAAATTTTCGTAAATACCTACCTACTGACAAAGAAAAAAATAATCGGCTTTTATTCGTAATGAAAGCTCAAATGCGCTCAGAAATTTGTCCCAATTTGTATACAAATTTTATTTCAACCTTTTTTCAAGTTTGAAGCAAAAGCGAACCATGTACAGTTGTACACCCTAACTTTCACCCTTGCTTCTTTCGGGTCAGTTTGTTTCTTGTTTTAAAATCACACTTGGGGCCCAGAAAACTGAAAAACAAAAATAAAAACTTTTATAAGCCATGAAAATCTTTCAAATCCTGAAGTCTTAAATACCAAAAAATGAACTCTTTGCATAAAAAACCTGGTATAATTTTTGAACTATTTTCATCCTCGCTTCGCTCAAGTCTGTTGGTTTTTTTTTTTTTTTCAAAATCAACTTCCTAATCAAATATTGTTTTTAGGCCACTCGAAAACAAATATTTTAAAACTTTCAACTTTGCTTCGTTCGGGCCAATAATACCTAAACCTTCTTCAAAATTTAATATCCTAAAAAAAAATTGTTCAAATTCTAAAATTTTATAAGCCAAAGCTAAAAAATTAACTCATTGCATTAGTAAAATGGTTTTTAGTTCTCTAAACCAACCTCCTTAAAAAAACATATTTCAAGGGCTTTTTCAAATTTAAAAAATTTCACATTTCAAGAATTCTCACAAATAACTACTGCCAATGAAAAAAAAAAAGTCGTAGCAGTCTGCCGCTACGTAAGAGCCAAATTTTTGTGCCAGAAACATTGAGGGCTCTTGAACTACTCGCACCCTCGCTTCGCTCCTGTGCTTCGCCTGTATTTGGGGGGACGTTGTCCCCCCTGCACCCCCTTGGGCTTCGCCCAATTACCTCCTGCTAATGTCTTTTTCTCGTGTTCTGCGCTTCGCTTGAACTACTCGCACCCTCGCTTCGCTCCTGTGCTTCGCCTGTGTTGGGGTACACCCCCCTTGGGCTTTGCCCAATTACGTCCTACGAACATCTTTTTTTCATGTTCTGCGCTTCTCTTGAGCTACTCGCACCCTCGCTTCGCTCCTGTGCTTCGCCTACCTTTGGGGGGACATTGTCCCCACTGCACCCCCATGAGCTTCACCCAAATTACTCCTTCCACAATTTCTTTCTTATGTTAGCGGGGGGACTCTGTCCCCCCTGCACTCCCCTTGGGCTTCGCCCAGCTCCCTCCTTCCGCTGTTTCCTTCCTATATTCGCGGGGGGACTCCGTCCCCCTTGCACCCCCCTCGGGCTTCGCCCAACTCTCTTCTTCCTCCTTCAAAAAATGTGGTAACAAACCTGTCTTGACTCTGAAACAGGTCAAATGGGGGTGGAAGGTTGAAACTGGCAAAAGGCACTTCGGGTACATCCTCCAACTGTACTGTGAAAATTTGAGCCCTCTAGGTCAATTTGGAGGGGCTATAGGCTTTCCTAAACATCCAAAAAACACGTTTGACCCTAGAAAGAGGTCAAATAAGGTTGGAAGGTTGAAACCTGAAAAAGGCACTTCCGATACATCCCCCCAATGTACTGTGAAAATTTGGACCCTCTAGGTCAATTTGGAGGGACTGTAGGTTTGGCTAAACGTCAAAATTTTCAAAAAACACGTAAAATCGATGAAAAAATCCACTTTTTTGACCCTGGAGAGGGGTCAAATGGGGTTGGAAGGTTGACACCTACAAAAGGCACTTCGGGTACACCTTCCCAATATACTGTGAAAATTTGGACCCTCTAGGTCAATTTGGAGGGGCTGTAGGTCTGGCTGAACGTCAAAAAACACGCAAAAAATCCACTTTTTTGACCCTGGAGAGGGGTCAAAGGGGGTTGGAAGGTTGAAACCTGCAAAAGGCACTTCGGGTACACCCTCCCAATGTACTGTGAAAATTTGGACCCTCTAGGTTAATTTGGAGGGGCTGTAGGTCTGGCTGAACGTCAAAAAACACGCAAAAATCCACTTTTTTGACCCTGGAGAGGGGTCAAAGGGGGTTGGAAGGTTGAAACCTGCAAAAGGCACTTCGGGTACACCCTCCCAATGTACTGTGAAAATTTGGACCCTCTAGGTTAATTTGGAGGGGCTGTAGGCTTGGCTAAATGTCAAAATTTTCAAAAAACACGTAAAATCGATGAAAAAATCCACTTTTTTGACCCTGGAGAGGGGTCAAATGGGGTTGGAAGGTTGAAACCGGCAAAAGGCACTTCGGGTACACCCTCCCAATGTACTGTGAAAATTTGGACCCTCTAGGTCAATTTGGAGGGGCTGTAGGTCTGGCTAAACATAAAAAAACACACAAAAATCCACTTTTTTGACCTTGGAGAGGGGTCAAATGGGGTTGGTAGGTTGAATCCTGCAAAAAGCATTCAAGGGGCATCCTCTTATTGTATGCTGAAAATTTGGACCCCCTAGCTCAATTTTAGGGGTGAGGGGGTCAAAAATAGGGGTAAAATGTGGTTTTTCCCAACTAAAATGGAGTGGGGATGACCTAGGAAGCTGAAATTTGGATATGTTGATCACAATGGAGGTTCTGACCTATGGTATGATTTTGGACCTTTTTCGTTCATTTGGGGCCTTTTTATGCCCCTTCCAAAAAATGACCTTTCTGTAATTTTCAACTTTGACCCTTGAAACTTCGGGGGTCAATTCTAGGTCCTAAATGAACCCCATTTCCCAAGTTTGACCTTATTTGATCAATTAGAACAGGTTCCAGGTCATAAAATGTAAAAATTCAAGTTTCGGTGAAACTTATATCTATATATAGGTATTAGTATCCAGACTTGTCAACTGTTGAATGGGTTAATTTTACTATACAAGTGGACTGACCAACTTGTCAACTATAGTTGACAAGTCATGGGTTAATTTTACTATACAAGTCAACTATGAGTTTTCAGAAACTTCCACCAGAGGTCGCATGGCTTAGAAATCAAGGCGCGAGGACGAACGCAGGGTCTACAGTTGATTTGTAGTGAGTAGAATGTGATGTGCTGGTGGAGATGTATGCAAATACATCGATCCTGAGTGTACACGACAACAAATTTGACTCGAAATATTTCAGTAGTTTATTGGCCCATTGAAAAATTAGAAACATCAAAAATTTTTATTTTGTTTAAGCTTTCTTGTGGTGCCTTAACTTTCTCAAAATTCAAATTACTTTGACTCCATTTTCAAAAATTTTCTTCAAAATTTAGCCTAAAAATCTGATTACTTTTTTCAAAACATAGATTTTTTAAATATTAGATTGAATCTGTAAATAAAATTTTGATAAGTGATTTAGAACAGAAATTATACCAATTTTAAAATTTTGTTCACTTTTCTGCATATATGCCAAGCATAGTTGACATGTCTGGTCGCGAGCAAATATATATATATAAATATTCTAGGGGGTAAACTCGTAACTTTTTTATAGATTAACCAGCAAACTCATAACGTTTTGACAAACTCGTAACCTTTTTAGGACGTGACTTTTCGATGAGGTGTCATATGAATCTACAAGGTGTGGGGAGTCTACTGGCAAAGTTTGAGCAGGGACGTGAGATTGCCGTTTATACACTTTCTCTTTTGACTCAATTTTCAAATGAGTGCATAGCCTAAGTATTATGTACAAGGACATGAGGAAAAGGTGTTTATTGCCAAGAATCATTTTTTACGTTTTTTACGTTCTTTTTGGTGATTTTGGTGGTTGAAGATGTCCTCTTTCACATGGCGTGGTCAAAAATCGTCTAAAATAAATTTTTGACTGCTCAATTTTAATTTAGAGTTGATTATACAGGTCCGAATTTTCGTGTTTTTCAGTCTAAACAGTGATTTTCTGGGAAAAGTATGCATCCTAGGAAAAAAATGCAATGAAGGAAATTGTAGAGAATAAAATTTTCTTTCTGCTCAGAGCTAGTTATTTTTCTGTGGGATGCTTTGTTAAAAATCTATTTGCGAAAAACAGAGACGTAAGGGACTTTTAAAAAAAAGCTTTTCTGAAAAATTGATGTTTCGGCAATGAGATACCTCTCCACAGGTCACCCAAAAATCAAGTTAACGAATATAACGCGGCCTAACATCGAGTACTATCAGGCCTATGGGGTGACGCGTCGAGCGCATGCACAGCAACGAAGTTATAGAGGGGTCTTGAGATTGCTGTTTATACAAAACGTTACGAGTTTGCCTGTATGTGGCTATATATAAATACATGTAAAAACCATACATTACGAGATCCGTTTTATATAAAATCGGGCATTGCGAGATCCTGAGATCCTTTTGCCGGATCTCGCAAGTTCTTTCATATGCCACGGTACTCGCGAGATCCGGGGGACCCTGTACACACATTTTCAGCCGGATCTCGTTTTACCTACTATTTATATACTTATATACAATTTTTGAAAATAGATAAACGACGCATCTTGCGAGATCCACCCCCAAATCACGTTCGGGCCGTTAGTGGATCTCGGTTTATGCGGATCGCGAAATTGATGGCGGCAATGCATAGAAAGGCACTGATTACACACTGGAACGTGCGTTCGAACGAAGTTGTAGGGTTATTATTTGAGTTTTTAGCATTTTTCGAAATTTTTTGGGGTGGATCTCGTAATGCCTGTGTATATGTCGGATCTCGCAATGTACTCTAAGACAGTATATATATATAAATAAATATATATATATATAAAAACTGACACACCGGGAATCGTCTAGTTTGAGCTTAAAACGTCAAGAACTATCAAAATTTTTCATCCCCGACCTTTTTATCCAAAGTTGGGCCTACCGCAATAGCCATCATTTTTTACAAAAATTTGGCTAATGAATGCATCGCAAGTATTTATGGTGTTACTGTACATCATCCGTATATGTAAACGTAAAAAATGATTTAAAAATGAACAAAACTTTGGATTTAGTTCCTACAAACAGCATAAAGCTGATTTTGTCAACTAGAAACAGCCTACCACACCATAACTTACAAAATACATGAGAAAAATCATGTTTCATTTTCATCTGACTGACTGATCTGACCATCCTTTTAAATCATTTGGATAATTCAGTCTCTGTTATTGTAATCCTAAGGTTGAAAAACACATAAAATAACCCAAAAATCCACTTTTTTGGCCCCAATGTTGAAAAAAATACAGAATTCACCTTTTCTACCAGGAAAGGGATCAAATGCAGTTGGAAGGCTGAAACCTGCAAAAGACACTTATGGTGCATACTCTAATTGTAATGTACACATTTGGACTTCACAGGCACATCCTCCCATTGTACTGTGAAAATTTGACCCTCCACGTCAATTTGGAGGGGCTGTAGGCTATCCTAAATGTTGGTTAAAAGTTGAAAACTAGGTCAATTTGGAGGGGCTACAGGCTTTCCTAAATGTCAAAAAAACACATTTGACCCTAGAAAGAGGTCAAATGGGGTTGGAAGGTTGAAACCTGCAAAAGGCACTTCCGATACATCCTCCCAATGTACTGTGAAAATTTGGACCCTCTAGGTCAATTTGGAGGGGCTGTAGGCTTGGCTAAAGGTCAAAATTTTCAAAAAACACGTATAATCGATGAAAAAATCCACTTTTTTGACCCTGGAGAGGAGTCAAATGGGGTAGGAATGTTCAAACCTGCAAAAGGCACTTCGGGTACACCCTCCCAATGTACTGTGAAAATTTGGACCCTCTAGGTCAATTTGGAGGGGCTGTAGATCTGGCTAAACGTCAAAAAACACGCAAAAATCTACTTTTTTGATCCTGGAGAGGGGTCAAATGAGGTTGGAAGGTTGAAACCTGCAAAAGGCACTTCCGATACATACTCCCAATGTACTGTGAAAATTTGGACCCTCTAGGTCAATTTGGAGGGGCTGTAGGCTTGGCTAAAGGTCAAAATTTTCAAAAAACACGTAAAATCGATGAAAAAATCCACTTTTTTGACCCTGGAGAGGAGTCAAATGGGGTTGGAAGGTTCAAACCTGCAAAAGGCACTTCGGGTACACCCTCCCAATGTACTGTGAAAATTTGGACCCTCTAGGTCAATTTGGAGGGGCTGTAGGTCTGGCTAAATGTCAAAAAACACGCAAAAATCCACTTTTTTGACCCTGGAGAGGGGTCAAATGGGGTTGGAAGGTTGAATCCTGCAAAAAGCATTCAAGGGTCACCCTCTTATTGTATGCTGAGAATTTGGACCCCTAGCTCAATTTTAGGGGTGAGGGGGTCAAAAATAGGGAAAAATGTGGTTTTTCCCAACTAAAATGGAGTGGGGATGACCTAGGAAGCTGAAATTCGGATATGTTGATTACAATGGAGGTAGTGACCTATGGTATGATTTTGGACCCTTTTCGTTCATTTGGGGCCTTTTTATGCCCCTCCAAAAAAATGACCTTTCTGTAATTTTCAACTTTGACCCTTGAAACTTCGGGGGTCAATTCTAGGTCTTAAATGAACCCCATTTCCCAAGTTTGACCTTATTTGATCAATTAGAACAGGTTCCAGGTCATAAAATGTAAAAATTCAAGTTTCGGTGAAACTTATATATAAATATATATCTATATATACAGGCTTGCTACAGCTTATACAGGCCCGTTTCTGGAAGTGACATCGACTATCCGAGACCCGACGCGACGTTCCGAGGCCCGTTAGCGGGTCTCGGAACGTTTTCCTATTAAAAACTATATTTTCATGATGTACACACTTCAGGGATGCTATAGACAAATTTTTGTCTGGGACTCACAAAGTAGGTATCATACCTACAGTATATACAGCTTACCTTACTTCACCCCACACAGAAACTTCATACTCGCGTCATTCCTGTATAAATCACTCCTTGGAGATCGCACCAACGGCTCTAGACCAGGCTTGATAGCCGCTAGCAAGGCGCATGCGCGAACGAATTTACCAGGCACTCTTTAAAATTTTTCTAAGTGTCAAAGACGCGGGCCTCGGATCGTCAGTACGATGTACTGGGTCTCGGATAGTAAGCACGTTCCATATAGATACTGTCTTATAGTACATTGCGAGATCCGACATATACACAGGCATTGCGAGATCCACCCCAAAAAATTTCGAAAAATGCTAAAAACTCAAATAATAACCCTACAACTTCGTTCGAACGCATGTTCCAGTGTGTAAACAGTGTCTTTCTATGCATTGCCGCCATCAATTTCGCGATCCGCATAAACCGAGATCCACCAATGGCCTAAACCTGATTTGGGGGTGGATCTCGCAAGATGCGTCGTTTATCTATTTTCAAAAATTGTATATAAGTATATGAATAGTAGGCAAAACGAGATCCGGCTGAAAATGTGTGTACAGGGTCCCCTGGATCTCACGAGTACCATGGCATATGAGAGAACTTGCGAGATCCGGCAAAAGGATCTCAGGATCTCGCAATGCCCGATTTTATATAAAACGGATCTCGTAATGTATGGTTTTTACATGTATATATATAAAAACTGACACACCGGGAATCGTCTAGTTTGAGCTCAAAACGTCGAGAACTATCAAAATTTTTGACCCCCGACCTTTTTATCCAAAGTTGGGCCTACCGCAATAGCCATCATTTTTTACAAAAATTTGGCTAAAAAATCGGCGTTTGTTCCAAATTCGTTCAAAAATTTGTCCCAATTTGTATACAAAGTTTTTTCAAGTTTGAAGGAAAATTTTGAAAATCAAATGTCCAGTGGACCATCTACACCTCAACATGAGTCTAGGGTCAAATTTCAGTCATTTTTATCCAGCCGTTTAGCCGTGATGCTCTGACAAAGTCTGTAGAATGTGGGATGGTTTTTTCCATACTTCTGGCAGCACTGCGAGTTCGCACGTTCTTACTTCTTCTTGTAGCTCCGCTTCAAAACGAAATACTCTTTCCTCTCACCCCTGAACTACTTACCACGCCGCATTGTCAACAAATTCGTACATTTTTCGGCGCAATCAACGTTGAATTTGAGCCCTTAAAATGTGACTTTTTGAAATTTTTTTTCTCCACAAACCATCTACATATTACTGCTGTAAATATGACAAAATTTTAAAAAAATCTGCTGAGTAGATTTGGCGTGATGCGGCCTCAAAGAAACGACAACTTCAATTTATATAATAGATTGGTGATCGAAATCGAAACTTCATCCCCATTTGATCAGGAATTAATATATAGCATTGCATAACGCACAAACGTTTTGAATGTTTTTTACTTTTCAGATGCTCTGGTTGCTGGTGTTGGCTCAAATGAAGCTTTGCTCGGCCCATTGTATCCGAAGTCGGACGATGACAATTTTACAAAGGTAGATAAGATACCTAAGTACTTACCATTGCACTAATTCTTTCAGAGCAGAACCGTCGAGAACAAGCTTTGTCAATCGACCATTTTTGAATATCATTTCATTTTGCCTAACAGGAAAAAAATATCTACTGCCTATTAACAAATTTCCACCCTCTTGACTTACGAAAATAATTACATGGATCCTCATTCCGATCCATGAATCACATAAACAAAAATAAATTTGAGTGCCTCGACCACTTTAATTAAAATGAACGAGGAGTTCAGATTGTATTAATCCATCAGTTTCATTAAAGAAAATTTTAGAATTGAACCGGCACAAAAGTATTTTGAAAAAGACACCTTAATCGATTGAATTTAGTCAAAAATATGGTAAATCCGAGCTTATGTAATGCATTTCATTTTACTTGCAGCGTTTTTTTTTATTTTTTTATTTTTTGAAAACTAGACATTCCTAAAATCCGGCGCGGCTGAAGGCTCTGTGAACGATAAAAAAACAATCTACTCCAAGCATCGAAAATAGAGCACAAACCAAATTTCAGTTTTCTAGGTCAATTTGGTGAAAATTGAATTTTTCGTATTTTTGGTCTAAATTTGAATTTTTAAAAATTCACCAAAAATCGAAAACTGAATTCCAGCGCCTGAAATTTTGGTTGGTGGTGTGTTTTGGAGTTCATTTATCAATTCTCTATCGTCAGGTCCAAAATTTGTTGTGGTGGTACATTATAAGTAAGGTGCACCGGGGCAAGTCAGAATGTTTTTTCGCAATTTCAACTTTGACCAGCTGTTACTCCCCTTCTAATGAACCAATATGGATCAAATTTATTATGTAGGTTTCCATAAGGGTTTTTAACCTATGGTGAAAATTTGAGCGCGATTGACACAGTAGCTTTCGCTCAGTGGAATAAAATATAAACTGTTCTGACTTACGCCACATTGGGGGAAGTCAGAATCAGGCTAAACTTTGCAGAGGCGTAGCTCACAAACAGAGCGTCCTAGAAAAATTGCATGGACTCAAAATTGTAGAGAATTTAATTCTCTTTGAGATCACTTTCATCAGATAAGCGAAAAACTAAGAGATAGAAAGTCTGTATTTGAAAACAAATTCAAAACAACAACAAAATACAATTAAACCAAAGACATCCAAAATGAAACTGCATCGCAAAAATTTTTACACCGTGTAGTCCGGCATATGACAATAGGAGTGATTGCACCCCCCCCCCCCCCGCCGATCCTCCGGGACAACTTTTTTCTTAAAGGGGACATCTTAAGGAAAATTTTAAAGCAAAGTTGCCAAAAGAAAAGTTGGCCTTACTTACAAAATGGCGGCCATTTATTGATTGACAGGACCGCCGAAATCGCAGATTTTGCGTTTTAACATAGGACTTGCACGAACTTTTTCAAACTTTACAAAAGTAGATCGAAAGATCATGCAAAAATTTATCACCTGTCAAAATTTCAAGTGCTATAGTGCGTTTTTCAATTTTTGGTGAATTTTTAAAAATCCAATTTAGGCCAAAAATGATGGGTAAAGTCAAAATTTTACCAAATTGACCAAGAAAAATGAAATTTAGAATATACCCTATTTTCGACATGCCTAATCGATTGGAAACGGTTTCAACTCGTTTTGAGCAGTTCTGGAGCCTCCAGCAGATTTTTGAAACTCGAACCCACAAAATTCCATCAAATTGGAGTTGTAAAGCTAAAATTTATTCTAAAAACTAATTTCAATACGCTACGAAGTACTGCAGATAAATTTTCGAGTCGTTTTGGAGCCCCCAGCGACTTTTTGAAAATTCCTGAAGCCTCCAGCAGATTTTTGAAACCTTAAATATTCACAAAATTTCATCAAATAGAGATGGAAAGCTAAAATTTACTCTACACTCCAATTTTAACACCCTCTGAAGACGACTTCAGGTGGGTTCAAGTGATTTTAGGGCCTCCAGCGACTTTTTTTGAAAATTACTGGAGCTTCCAGTAGATTTTTGAAACTTTAAATTTTCAAAAAATTTCATCAAATGGAGATGGAAAG
The DNA here is from genome assembly GCF_950023065.1 of Planococcus citri. NCBI lineage: Eukaryota > Metazoa > Arthropoda > Insecta > Hemiptera > Pseudococcidae > Planococcus > Planococcus citri. The sequence goes on from NC_088678.1 coordinate 11,199,439, forward strand.
CTGAAATGTACTCTACACTCAAATTTTAACACCCTCTGAAGACGACTTCAGGTGGGTTCAAGTGATTTTAGGGCCTCCAGCGACTTTTTTTGAACATTACTGGAGCCTCCAGTAGATTTTTGAAACTTGAAATTTCCCCAAAATTTTATCAAACCAAGATGGAGACTCGAAATTCATTCTGCAAACTAATTTCAATACGCTACGAAGTTGGATGCTGGTGAATTTCAAGTCGTTTTGGAGCCTCCAGCAACTTTTTGAAAGGTTGTATGACGTTTTTTTGGAAAATTGAAATTTTCTAAAAGTAGCTGGAAGCTTCAAAACCACCATATAGTCTGCGAAGTAAATTTCAGCTTGCCCACTTCATTTCATAAATTAATGTTGGGGAAATTTCAAGTTTCAAAAATCTAATGGAGGCTCCAGTAATTTTCAAAAAAGTCGGCGGAGGCCCAAAAATGACTTGCACCCACCTGAAGTCGTCTTCAGAGGGTGTTAAAATTGAACTGTAGAGTAAATTTTAGCTTTCCATCTCCATTTTTGATGAAATTTTGTGAAAATTTAAAGTTTCAAAAATCGGCTGGAGGCTTCAGTAATTTTTTAAAAAAGTAGCTGGAGGCCCTAAAATTACTTGAACCCACCTGAAGTCGTCTTCAGAGGGTGTTAAAATTGGAGTGTAGAGTACATTTCAGCTTTCCATCTCCATTTGATGAAATTTTGTGAAAATTTAAAGTTTCAAAAATCTGCTGGAGGCTCCAGTAATTTTCTGAAAAAGTCGCTGGAGGCCCTAAAATCACTTGAACTCACCTGAAGTCGTCTTCAGAGGGTGTTAAAATTGGAGTGTAGAGCTTTACATCTCTATTTCGCGCCTCGGGAGTTATAAGGTCACATCTCAAAAAAGTGAAATTTTACAGGAGAGTGATTTTCTTTTTTTTTAAAACTTGATTCATTATTTTTATCAACTTATAATATTAATTGTGAGGAATCAATAGCACCTCATTTTAAAGATCGGGTATCCTACCTTCATTTAGCATAAGAACACTTTGAAAAATAAAATCTTAAAGAGGAAATATTTCAATGTTTGGAAAACATTTTGAGTTATAACCTTTCATTAAAGTTGATGTGGAGGCGAAAGGAAGCGTCCAAAAAAAAAGTTCATGATAACAAAGTTGTTGAGAATTAAATTTCCAATCGACATAATGTTGTTAGTATTTTTCTAAAGTGCTTAGTTTTTGAGTTTTTCTCAAAAAACTAAAATTTCATGATATGTGCAAATTCATTTTTCTGAAAAGTGATCAATTTAGAAAAATTTTTCCATTTGGTACAAACCAATAAAAAATGCACTCCTTGTGACTATTTCTAACTGACAAACATTCAAAACAATCAAAACTATTTGTTAACACTTTATATGTACGAAATTTGCTCAAAAAAGGTGGAGTTTTTTGAGATGTGCCCTTACAACTCCAAACAACTTGCGATGTTGTTGAGATTTTGAGTTAGGCCATTTGCGTTTTTTACAAGATCTAGATGATGTACCCAACTCAAAGTGTAATTTTTGGTTGAGGGGGGTCATACAAACCCCAAAAATGCAAAAACATTAAAATCAATTTTTTTTGAGATGTGACCTTATTACTCCCGAGGTGCGATTTGATGAAATTTTGTGAAAATTTAAGGTTTCAAAAATCTGCTGGAGGCTTCAGGAATTTTCAAAAAGTCGCTGTAGGCTCCAAAACGAAACGACTTGAAATTCACCTGCAGTACTTCGTAGCGTATTGAAATTAGTTTTTAGAATAAATTTTAGCTTTACAACTCCAATCTGATGGAAAGTCACCTTTAGTAGCACTTCACCAGATATAAACCTCCTAGGAGCTAGAGCAAGTTTTCTAACTTACCCCGAATTCTGACTTCCCCCAGTGCACCTTACTTATAAGGATATTTCTATTGTCAGTACTCCACGTTTATTGGTCGCTTCAAAGCCTTTGGTCATTCTTCACGTTATAAAATGATTCAATACTCTGAAAAGTTGGTACTTTTTGGAGGTACTCGTACCTATAGACTTACCAAATTATCCTGATGAGTCCAGATACGCATCTCTGACCTCGCCAATTTCAAAATATTTACATTACCTATTCAATAACTAACGGATTTTTTTATTCGCTTTCATGGCGAGTTCTGAGATGTTATACCTACCTTACTCCAGTACAAATCGTAAGTAATTATTTTTCATTTGTTTCAGAGATGAACATAATGGAAAAACAGGAAAACTGTGTGACATACAGCATAAATAATGTAATATGCTTTTTACCGACATAAATAAAAGAAAAATGCAATTCATGTGTTGATACTTATTCATGCGTATTTTCTGTGGGTTATTGATTGCATTTTATACGGAAAAACTGAGAACTCATCAAATCTTTTTGGTACTGGTACTCTTTTTTTGATGCAACTTTTTTTCAAATCTACGTGATTTTTCTTCTTCTGAACAGTGTTTGGTCCCTTGATCAAAGAAGACGTTCTTCATAATTTACCTCAACAAGGTATTTATTCGGACTTACAATTTTAGTAATTTTTTTTTCTAGTCACAAGCTCGCATTTTTCGATCGTTCTCGGGCAAATTTTTCTGAAATTTAACCACTTAACGCTTGATAGGTACTGCAGAACGAGAATCGCCTTTTCACTTCTTATTTTAGGTTCATTTTTTTTTTTTTTTTTGAACGGAATTGATAAAGAATTGAAGTTTTGAGACTCTTGTACCTACTTCTATGGGACTATAGTTTTATTTTTTAATGAGGTGTTCAATGAATGCAAAATTCTTTCTACTCGATTGATGATTTTGAAGCCAGTAGGTCAGTGCGATCTATGGCTTTTCAGGCTGCATGTCAGAAAAGAATGTTAAAGGATGCGATATTTGGGAATTTTACTTTAACTACCTGATACTTATTTGATGATGATAAGAATAAAATAAAAAACTAACTACCAATAGTATACAAACATAGATTTTTTATCAGTGAAATTTTCATGCAAGTAGGTACTAGGTACATAGTAAAAAAATAAAATAAAAACTGAAAGTTCACAAAAGTGTGATATACTACTATGCCGTACGTGGTATGTATAGGGCTCGCCCACATGGTAACACTGCGTTGCACTAAGGCAACACTGCGTTGTATTCTCGTCAGCTAGCCATACGAGCCAAGCGACGAGAGTACAGAACGCCAGTAATGTATCCGAGTGCACGCGGGTATGTTATTCACGGTTAATGGGTTAATGCAGTCATTTAATTATAAGTTTTTACTCTCGAGTGTTAAGTGTTATATTTAGTGCTTTAGTTTTAGTTAGTTATTAGTGAAACCAATTAATAGACGAGAAGGAGTGATGATCTACTCGTCGCCACTCTGGGTAAGTACTTGCACATATCAGTGTGAATAAGTTAGATCTCCTTGCCAGAGGAGATCACTTATCCAAACCTACACCACAGTGTGTAACACCAACGTGTGTATATTTAGTTTAAGAAAGTGTCTTGTTAACGTACATAAATACATAGAATATGTGATTATGTAAAACCTGTAACGTGTTGTTAATTTGCACACATTAAATATTATTCTCGTGTATAACTTGTTATTATTTATGGTGTGTATGATCATATGTTAAGAGTGTAAAAGCAACCATTTCCTACTCACGCCCTAGCCGAGCATGTGAGGTATTCCGGTGAGTATTTAGTAGAAATACTCTAAGGGATATTTCTTGGAAACAACACAATAGCAACCATCGTAAGTCACATTACCAATCACTGCTTTAAGTCAATTTACCCTCTTACATTGGCGCCCTTCCGAGTGTCCAAAAAGCACAGATTCGTCGTAATCTGAGCTTGGAGGAAGTAAATCGTTATGAGTACAAAGTTTAGATCGCGACCAAACTTTGGAAAATAATACTTGCAGTATGATTTCATTGTACTTACGATTCACTTCTTGGCTATTCTCGGACCAAAGTGTCCGAAAATAGAAAAGGAGAGAATACTTGTGAATATTTCAAAGTAAATAATCACGAAAGTATTAAGTTGCTTTCACTCATACACACACACACCTGGTCAAATTTGCCAGAATTTGACGAAAACGTGTTTATTTTTACATGTGTATGTGTGGTGGTAGATGATGAAATCCATCGATGGATAAAAAATCCGTTGAGAATTTCTCAGAACTCAATCCGTTCGTCGAAACGTGAAAAGCGAGTTCCAGCTTGTCCGCCGCATTGTTGCGTGACCCCTACCACCACCCAAGGACAGACACACACGTCGCACTAGCCGCCATCTTTTGATGTCGCTGCTGCAGCTGCGTAGCCACCAACCGACGAGTTGATAGCTACCGCGGCTCGCATTATATATTTTTCTTTTCAAGTGTGACGACGGTTATAGCCACGCTCCTCCAGAGAAGCAGCTTGACTGTCATTGTGTTATTTTTTCGCGCGCATTTTTTGCGTCCTCAGTGTGTGTCTTGTCCGGTATCTTTTCACGTTTTATTTTTTAAAGTGAATTTTGATACTAAGCAATTTATTTGCATAATTTCTCCGCGTTTGTTTTTCAACCACGCGATCAGCAGCAGTAGAACTTCAGTTCGAAGCTACATTTTGCAGCAGTATTGGTAAGTAATATCGTAAAATATTACAGTACATTTCGCGAGTGGCTTTTCAATCAAAGCAAACACATCGCAAGCATTTTTCACGTATTTTTTCAAACCAGCACTCAAAGCTGAGTGATAATTCAGTGTCCTTGTATTTTTTCAGAAATACCCAAGGTGGTATTTTGGCACCTGAATTTTTTCTCCAGCAATTCGTGTTCGTGTTCGCGATTCATTCGAAGCTAATTTGTTAGCTGAGATCTAGTGCTCTTTATCTTGTCCGAGTCACCTCTGAAGTGACTTTGCACTCGAATCCCGCTAAGAAACACGTTTCGAGCACGTGTGAAACAGTTCGTCCTGACTCAGCGCTTTTTATCTTGTCCGGATTACTCGCCGTAGTAATCTAGCGACTTGAGTCAACCGACTGTATAGCTCAGTGCTAGTGAAGCGCAATTTACGTGATAGAATATTTTTGTGTACCAGAACCAACTCGCGAATTAAAACCAGCATTGCACGTGAATTTGTGTTCGAAATTTAATAGAAATTTCACACAAAAAAGGGAAAATATTCGTCGTAATATTACCCCAGCTGTAGTTGAATTCGAACGAAATGGCATTTACTGGACCAGCTGCAGGCACCCGAAGTAAAGCGGTAGCCCTTACGCAACACCAAGTACATTGCTTATGTATTGGTGAAACGCACGAAGAATCGTGCGTTACATTGAAAAATTCGGATAACAAATCCAAACGGAAAAATCGAAAAAATCCACCTACGCAGGATTTAAACGTAGAACAACCTGAACAACAATCGAGTCCGCAGAACCTTGTGGAATCATTGTTCAGCAGTCATCCGCCATCAAACAATTCTGACGAAGAATATGACGAGGATGATGATGAGGATGACGAAGATTACGTACCTACCGAAGAAAATAACATGGTACATGGATCGGATCTCCCTGACCCGCCCCCAGCGAGGACACGTCACCTGCAAAATTACAGGGACTCAAAAAGGGAAGAATGCAGATCCAAAACTGAACCGAAACGACCTGAAATCGCCACCGATGCTGAAATAAATGATCCGTTGAGATCGTTGTTTCAGCAAACATGGGATTTCACTGAAGGTGCCATAGAGAACCTACAGATTGGTCAAGCAGTTCAAGAACACAGCCTTATTCGAATAGAAGACTGTCTAATCAATCTTGCGGACCATGCAGGTAGTACGAACCGCAACATTGACGGATACAGAAACGACGTAAAAGACGTTCGTGAACACTGTACCCAATGGGCCGCTGGCATGAAAGAATATGTAGGTCAAACTACCGGTGCAGCTTTACAAAAAGCTGACAGCGCGATGCAAAAGGCAATGCAATGTGAAACCAAATTTGACCAAGCGACCAACCTATTCAAAAATGAAATGACAAAACATAAGGCAGAATGCAGCCAGTTAGCTCATGCAGTTGCGGATATGAGAAAGGAAGGTGGATGTAGACCCAACAGTGGTCTTAATTCCAACCCAACCTTGAAAATAAATGCCAACTTAGTCAGAAGTGCTGGTATTTATTATGACGAATCGAAACGTTACTTCCCTCATGAATTTGTACGTCAGTTCGAAGACTACGTAAACAAAAGCAATGCCGCCGAAACTCAGAAAATTTACGCATTCCAAGGAGTAATTGAGACTCAAGATGCGACAGAGTGGAAAGGCGACATGGTGGGAATAACGGATTACGAAGAACTAAAACAGAGATTCCTTCAACATTATTGGAACAGTCAGTGTCAAAACGATGCATGGGAATATTTCCAGAAATATTTTTGCGAAACCAAAACAGAGAAACGTCTGTTCTTGGAGATAAAGAGATGGGTCCTATCTCTAATCAAACGCAAACATCCAAATATTTCCAAAGTATTGGAAGTGGCAGCTGAAAAAGTGCCTTACCCATACGATAAGAAATTAGCGAAACAAACTACAGTGGAAGGTTTTATAAGAAAACTTGACGAATTCGCCAACTATGACTCTGACCCGAAGAATAATGTACGCATTGCAGTTCGCAACAGCGCGATGACGCCCGTTCAATGGCAACAAACTCCATCATTCGAATGGAATAGAATGCCTAACAACAATTGGAATAACGGAAACGGTTTACCACAGTCCACGTATTGGATACTCAATGCGAATGGACAATGGACTCAAATTCCCGGTAACCCGAATAATAACTGGAATTTGAATCAATGGGGTAATCAGACTCCGATGACTTCAAACCAGAATTTCGGTCCGCAAATAAGTTGGAATCAAAACTCCAACTCGAATTGGAATATGGGTAACAATCAAAACTTCCAGAATTCCAACCTTAATGGAGGATGGAATTCGCAGAAGAATGCGAAGAATTCTAATTCTGACAGGAATAGGAATTCTACGCAAGGTCCTACTCCAATAGGGAACTGGACGACCCAACCAATGATTACGAATTCACCGCATAATGCGCCGGAACCTCCGAAGAAATCGTATCCAGCTGTTACGAACAAAAATGTAAACGAAGGACAACTACAAATGGCATACCAAAAGCTACAAAAGGCTTTAGGTAACAATTTCAAAGGGAATCAGAAAATTAATTTCTATCCCAACTCGAACAAAACTAGTAATAGTAATGGCGTTAAACAGAACACTCATACTAATACTAACTCGAACAATTCTGGTGGTAATAACAACAGCAACGATAATGCAAAACCCCAGAACAGCGACAATCGTGGTGAAAAACCGCATGAAGCCAGAAAACCCTCGACTTTCCAACCGAAAGTGTCTAGTCAGATACCTCTACCGATACACTTCTTCGTAATAAACGAAGATGGTACGGTAGGAGAAGGTACTCCGGATAACGCCGATTTCTGCGCAGAAATCGAAGAAATCGACCTAGATCACGATTCCAACGAGAGTCAAGACCAAGGAAACGATGACAATTCGGAAAACTAAAAGGACTAGACACTACAGGGGCACGGTCTAGTAACATCAAAGTCCCCATGAAGTCAATCTTTACGGAATTCATTTGGGTAGGCGACGGTATAGCGCACTTCCTAAAAAGAGGAGACACGCCATTACCGGTAGCGGTGCCACCATATTTACGTGATCAATTACCAATTGAAGAATTATACAGACGTATAGAGAAAACGGAATTCCCCGAAGGAGAGAAATTCGTTCTATCAGCTCTGCAATTCGAATTGAATCACTCACCTCAACCTTATGACAAAATAAAGAAAAGTCTAAACAAACTCTTAGATCTACTAGTCAAAGATAAAGGGGCGGAATTGATTATATTAATCTTCCCAATAGTAAAACCCTGCATTCCAGGTGACCCCAAAAGCATTGGCGTTAAACTAGATCGATACATCGAATACCGTAAAATATTCCAAAATGCGGCGGATGACCAAATTGTAATATTCTGGAAAGAACCGCCCATGTATTATTTGCAGACGCAAAAATTGATAACGGCCTCCGGTGTCGAAGCGATTGGCGTCATGGCAGATAAAAACCAACGAGTAATTCCTTGTGAACGAAAGTTCAAATTCGAAAAGGATAGGAACAAGTACTACCCTGCTATACCTACGTACCGTGTGATTTACGACATGGCTTGTACAGGTATATACAGATTATTCGAAGAATGGAAACGAGTACGTTTAAGCAGAAACGCGCTCAAATCTCCATACGACGAAATGCAAAAGATTCTCCAACAACGTCCGCAACCTCCGTACACGTACATGGCTCCGCCTGAACAGCAACCTAAGCAGGAGGAAGAAATAAAGGACGAACCATTAAAAGGTAGTCAGGTCGTCGAACCTAGAAAGAAAACCTTATTTATGGAATATCGAACCTCGTGCAATAATCCTAATTGCCAACGAGATCCAACGTGTTGCATGTTACCGGAAGAATATTATGAAACATTCACGGATAAGTACACCCGTCCGGCTCAGTTAACAGAACTTGACGACGACGGTTCAGTACAAGAAAATCAAACTAAAAAATCCATAAGAGAGATGGATGTCAAATGTTTGATAATGGAGGACCCAGAACTCGTATTAGACGAGTTTCCGGAACTTGATTATTCTCCAACTCCTTTTGAAGTCTTGAACATTCACCATAGAGCGAAGGATCGAAGACCAATCGGAGATTTTGGAGTTAAAAATGCAATAATCAAGAAACCTCCCAAAGACAGATTACTCAGATTGTTGACAAGGGATGGCATTAAGACATTTCCGTGTAATAGTGATACGACTACAACACGCGTGAAATTCATAAGAGGCCTACCTGCCGACAAGAAATGGAGACATCATGCACTTCGAAAACGAATAATTAAAGAAGCTCGAGCACTCGAAGCGATTGACAACGCACACCTTGATGAAACTCAGCTGAAAGAAAAAGCTAAACCATTAGTGGTAAACGAAAGTACCGATGACCCAACTTGCGTCGTTCCAATCACAGTAGGTGATAAGATCGTCGCCATTCAGTTGGACTCGGGAGCACTTCCCAACGTTATCTCAAGGAATGTGCTGAAACAACTCAAATTGAAAGTACCACATGCAGTACGCGAAATCGCTATGGATCGCATCGTGCAGCTACGTATGGCCAACAATGCAATTGAACGAGCGTCACAAATTCTGGCCGAAATTACATTCAATTTTGGTCCGAAGGAATTTGTAGTACCATTCTACATAATGGACACCATTGGCAACACTTTCATACTGGGAAGAGTAGCCATGGAGCATTTGGATCTACACTTACATTTCCGCCAGAGATGCGTAAGTCACGAACCTAAGGATGACGATCATTTTACAATTGCATTTATAAACCCAGATGTTTACAAAGACGCGCTCTCTTTATTTAAGATCGAGCAGATCCCTGAACACACAACAATAACTATTGATTTAATGGCCACAAGCATGTCTACAAGAGACAAGCTAAAAGAGCCTGAAGAAGACCGAATTAAAGCAGTACGTATTATGCAGAAAAATCTCATCGAAGATTTAGCTGAAATACGAGAGCTTGGCATTGCACCTCAAAAGGAGGTAGACGATGCCATGCACAAGATCAATGCTTATCAAGACATATTTAGTCTGAATCCGGGATGTTACAAAGGTGAAAAAGTACATTTCAACTTTATCCCCGGTGAGGGGCACCTAGCAGTGCCACGAGGCGAAAAATATAGACCTCCAGCTCGGTTAAAACAAGCCCTCGATATGACGACTCAAAAGATGTTAGATTTGCGAATAATTCGGCCATCTCGTTCAGTTTTTATAAATACACTCGCACCAGTCATTAAAAAGAATGGCGATATACGACTGTGTTTGGCAGCTGACGAGTTGAACAACTTTTTACAATGCGTACTAACTGAACCCGCTACAATAGATAGCGTAATATTCAGTGGTTCACCTGATGGTCTATTTTGTACGCTGGACTTTACGTCCGGATTCTGGCAATTAGAGCTAGATGAAGAATCGAAAAAGTATACAGCGTTCATAATAAACGGCCAAGTATACGAATTTAACAGACTACCGTACGGATTGAAGATCTCGAGCGGTGAGTTTGTTCATATGATAAACCAAGTGCTAAAGGACGAAGAAGGCATCTCCAAGTTTGTGGATGACGTCAAAGTCTCTGGCACTACGTTTAAAGAAACACTTGATAGACTACTCAGTGTATTCGAAAAAATAAGACGGGCTGGATTAAAACTGAATCCGACCAAAACCCACTTTTTCAAGAGGCGTACAGACCACTTGGGGTTCGTCTTATCCAAAGAAAACATTGATAAACAGGACCTTAAAAAGGAAAAATTCCTGAAATTTGAGAAAGACCATACGAAACATGGCAAATTCGTACTTAAAAACAACAAAGAAGTGTTAGCTCTTGTTGGGAACACCGTGCTGTACAAGCCGTTTATTCCCCGATACATGCAAATCCTAAGCCCAATATACGAACTGACAAAGGGCGACGACCCTATAGTCTGGACGGATGCTCAACAGAAGGCCTTCGACATACTCAAATCGGAGTACTTGAAGGAATTCACGTTGAAACAACCTCCACGTGAGGGCGATTTATTCTTGGATACGCATTATACAGACGATGCAATGAATGCAGTTCTCTTCTACAAGGAAGATGAACAAAAGCAAATCATTATGTTCATTTCTGTTGGCTTCAAGGAGCACCAGAAAAACTTTACGCTATATGACAAAGAAATGCTAACACTCTACTCAGTCATCAAAAAGATTTGGATGTGGATTTTCAGTAGGAGAGTCCACGTGCGCGCCAATTTGCTCCCAATTTACAAAGAATTTGAGAGTCTGGCGAAAACGCACCGAAAAGCTGCAAAATGGGTTACAACCATATGCAATTTCGATCTAATCTATGACATGAAGTTGTCTAATAAAGCGCTATACGACATCAAAGCACCAGAATTGGTAGTCGGAAATATCGTCATAGAAGAGCTAACAGGGCTCGATCTATTGATGATTAACCAAGTGGTACCCAGGTTCACGAAAGGTTTTCACAAGGAAGACAATCATGAACTCACAGGTGCCAGTAAAAAGACCGCCCTACCACCTCTGGATTGCAAATTTATGGACGAAAACGTACCTAGATTATTCGACCTATTATCTAATATAGAGGACGAACAAGCTAGAGATAAACATTGCAAAAAGATAATGGATGTCTTAGAAGAAGACGTACCAGCAAATAATAAGAAGCAACAGGGTACGTCACTTCGTAAAAAACAAATTTATGACATAATGTACACACGCGATGGTAAGAAACGTCTGATGAAAATTTTGCCAGACAAATCGCAAGTACCCTACTTACCTGATCGATTATTGTATGACACAGTCGACTACCTCCACTGTGCTTATGGGCATACAGGGGCAAGTAGATTGGATACAATTTTCAAACAACTATACTACCATCCTAGTTCACTCGCGTATATTCGCGATATTACAAACACCTGCATTATATGCAAAGTGAACAAGAACTACGCGAAGCACAAAGTGCTGGAATACGCTCAAATCGAGGCGTACGCCATCGGCGATGTGCTATCGGTAGATATCTATGGACCAGTTCCAGCGTTGAAGAACGATCCGAAATACTTGCTAGTTGCAAAAGAAATCTTTACCAGTCGTGTCTGGCTTCGAGACATGCACAGAATTCAAAAGAAAATAGTTTGCAACGCAATGGAATCAATTTTATTTGAAATTGAAATCCACGATGTCAAGATCAAGAAAGTGATCACTGACAACGGTACGCAATTTATTTCCGATTCATGGTACAATTTGCTGGAAAAATGCGAGATCAAAGTCGCACATACGACAGCTTACAACCCTCAGAGTTCTTCAGTGGAACGAACAATGAGAGTCATAGGCGATAAGTTACGTGTCAAACTCAATGAAGTTTATGATCCATATCGCACTCACCTTGGTTGGAGTAAATTCGTTGGAGAAATCCAAAACGAAATTAACAACACACCAACGTCGTTTGGTTTCAAGCCCAACGAGGCTTGGTTCATACCAGACACGACGATTCCAGGTTTTCCAACTGAAATACGAACCTTCAATTTTCGAGATGCGTTAGCAAGATTACACGATCAGAACGAAAACAACCAAATTCCATCAATAACCATTGAGGAATGTCGAAGCCGCGAACTCAAGATATTTGACATCCCGTCCGATGAACAGGAGGTCTTTATCGACAACAATGGCTATGCCAGAGTTACAGCCGACGGCGCCTGTTCCAAAAACGGCTCACCCGAAGCTATTGCTGGAATAGGAATTTGTTTCAAACCGGGTTCAACTGCTAACATATCTGACAGGATTGTGAGCACAGAATTCCAGGTTACGAACAATTATGCCGAGTTAATGGCAATAATTATTGCGCTCGAAATATTACGAGATAACGGCGTTAAGAAGATAAAATTGTTATCAGATTCGAATTACGTAATCAAAGCGCTAACGAACACATGCTCGATTTGGAAAACCAATAATTGGAAGAATTCCCGAAACAAGCCAGTTCATCATGCTGAACTATTTCAACGTATTCTTGCTATCAGGCAAGAGCTCGAAGAGGTAGAATTTCAGCACGTATACGCACGCAAAGTAGAATACACTAACATCATAGCAGATATGTTAGCTAAAAAAGCTGTGTATACGAGTGAATGGCAAGAAGACAGAAGCGGGAATTTGACTGATCGCCAAGCCGTCGAAGCATTTATTAGAGAAAAAAGACGTCAAAAGCGTATTGAAGAAGAATATTGCTTCAACAAAACGCACGTTGATCCTACATATTTGCAACCTGGCGATATGGTACTAATTACCAACCACAAACAGTCAAGTTTCGAAAAACGAACAGCGGCGAAACTTTATCAAAAGAAACATGGACCTTTTATAGTAATAAAATGGTCAGGTTTCAACAGTTACCTTCTGAAACCTACAGATGGAACAACTGTAGATAGAATTTCGAACATAAGACAGTTAACGCTATTCCTAACTAGTAAAAACATCGAAGACATGGAAAAAAGCGACTGTCTCAAATCTCTACTAGACCAGCGTTCTATTGAAGAAAAATCAAAGAATTTTTGTTCAAAGCTCGCGAAGCAATGTCTGACAGTGAGGAAGACGTTGACGACCCACCAACTCGTGCACCACAGGGTGTCGGTATTAATGAGCGTGACATTGTAGAAGCATCACCTGCTATTTTACGACAGCTTGAAAACACAGCACGCGACCTTCGAGCACAACAAAGAGCTGAAAAACGCGATCAAGCCAGTACTTCAACAGCTACCGAACTACAAGTAGAAGTTGAAGTGCACAACCCACCGATTACTGAAACTGCAGTAAATGGTGAAGTGCCAACTGAACAACAGTCTACGGAATCAACATCCACTGATTTACGAGAGGAAGTTGATCCAAATGACTCAGCTCAAAATACCAATGCCACTGAGGAGACTCAGACGAGCACAGAGGATCAACTAGAATCCTCAACTTCGACTGGGGCATCCGCAGCCACACCCAAACAAAGTGCACAACTCGCTCCTTCTGTTAGGAAGCCGCGAGGTCGACCTCCAAAGACACCTAAAATTGTGACAAACGCCGCGGAGCCGCAACCTTCAATGTCGCAATCTCAAACAGGAGATTTGACGACAGGAGGCAGCGCACAACCGGCAAAGGATTCAAATAGATTGACTAAATCTCAGAGAAAATCTGAGAGAATCAAGGCACGCCTAATGCGTATGGGTCAAGACCCACTTAGAACCTACGATTTCCATCAGATTGTCCCATATCATTACTCTGAGAAAAGTCTCTACAAAAGTTACTTTATTGAAGACTCAGAACTTTCGCTCACAGAAGACTTACAAGAAGTCTATACTGTGGAACCGAGAAATCTAGAGGTCAATAAGGTCACAGTTGAGATCAATCCTGAGGAAAATGAAATTAACATTTTCATTTCTCTCCCACCAGAATATAAACTGGAAGGGGAAATCATAAAGGTTGAAATTCCACCTCAGTGTGAAATGCCTAGAAATGAAAATGCAATTGCTCAATTCTTAAAGAGTACAATTACCAACGCCATGAATGGCTGGTTACTCAATAAAATCTGAAATTAGTCAATTTATTTTGTAAAATCGTAACTGGAAATTTTGAACACTATAACCAGATAGTGACCAAAATACGCCACAGACCAGGATTCGCCGAAATCCAAGTCACAATGTAAATTTATTTTGATTGGCAAAATTTCAAACAGGAAATTAAAACAGTCAGAATGAATCACAAATACGAGAAAAAGTTTTAAATTTCAAATAATTAGTTTTGAAAATACAACCAAACATACGTAAACGCGGACTGGGGCATTTAAAATGATCAATTTCGAAAATAATTAGATTTTTGAATAATCACAAATCACGTATGCTCTATTACAAGTCTCAACAAGTTAAAATTCGGTAAAAGACTGAAATTTAACTACAGTATTGGCTGAGTTTGGATTTTTTCGAAGTTGAAATTCGGTAAAAAACTGAAATTTAACTTCGAGAATCACTAAACACGTAAATATTCCACAAGGGAATAACCACGTAACAGCCAATACTCGGTTTAGATAGCTAAAAACGCAAAATTTGAGTAAAATCTCAGATTTTTGAAAAATAACGCTATTCAAAGCGTTACGCGTTACGTTACGGGCAAAAAACGTGAGCCACCGCATCCGCATGTACTCAGACGGAATAACACCGGCGAAAATGTGCTCTTATCACCATTTCATCACTTCGAAGGAAAGTTTGATTAATTTAGAAGTTGTTCTTAGCAAAGTTGTACTTTTGAGTAATTAAAGGCTACGTTGAAATTAACCAACGTGTTAATACACTCTTTAGCGATTTCTACAGTGCCAGCTGTATTGAAACGAAAAAATGGAAGCGGAAATGAACAACGGTGACCACAACAACCAAGAGCACACCATCGCCAACCAACGAATCCGTCAAACCTGCAAAATTACAAAAAGACATGGCGAAATATATCGGAAATGCTACGTGCAAAATGGTAACGGTCCAGAAACGATGAAATGGATTAAGTTAGAGTTCCTGCAATGGTGGGACGAGCTGACTGAAAATACGGATCATTACGAACGCTCAAGAAAAATGGAAGCTGCAATTAAGCAATGATGAAGGCTGAAATGAAAAATACATCGAATAACTACAAATACAAATTCAGGTAACAACTCGAAGTTTATTTGTATACTAAATTATTCGATGATAAAAGCAAGCAACGTGAATATTACACATCAATGGTAAAGTGAATCTCTACAATGAATTCATCGCATTCGGTTTTCGTTTCAAAATAGTTAGCAACAAGCTACGTGAGTTGAAAATTACTCTAATAAGAGTTGGTTTCGAACTTATGATTAGATTTTGAAAGTTAGCATTACATCTACGATCAATTCACCGGCGAGTGAAATGATTCCAACGTAAAAGAGCTACGAAGATGAAACCGAACGTTGATGCAAAATTTTCTTTATGGTAAAATAAAATATCACGTAAGTACCAATTACATACTTCAATGTAAGTAAGTAATGAGTACCAGACGATCTCTCAGAGTACAGATTGTTCAGATGGTGTTTATTTCCAAATTATAAAATGAGCTACGTAGACGAAACCGAACGTTACAGTAATTATCTTTCAGAATAATGATCGCTGAGTAAAAACTGCGTACTTCAACGTAAGTAAAACAGTAGGTAATTGGTGATTTGGTTTTAAAACGCTAATTCTCCGGTTTAGTATTTTGAAAAATATTCCAAAGTGAGTAAAATTCAAAATTACAAATTAGCAGCGAACCAAATCAAATCATTCATAACTAGCGAATAATTTAGTCAATTCAGATACGCAAATGAAAGATAATTTTAACGAACGTTCATTAGCAAAATACCTACAATCAATTTACCGGTGAGTAAAGTGATTTTAGCTAGGAAGAGCCACGCAGAAAATACCGATGGTCTCTTAGTTTAAAATTTCAAAAACAGCTAAAAGAGCTACGAAACTGAAACCGATTATACTAAGACCAAATAATAGTACTAAATCAACCTAGATTTATGAATAATTAGCAGTAATAATTTATTCAGAAATTATGATCGCTAATAACGTTCACGTATTTTCATACAGATTCCAGATCGTATACGAAGGGCGAGCAAATTTTATCGTAGTATAAAATACCGCCAGCGATACAAATGGAATATAGCAACGTTGCCAGACGTAGTATTTAGAAGTAGAAAATACAGGTACAATGACTAATTATGTAGTCGTTTGAAATTGCCAGTATCAGTGTTAAGTAATACAATGTTTGTTTTTTCTCGATGAAACAACTACGAGTATGATGAAAATAATCAGATTTTCGCAACAGAAAGTAGCAGTTAAAAAGTAATCAGAAAAAATAGAATTCGAATTGGAATAAATCAACAACTTGGCAACTTTATTCAGAAAGTTACCTTTGGAACTATTCGTACAGGTAAAACTTAGTTAGCATACTGAGATTAATGTACAAATCCATACACCCTTTCTTAACACTGCAACTCAAAATCCGAAAAAACAAAATTACGAAAACGCAAATTTTTAACGCAGACAAGTTCGAAATTTTTTTTTCGAAATAATAGATTTTGAAATTCATTTTTCACATACATATGCCCTCATGTTTGCGAGAAAATCAGATTCGTGCATTGCAAAGCGTTTTCGAGGCAATGAGAAATTTTTGAAATCAATTAAGAGCCCAAAATAAATAAAATTTTGTTGACTCGAAATTATTTCAAATCTCAAAATGTAATTTTGAAAATTCCAAAACGTGAATAAAATGACCGAAATAATAGATTTTGGATATTTTTTCACGAAATTTTTGCAATACAGTAAAAGACTGTGATGCAAATTTCTTCAAACAAATACCTGAAAAAGACATAAATAAAAGCCACAGGAGCAGTAATATTTAATCGATGACAAATAGAAATTTGAATAATTAGAATTTCGAGGTGATAATAACAAAAACCACCAGCACGCAAATTTCAACCATCGAATCCGATAAAAGATTGGAATCGATGATGAAATCTGACGCAATAATTTCGAGACAAAGAAAAAACGTGCATTTAGCAAAAGGCAGATGTTTTCTTTCGATGAAGAAGAAAGCGACGTGACTCGTAGCGATAGCAAAATGGCTGACAGGCCGTTAAAAAATTCGATTTAATTGCGACGTAGTTTATCATAACAATAAAGACCGCCGAACTGCGCATTTAAGCGCACATTTTGACAAACCCGTTCCAGGAAAATCGGCGCCGTCTGATATTTTCTGCTTAGAACATTCTAGAAGGTTATAGTCAAAACCTGCCGTTCGAGCGCATCGCTACCAACACAACGCCGAGTTCGACCAATCCCGTTCGCTGCCGCCGAGTAGCGAAGTGGGGGAAAGACTCGGCAGTTGGAAGCAACGACGAACCTGATCCAACTATCGAAATCATTATTTCGTTTCACGTGCTACCGAGTACATGCCTTTGCTCTTGCTATATGTTTTGCTAATGCGTTTTTGAATCTTCGTATTCTGTCTTCGCGTCTTATTTTTGCGTTGCTATCGTAAGTAATTATTACTTATTTCGAGTATAGTATTTTCGTTTCTCGTTTCAATTTTAAATATTTGTCATCAGCTCCTGTGGTAAGTACAAACTCGTACGATTATTATGCTTTCACATTACTAAGCAGTGTTAACGTAAAAAACAATAGGCCCACCATGCCGATTTGTTTTCTAATCAATATTCAGAACTTATTTTGTCGCTAAATCGGTATTGCCTTACAACTTCGTTTAACACCTCGTCGCATTTCTGTTCACAGTGATGGCAGAATCTACGCATCTCGCATGCGATAAATGCGGTTTGGTGATTACGTCACCAGGCAAGCAGTATGGAGGCGACAAAAAGGTTCCCGAATCAATCTACATAACCAAGTGTCAGCATCTTTATCATAAGAGCTGCATCATGAAAGCGATAAAAAACTCCGAACTTCGAAATCCTGCCGGCGTGCAGTTGACTAAGTGTATACATATTGGATGCGAACGAGATGTGAGCGAGGACATCTGCTACAAGGTAGAGGTAACTCGTATTCAAATCTCGACGCCTGAACCTACGGAAGCCGCAACCGGCGAGTTGCAAGCTCTCCGTAGGGAAATCACTCAGTTACATACCGACAGAGAACTACAACAAGATTTGTCCGAAGACATGTACAAGAAAATGTCAGATTTCGAAGTACAATTAACTGATGCTAATAATATGATCGCGAGTTTAAAAGCTCAATTGGAAACTACTACGGCGAAATACGAGGCACTTCGTAAAGCCAAAATGTCATCGCTATTCCCGAGCTCCACAGCGATAGCCAGTCACTTGAACCAGCAATCTGCAACCAGCTCGAATGCGACGACGCCAGCTTCGCTGCCGGCGGTTACGGCCACCTTACCGACGAATACGACGCCGATTTCGACGACCACTGCACCTACCGCGGCGACAAACGAGCCCTGCCAGGGGTTTGTACCGTCACCGTTCCCGCCACCACCTCCGGTCAACAACGGTACACCAAAGGTCACGCCGAAAGTTCCGAAGCCGTCAAAAAACGCGGAAAGAGGTATCCCCGCGCCCACGCCGGTGAGCGCAGGGATACCTCAAACAAACGCCGCTACCGTGAGCAACCTTACGCAACGCCTCCACCGCCCGCCGCCCGGTTTCCCGATCATAACAGGCGCCGCAGCGAACGCCGCGACGAACGCTACGACGAACGCAGCGACGGACGCTACGACGAACGCTACGATAATCGACGGTACGACGAATACGAGCACCATCACGACGAACGCCGCTACTACAACCGCCCCACGGACACTCGCTCACGTCGAGGACGCGGCCGACGGGGCGCTTATTAGTTTCAAAATCCCGTTCGTGCAACCGGGTACAGCGCCGACTGTACCGGATGCAAGTTCCCACTCGCCGATTTCACCTTACTGGGATTTCCCGCAAAAGAAGGAAACAGACTACTGGGGAAGACCACTCGCTCAAAGTGGCGAGCAGTCGAACTCCAGCGCGCCTGATACCGCCAACACGCAGAATTCCGTTGATCCGAACGCGAATTTGAACGTACCGAATCAAGCCGAAAGCGCTCAACCAACGGCAAACCAGTCTCCGGCGGTTGTACCAAAAAAGAAAAAGCGGGCAAAACCGGGAAAACAGTCCAATACGAAAGCAAATCGAGACACCTTCGATTCACGATACCCGGAGGTAACGCACAAAGTGTTAGCGCCATTCTACCCAACGAATGCCTACCCGCAACACTTTTCGGTCTGCGGTTTGAAAATCGGCGAAGCAAAACCCGTTATGGCTCTATTCGCGTACAAATATTGGATTGTAGGCGACATCCATGCTCATGGCATCATGCATGCGATTACGGAAGGCAAACCATACCATGACAACATGGATAAGCGCATGTATAAGCGCGACATGAAGATTTCGGAATTGATTGAGTTAATCGTCGAATTAAAACAAATCCCGAAAAATCTCATGATATCTATTGGCACGTTCGACATCTTCTCATTTACGCCACCGAATACCTTCGACTTAAATTTCCGGAAACTCATCGAAGTTTTAGGAGATAAAAAAGTCAAACAGGTAATCATGTTGCCTTCGAACGCAAGCGGCCGACTGCACAACAACACGTTCCGGCAAATTACACAAACATTCTCGTACAATTGGGGAACTGGAAAATTCCAGTATATGGTTGCGAGCCACTTACTCAACGACTTGAACCTGGAATTGGCATCAGTGGACGAGCTTGGCCCGAAATATACGAAAGCTACATACCAAAAAGTAGCAAACTGTATCGCAGCCGTATTTATTCCGGAACCAGTCATCGAAAAAAGCGATTCAACCGTCGAGTTGAATAACGCTAATAGCGCCGCATCGTCACCTGCAACGCCGCCGACATCAAAAGCGAAGCTTGATACGAACGTCGATTCGCAACAAACTTTCGCACCAGTGATGCCGCAGTTCAATCTGCCCAAATCGTCGTTTCAGCAAAGCCCGAATGACATAGTAACCGACACCCTGTCACCATCCTACGTAAACCCGCAGTTGCAGCAGGCAACAGCGAATTACCTGGGAAACAAAGCAGTGGGCACGCCGCCATACCCCAAAGTGGGTACAGCGACACCTGGATGTCATCCGCTAGATCCGCGCAACCAAAAGGCGAAATCAACAACTTCAACGAAAGTTGAGATTTCACCATACAGTGGCTTGCACCTAACAAATGTAGGTTTTTCTGACGACGAACAGAAACCGCTTACCGACAAGGAGGTGATCGAACGCGCCAAAGTTCTCACTAAAATTCAAGCCGACGTAAAAGCTAGTAAAGCGAAAGAGCAGGAGCGACTAGCCGCAGATGCCAAATCGCGCGAATCGCTGAAGGAAAAGATGGAGTGGAAGAAAGAAGCTGACAATGCGAAAGCAGGCATCTCCTCGTCGAAGGAGAAACCAGCCCGCAATGTTTCTGAACAATCCGGGAACTCGTCGGAAGATTCAAGAAACAAGTCTAAGCAAAGCTCGTCTAAAACTCCATCCCGCGCAACCTCCAAAGCAAGAGAACGCTCCCGCTCAGAGCACCGATCGTCGAATAAATCAAAAGATCGCAAGGTAAAGTCGGGAGATGAGTCGTCCGCACTCAACACCGGTCTTAAACCTAACCCGACTATCGATAACGACAAATACATTGGGTTCTTGGTAAAAACTCCACCATCGGGCAAACCTCCTACCGAAACAGAGCGTCGAATGTACGAGATATTCGGCAATACCGATGGCGTACCTGAGCCTACCGACTCAACGACCTCTGCCTCTGCATCGGAAAGCGACACGACCAAAGCCGTTAAGTCAAAACCGCGCAAGTCACGCAGCGCGATAAAAACTAAGCTCTCGCCACCGCAAACGTTACTGACGTACATTCCGAGACAGCAGCGTGCAAAGCAGCTGCGAGTAAACGCAGCGCTTAAGCGCAACTTAGTCCTCAAAAAGGTATTCGGCACACAGTCTCAACCGAAAAAACAAACTGATGCCGAACATCCTACGACGGAAGGAACAGTCGGCACTCAGCCAAAGGTACTCGTGCCGAAGCTTGATTTAACAGAATCAACGCCGCATGAGAAACCAGTGAAAACGGTCGACTTAACCGGATCAACGTCGCTAACGGAGTCGGATAAACCGCTCAAAACAATCGACCTTACCAATATGGCAGATCCTTCCGCCCAGGAGGAACTACCTCAAGGAGCGCAGTCAGCCGAGCAGCGCATACTCACAAAGGTTGATACAGCGGTACAGGATACGACTCTAACTCTACATTCCGTCGAGAATGATGAGTTCACTACCATTCGACAAGTAGTGACCACCGTAGTCACTACTGAAGCGATCGAAACAACCGAGCCGGCACACCTCGTTGGTACTTATGATCTGACTAATGAGAGTCCTCGCAACGACGAAGAATCTCAACAGCCAGTATCACCACGCACCGAAGCAGCGCTCCTCGATGAAGGAGTACAGCAAACGGGCGTACCGGCAATCGAACCTTCAAATGACGATGAAGGTGAAGACGACGAGGAGGATGAAGACGACGAAGATCTTTAAACCTACTCGCGTTTTCTTTATAAATAGTTAAAAATTTTTTTCTTTTGTTTGTTTTGTTTCGATCGTATTTCGTTCTCTTACATTTGCCAAAACACACTGTCGTAGTAGTAATAAGCTATACTGTATGACTTTTTGATATCAGAATACAAGATTTTGAATCAATGTCTTTTATTTACTTTGTCGAAATTATTTTGATTACAGCAATAATGAATATTCAAGAACGCTGGTGTGCCTTCAACGAGATTTATTATATATTGCGCTTTGTCGACAGATTGGTGCACGCATTCACAGTAACGTATGCCTTATCTGAAAAAACTGCGCACATAAGCATTAGATGTCATAATCAAGATGACTGCTTCTATGTATCGACAACAACTCGTTCAATTGAACTCGACAAAGAGTATTTCATACTGTGGTTTGCACTGCTGTTACTCTACACAGACTTAATTTGGCAAATCTACCAGATTGAAAGCTCACAATCGTCGAATTGTTGAAAACTTTCAATATATTTAAATTTCGAACTCTTCTAATAGGAACCGATCGAAATTTACCTTTTTATCCCAATCGTCGAATTGGTGGTCTTTTCTCTTTTTACAAACTCGCCGTAGTTTGTTGAGTTTTTTACTACCAATTCTAATACTATAACTTTGTTCAACAGTGTTGAGAAAATGGTCTGCGTATTGAAAATGCCGGTAAGGCACTCGTTCCGAAAACCGTCGTTGGACGTGTTAAACGAGCCAGTCCGAAACAACGAAGTTCCCGTCCGGCCGTGGCCAATTATACCACCGTGGCACCCAGAGTTGAGACGTTTACTCGCACCGAACGATGACACCGTCGAGCGTCGTCAAAGGTTCCAGCCGAATATTCTCACTCGCCGGCCGCCAACTCCGGAAGTAACCGACATTATCACGGTAATGCCAAGCGGCGAAGAGCGGCGATATTATGAGATCACCCGCTATGCCAACGACGAGCCGCAACTTCAACCAATCCTGGGACCGGCACATGCGACCGATCAGCGACAAATCGCCTGGACTCAGGTCCATCGACGACCAACGGTGCGTTCCCTCAACCGCTACGATTCCATCGTCGATGAGATACTCCAGTCGCGGTATGAGCCCGAGCCCAACACAGAATTCAATCGTCTACCGCTCAACGAAGCGCCGACGGCACATCCGTTCACGATCCTATTGGAACGAGTCACCGCGCCGCTTACTTACGTCGATGACATTCGAATTGCACCGCAATGACCAAATTTTTCGATACTACCATTGTAAATTTTTCTTTGTAAATAATTTTTTTTTTTTTTTTGCATTTTGTATTTTTCTTTGTTAAGTCTGCCTGCGTGCAGATATTTCAAAGTTTTTATTGTTTTTATCATTCTCATCATGGATGTTATGTAAATACCATGTTAGAATTAATTTTTTTTTGTTTTCAAATTACATACCTACGTGTATGAATTTTCTGTTATTTGTATTTTTGTTTTGTATTTACTTTTAGAAGACTTAATTTTTTGTGATTGATGTATCACGGTGATGTCGTTTTTGTTCCTTTGATTAGTATTAATTCTCTTTTGTAACATTTCGTATTATTTCTTGTTTGAATTTTCACCCAGTGATGTGTTTGTCACCTTAATATGTCAGTTATTTTGTATTTTTACTTTTTTATGTTCTAGTATTAATTTTCGTTAATTTGTACATAGTTCCTACAAGCCGTTACTACCTCGTCGAAGGTAGAAACGACTTTATTATTAGTAACATCTTTGTTTGCATTTTCGAAGAGTTTTTTGCTTTATATTTTCTCTCTTGTATTTTGCAAACCCTTAATGCGATATCGTCGTATATTGCAACTGGTTAAGCGTGATGAATACTCGGCGAAGTAATCTCACGTGAACACCAATCGTTGAATTGGTATTCTATACCCCGTGCAAACTCGAGAATTGATTTGCCAGAATCGATTGTCACGCAGTCTGATATTTTACCACCTCAGGATAAGATGGCGCATGAATCGACAAACAGGTTGATACTGTAAGCCGCAAAGTCTCTTTGAACGATATATGCAACACAACAGGTGTAGCAAGTTTAAAGAGCACTCTTTTTGTCCTGGTTGACATAAGATGCGTCGTCGAACGCAACTATTTATTTATTTATTGGACCGCAGCCCTCAACAAGCAACAACGGGTCAGTTGAATGCGCATTATCCGACAGTCAGGTTGGAAATGTAAGTCGCTCGCTCTCACAAGAACATTAAAATAAGAGGTACTCTGCCAAGGCACGAATCGGATACGCGATACCTATCGAGCCTCTCTCTTTCTAGAGTCTTAGATTGAGGCGAGCTCACGCTATCCGAACGTGACCTAAAATGAAGAATTATCACGCTTCCCGTCCAACAGAGACGGCGCGAGTTCCACTGGACAGAGTTCCGATGGCTCCGTGAATAATTCCAATTTCGTACGTAACGCAAGAACGTTACAAATGTTCAGAGAGCTAAATGAATTACCGCGATGGTATTCGGGATTACCGCGGTGTAGTCCCTTTAAAAGATAAACTGACTTTCCTCTCAAATAAAACGATCAGTTGCAAAGCGCCTTCTCCGACATTCAGGTTGGAAATGTAAGCCGCAAGTCTCCTAGAAGAACATTAATTTAATAGGTACTCTGCCCTGGTATCGCAGGATATAAAGAAGCGACGGATTCGCGTTGTTTTCCTCGTGTTTTGTTGATACCTAAAACGACAACAGGTGCTCTGCCTGGGTAATACCGAAGTGGCTGTTAAAATTCTGCACGATTTTTTCGGAAACTTTGGGCCATTACCAAAAAGACAACAGGTACTCTGCCTGGGTAAACACCCACTATTTTTTCAACGCTGGGTGTTATTACCAAAAAATGACAGATAGTATCTCCACGAGGTGATACAATGTTCAGGGAGCACAATTACCGCGATGGTAATTAGAACTACCGCGGTGTAGTTCTCACACGATAAACTGATCGAGTCTTTCGAGCCATAGGAAAACGATCGTCGAATCGTATCTGAAAGCTCATTTCGGCCTTGTCACCTTGCTTGTGATGACAACCAGTTGAAGTATGCGCTTTAATCGACTATCAGGTCGGATTTTGTAAGCCGCTCGTAACACCTCCACTAGGAGCATATTAATAATTGGTACTCTGCCACGGTACGTCTACGCGCCAAGGTGCTGAGAACTTGGGACAAGTCACCATCAAATCGCGAGATCTTGAGGAGACTTGTGCTCAAAGACTTCTTCACCTTTGGGCTGTGTAGATGATATTACCGAAAATAGACCGTAACACACTAGGTGTTATATTGGTATGCTCGGAGAGTTTATTTTTACCGTGTTGGTATATGCAACTACCGTCGAGTAGATGCAAGGTATTATTCAAACTGGCTCACAATTACAGCAAGTTCAAAAATTGGTAAATTAGTGGTCAAGGTTTACGAACCCTTTACACCCTGAAAAAAGGACATGCTATTAATTGGTACTCTGCCATGGAGGCATACCATGCCGACAACCTTGCACAATGCAGCTTGTTCGAGAGCACGGTATTGCCATCTCCATTGCCAATGGAAAAGAACCGCCTGCTAGGGCGATTGTTACCTTGATCATTGGCGATGTGAGCCAAAAATGAACTGTAACACACAAGGTGTTATATACGCATGTTCAAATCAGGAAGACCGCTGATCAGCACTCTTGGTCGTCGAACCAATTGAAACCCATCCAAAGGACATGCACTATTTCGGTTCTCTGCCTCGGTACTCACCTACCTAGTCAGCAAGCGGATACTTGTAACGTTACTCGAAGAAACAGACTCGGACAGTAACAGTTTACGGTTTCGCAGAAGACGAAGTAGTGAAGTTACCGAAAATGACCACGCGCCCATTCGCTGGAAAATAAATCGTTGTATTTGTCCCAGCGACTTGGCGATTGGAATCGAAAAGCAACATAGAAGATGTTGCAAGTATGTCCGAATGGGATGCTGACACCTAGGGAATTGAGAGGAACTTGGTAGCATGGTTTACGAACCATTTTTAAGAGCCGCATAAGAACATATTAATAATTGGTACTCTGCCACGGTACGCACCCCGTATCTGGAAGAAATCAGGCATGGTCCTGGAGGATTCCGCGGGTGATGACGTTACCGAAAAGGACAGGTACGCTGCCTGATAATGCCATGACTTGCACGGAACCGGTTACGGGTTCCAGCATGAGATGTAGCGATGACTACCTTTCTGCAAGTCATGACACACACGAAACCGATGACACAGCTTCAATTAAAGAAGCCAGTTTCTTTTCGTAGTTGGTGTTGTTCGAGCTTTTGTGTTATCAAAAATGCCAATTTTAACACAATTAAAGTGTTATAATATGTTCAGACGGACAACGCTGCAAGAAGGATATACTATAATAACAGGTTTCCCAGCCTGCGAATCCTCTGCGAGAATTGCAGAAATCGCTGTGTCATTATTTTGCATATCGATAATCGCGATCCGGCAGGCACGTGCCATTTTTCGCATTATCAACCTCAAAAAATGACAGATTTCTTGCAGACGTCGCAGTGAGCGATTTCGAAAAATGGACGTAACATACAAGATGTTACATATATATATATCCAATGCAGCGAGGCTACCAAGCACAAAATTTGAAATTTGAATACCATTCTTTGATTATTACGCGGTACCACCTATACATGAACCTGTTGCTGGGCCTTGATGGTCGATTAATTTATTTTCTCTTGTCTAAGTTATTCTTTACCGTATGCCTCTGCCATTCTCATCGTAGAAACGCAGGGGGGCAGGGGGACAGCTCCGCTGCCACGTACATGCATAGTATATCATGTTTTTATCCGTGCTTTTCTCCGCTGGTTACGCCATCGAGCAAACCTCAGAGGGGCATATGTGATATACTACTATGCCGTACGTGGTATGTATAGGGCTCGCCCACATGGTAACACTGCGTTGCACTAAGGCAACACTGCGTTGTATTCTCGTCAGCTAGCCATACGAGCCAAGCGACGAGAGTACAGAACGCCAGTAATGTATCCGAGTGCACGCGGGTATGTTATTCACGGTTAATGGGTTAATGCAGTCATTTAATTATAAGTTTTTACTCTCGAGTGTTAAGTGTTATATTTAGTGCTTTAGTTTTAGTTAGTTATTAGTGAAACCAATTAATAGACGAGAAGGAGTGATGATCTACTCGTCGCCACTCTGGGTAAGTACTTGCACATATCAGTGTGAATAAGTTAGATCTCCTTGCCAGAGGAGATCACTTATCCAAACCTACACCACAGTGTGTAACACCAACGTGTGTATATTTAGTTTAAGAAAGTGTCTTGTTAACGTACATAAATACATAGAATATGTGATTATGTAAAACCTGTAACGTGTTGTTAATTTGCACACATTAAATATTATTCTCGTGTATAACTTGTTATTATTTATGGTGTGTATGATCATATGTTAAGAGTGTAAAAGCAACCATTTCCTACTCACGCCCTAGCCGAGCATGTGAGGTATTCCGGTGAGTATTTAGTAGAAATACTCTAAGGGATATTTCTTGGAAACAACACAATAGCAACCATCGTAAGTCACATTACCAATCACTGCTTTAAGTCAATTTACCCTCTTACAAAAGTTTAAAAATTTTACATTCTTAATGCGGTAACAGAATAATGTTACAATGATTTTAAAAAAATTAATATGTTTTTGAAAGCTCGTCTTCGTACTTAGAGTAGGTAGAGATTAAGTAGGCAGGTGTAATTAGGCTTCTGTGGGTTTTATCGCAAACGCCCTTCCAACAAATATATCTCGTAATTCGACTATAATGACTGTAGAACACCAACAATGAGTACACTTTGAACACTGAAATGAAAAAATAAAATAAATAGGCATTAAAGGTGAACAATTCACTCTATCAACTTGTACATTACAGGGTGCCCAGAAATATCGTGAACCCCAAAGAAAGTTTTTTATTAAAAATATAGGTTGGCAACGTGATATAGATATAGATGCATATGATTGGTGGAATGTTATCATCTCAATCTAACAACCAATCATGTGATATCATTAGTATCATTCACTGTGACCAACCGAAATATTTAGCAGAAAACTTTGTTAGGGGTTCACGATATTTCTGGGCACCCTGTACAGTATGACACAAAAGTAGTGCCCGGTGGCTTTTATTTCTAAGTGAAGGTATAGGGATTTCGAAGCCTTCGTCGGTCGCTCTTCACTTTGAAATGATTCAATATTCTTTGTCACAAAAGTCATTACTTTTTGAAGATAGACCTACCACATTAGCCTTATGGGACCACATTCGCTCCTCTGGCCTTGCTAACTTTAAAATACTTTATTCAATAATCGGTGGATTTTTTACTCCCTATTACGATGAGTTCTGAGATGTTACTCCTGTATATAAGAATCACGAGTAATTATTTTTCATTTGTTTCAGAAATGAATGCAATGGAAAAACACAGAAAAACTGTGTGACATTTAGCATAAAATGTACCTAACGACATAAATACTTAAATGCGAAATTCGATTCATGTGTTGATACTTATTCTGCCTATTCTGTAGGTATGTAAGTATGCATATTTTTTCACAGTTCGAACGTAAAATTCAGCTGTTGGTTACAATCTACGTAATCAACTTCTCTTTATTAAAATCGATATCGATGACGAATGACGATTTATTGAGTAGGTATTTTTTAAAGATGAATTATACGTATGATCATCAAGTAGCGAAACTACGAGACAATAATTTTAGTTTGATTTACGATCGGTTCACGTGATCTCTGAGCTGACGCATGCTGCTCGTTGTTTCACACTTTTGTCAGTTCTTTAGAATATTTTTCATGTAACTAAGTATGTTGTAGGTATCAAAATATACAGAAAAATGATTTCTAAAAAACATGGTTATCAGAGAGCAAAAAAGAGATGAATCAAAATCATTTTTTTCTTCTTCTTTAAATTGTCGATTTGAACTTGCACTTATGTTCAGCTTTCATCACAGTGAACGAGGAGTCAATGGATGAATAAAATTTGCAGTTGGAAGGTCGAAGTTCAATACAATAAATCGCACTGACTTCATTTCTCATTTTAAATTACAAAATGTAGGTAAATGTACCTACATTAGAGTGAACTGCGAAAAAAAATGTTAAGAAGATGTTGACAAAGTTCAGCGGAGATTTTCATTTTATAAGCTGGAGTGCCACTCAGAAAAATTTTGACTTCGTAGGCGCATCCGGAGGGGAAATATTGGACCTCAAAGCTAGGAGACATTTTTGAAAGTTTTGAGAAAAATTTGCGGACGTCTTCTCCGTTTTTGCCCTACAAATTTTTAAAATTTCCAAACATTGAATATGAAACTTTTTATTCAAAAAAAATCTGTGTACGTAAGTCATTTTAGCAAAATTTTTAGTCGAACCTCGAGAAAATTGGGGCAAGCTGAATTTTACATTAATTTGTTCAGATTGGTCTCTAAAACAACCCATCAAAAGTTGCACCCCGCAACTTGACCGCTACCCCCGCAAGAGGTCATTAACCTTTGCCGAAACATGTTTTTCGGCTTTATCATCGAAATGAAGGGTCCTAGAGGGAAAATGTTCGAATAAATATTATTCTACGTTAAATTTCCTATTACCATGACCAGTTCAGTTTTTCCCAAAATGACGATTTCACCCTTACTAAGGAGGGGCTAAAATTATCAATTTCATGAAAATTGTTTTAAAAAATGAAAATCGACAATTTAGAACGTGAACTCGGTTCAGGGTACACTCGAAAATATTTTGACCAAAGTTGCAGCCCGCAACTTGTATGCTACCCCCCGCAAGAGGTCACTAACCTTTGTCAATCTACGTTTTTGGCAATTTAACCGAAATGAAGGGTCGGAGGGGAAAAGTGATTGAACTAAAATTGTTCTACGTTAAATTTCCTATAAGCATGACCAGTTCAGCTTTTCCCAAAATGGCGATTTCACGCTTACTCAGGGGGGAGAGGGGTAAAGTTGTCAATTTTATGAAAATTGTTTTTAAAAATGAGAATTGACAATTTGAAACGTGAACTCGATTCAAGGTACATTCGAAAATATTTTGACCAAAGTTGCACACCGCAACTTGTCCGTCACCCCCTCCCCACAAGCACTGCAAGAGGTCATTAACCTTTGTTAACCTACGTTTCTCGGCTATACCCGTATACCGCCGAAATGAAGGGTCGAAGGGATAAAAGTAATTGAACTAAAATTATTCTAAGTCAAATTTCCTATGAGCATGACCAGTTCAGTTGTTCGTGAATTTGCAATTTTAGTATTTTATGGTGGGGTGGGAGTGAATTTTCAATTTGAAATGATATATTATAAATAAATAATGTGCAGGAAAAAATATTACCTCACGTGCGAGCACTTAAGCAACGGATTCCATGTCATCTGTATCACAACAGTCATCTTCACTCTCGCTCTCAGAATCCATTTGAGAAACTTCGATGGCATTAAGGCACTGTACACCAAAACACTCCCCGCAAATTTTAGAGATTTTTAAACCTGAAAATTTATTTTTTGAATTTCTCACAATTTTTTTCGCAGATTTTATTTTAAATTAAAAAAAAAACACTTCCACTGTAAGGCTGAAATTAAAATTACGCAAACAACTGAACTGGTCATGCTTATAGGAAATTTGACTTAGAATAATTTTAGTTCAATTACTTTTATTGCTTCGACCCTTCATTTCGGCGGTGCCGAAAAACTAGAGATGTGAGGAAACTTTCAACGGAAACTTTCTTGAAATTTTTCAGGAAATTTTCCGGAAACTTTCAAATTTTTAAATTTCCATTTTTATGGAAATTTATGAAATTTATAAATTTTCACCAAAACGCTCACCAGAGTTCAGAATTTTCATTCATAATAAGGAAATTCTTCTAAACAGTAAACAAACACCACTAGATTATGGCATTTGAAACAATAAAATATGTTTTTCTTGGTTTTTTAAAACATTTTTTGGATGAAATTTTCAAAATAAGCGTATATATTACACGACTTGGTATCATTTTTTCAACAGATGTAACAATAACAAACCTGCGGATGAACCATTTTGAGACAATTTCTTGAAATTTAAAAAAATACTGCACATTTTTCAAAAACAAATAGTTACCTATAATTAGTTGTTTCCTTCAAGAAGTTCAAGATATGCATTGTCAATGATTCAAGAATCAATTATTCAATTTTTTTAAATAAAGAAAATTATTCAATGACTAATGAGAGAAAATGGTAATATTTGTCTCAATTGTCGCAATTTCATGGACCATAATTGACCAAATTTATTCAAAGGTTACAAGCTTATGGTTAGAGAAATGAAAATTTCAAATTTGGGTTCCAATTCCAATTTTTGTTTCGATTTCAGTAAAAGCTAATTGGATAAAAAATTGAAAATTATTTCCCCGAAAATGTTCTGGTTTATTCCAGTTCCAGTTACAGTTGAAAATTTTGGTTCACATCCCTGCATTTTTTTTTCTTTTAGAATTTTTCTGGTGCAGTTTTTTATTTTTTGTGAAGTAATCATTGAATTCTTGAACTTGGTCACATTTTTTAATTCATAAAACACCACAGAAATGACATTTTATTGCAGAAAATATGAGAATAAATGAAAAAAACAGAATTATTGGAAATTCATCAGTTTGTAGTTGACCAATAACATTTTAAAACTGGCATTTGTTAAAAACAGGTATGGGGTGCCTCATTCATTGAAGAAAAATAAATTTCCAGAAAGTTTCCGGAAAGTTTCCGAAAGTTTCTGAAAGTTTCCAAAAAATAAATTTCCTGAAATTTATCATCTCTACGAAAAACGTAGGTTAACAAAGGTTAATGACCTCTTGCGGTTGTTGTGGGGGAGGGGGGGGGGGTGACGGACAAGTTGCGGTGTGCAACTTTGGTCAAAATATTTTCGAATGTACCTTGAATCGAGTTCACGTTTCAAATTGTCAATTCTCATTTTTAAAAACAATTTTCATAAAATTGACAACTTTACCCCTCTCCCCCCCCTGAGTAAGCGTGAAATCGCCATTTTGGGAAAAGCTGAACTGGTCATGCTTATAGGAAATTTAACGTAGAACAATTTTAGTTCAATCACTTTTTCCCCTCCGACCCTTCATTTCGGTTGAATTGCCAAAAAACGTAGATTGACAAAGGTTAATGACCTCTTGCGGGGGTAGCATACAAGTTGCGGTGTGCAACTTTGATCAAAATATTTTCGAGTGTACCCTGAACCGAGTTCACGTTCTAAATTGTCGATTTTCATTTTTTAAAACAATTTTCATAAAATTGATAATTTTAGCCCCTCCTTAGTAAGGGTGAAATCGTCATTTTGGGAAAAACTGAACTGGTCATGGTAATAGGAAATTTAACGTAGAATAATATTTATTCGAACATTTTCTCTCTAGGACCCTTCATTTCGATGATAAAGCCGAAAAACATGTTTCGGCAAAGGTTAATGACCTCTTGCGGGGGTAGCGGTCAAGTTGCGGGGTGCAACTTTTGAT
Source organism: Planococcus citri (assembly GCF_950023065.1). Lineage (NCBI taxonomy): Eukaryota > Metazoa > Arthropoda > Insecta > Hemiptera > Pseudococcidae > Planococcus > Planococcus citri. The sequence goes on from NC_088678.1 coordinate 11,231,764, forward strand.
GGGTTGTTTTAGAGACCAATCTGAATAAATTAATGTAAAATTCAGCTTGCCCCCAAATTTCTCGAGGTTCGACTAAAAATTTTGCTAAAATGACTGGACTATACGAGTCTGGCAACTAAGTTCCGGGAAGCCATTCTGAGAGGTAGAAGATGCAACACTGGAGTCTTCGCGAACACGTTGTCCAGTAGATTGGACCTTCCTTTAGTAATGTTCAAAGTTTCAATGCCGTAGGTTGTTCCGTTTTTTTTGGTGCGTATTTTTCTAATGTAACTTTTGGTACGACGTCGTGAAAAAGAGGGTTGCAAATTACTTCTTGGAGGAATGGTCACCTCCTCAAGACATCTTAGTGTCTCCTCACTATTTCTACACCCCAGATTTGATTCCTAGGGACCTCTACTTCATTCTCAGTTGGTTTTTACCTGAGAATCAACACCCATTGCATTTTTGAGGAGGACTCAAAAAAATCTACTCAAATTTTGAAAAATTCACCTCTGAGGGACACAAAACAGGTTTCTAAATGGGAGCATTGAGTAAAAATACGATGCTTTGAGTTGAAGGAAGGCCACAATAACAACTTATGAGGTCAATCTCCTTTGAACATTTTTTTTTACTCACCTCAGAGGACATTTCCTCACAGCCACTTGGCAACAAGAATCTCATGGCCTACTTTTTGTGAGGTTTTGATCACCTGATCTTCCTCAAACATTTCCTTAATTTTGTTTAACATCACGTTTGACCTTTCAAGACATTTACCTCTCCCCCAACTCAAAATCTGATCTCCCTGACTCAAGAATCCTCCTCAAGTCACCCCTTAAAGTTTTGCGACGCGACCTTAAAAGTTGTTCACTTTAAACAGCTATAGATCCCGCAAAATTCACCCGATCGACTTGAAACTTATAACAGTATTAAAGGAAGGTCTAATCTACACAACAATGTGTTTGCGAGCACACCAGTGTTGTATCTCTACCTCTCAGAAGCACTTCCCGGAACTTAATTGCCAGACCTCGTACTTTCAGTGGTTTTGGCGTTCGATGGCAACGACCCAGGTATCTGAAAAACCTCAAATACAATCTTTTGGAACTGGATCATTTTTTCTAAAACAGGTTGTGAAGAGGATAAGTACGTACATAGGTACATATTAAAACGAAAAAAATCACGATTTTTTTCAATAGGTACCTAATATTTTTTTTTACGTGTAATGATTCGACAAAATATACGTACGAAGTTCTTTTTGCCAGTTGCGAATACACATTTACGTAGGTTCAAATGTTACACGTTGGTAAACAACAGATTTTTCGGCGGTAGCGATTGATTGATTTTTAGTCGCTAGGTATGCTAACACTAGAGCATCGTAGCATTCGACAAGTCTGATGATTTACGAAACAACTGTATACAAAAGTTGCGTTTTCAAATGATTAAGAAACAACAAAAATTTATCTACCTACTTAAAACTGAAATCATACTGAATAGGTAGGTTCTACCTACCTAGATTTCATTATATATACAACCTACTCCTGAAAGAAACGAATAATAAGTGTTCTTTGAACGTGTTCGAGATACTGTTAAAGTAGCAAAGTTAATACGCTGTCAAAAGTACCTCCAGTTTTTCAAAACACAAAAAAAAAAGTTTCATTCGAGTAAAGTGATTTTGTGTTGGCGTTGGCAGTACTGGGAGTAATCTCAGCTACGATGCGATACTTACCTGGCTGTTCTTCTTATCCGGGTGCTCTCCTGTTTACTACCTCGTTGATTTAGTTTATAGACTCGACTTCGATGATATTCTTGATTGATGATATTTTTATACTTTTATAACGAATATATTTCCGTTTATTTCTCGATGTGTTTATTATTATTTGAATATACGATTAGTCCTACATGGTAGACAGAAGCGTAGGTTTCGATTCGTTGCTTGTTTTTTAACATTTCGGTAGTGATTGTGTACTTGTGTAAACTTCATTCGGACAAGATGGAGGCTATAATAAATCCTATAGTGGATCGTATCAAAGCTGAGCTGGAAAGTTTTATGCGATCGACAATCAGTGTTCCTGTGAGCAGCTCAGTAAGTAATCAGATTTCTAATCCGATTTCGAATGCGAATCCGATTTCGTTAGTGGGCAATTTGCCAAACTACTTTTTCATGCCGCCACCACCACCACCTCCGGTGACATCTGCTGTTCCAGTGACTTCGGCAGTTCCGATATCAGTATCAATTACATCCAGCGCATCTGATATGCCGCGACTTACGGTGACAACGTTTAGTAAACCTGCTGGTCGTTATGTGACAGCTCATAAATTGGTGAATTTACATACCACTGCTGCAAATGTGGTTTCGAGTAGCACCACATCCGCATCTTTAAGGCAACCTATCATGTCAACGGGTGCCTCCGCAGTACCGATGCCACCACCGGTGGGAAATATTGGATGTGCTCCGCTAACCTTCAATTCTATGTTCCCGAATATCGATTATAAGCTGACGGAGAAAAGTAGCTACCGAAATTGGCGGCAGATGCTGTTTGACGAATTAAGAGTACGCAGACTTAATGATATTGTGGATGCTTCAGTTCCGCGACCGAATACAAGATTCGATGACTCCATTCGGAAAGCGACTACTCGTTTACTCATAGTAGGTCGCCTTGACGAACACCACCAGCGTTTAGTCGAAAACATCAGGGAACCGGCCGAAATCATAAAATGGTTGGATAATGAGAAACTGCCAATATCGGAGAACTTACGAGAAGCTCTCTTTCAGAAAATCACGAACTTACGTTTTGAACCGTTTATTGACGAGCCGTCGAAGTTTACCAGGCAATTGGAGGATTTATTCGAACGAAGTAAAGAAGCAGGCATGGTGTGGACGGACGATTTCAAAAAGAGTATGCTGTTACATAAAATAAAGAAGGCGCGCAGCGACATATCGATGTCCAACCGAACGAGTAAAACCAACTACCAGATGATCAAAAAATGGCTATGTGACGAAGAGGCGACTGAGAAGGAGCTCAAGGCAGTAACCTCAACGGCGGCTTCAACAGGGGTTCATTTTGCCTCTGCCAATTCTTCGAACTCGAATGGAAGAGGAAGAAATTTACGAAACAATCGACGTGGCGATAGACGTGAACAAAACAACGATCGACGTGGCGAGCGACGTGAACAATACGATGATCGAGATCGACGTGGCGATAGACGTGAGCAATTCGACGATCGACGTGGCGAGAGACGTGAACGTGAAGACAATCGACGTGGTTCCTATCAGCGCAATTACGACTCGAGAGATTCCTATCAGAACCGTAACTCATCCGAAGGCAACCATTATGGAAGGTGTCGAAAATGTAACATGAGAGGTCATGCGATGAAAGACTGCAAGACGAATGGGTCTTATTGCTACTGCTGCAGAAAAGTAACCGATCATATTGCGAAGAACTGCCCCGAGCGTAAATCCGATGAAAAGTCTGGTAAATCTGGGTCCGGTCAAGGGAAAGGCGATAGCGGTGGAAAATCTATGATGGTCCGAGGCGATAGAAATTTCGAATTAAATTCGAAGTATTATTATCCTGACGACTGCCTTAACTCGGCGGGTAAGTGTTTCATGACAGCAGTACTGTCAGTCAATTTTATAATCGACTCTGGGGCAAGTTATCATTTGACAAATGAGCGGCGAATTCTCTCCAAGGTAAGAAAGTTGAGTAAACCAGCGGTAATAGATTGCGCTAAGAAAGGACAGGAGTCTGTTCTGAGTATAGAGGAGTTAGGTGAGTTTCATACTTACACTGCTTTAGGTAAGCCAATTACTTTTACAAATGTCTTATATTCTTCAGAAGTTTCTGAAAATCTGCTGAGTTTACGGCAGCTGGTACAACAAGGTGCGACATTTGATGGAAGTTCGCTATATTTTTATATCAGAGATGGAAATTCTGGTGACATAATTATTAGAGCTCAGTTTCAATCTCCGTTCTGGGTCAGTGATCTGCGTGTTCGTAATCCAAATGAAGTGGCTATGTTAGCTAATGCTGATGGAGGAGGTCCAAGTCCAACGCTTCCGACGATTCGTGAAAACTTGGGTCTTCTATGGCATACGAGATTGGCGCACGCTTCGCTAGGTTATCTTGAACTATATAAATCGAAGATGGCGATTTTGAAAAATGTAACTTTTGGTAAGGATATTATGGATTGTCAACCTTGTGCGTTAGCTAAGGTTCACAGGAACCCTTCGAAGAAGAAACGTCAGCGGAGTAAGATAGCTTTACAACGAGTTCATTCTGACGTGATGGGCCCTATAACACCTCTATCATTCCCAGGTAAACGTAGGTATGTGATAACATTTATAGATGATTTCTCGAGGTTCGCAATGGTATTTGTGATGTGTTATAAAAGTGATGCAGCTGACTGCTTTAGAAAGTACTTAGATGAGATGCGTAGAATGTTGGGAAAAGATGTTAAGGTACGGTACTTACGTACGGACGGAGGTACCGAATATTCAGGTGAGATGGGAAGGTTATTGAAACAGGAGAAGATTGAGATAGAGGTAGCTGAACCGGATACCCCAACTCATAATGGTGTTGCAGAAAGAATCAATCGGACTTTGCGCGAAAAGACAACAGCGATGCTGAGTGATTCGGGAATCCCAATGTCCTTGTGGGACCATGCTATATCTCAGGCTGTTTATATCTACAATCGAACTCCTCACAAATCGAACGGTTTTAAGACACCTTATGAAGTATTTTGTGGTGAAACTCCTGATTTATCGTTTATACGCCGGTTTGGTTGTCTGGCCATTCCGAAGAAAACTAGAGAGGATTATGAGAAATTTGATGAAAGAGGTATTAGAGGTGTAGTTTTGAACAATACTAGAAGTGGTTATCGAATTTTGTTACCTTCGAGGAAAATTATAGAACGTAAAGATGTTGAGTTTATTGAAAATATTACGTATAGAGATTTATTGAAAAGTAAAGATGTTGTTTTCGATTTTAGTTCAGACGAAACTGAAACTGATATTAACTGGCACAACACGGTAGAACGAGAAACTACCAACGAAGAGGTAAGTGTAGAAGTACCCAGCAAGACTTCTGGTGAATTGAATGTTGTCCCAAGTACTAGTGGTCAAAACGATGACTCTGATGAATTTGACATTGAGAACGTCGAAGAAACTGTGATTTTTGATGACTCGTCTAACGATACGTTTTTAGCTTTTGATCGTGTTACAGCATTACGTGCATGCTTACTCGAAGATGAAAAGGATCCAATGACTTACGCTGAAGCTTTAGACCGTACTGATCGTGAGTATTGGATAAAAGCCATGGAAGATGAAATGGCGTCTTTAGAAAGAAATGATGCGTGGGATTTAGTTGTACCGCCCAAAGGGGTGAATATCTTAGATTCTAGATGGGTATTTTGTAGGAAAACTAACGAGAATGATTCTTCAATACGATATAAGGCACGTTTGGTTATACGTGGATTCAAAGATAGAGAAGTGTACGATATAGGAGATGTGTACTCTCCGGTGGCTAGTAAACACACAGTTAGGGTAATTCTTGCGCTTGCAAATAAAGAAGGTTGGTCGATTATTCAATTAGATGTTATTACTGCCTTTCTTAATGGCAGATTGAAAACTACGGTATATATGCATCCGCCTGAAGGAATGGAAGTTGATGAAGGCCTGGTTTGTGCTTTAAAATGTGCTTTGTATGGACTCAAGATTAGTCCGTTAACTTGGTTTCGTAGGTTCGATGAAGCAGCCAAGAAAATGCAGTTTACCAATCATCCAAATGAGCCATGCGTGTATATCTGGCGAAGGAAACATTTGGTGGTAATTTTAGTACTTTATGTAGACGATTTCCTAATCACAGGTAATTGTCAAGATAAGATTGTTGAGACGATTAGACGTTTAAAAGAGGAATTTCAAGTAAAAGAGTTAGGTTCTCCTAAAAAGTTTCTTGGTTTGGAAATTGCTAGATCGGAAGAATATCAAACGTTGACTTTGACTCAAACTAGTTTTATTAATTGTGTGTTGAAACGCTTTAACGCGTTGAATTTGCCAGCTGTTCATACTCCAGCTTTAACTCGAAATTGTGAAAAGAAAAGTAAGTCAGAGAAGAAAACACCAGAATGGAATCCTGGTAAGCCTACGCCTGGCAAGTCTTTGTTTAGGGAAATTACTGGCTCGTTATTACATCTAGCCAACGGTACTAGACCAGATATTATGTTCGCTACGAATGTGCTATGTCAACATCAAAGTAATCCTCAGCCCGAAGACTGGGAACGTGCTCAGAGAATTCTTCAGTATCTGAAAGGAACGGCAGAGCTAGGGCTAACTTATAGAGGGGTGATTAAGAAAGAAGGTGTATTTGTAGATGCGTACACCGATGCGTCGTTAGGGACTGGAGAAGAAGGTTGCTCTATTACAGGCTATTTTGTGCGAGCGTACGGTGATCCGGTTGTTTGGCGTACGAGAAAACAGTCGGTACCAGCGGGTTCCTCAGCTGAAGCGGAATATTTCGCTCTATCCATGTGTTCGAAGGATGCTGTCATTACGGTAGATTTATTAGAACGTTTAACGAAGAATAGACATGGACCAGCTCTCATTCATAGTGATTGTCAGCCTGCTCTCGCTATCGCTAAAACAACTGGAGCTCCCAAGCTCAGGCATATAGCTAAACTCAATTATCACATAGTTAGAGATTTTGTCAAGGGTAACAAGATTATTTTGAGATTCGTTAAGTCGGAAGATCAGCCGGCTGATGCCCTCACGAAAGCTCTTGCCTCAGGTCGATTTCAAGAACATTGCAGCTGTCTGCTCAATATGTAACATAATTTTTGTATTTCAGGCCATTATTAATTCGAAGACGATAGTTCCTATGTTTACGATGTACGTTATTGATCTCCGCCTCTCCGCTAAGATTAAAGGGGTGTGTTGGCGTTGGCAGTACTGGGAGTAATCTCAGCTACGATGCGATACTTACCTGGCTGTTCTTCTTATCCGGGTGCTCTCCTGTTTACTACCTCGTTGATTTAGTTTATAGACGCGACTTCGATGATATTCTTGATTGATGATATTTTTATACTTTTATAACGAATATATTTCCGTTTATTTCTCGATGTGTTTATTATTATTTGAATATACGATTAGTCCTACATTTTGGTTAGAAGTAGCTGTCGGCTGAACTTTACAATGTTCTCTGTGAAAGTCATATTCTTTGTGTTTTTAGTAGCTGGTAAGTAACTTTTCCATCATTTTGAATTAAAAACAACATTTTGCAATCCCCAAAAAATTGTGTATTGCAATAGATGCTTTTAATCATTTTTATTTCAAATAAGAATATCCAACGATTAATAATATAGTTACTTCATTATTTCATTTCAGTATTGCACCTTGTTGTTATGAAAGGTAAGATGGACACCTGGACAGTTTCAGAAACGCGAATTATTTAATTTTTTTCTAATTTCTATAGTCAGCGATTTTCATTAAATTTTCGTTCAATGCATATTCAAGATCTAAATGAGGTCCATTTACAGATAATTCGTGATCGAAATCGAAACTTCATCACCATTTGATCAGGAATTAATATAGCATTGCATAATGCACACATATTTTGAATGTTTTTTATTTTTCAGATGCTCTGGTTTCTGCTGATGGTCGCTCAGATGAAGCTTTGCTCGGCCCGTTGTATCCGAAGTCGGACGATGCAAATTATTAAAACAGGTAGATACCTACAATTGCATTCATTCTTTCAGAGCAGAACCGTCGAGAACGAGCTTTGTCAATCGACTATTTTTGAAATATCATTTCATTTTGGCCTAATAGGAAAAAAATACCTAGGTACTGCCTGTTAACAAATTTCCATTTTCCACCCTCTTGACTTACGAAAATAATTACATGGATCCTCTTTCCGATCTATGAGTCACATAAACAAAAATCAATTTGAGTGCCTCGACCACTTCAATTAAAATGAACGACGAGTTCAGATTGTAATCCATCAGTTTTACTAAAGAAAATTTCAGAATTGAACCAAAATATTTTGAAAAAGACACCTTAATTGTATGAATTTAGTCAAAAAGATGGTAAATCCGAGCTTATGTGATGTGATGCACTTCATTTTACGTACTTGTAGCGGTTTTTTTTTTTTTTTTTTTTTTAAACTGGACATTCCTAAAATCTGGTTGAAGGCTCTGTGAACAATAAGAAAACAATCATCAACAATCGCCAAGCATCAAAGATAGGGCACAAACCAAATTTAAGTTTTCAAGATCAATTAGGTAAAAAATTTTTTCCCCATTTTTTGGTACCTACAAATTTGAGTTTTTAAAAATTACCCAAAAATCGAAAACTGAATTTCAGCGTCTGAAATTTTAGTTGAAGTGCTGCACTTCATTTTACTTGCCGCGTTTTTTTTTTTTTTTACTGGACCATCCTAAAATAAGGCTGCAGAAGGCGCTGTGAATGATAAGAAAACAATCATCAACAATCGACTCCAATCATTGAAAATAGGGCACAAACCAAATTTCAGTTTTCAAGCTCAATTTTTTGGTGAAAATTAGATTTTTTCCTATTTTTTGGTACAAATTTGAGTTTTCAAAAATTCCCCAAAAATCTAAAACTGAATTCCAGCGTCTGAAATTTTAGTTGGTAGTGTGTTTTGGAATTCTTTATCAGTCCTCTTTCATCTGCTCCAAAATTTGTTACGATGGTATATTTAAGGATACTTACTTCTATATTGTCAGTACTCCACGTTTATCGGTCGCTTCAAAGTGTATGGTCATTCTTCACATTATAAAATGATTCTCAATACTCTGAAAAGTTTATACTTTTTGGAGGTACTTGTACCTAGACCTACCAAATTACTATGCTGATGAGACCAGATTCGCATCTCTGACCTCGCTAATTTCAAAATAGTTACCTATTCAATAACCAACGGATTTTTTTATTCGCTTTCATGACGAGTCCTGAGATGTTACCTACCTTACTCCTGAAGAAACCGTGAGTAATTATTTCTCATTTGTTTCAGAAATGATCATAATGGAAAAACACAGGAAAACTGCGTGACATACAGCATAAATAATGTAATACCTATGCTTTTTACCGACATAAATAAATGAAAAATGCAATTCATGTGTTGATACTTATTCTGCGTATTTTCTGTGGGTTATTGATTGCATTTTATACGGAAAAACTGAGAATTCATCAAATCTTTCTGGTACTGGTACTCTTTTTTTGATGCAACTTTTTTTCAAATCTATGTGATTTTTCTTCTTCTGAACAGTGTTTGGTCTCTTGATCAAAAAAGACTTTCTTCATAATTCACCTCAACAAGGTATTTATTCGGACTTACAACTTTGGTAATTTTTTTTCTAGTCACAAGCTCGCATTTTTCGATCGTTCTCGGGCAAATTTTTCTGAAATTTGACCATTTTACGCTTGATACTGCATGATGAGAATCGCCATTTTGTAAGGAGCAGATATGCCTTAACTGCGTAGAGAGGTAGGACAATAACCTCTCGTCGGAGGTTATATCGTAACCCCTCTTTCAAAGAAGTTTAACGTACTTCTCCTACATTTCTGGGGCCCAAGGTAACGTGTACAAATACGTCCGAGCGTAGGTCGCTCCAAGCTCGGATACATACCCTTGAACTTTCGACTAGGTATATAACCCATTGCACAGACCACAGACCATAATTATTCTCTTGGGTTCTTTTAGATTGTTAATAAGTTCATAGAACGAATCTCTGACAGTCTGCTTCACAGGCTGGACTTATAATATTTTTCCAAAAAAGTACAATGTTAACGTAAATTCTCTTACTAAGTATGAGCCCCCTTAAGGATGGTTCTGTGCTTCGTTTCGGTAATCACGAGTGCTAATTCGATGTTTGGTTCCTACCCTCAGTAATTATCGCCGATGAATCCCTTAAGGATCTAATCCGCTAGCTTTTTGATGTAACCCACTGCGAGGTTAATAGGTATGTTTTGTATTTTAACATTAATCACGTTATGTCGATTGATTGATGAAATTTTGGAGAATACCTCAATTCGATCCGGATCTTGAGGAATTCGACCACTGGCAAAGTGTATCTACCACCAATACCCTGCAACATGCTTAGTTTGAGTAGCACCCCGACAAGCAGGGAACGTGTACAATGTTGAGGCAGGAGATGTAAGTATCCTAAATCCTGTCTGGGTTGCGTTCGCCCGATCAAATTAAGGTAAAATGAATCATCCCCTTTATTTGATATGCTTAATCTTTTTCAAGTTTTAACTAACTTTTCGAGAAATAACTACAAAATCTGCTTAACTACTAGTATAGTGTAGCATTAGGTCATTAATACCTATTTTAAATTAATTATGACTTCGAACCCCATAATTAATACAAGTACGCAATTGTTTTATATCATATAATACAATTTACAAAACAATTGTCTCGTGTTTTATTTCCACACGATAATAAGAAATTGTATGTGTATAAAGGGTATTTGTAACGATCAGTACAAGCACCTATTGAGCTAGCATGGTGCACGAAAATAATCCCTTAGGAATATTTATCAGAAAATCCATAGGTACCTAGTAAGTATTATTAGGGTGGTTGCGGGTTAGATGCCCATAGTCGGGGGTTAGATGCCGGTGTGTCGCGGTTTTTCGAGCCTCACTGCCATAATTTTCATCAAAATGATTTCAAATTTGTGCGAATCGTTAGAGCAATTATTCCTCCATATTATACTAAAAGCGTAATTTTTTTTATCTAGTAGTTTTTTTGCAATTTGAAAAGAAAACAAGGTCACTTTTTGACCGGCATCTAACCCTCGCCTACTGGCATCTATCCCCCCAGTGCGGGTTAGATGCCCATTTGGTGAGGGATAGATGCCACTACCCAAAACCCCCCCAAAAAAGGCTCCTGGAAGATTGAATTCAATGAAATTCTTTTATTTCATGCACAATAAATATAATGAACATCAAAAATTCACAATGGAAGTTTAATTAATCAAAAAATAAAAAAGGTGTTTTTGAGAATTGACAATATGTGTTAAAAATGAATGTAATTCCAAAAATTGACCACGCCAGTTGAAAATATTTAAAAACCATCATTTTTGGACTTTTTGCCGCAGTATTAACAAAAAAAAAATTCACCTTCCTCACTCCCATTTAATTACTATGGGCATCTATCCGGATCACAAAAACCGGCATCTATCCCAAAATGATGGGTCAGATTGCAAGGTCAATTTTCATACCAGAATTGAAACAAATTTTTGTATATTTGCTTGAATATGTTAGTTCAAGGTATATACTTATGCGTGAGATACTTACATGCAGTTTTGAAACACTTTTTCTGGAGAAAAAATGCGTTTCAAAAATTACGTGAAAAAAGTATCACTGGTTTTAGCTACATAAATTTTTTCATTCGCATATCAAACCAGGTTAACAATAACCGTCACAGATCAAAACTTTAACACAAACTATGTTCACCTTAAGGTATAATCTGTGCTAATCAGTTTTCAGAAAGAGTTGATAGGGAGCGATTGGTGACCACACCAGCATCTAACCCGCACCGGCATCTAACCTGCAACCACCCTACATATAAACCCACCAGATAGTCTTTCTCACCTACATCAACTTACCCCGATCATTACCAGTATCACTCTATCAATTTCACTTCTTGTTTTATACGTTAAGTAATTATTTTCATTTTTATTTGGAACGGAATTGATACAAAATTGAAGTTTTGAGACTGTTGTACCTGCTTCTGTGCATGGGACTCGACAATTTATTTTTTGATGAGGTGTTCAGCGAATGTTAAATTCTTTCTACTCGATTGATGATTTTGAAGCCAAGTAAGTAGGTCAGTGCCGTCTATGGCTTTTCAAGCTGCATGTCAGAAAAGAATCTTGAAGGATACGACATTTGGGAATTTTACTTTAACTGTGACCTGATACTTATTTGATGATAATAAAAATGAAATAAAAAACTAACTAGCAGTAGTACAAACGTGCATTTTTTCATCAGTGAATTTTTATTAAAAAAATAATAAATAAAAACTGAAAGTTTACAAAAGTTAAAAAGTTTTACATTCTCAATGCGGTAACGCTGATTTAAAAAAAAATTAATATGTTTTTGAAAGCTCATCTTCGTACTTAGAGTAGGTAGAGATTAAGTAGGCAGGTGTAATTAGGCTTCTGTGGGTTTTATCGCAAACGCCCTTCCAACAAATATATCTTGTAATTCGACTATATGACTGTAGAACACCAACAATGAGTACACTTTGAACACTGAAATGAAAAATAAAAAATTAATAGACATTAAAGGTGAACAAGTTACTCTATCTACATAAATATGACGGCCCTGATGGTAAAAATTTCACCCATCCCCCCTTTAATCTGAAAACAGAAGCGAGAGCCTCCAAAGTCGAGATAAAAACAGAAAATACAATCTAATAAATGTAATTTGAAAGTTATTAATTTTTGCAGCAGTATTCTGTTGAATACTTAACCCTCTTTCCAACAGAAGATCTCTCTTGATCCTCCAAGAAATGTTGGTTTCCCATCTACAGAGTCCTTAATTAGGTATTAAAAAATCCAATACGATGAAATAGGTAAGTAAATATCTACTTGAAACAAAAATTGGCGAAACTTTTTCAATCATTCTCAGTTGATGCTTCATTATTCCCAATTTTGTGAAGCTTATAATCTAATCAGAAAGATTCGATTTGATCAGCGAAATTTCCTCATTTACCTACTCGCCTTATATTTCTTGACAACTTGAGAAAATTGCAAACTGAATGAAAGTTTTTTGACACAATAGATATGGTAGATACTTGATAAATTATAGTTTTTGTTTCTGTTTCTTCTTCAATTCTACTTTTCTTGAAAAAAAAAAAACAAAAGACTCATCCAGAAAGGTCTGAAGTGATCAAGATTTCCATACAAAATCAAAGTAATAAATTATAGGTAGGTGAATGTTAATCTTAGATAAATAATATTAAAAATTAGGTAGGTACTTACATGCACCGACGATTAATTTCACATTCTGTTGAATTATCCAAATCTGAAGTGCAAAGTCTACTACAAGTAACAATTCCTTTTTTTTTTCTTCGAAGATTTTTGGATCGTATGTTTTAACTGCTATTTGAACCAACTCATTTCTCAAACCAATATCAAAATTCAATCGAAATAACGCATAAATGGTGACGAAAAAGCTGAGCGTTATAATTAACATGGTCACGATCAACAATAGCATTGCTGTGCGTTTTTCCTTTAAAAAAATAAAATAATAATTGTAAATTGTAAATTTGAAATAGTATAGGTATGCAATTATTACGAAACATTGCATTGGTAAGTTCATTTACAAATTTTTACCATGTCAACTCACCAGCACAATGCACACGATCGTGGCTATGAAAACCAGGCATCCGATTGTCATAAAAAATAAACTCCAATAATTAATGATGGCAGAAGTATCTCCTACACAGAATAATAATATGTAGAGGAGAAGGTACAATTATGGACCCAGGTACAAATATGGACCCCCCCATGGTTTAGTGTACAACTACTAGCGCTACGGTCATGCTGGGTACTAAAAATTATAGTATCGATGATCCAAGTACTTATTTCGGATCCATGCATGTTTGGGACGAGCGTCTCGAGAGCAAATATGTGCAACCAATCAGAAGCGAGTTAGTTTTTATCTGTTGTCTCTCTTTCATCCGTTGTTTACGTTTTGGACTTGGTATTTTATTTTATGATGGTATATTCGTATATTTCTATATTTTTCTTTAAGAAAAATATATTTTCCAACGTCGTTTTTTCGTCATACAGGTGTATAAATCATCACATTACGTATAACAAATGAATCAATGAAACATAACTTTACCAAATGTTAAACAATTATTAATATCTACTAGTATCAAAATTCAAAACGTGTTGTTCGAATTCTCAAAAAAGATGATCGTTATGTGCATGTGCTTGTGACGATATGGCTAATACACCTTGTGTCATTTCGAATTCTCAATAAAGATGATCGTTAAGTGTTTGTGTATCATCTTCAAATGAGAATTCGAAATACTTACTTTTACGTTTTGATACTAGTTAAGTACTTATGTACAGCTTTAATATCGTTTAATAATTTAACGTTTACGATTTAGTAAAGTTATGTTACATTGATTCATTTGTTATTTGTAATGTGATGATTTATACACATGTATGACGAAAAAACGACGTTGGAACACAGAAATATACAAATATACCATCACGAAATAAAATACAAGTCCAAAAACGTAAACAACGGATTACAACGGATGAAAGAGAGACAACAGATAAAAACTAACTCGCTTCTGATTGGTTGCACATATTTGCTCTCGAGACGCTCGTTACTTAGGTGTCTCTCATCAGCAATTGTTTTTTTTTTTTTTTTGGCATTATTTTCTTCCCAATGGAAAATTTTACAAGTTTTTCATTCGGTAATTCATCAACTTCAAAATAAAGTTCGGAAAAAAAAATTATTAGCGAAGTAAGTAGCTTACAATGAGTACTTTCAAAATATACTTTCATATTTGTCTTTACTTCAACTGATTTTCATAATTTTTTTCATTTTTCATAAACTAAGCTGATTTTTTGCATGGGTATAAATATGGACCCCTAAATTTTTTTACCTAATTTTGATTCAATATTTTTTAGAATGTCGAGAAAAGTGTTACATATTAACAAAGAAGGCAAGTCCAAAGTGTCGAAAATGGGACCATGATTTTTTCATTTTTCATAAACTTGGCCAATTTTTTGCATGGGTATAAATATGGACCCCTAAATTTTTTTTCATCTAATTTTGATTCAATGGTTTTTGGAATACCGAGAAAAGACGACAAGTTCAAAGCATCGAAAAACATCTTCAAATAAATTTTTGTACAATTTTCTGAAATATTTATTCATTTTTTGAGGGGGTCCATATTTGTACCCGAGTCCATATTTGTACCACTTTATGTCACTTTTCTAAATTTCAAATTTCTCCGTGAGTTTTCAACAAAAAAAATTTTTTTTTACACAATATACTAGAGTCTTTGGCCTTTCAAATGGTATATTCAAAAAAAATTTTTGGTAATTTTTTTCTACCCTTTAAAGCCAAAAAGCTAGAGGGGGTCCATATTTGTACCTTCTCCTCTACTAAAATTGGTTAGACAGAATTGACAGAAAGACCACTCGCAGGGCAAGACCGATCAAGGGCCAGGTTACCTACTTTGTGAATAAATTTTCATTTATTTCGAGCTTAAAATAAACACAATAAACGCAAAACGACAGCTTTATTCATATTTTCAAGGTTAGACAACGCATATTCATCGATGAAACTTGAGAAAATCAAAAAGAATATGGTGAAAAATTAACGTAATAATTCGAATCGTGTGCTTCTTTGACGTTATACGTTGATCCGAATTCCGGAACATTGCAAGCTGCGCTGAATACACGACATCGATATCTTTTCGCACACATTTAAAAAATGAATTCTTCAAGTTGGATAAACCCAGCTTTCGTTTTATTCCTATTTGCTGTTTTACACGAAGCATCAGCTGCCGAACCAAGCGAATCTGGTTTTATTTTTTATCTAAATTTTGTAATTATGTACTGTGATCTTACACTCTTTTATTATATTGGATTTTATGATTTTTATGGTTCTGTTAATACGAGGAAAAAAATAATCCAACGTATATTCAACCTATTCTTAATTTTTTCAGCCAAATACGCTCAAACAGTTTTCCGAGCACGACAAGCAGAAACGAAAAGAAATCGTATAAAATACAAGCCAGATACCGGAGGCATAGATAGGTATCTATCCTGGTTTTATACTCGATATAAATATGATCGACTTTTTGCCTCCCACTCTGAGTAACGATGAAAAATTAACTCAGAAATTTACCAGAAACGATAACGATTTCTTCAAAGTAAGTACATATGTAGAAAAAGTGATGGCAAAAAAAAGTTTAAAAATTCGTCATTTTCAAAATTCAGGGCATCCCAGGTTTGAAAATTTTTAATCGAGTTTATCCCTTCATTTTTGAAGGTTTTGAATCCGGAACACACCGAATAGCGAAAATTGCATTAACGAATTAACAAATTTTAGAAATCAGTTTTGGATTTAAAAACTTACAGAAAAATCAATTTTTTAATTATTTTCATTAGGAAAGTTTAGAAAATAAAATTTTAGTTTTAAAATTGACATTCATCTTTGATATGAATGCTTAACCGGAGGGAGGAAGAAAAGGGGATTCCTTCGGTGCAGCATTTTTACAAGTGCTCGTATTTCAGGCCTTCAAAAATAAAATAATAATGGATTCGAGAGAAAAAAATGAAGCACTAAATGAAAAACGAAGACCAAAAATTGGAGAAACAACATGAACTAAATAGAAAGTTCTATCTACAAATGTATGTACCTACCTAGATGGCATTATTATGCACAAACCTTTTCCTGAAGAAAATGAACAAGTGCTCTTTGAACGTGTTTGCTTTATACTTACAGTTGTAGAAGCAAAGTTAATACGCTGTGAAAAGCACTCGTCTTTCAAAAATAAAATTATCCGAGTAGGTACAGTGAACATTAAATTTTACAATGATCTCCACGAAAGTATATTCTTTTTGTTGTTAGTTGCTGTTAAGTAACTTTTCCATCGTTTTCTAGGTTTCCATGTTGGGGATACAATTTTGTTTCGAAGAAGAATGTAATAGCCAATAGGGCATCCTGCCCAATTGGTCAAATCAGAAAAAAGTTGAGCTTTCAGAGAGATATCATTTCGGAAAATGAGAGTAGATATTGAAAGGGGGCGTATTTCATTTTTCCTTTCAACTAAGTAACCCCATATGTGTTGTTTTACAGAGCAGATGTATGTAACAATTAACAGCGACCTTAATGGACTTTATACAACCCATATCGGGGAAGGATTAACAGGAAAATGTGAAGTACCTATGTTGGATAAGATTCTCATATGATAATTCAAATAAAGCAAAAATTTTACTTTGCTGAAATGCAAGTAGGTAAGTAATTCTTTTCAGGCATGCCTGTACAATAACAACGATACCGTTGCAAAAACTGATTATTCAGACAAGTGCATTTAAAATACACTAACACAAAGAAAACTGATTTCCATCCCCCAAGTATTTTGAGATAATTCTTCAAGACAGCCTCGTAAATCATAACTGCTATTTTGAAGAATTATCTTGAAATACCTAGCTGGTGGAAATTGCTTCTCTTAATAATACCCTTGCCTGCTGCTTCGATATCGGGCAAATTCGCCCTTCAAGACTCAAATCAAAACTTCCTCAAAATTTCTTTTAGGTTTTTAGCCCTAACTCTTTTCTTTCTTAAGTCATTTTTTAAGTATCCTATTTGTCAAATTCGTGAATAGCGCAATTGCGCTGAATCGAATAATAAAAGCTATCTATCTATCTATCTATCTATCTATCTATCTATCTATCTATGAGGTCCTCCTTTCTGATGACCCCACTCATACAAACAATGTCATAAAATTTCCCCATCTCTTTGTATTAATTATAACTTTATTCCTAATTATGTATGCACTGTACCCTAATCATAAGTTTGTTTTAATATAGAGAAGTTGCTGTAAATGGCTATTTAATAAATAAATATGTAAGTACCTATAAATATAAAATTCATGAAAATCAGAGGCATTCAGAATACTTTCATCATCAAATTTTTTGCACTGAATTCCATTTATGACCTCTAAAATTGACTGCTAGTAGTTTCATTTAACTTGTGAAATCTCCAGAGCCTTTCAAATTTTTTTATTCCTCGAAAAAAAAAGTCATAGCAGTCGGCCACTACGTGAGAACCAAATTTTTGTATCTACAGACAACTTTGTAGGCTTCTTAAACACGATGGCGGTGTTTATTGATTGAAAAATTAAAATTATATTAGGTAGGTTGTTAGGTTGAAACCTGTGAAAGTCACTTCATTGACAACCTTCCCATTGTACTGTGAAAACTTGGACGGCTCGTATTCTGAAAATGCACTTTTTTGACCCTGAATACGGATAGAGATCAAATAGGGTCGGACGGTTGAAACCTACAAAAAGCACTTCAGGTACATTCACTCAATGTACTGTCAAAAATTTTGACCCTGTAGGTCAATTTGAAGAGGCTTCAGGCTTTCCTAAAAATGTCGAAAAACACGTAAAATATGTACCTAGTGGGTCATTCCACGTCAATTGGACCAAGAAGTGGTAGGAGAGTTCGACGATTTTTTTGAAATTTTTCCGGTGGAAAGACCTACTGAAGGGATGACCAATGACGCAAATCGCAGCCCTCTTGCCCATTTTTAAAGGCAGCCAGGAGGAATCAAAGTTTTCAGTGAACTTGAAATATCATCCATTTCAGCAGTCGATTACTCGATAACCGTGATACCTACCAAAATGGATTTTTTTTTCAATAGGTAGAGGTTTTGAAAAGCTTTTTGGTGATATCATAAAAATCAGTGTTGCCACTTTTTTTCGTACAAAAAATTAGCTCAAAAAGTTTCAAAACGTAGTTTTTACATCGTTCCGACTATCAAAAATTCTGAAAAAAATATATTATGGACAACTTTTCATGCTGAATAACATATTAAGAAATTGAGATGGTAACATGTTGCAAAGTTGATTTTAAAAAATTTAAAATTTGCGAAAAAATGCGATTTTTTTATTTAAAACGTGAAAAAAAGTTTTGATAGGTGAAGTTGACCCATTTTACCCCCATTTTTACGTATCTAATGAAAAAGTTGAAAAAACTCTTTCACTCGATGAAATGAACTCCTCACAAAAAAATCAAAATTCGAAAAAATTCAAGAAATGAACGAATTTTTATTTTTTTGTTGTGAGCATAATTTTTATCAACTTTTTCATGAAATACGTCAGAAAGAGGTCAAAATAAGACAACTGAATAAATTAAAATTTTTTGTTGATGTTTGAAATTGAAAATTGAATTTTTTTGAATTTTGATTTTTTTGTGATGAGTTCATTTCATCGAGTGAAAGAGTTTTTTCAACTTTTTCAACAGAAACGTAAAAATAGGGGTCATATGGGTCAACTTCACCTATCAAAACTTTTTTTCATGTTTTAAATCAAAAAGTCGCATTTTTTCGCAAACTTTGAATTTTTTTAAATCGACTTTGCGACAAGTTACGATCCCAATTTTTTAATATGTTGTTCAGCATAAAAAGTTGTCCATATTATATTTTTTTCAGAATTTTTGAGAGTCGGAACGATGTACAAACTACGTTTCGAAACTTTTTGAGCTAATTTTTTGTACGAAAAAAAGTGGCAACACTGATTTTTATGATATCACCAAAAAGCCTTTCAAAACTTCTAACTATGGGAAAGTGTTCCATTTTGGTAGGTATCGCGGTTATTGAGTAATCCACTGCTGAAATGGATGATATTTTAGGTTCACTGAAAACTTTGACACCCCCTGTTTGCCTTTGAAAATGGGCTAGAGGGCTGCGATTTGCGTCATTGGTCATCCCTTCAGTAGGTCTTTCCACCGGAAAAATTTCAAAAAAATCGCCGAACCCCCCTACCACTTCTTGGTCTAATTGACGTGGAATGACTCTAGTCCAAAAAATCCACTTTTTTTATTCTGAAAAGAGGTTGGAAGGTTTAACCATAAAAAGAATTCAAGTGGCACCCTCCCATTGTATGATGAAAATTTGGGCCCCGTAAGTGAATTCAGGGGTGGTGAGGGGAGCTCAATAATAGCGGTAAAATAAGATTTTTCCACCTTAATTTCACCTTAAATGGGGTGGGGATAACTTAGGAAGCTAAAATTTAGATATTTTGATCGCAGAGACGGTGGCATGATTTTGGATCTTTTTTATCAATTGAAAGCCAAAATATGCCGCTCCAAAGAAATTATTTTTCTGAAATTTTCAACTTTTATCCCCCTCCCCTTCATGGGTCAAATATAATTTTTGAGAAAACCCTGTTCCCTAAGTTTTACTTTATTGGATGAATTAGAACAGGTTTCAAGTCATAAAATCCGTGGGACTGAAAGTCTGAAATTACATTAGATTGAATTTTCGAAAAAGATTCGTTTTTAAAAATGGTGTAAAAACGTATTTTTTTGTGCCAATTTTTTTCGCCAGTCACTTGCTCTATTACCTACCTATGTATTTTATTGTTAGGTAGTTATTTTTCTATCTTTACAAAAGGGTTATTTTTTACGCGATTTTCACGTTCCTTTTCAATAAATAGTCTATCTTTTATTTCTTTAATTTTTTTAAATGCATGTAATGCATACTGCATATCCAAGATCTCAAAATCGAAACTTCATCAACATTTGATCTCGAAGCGTCAGTCCACGTCAATTCGACCGAGAAGTAGTAAGAGGGGTCGGTGATTTTTTTTGAAAGTTCTCCTGTGGAAACCAATGATGCAAATCGCAGCCCTCTTTTTTATAAGGCTGCTAGGGGGGGGGGTCAAAGTTTTCAGTGAACTTGAAATAGGTACCCATCATCTATTTCAGCTGTCGATTACTCGATAACTGCGATACCTACCAAAATGGAACGTTTTCAAATTGTTAGGGGTTTTGAAAGGCTTTTCGATGATATCATGAAAATCAGTGTTGCCATTTTTTTTCGTACGAAAAATCAGCTCGAGAAGTTTCAAAACGTAGTTTTTATATTGTTCCGACTTTCAAAAATTTTGAAAAAAATATATTATGGACAACTTTTCAAGCTCAACAACATATTAAGAAATAAGGTTTGACTGGTGAAGTTGACCCACTCGACCCCCTTTTTAACGTATCCGTTGAATAAGTTGAAAAACCCCTTTCACTCGATGAAATATGAACTCATCACAAAAATATCGAAATTCGAAAAAATTCAATTTTCAATTCCAAACATCAAAAAAAGTTTAAATTTATTCAGTTGTTTTATTTTGACCTCTTATTGACGTATTTCATGAGAAAATTGATAAAAATCACACTCATAGCAAAAAAAATTAAAATTCGTTTATTTTTTGAATTTTTTCGAATTTTGATTTTTTTTTGTGATGAGTTCATTCCATCGAGTGAATGTTTTTTTTCAACTTTTTCAACGGACACGTAAAAATAGGGGTCAAATGGGTCAATTTCACCAGTGAAAACTTTTTTTCATGTTTAAAATCGAAAAATCGCATTTTTTCGAATAGTTTCTATTTTTTTAAATCGACTTTGCAACATAATGCCAGCCCAATTTTTTAATATGTTGTTCAGCATGAAAAGTTGTCCATAATATATTTTTTTCAGAATTTTTGAGAATCGGAACGATATAAAAACTACGTTTTGAAACTTCTCGAGCTAATTTTTCGTACGAAAAAAAGTGGCAACACTGATTTTTATGATATCATCGAAAAGCCTTTCAAAACCCCTAACTATGGGGAAAAGTTCCATTTTGGTAGGTGTCGAGGTTATCGAGTAATCCACTGCTGAAATGGATGATATTTTAGGTTCACTGAAAACTTTGACAACCCCTGGGGCCCTGGCTGCCCTTAAAAGTGTGCTAGAAGGCTGCGATTTGCGCCATTGGTCATCCCTTTGGAAGGTCTTTCCACAGGAAAAATTTCAAAAAAATAGCTGACCCCCCCCCCCCCCCCCTCCATCCTTACAACTTCTTGGTCAAATTGACGTGGAATGACCCAAAATTAATAGCACACCTAAATGCACGAATCTTACGATTCAAGTTTAAATTTTTGAGTAGTTACCTAATTAAAGCGAGCAATTAATGATGATTGAAATTGTTTTTACTTTTCACATGCTCTTGTGTCTTATTTTTGCAGATAATCATTCTTGATGAACTTTTGCTCAGCGATCCAAATGGACCAAGATCGGAAAAATCATAATTAGCAATCTTACTTCGCAATAAAGCTGGTAGACACCCAATGCATTGATTCTTTCAGACCAGAACCGTCAAGAACGAGCGATAATTTTAGAAATCAGTAGGTAATTAATCACTTTACTCGGATGAAACTTTTTCTTTGAATGACTCCAGGTGCTTTTGACGACGACTTATCAACTTTGCTTCTGTAGCAGTTTAACGCGAACACGTTCAAAGAACACTAATTCATTTTCTTTAGGAGGAGGTTGTATACATAATGTAATCCAAGTCAGTAGAACATATCTATTCAGTTTGATTTCAGTTTTGCGTAGGTACCATAAGTTTTTGTTTTTTCTTCATCACCTTGAGGACGCAACTTGTGTTCACAGTTGTTTCGTATATATCATCAGTCGTGTAGAAAACTACAACTAAGCGGTAGGTATAGTTTTCACATAGCAAAAAAAAATCAAACAATTGCTAGGTCTACCTTCGAAAAATCTGTGTTTACTAACGTGAAACATACCTACCTATGCATGTGATTGTAGTAAGTATTCGCAAGTGGTGAAAAGAACGTCGTAAATTTCGTCGAGTTATTACACGTACATGTACCTACTTAGGTACATATATCATTTCATTGTCTTCGAAAATTTTTCAAACACTGAACATTTGGACTGATCGAGAAAAAAAAATTGGCGAAATTTTTTTAGCAAACTTGGAGGAGACCTTCATCTTTTATTTTGAGCTGAAAGTCAGACAGAATTTTGTTTAGACCAAGAGGTATCTGAAGAAGGGAGATATATAGACCCTCAATAAAAATTGTTTTTATTTTATTACTTATTATTTTTTTAATCGTGAGTTTTTTTGCTTTTGGAACTCATCGGTACCTACGTAAGTATATTAATTGAAAAAATTACCTACGTAAATACTGTATCTTCCACACGTCATTAGAATCTGATCTGATTGCAAGTCGACCAGCTAGTTCAAATAGTAATTCCAACGCACTGCCAATCTGTTTTGAAAAAAAAAAAAAATTACGAGCTCATTTCAATACCATCAACTCTGTAATTAAATACAATGTAGATGAGTAAAATTTAACGTAGTTGAATAAATAAATGCGCACTAAGTATGAATTTGTAAATTCATCCCACACGATTCTACATAATATTCACCTAGTCCAACAAATAACAATTCACACATGTTCAATTGGTCATTGAAAAAATTGTGATGACGAAAACAAAAACACACTAAAAAATTATTATAAATAAATACTTACCGAATAAATAAAAAGAAAAACCAGAGAAACTGTACATAAACGTTGTCCCCAACATGCTGTTTTCAAAGCCATATTTCAATATTGGAATAAAATATCGTAAAAAAATAAATCGAATTCGACAATCCGAAGAAACCAAGAACTTGACACTGGCTGGTTGACTACAGAGTCGAAACTAATAGAGCATACGAGCTTCTTACACTGTTTCTATGACAAATTAACGGTATAACCACGCATTCTTTCATCCCAAGCTCTCACGTCATAAATGAGAGTGAAAATAAACGATGCAGTGAAGACGCCAACGCCAAGTCCAAGTTTGTAATATTTCAAAATGGTTTGGTGCAATACAAAATATGTTTTTGAAATGTTATTTGAATAGAGAAAAATCCAGTTGAAAGACAAATACATTTTTTTGATTTTTTTCTATCTTTTTGACAAATTGTTATAAAAAATTTAAATTCTTCACAGACAATGTTTTGTTAAAAAAAAAAAAAAAAAAAAAAAAAAAGTGCTCTTTTAATGTTAATCTTGGTATCCAAAACTTTAGCTTGCAGACCATACTTATAAAAAATTTAACATTTGTCATAAAACTGATTGAAAAGGACATTATATAAAATCAAAGTAGATATTTAAGTGTTCATACTTATTCAACTTTATAAATAAAATAATTGATTTCTAATTTCCTTTACTCGAAATAAATAAAATATAAACTCAACTTGTCATTATCAAAACGCATGGTTCTTTTTTAATTTAATAATAAAAACAAATTTGCATCTTAAACATTAAAAACATGCAAGTAAGTAAATAATACTCAGTTGATCCTGGGATAAATTGCATGGTAGATAAGTAAATGCATATACATGCACAATGAATGAAAAAAAATAATATCAAATGCAATGAGAAAAATACAAATAAAAAAATATACAAGTATCACAACTCACACACTTCATCACAAATACAATATCTAGCCAACAAAATATCAACATCTTCGAATAAACATACGTTTGATTGAAAACTTCCAATATATAAGTAAAACACAAAGAAACAACAATTTAAAAAAAAAAGAAAAAACCCCAGAACGGAAACAACATAAGCTCAAATATTACAAAATACAAAAGGAACTCTGCCCAAGCTCTCCATCTTCACATTTTCCCATCTCAGAATGGACCACTGTGGAAAATTACTTCGAGTCAATAATAGGGTACTGAGGTAGTTGAGCTGGGTATTGGTTATGTGCGGAGTATTGAGGTGGCTGGTCAGGGTACAGGTATCCAGGAGGGTAAACGGCCGGCTGAGAAGGGTAGGAAGGAGGTTGGTCAGCATATTGGTATGCAGTAGGATACTGAACTGGTTGAGTGGGATAGTGCATAGGTTGACTAGGATACTGAGGAGTGGCAAATTGGATGTTGTGACCAGCAGGGGCTGAGGTATTGGCTTCTTTGTCATCGGCTGTTTCTCGAGGTGGTGCGGAGTAAACGGGCCTGTCTAGTAGATCGACTTTGTAACTGTATATTACCATTGCGGCGTAGAGTTTGATGGCTGAAATGAAATACATATAATTAGTGTTTTATTAATCAATGTCATTGGTAAAATTTAATTAATTAGGAATACATAATGGTTGCATTTATTCGTTAAAATAATATCACGATCAGGAAGTCAGGATCCAACCTTATCTAGGATCATTCAATTGAGTTTTGATTTTACAAATTTTTCATCGCAATTTTCCGACAAAAACCGTCGAATTAATTTACAAATTTTTCATCACTTTCAAGTCAAATTTTTTTTTTTGCATGTTTTGCAAATTTTCCGTTAATTTTACAAAAAAGTTGTCAATATTTTAAGGTTTTTTTTTACTCAATTCCCAATTATTTTTATACCAATAGGTATGGCAATTTTTTCAGAAATAATATAGAATTTTTTTTAGTGAGCCTACTTTAAACTAATAACACGTTGGAGGAAAATAATTGGATGTGATCTTGGTCTGATCACATCTTGTCAGATCCAATCAGGTCTCTTCTTTTGGATCTAATCAAGTCGAATTGTGAGCTGATCTAACTAAATCTGGGGAATGTCCGAATTTGATCAGATCTGTTCAGATATGTGATAAATCCGGTCTCCTGTATTGGGTCTAATCAGGTCTGAACAAATATATTTGATCAAAAAATCAATCAGATCAGATCTAATTAAATCTGACCAGGTCTGTGGATCCAGAAAATGTCCGGATTCCGGAGCAGATCAGATTTAATCATTTTCCACTGGCACTTCATCGACTTTTTCAAAAATTTCGATTCATTTTGTGATAATTTAAACTAATTTGCTGATAATATCAAGCTATTTCATTTATCTATCATTTTTTCAATTTTTGCCACATTTCATCAAACTTCTGAATTATTTGTAATTTTCAATAGTTTTACGTATCATCCTCTTTTTTGGATTTTCTGGTCATTTTAGAAAATTTTTCCAACATTTTTGTACATTTTATAACGAACGTTTGATAATTTTTCATTTCATTATCAAGTGCAATTTATAGGATTAATTTTACAAATCAAACTTGGAATTTTTCTACAAACTTTTCGCAACTTTCCAAAGATTTCTAGGTCTATTTAGTTGATTTATTGTTGATTTTGAGATAAATTGCCAATTTACTTATGAATGCTCGAGTATATTATGCAGAAGGAATAGGGAATTTTTCAATCATCTCCACGATTCATAAAATTTTCAGTAGTCTAAAATGAGCCTAACTCGTTGGGGCATATTTTAGCATAAAATCATAAAAAAACATATTCAGATATTTCTTAAGTAATTTTTTACATTTTTAGAGAATTTTTTATAAATTTAATGGTTTTTAGGAATTTTTTTTTTTTTTTTTTGGTGTTTGTAATTACTTGATTATTACACCCGTCGTATGAGATTTAAATCGAGTTGGTAAGGTCAAGTTTTTTAATTAGGTCTAAGAATTTTATAATTTCGGAAGGGTCGTCTGGTATGAATAGGGATCTTTCATCTATTTGTAGGGACAGTCTGTGCTGATGTAAGGAGGGACATTGAAATAGTAAGTGTTGGACAGATATAAGTTCTGAGAGGCAGAATTGACATGTGGGTTTTGGGGCCTTTTCATAGAGGTGATTATGTGTGATTTTTGTGTGGCCAATTCTCAGTCTGGTTATAATGATTTCTTCAAGTCTGTTTAAGTGGGAGAGGTTTTTCCAAGGATTCTGCTCAATTTCTAATTTTTCCATCATATTTGGTTATTGTTTCATTTCTTTTCTCGAAATTCGTAAAACTGGAAGTACTTTTTCCGTCGCATAATATGCAACACTGGTCATGCCTTTTTCAGTTCGTGTTAATGTTTTAATATTTTATCGTGAAATAAAACACAACAATATTTTAGTAAAATCATCTGGGATTGATTTTCCCTGTAAAACAACGCCCATATCATTAGGGAATATTTTCAAGTTTTAGAGCATTATTTTGGCATTTTTTTTATTAGAGAATAGGTACGTATTTAAGCGCATATTTAGGTTTTTTGTAAATGAAAAGAATAACTGAGCCTTGGTAATCAATGAGCAGTAAATTGCAAGAAGTTGGGGTTTCATTATATTTATGGATGGCACACTTATTTATTTAGACTGCCGAAATTATCACATTTAGACCAAATGATTTCGGTGGCCAATAAGTTTGGCACAAATTTTCCCAATTTGCTCGAAAATGGCCACATAAAAAATAAAGAACAAAATCTCACCAAATGGACCGAGACGAAAGCATACCCCCATTTTCGATCGATTGAAACCAGCTTTGCATCGTTTTCAGCAGTTCTGGAGCCTCCGGCGGGTTTTTCAAAGTTGAAATTCCCGCCAAATTTTTACTAGCAGCTCCAGAAAGGCTTGAAACCTCCTTCAGTCGACTCAGCATGTTGAAATTGGGAGTTCAAACATGGTATCTAACGGTTATTTTCTTTTACTACCTTTTTTCAACCAAATTTTCAGAAAGCTCTCCAGCACTTGACGCCCCCCCCCCACTTCCACACACAAAATTAACAAACTCAAAATTTTATACAGGAAAATTTCCAAAAAAAAATGAAATTGGAAGAAAATTTGTATGCAAAATGCTTATTTTTTAATGTCAATCAAAATTATATTTTAAAAAAATGAAAAAAATTACAAAAATGAACACATTAATGATTTTTTTCACCGCTTACGAGTACTTTTTTCACAATGTACCCTTTTTCAGCCGAATTTTCAGAAAGCTCTCCACTTGACCCCCACACCTTCCCCACTCCACACACACGATATTAACAAACTCAAATTTTTCACTGGAAATTTTTCAGAAAAATTGAAATTGGAAGAAAATTTTTATACGAAGTATTTTTTAATTTCAATCGAAATTATTTTTAAAAAACAGACAATACAAAATATGAACAATATTAATGAATTTTTTCATTTTTTCACTACCTTTTTGACTAAAGACTAAATTCAATTATTTTTTACTACTTTCACTAGGTACCTGTTAGATACCCTGTTGAAGTGAATTTTAGCATTCCAGTTTCATTTAGTATCCAACATTTTGTGGGAATTGGAACTTTGAAAATGTTCTGGAGGGTCCAGAACTGCTTGACACGTGTTGAAACCATTTCCAATCGATTGGACGGATCGAAAATAGGATATATTTGTACCAAAATTCAGCTTTCTAGGTCAATTTAATGAAATTTCATTTTTCATTTTTATTCAAGTTAAGAATTTTTATTACAAGAGACATATCAAAAATTTTGAAAGTTTTTCGTACAATTAGGAGTAGTTTTTCTTTTTTTGGATCATTAATAATTGATTGAGCTGACGACGTTACCCTCTTCCTCCTCTCTCTCACCCTCTTGTTTACCTGGTAGATTTATCGAATTAAAAAAAAAAATTTGAGGTACCTAGAGAAAAACTATAGAAAAACTATGTTCTCAGGTTTTATCACGCTCTCTCTCTTGTTTTTTAAAATTCTACTTTTATGGAATTTTTATAGAAAAAATTCACTTTTTTAAGTTCTTACAAATTCATTAAAAACTTCAACAATTTTCAAATTTGAGTACATTTTTTTTAATTTTTTGGATCATTAATGACCGGTGAATGATGATGAATGATGCACATCCCCTTCACCCCCTCCCATTACTATATTTTCAATTTATCATACTCCTCCCCCACCCTATCTGAATATAATGCATTCAAAGTAAATTTTCTCATTTAAAAAATTGTTGGGACTTTTTTTCTCAAATTTTGGACAATTTTTTAAAACTAATCCTGGCGTGGATAGAAAAGAAAAAATACGCCATTTTTCACAACAGGGAGAAAAATTAAAAATTTATAGCCCGGCATATGACAATAGGAGTAATTGCACCCCCCTCCCCGCCGATTCTCCGGAACAACTTTTTTCTTAAAGGGGACATCCTAAGGAACATTTTAAAGCAAACTTGCCCAAAAAACAGTTGGCCTTACTTACAAAATGGCGGCAATTTTGATTGGCAGGTCAGCCGAAATCGCAGATTTTGCGTTTCAACATTGGACTTGCACGAAATTTTTCAAACCTTACAAAGGTAGATCGAAAGATCATGCAAAAATTTATCACCTGTCAAAATTTCAAGTGCTAAAGTGCCGTTTTCGATTTTTGGTGCATTTTTGAAAATCCAATTTAGGCCAAAAATGAGGGAAAAAATCAAAATTTTACCAAATTGACCAAGAAAACTGAAATTTGGGATAAACCCTATTTTCGACATGCCAAGTCGATTGGAAACTGTTTCAACCCGTTTTGAGCAGTTCTGGAGCCTCCAGTAGATTTTTGAAACTCGAAATTCCCACAAAATATTCCATCAAATTGGAGTTGTAAACATGAAATTTATTTTAAAAACTAATTTCAATATGCTACGAAGTACTGCAGGTGAATTTCAAGTCGTTTTGGAGCCTCCAGTGACTTTTTGAAAATTCCTGAAGCCTCCAGCAGATTTTTGAAATTTTAAATTTTCACAAAATTTCATCAAATGGGAATGGAAAGCTGAAATTTTCTGTACACTCCAATTTTAACACCCTCTAAAGACGACTTCAGGTGGGTTCAAGTCATTTTAGAGCCTCCAGCGACTTTTTTGAAAATTACTGGAGCCTCCAGTAGATTTTTGAAGTCATCAAGTTTCATCTATGATATTGCCAGGTTGGATTTATCCAAAAAAAAAAAAAACAACCTCGAAGTTAAATTTGAGCACTCTACTCTACCTCATACCTACCAATAAAAACGTTTTTCAATATTTTATGAATTTTAAATTATTTTCAATTCCTTTCACGAAATTTAGCCATTTTTTACATAAATTTTAGCAAGTTTGTGTGTCGTTTTTCACAAATATTGTGAGGAAAACTTATCCTTTCCGCGATTCTCGATCATTTTTATTTGAGAGGTTTGTTCAAAAAATCAACAATGTCAAAAATAGGAATGCAAAACGTCATCGACATACTCCAATCAAAATTGGTGGATGGCTGAAGGTAGTTCATCAAATTTGTTTAACGTTCAGAAACTGTTTAGAATTTTTTTTTCATTTTTTTTTTTTTTTTTAAGGTCGAGTATGATGTTTTTTTTGTTGTATGAATCAAGTTGAAATGACTACTTTTAAAATTTCAAAAAACTAACAGAAAAAAAACGCTTTCAGTCGAGTTACCTAAGTATTCTTTTTTTTGCCACATTTTCTTAAAAAAAAAAAAAAAAAACAGTACTTACATATACGTACCTTACAATTTTTTTTTGCATTTCGACATTGCTGTGTCAGCTTTACAGTAAATTTTTGGCCAACTTTTTGATTTCAGAAATATTTTATTAAATCAAATTTTCATAAATAGCGTAGGTACGACGAGTATTTTTTGAGCATTTGAAGCTTTCAAAACAATTTGAAATTTCTGAAGAAAATTGAAAACTCGCTGAATAGGTATTACTTCAGAGGCAGAATATTCTAAAACTGGAAGATTCGCTTAATAATTATTCACGCATTTCTTTTGTTGGAAAAAAAAATTTTCACAAAAAAGTTGAAACTTCAGACACATGTTTTTTTTTGAATAAATAGTTGAATTTTCAAATATTTTACTGCACGCTCTTTCGTTTTAGCTTGATTTCGTTCAACTTGGTTGGCATCAGTTCAAAAATTCTTCTCGGTAAAATTAAGTACGTGGTAATTTTTTGTCATTTCAATGACTAGAGCGTAAATTTTGGAAAATCCACAGACAGGTGGTTCTAGGAATTTTATTATTAGCTTCACAATTTCCATTTTTCACGGTGCTATGTGAATTTTCAATCAAATCATTCACATTTTTATGTTGAAATTCATCATTATTCTGGTCACCTAACTGTTAATTATACTTTCGTCAATTTTTAAGTATTCGAGTTTCAAGTAGAAAAACCCAATGAACATGCAAAGTGCCAGACAAATGTAGGTAGGTATAAAAGAGAACAATGAGATGAGCATAAAAAGTGATAAAATTTTGAGAAACTCGATCTATTCCTGATGGTTGTAAAATTATGACACATCTTCAGTTTCTTTTCATTTTTTTTTTTTTTTTTTTTTTTTCATGAAGAAGGCAAGATACGTACCTAACAAATGTGTAATTAAATGTGCACATCTGTTTATTTTTATGATTCATCACCTAAGTAATTTTTGCTTCAATTTTTTTTTACGAAATACGAAAAAATAAAATTTAAAAACTCGAGTAGTTATCATTAATTTATAGCCTTCTCAGTACCTACAGTAAGTACCTAAAAATAAGTCGAATAATCAAAGTATACCGATAGAATTCGCACCAAATTAATTTTCGTGCAGGTGCGAAATACTAAGAGAAGCATCTTATCGTACTTAGTCCGATGTCGATAATCGATTACTCACCTATGCTGACCGAGAATGCAGCGTACACGAGAAACAATACACCAGAATACATGCGATTCATCAATTCTCGATATTCTTTTTCATTTTTAGGGGAATGTTCCTTGATTTGTTTTTCAATAAATTCGTCGTATGTTTCTTTTATAGCATCGCTGGAGTTGAGCACAATGATACTATAAAGCATGTACAGCACTTCGAACACTAGGTACACTACGGATGCAGTTAACAAAGGAATCGAAGGTTTTTCCTGAAAATTCGTCAAAATATTATTCAAATTGCAAAATAAAATAGGAACTACCTAAATCTATTAGTAAGTATTTAAAAAAAAAAAAAAAAAAAAAAAACAGTGTAAAAATGCTGCTATTGCAATAAGTCACACAGTGTAGCCAAATGTCAAAAATTATTTTACCATAGTGAGCTGAAAATTTTCGGTAATCAGTCGTCATTTATAATACATCTGGAAAAATGACGCAATGTGTTTTCTCCTTGATCAGACACCCCTCCCTTCACTTCCCATCATTTCCACAGATCGTTAATTCGAAACATGGAAGGTATTTCTCAGAATTAAAAATCTATCGCTAGACAACAATATACAACTGTACGCTTTAACACGAACACGAATAATTCCAAGAATATGTATCTCAATCACCTCAAAAATATTTCCAAGACGACATGTAAATTATAAGGATTACTTGAGTAGCAATTTCAACCATTCATTTCGACTTACTTTAGAAATGGATACAATCGTGCATATAAAAATCACTGCTCCAATTATCATAGTCATTACATCCAAATAGAAGAAGGTGCCATCTTCTGTAAATGAAACATAAATTATAAATTTATAAATGATACGATGCAAATACTTGAATAGGTACCTCAAAAAATGAATAATTTCATCATTTTTCAATAATTTCAAACGAAGAGAACTTACTGAAGAACTGATTGTACGATGAATCCGCAACATCGGTCAGATAAGTCAACAATCCCCATATCATTCCAACCTATATGGAATTTAATACGAAAAAAAAAATCATTAAAAACAAATCGTATTAATGCTAAGAATATTCTATATGCAACATGCAAATACATTTTACACCTCATGTAAGTAGGTATGTCAAACATAAAACCAATCAAGTGCTACCTAATTGATTGAAAAACAGTGGAAAATAACTTCCATATATCTATATACTACTTACCACATTGAAATAAAGCAAGATTAAAGTAATCGAACGAAGAGAATGCCCGCAGCAGGCTGTTTTCATGGCCATTTTGAATACTTATTTGTACGAGTAAAACGCGAAAAAATATACCTATCGAATAATTTCAATTCAACGTTACGAATTCCACATCAATTTACCAAGTTGAAAATCATTAAAACGACGAGTGTCCCGCGACACTGACTGACGACGCGATATTGTTTAAACTTCAAACTCTCATTAAATAAAAACAACACGCGATAAACAGACGCGAGAGAATTGGGTTCTGTGACGTCACTGTCATAGAAATAAGTCGCACGTAGTTGATAATGGTAGTGGAGAATATAGCGGTCGAGTTTGCGCCTTAAGTCTAGGGTTTCCCTGGTTCTCCCAGTAGTTCTCCCTGTATAAAAACCCGTGGCTCATCATCAGTGTTGTCTCGAGCTCGAAATAGAAATTCGCCCATCGTATTGCATGGTGATTTTTAGCCTTGCACATGTAGACGTAATTTCATCGTATAAAACGCGAGTATGCGGCGAAGCAGGCGAACGGCGAAGCCATAAATACGAGTATCATATGATTAGAAGGTCATTGTACATAAATGTATTTAGGTAATAGGTATGTAATAAATCAAGCTAGCTCGATGTCAGATTCTCCTACGTTGTTATTTCCCAGTTCTTTTCTGTCCATCTTGTGGTCCAGTTCTATCTCAAGGGCAAAAGAACGTATTGAAATTTACAGATATTGATTCGTCTTAGGATGAATGAAAACGATGAAACTTGAAAGAAAGGGATGCAGGTGAGGAGAGCTTTCATAGTTTTGTTATGAAGGTTTATTCACCTTTGAGTGCATACGAGCACATGTATAGGACTATATAGGTAGGTAATCAAAATCTTGACTCGTAGGTATTTATAGGGAAAACCTTTCGGTAAACAGTTTTGAATCAATTGAATTATAAATCGGGGAAATAATTCGAACTGGCTCGTGTTTAAGATATTAAATTTGAAGGTCGAAAGTTTGAACAAAAAGTTGCAAGAACATGCATGATGAAGTAGGTACCTAGCTAGTAGCTACCTACCTGTCTGAAGAGCAAGGAATAGGGATTCGGTGTTCTGACTAGGGAATGGTCAAAATTGTTGGCCGCCGATCAGAACGATACTTCGCCTACGTGTTGTACATGGAAAAGCAACTTGCAGCTGATATTCGGGTTTTTCTGAAATGAGTCTAATCTGAAAATTGAAGGGGCAGGGGTGTGTAGGTTTTCGAAAATCGAATTTTTGACCATGGATACTGACATGATTTTTCAAGACGAACAAAAAGGTTCTCTGACAAAATTGCCTATCTCTAAAACTGAAGGCGCCACAGGCAACAACATTTCGTGAATAAAATAATTTTTTTTGGTAAGTTTCTCACAATTTTCAAAAATTGAATTTTGTCAATTTTAATAGGTAGTAAATTCTTGTGTAACTTTTCAAGACGAGCAAAAAATGTTCTTTCCAGGTATTGCCTAACTTTGAAATTGAAAGAGCTGAAAACAATACTTGATAGAAACTTTGGGATACCCTTTAGGTACAATTGATTTGCCTATGGAGCCTTCAATTTCAGAGGTACGCTATTTTGTGAGAGAGCCTTTTTTGTTCGTCTTAAAAAATTATGCCAGGATACATGGTCAAAAATGGGTTTTTCCAAAACGCGTACATCGTTGCCCCTTCAATTTCCAGATTAGACTCATTTCAGAAAAACCGAATATCAGCTGCAAGTTGCTTTTCCATGCACAACACATGGGCGAAATATCGTTCTGACAGGCGACCAACAATTCTGACCATTCCCTAGATTCCAAGAAACGATCACGAACAACCATCGCGTAAAAATACCTAGCTTGTATTTAATTTTTCTGAAATTTTGATTCCTCATTCTGACTTTTTGATAGTACTGAAAGAGGGAGATAGAGGTAAGCTTCATCTCCTGATGCACAAATTGTAGGTGAAATTGAATCCATGAGATGACTCATCGTGTGAGCAGAGGCGTGACGAAGTGATGTGTTCGGGGGAAGGGGGAAGGGGGGACTGAAGTGAAATTTCCTAACTTTATATCTCAGATTCATCCTCATTTAGAAATATTATAAATATGTACTTACATGTTTAATTATGTTTTATGCATTAAAAATTTATTCATTTATAGTCGGAGAGCCCCCCCCCCCAATGATCCTTCGGGACAACTGTTTTCTTGAAGGAGGAGTCCCGAGGAACATTTCTAGCCCTTGTCCTCGAAAAAAAAAAGTGGCACTACTTACAAAATGGCGGCCATTTTGATTGACAAGTCAGCTGAAATCACAGATTTTGCGTTCCAACATAGGACTTGCACGACATTTTTTAAACCATACAAAAATAGATCGAAAGACCAGGTGAAAATTTATCACCTGTCTAAATTTCAAGTGCTCAAGTGCCTTTTTCGATTTTTGGTGAATTTTTGAAAATCAAAGTTAGGCCTAAAATGAGGGGAAAAATCAAAATGTTACCAAACTAACCAAGAAAGCTGAAATTTGGGATATACTCTATTTTCGACACGCTAAATCGATCGGGAACTGTTTCAACCCGTTTTGATCAGTTCTGGAGCGTCCAGCAGATTTTTGAAATTCGAAATTCCCACAAAATTTCATCAAATGGAGTGGAAAGCCGAAATTCATTCTGTAAACTAATCTCATTACGCTATGAAGTTAACTTCTGGTAGATTTCAAGACGTTTTGGAGCCTCCAGGGACTTTTTGAAAATCACTGGAGCTTCCAATAGATTTTTGGAACTTGAAATTTCCCAACATTTCATCAAATGGGAATGGTAAGTCGAAATTAATTTTGCAAAATAATTTCAAAACGCTACGAAGTCGACTTCTGGTTAATTTCAAGTCGTTTTGGAACCTCCAGCGACTTTTTGAAAATTACTGAAGACTCCAGTAGATTTTTAAAACGTGAAATTTCCCAAAATTTCATCAAATGTAGATGGAAAGCCAAAATTCATTCTGCAAACTAATTTCAATACGCTACGAAGTCCACTGCTGGTGAATTTCAAGATGTTATGGAGCCTGCAGCGACTTTTTGAAAGTTTGTATGGCGTTTTTTGGAAAAATGAATTTCCAAAAAGTAGCTAGAAGCTTCAAAACCATTTGAAACCACCATACAGTCAACTTCATATCGCATTGAAATTAGTTTGCGAAGTAAATTTTAGCTTGCTAACTCCATTTGATGAAATTTTGGGAAATTTCAAGTTTCAAAAATCTACATGAGGGCTCCAGTAATTTTCGAAATTCGCTGGAGGCTCCAAAACGACTTAAAATTCACCAGCAGTCGAGTTCGTAGCGTATTGAAATTAGTTTGCAGAATGAATTTCGACTTTCCAACTCCATTTGATGAGATTTTGTGGGAATTTCGAATTTTAAAAATCTGCTAGAGGCTCCAGAACTGCTCAAAATAGTTTGAAACAATTTCCAATCGATTTGGCATGTCGAAAATAGGGCATTTCCTAAATTTCAGCTTTCTTGGTCAACTTGGTAAAATTTTGATTTTTTCCCTCAATTTTGGCCTAAATTTGATTTTCTAAAATTCACCAAAAATCGAAAAAGGGACTTTAGCACTTGAAATTTTAACAGGTGATAAATTTTTGCCTGATCTTTTGATCTACATTTGTACGGTTCAACAGATTTCGTGCAAGTTTGCGAAGTAAATTTCAGCTTGCTAACTCCATTTAATAAAATGTTGTGGGAATTTCAAGTTTCAAAAAGTTGGTGGAGAATCCAGTAATGTTCAAAAAGCTGCTGGAGGCTCCAAAACGATTTTAAATCCATCAGCAGTCGACTTCGTTCCGTAGTGAAATTAGTTTGTAGAATGAATTTCGGCTTTCCATCTCCATTTGATGAAATTTTGGGAAATTTATTTAAAGTTTCAAAAATCTACTGGAGACTCCAGTAATTTTCAAAAAGTCACTGGAGGCTCCAAAACGACTTAAAATCTACCTGCTGTTGACTTCGTACCGTATTAAAATTAGTTTGCAGAATAAATTTCGATTTTCCTTCTCCATTTTATGAAATTTTGTGGTAATTTGGAGTTTCAAAAAACTGCTGGAGGCTCCAGAACTGCTCAAAACGGTTTGAAACAGTTCCCGATCGATTTGGCATGTCGAAAATAGGGTATATCCAAAATTTCAACTTTCTTGGTCAATTTGGTAAAATTTTGATTTTTCCCTCATTTTTGGCCTAAATTTGATTTTCAAAAATTCATCAAAAATCGAAAAAGGGACTTTAGCACTTTTGACATGTGATGAATTTTAGCCTTCTCTTTCGATCTACATCTGTACGGTTTAAAAAATTTCGTACAAGTCCTATGTTGGAACGCAAAATCTGCTATTTCGGCTGACCTGTCAATCAAAATGACCGCCATTTTGTAAGTAGGGCCACTTTGGGGGCTGCAATAGATCTTTATGCGGGCTCCCCGACTATTTCTCAGGCTCAGTATGATTGGGTCGATTGCTCGATACCCAGGCATTTATACTTATTTTTTCTTTTTATTATTGTCTGCACTCCATCATCCCTTCTATGTTGAGATCTTCTATGAAGTAATGTGATTGAAAAAAGTGATTTTGAGCAAAAAATTTGAAAAATAACTTTGGTATGTCGAAAATTAAAAAACTCTGTACAAATATGATTCGCAAAATTCGTTGTTTTAGTGTTTTTTTTCTTTTTTTTCTCAATATGGTGACGTTTCCATCGAAGTTTCTTATCTTCTTTAATAGTGATCCAAATCGTATTTGATGGACAAAAAATTATTTTTGTGTTTTTGATTCACCAACGATGAATTTTTCGTTAACTAAAATGAAATACCTAGCTTATGAAAAAAAAAAAAAAAAAAAACAATGAATAAAATGCCTACAGATTTTCTTTCTGGGCGGTTTGAATATCATAGTGAGCATCCTTTATTGATAGGTAGGTAATCAGCATCCGTAACCCGGAAATTTTTGCAAAAAAACTGATAAGCAATAATTTTTATCAAACTATTATATGTACATAATTATTTTCATGCGCTATCGTGATATCCCACACAACATTGAAATTGAAGGAGACAATTCCGATGCTGCTTATTTACTTATATGGGGCACAGTCATTTCCTTCTTAAACGAGTTTCAAATTATTTTAAACTTTTAAAGCGAGTGTTACAAAAAATGTTGAAAAATAATGAAAACTGACCGATAAAATTTCATCAATGAAAATTATATAAAGTGTGGATGGAAACATTTTTTTTTTCAGCTAGAATTTTATTATTGTACCCAATTTTTGACCACCTTGAGTCGATTCGTGATGATTCCAAACTGTTTTGGAGCCTCCAATAGACTTTTGCATTCTCCAGTTTTCAAAAAAAAAAGGAACCATGCAATCAAAATGAAATTCATCATCTATATATAAACTCGGATTCATCATCATAGCGACCATTTTGATCGATCTTTGACACATTATTTTTATAATTCGTTCGACCAGTTCAAATCCAAAATTTCTTCCTATGATTAGGTAGCATATTTTTGAAAAAAAAAAACGATCAATTCTGAAGGTTGGCACTTAATTTTCGATTTTCCCAGTAGATTGGTGATGATTTCAGGGTGTTCTGGACCAAAAAAAAAAAAAAAAAATGATAAGTACGTTTTGAAAACACATAAATTTCTGCAATTATTTTGATTGACTTTGAAGGCAGAATGGCGCAATTAATCATCTAAGTAAGTAATGAATCAATATTAAAATTTATATATTAAGTAAATAGGTAGGTATAACAAGAAAACCTTAAGAATAGGCCATTTCTCTAAATTATTCATACAAGAAAAACATATTAATGAAGTAAAAATACTAACAAATATTACCTACTTAAGATGCCTAATTCCTAAAAAAAAAAACAAAAAATATATAAATATGTATCTG
The DNA here is from genome assembly GCF_950023065.1 of Planococcus citri. Classification (NCBI taxonomy): domain Eukaryota; kingdom Metazoa; phylum Arthropoda; class Insecta; order Hemiptera; family Pseudococcidae; genus Planococcus; species Planococcus citri. The sequence goes on from NC_088678.1 coordinate 11,269,869, forward strand.
AAAAAGAAGATGACAAGAATTCCACACTTTTTTCAAGTTCATTTCACACTACAATATAGGTTATTAAACATAAATTAAGACTGCTTCGATAGAAAATCATTTTGATAAATTCAAAGCTAGTTTCAACAACGGAGCCGCGTACTGAAAATTCTCACCATAAGGTGAGTACAAGTTGACATCTTTATCAACCGTGCTTCGCCAAACTGGTCCGCCTTTTAATTCAACTTTATAGCCATGGAACATGAACGCCGAGTAGAATTTAAATGCTGCAATTGTTATTTAATAAAGGTGAATATGGGCACTTGATATTATCGATAATTTAATTTTTCATCCTCAATTAGTAAGTAGGTAAATGAAAATCCAAACATTTTAGATTAATTTCAATTTAAACAGATGAAATTGCAAGAAGTGTATTTTTCATCATGAAAGTTGAGATTTTGATAGTGAAAATGTTTCAGTCATTATGATTTTTTTTTCCCAGTGGAAAAAAAATCTGATCCCATCTAATTGTATCCAGAAATTTTTCAGGTATGACCAGATGAAATCTGAACTGATAAAAAAAATCTGATTAGGATCAGATTGAATCAGATCCCTTCTATTGAATCTGATCATGCGGTCTGAATTAGATCTAATCAATTAAAATAAACTCGAATAAAAATTGAACTAGCGAATACGAGAAAATTACTCACCCAAAGCAGCCAATAAAAACATGTAAAATAGAAGCACAATGGTACCAGAATGAACTTCGCTGCTATTTTTATTCGTCAGGATTTGTACGAGTTTATCCTTATTGTGATCCGAACTCAACTTGATCATACAGTAAAGTAGATAGAATATATCCAACAATAAACACGATACGGTAACGGTCAGCAAAAAAATCGAAGCCTTTGACTGAAAATCAATAGAAACGTGATAAAAAAAAATTGCATAAGGCTTAGAACTCAAACTCAAAAACTGTCCAACTTACGCAGCTGATAGCAAGAATAGCTCCGAAGAAAATCAAGCTTTCAATTATCATGAGAGCTATATCGAAGTAAAAACCGACATCATCCCCTATTAAAAAATTCAAAGTTTTACGTTACAACCAGTTTTCTTAAATGCACCTCCCCCCCTAGAATAGGTACATATGAATAACTTACGCAAAAACTGCTTATAAGACGTATCTGCGGCATCGTTTAATCTGATTGTGAGCAATTGCCACACGTTACCAATCTATTTTAAAAATCAAATCGTTTATTTTAATAATATCGATACTCGTCCTAAATATTAGGTACTTTGTAACTAAACGAAGAAATGTAAACGGCATTCATGCCAATCGTATTTACTTAATAGGTATAGGTAAAACTCTCAGTACCGCACTGTTTTCAGAGCGGTATTGTTACACTTTACCGGCTACTTTCAGCAGTACGGTACTGACGCGAGTTTATCAGTGACACAACCGTAATATCAACAATACCTATATGTGAGTATGCATAAAATGGCGATTAGTGAATCTTTATAACATTTTTCAGACGTTTTTGAGCGAATCTATTCTAACTGAACTACTAAATTAAATATTCTTCTGTACTTTCAATACTATGATTAAGGGTTTTGGCCAGTTCATTCCTCATATTCGTACATATTCGATGAAATTTAGTTTCAACTTTCAAAAGATATCAAGTTACGTTGTTAAATTCTTTTATGAATAATTTTTTCAAAGTAAGAACATCATAGACCACAGTACCTGTTGATAATTCCTTGGGAGAGTTGATTTACAAACAAAACACACATTGAGAATGATCAAGTGAAGTGTAACTAATTTCGAGAATAAACAGTAATACATAATATGAGTACATAAGTACTTTGGTAAAATTCACATCACTTTGTTATCATCACATTATAAACAAAACAAAATTCATTTTCTGATAGATAGAAATTGAACACCCACGATTTATTTCAAAACTAAACGAACTAAACAAAGTAAAATTCACTCAAAGAAGTAAGAAATCACATGTACGTAAATCTGTAATCTACTTTCAGCCAGTTCATTCGAAGGTATTCGATGAAATTTAGTTTCAAAAGATATCAAGTAACCATGTTTTAAAATTCTTTTTTGAAGAATAAATTGTATGTACGAGTACATAACTATGTACTTCAGTAAAATTCACACCACTTTGTTATCATCACTTCACATTTTAGATGTAAATACTAAAAATCGAAATTGATTTTGTGAATAAATAAACTAAAACAAAACGGAATTCATTTTCTGATAGATAAAAATCAAACACCCATTGCTTTATTTCAAAATTAAAGGAATAAGAAGAAAAAAATTCATATTCAAGAAATCAAAATCACTATCACATGTACGTTATCTTTTCTATCTACTGAAAAGCACGCTTCGAATGTAAAGCAGGGTTGCCATTTAGATGAATAATTAAAGAACTACAATTGTAATTTTTTTTACATTTTTGTGTAATTTTGTACGCATAGTGACTTAAAGACAACTGCCTTGTTTTAAACAGTGAGGCACTGAGAGCTTTACCTATACTAATTAAGTAAAACATATTACTCAACGATTCGGCAAATGTACGTGAACACCAACTCGTGTGCTTTGCAACGCTCGCCTTCGGCTCGCGCTGCAAAAATCACACTCGTTGGTATTCACGCACTTTACCGAACAGTTAAGTAATATACTATTATCCTACACAGCTCTGGACTGGACGTTTATATTTTCAAGATGTCGGGGCCGAATATACGAATGTAAACATTATCAAAGCATGTGTAGATATAATTAAAAATATCTTCGTACTTACCAAATTCAGATAAAGTAAGAGCAAAGAAGCACTGCGCAGAGAAATTCCACAGCAAGCTGTCTCCATAGTCATTTATGAGTAATTCGCCACAATTATTTAATGTAAAATAAAAACTCGAAAATTGAATAATGTAAAAAGCGAATATCAAGATCAACACATTGAAATTCACTTCAGGCCTATACTGGCCGACTCGTGAGTAACAAATATAACTCACGCTGCTCGTATGAATTTGGCTGGTGCGATGATCGTACTCCAAAATAACACGCAATCAGCGAGAGCGGCAGAAGAGCAGAAGACGACGGCCCTCGCGTGAAAAATTAAAAATATTGTGCTCTTTTTACGAGTAAACCGCGGTTTCATCAGTGTTGCATCAAAATGAAAGTCGAAGATTGCCATGTACACAATTTATCTCCAAAAAAATAACGAGGGCGTAGTTATAGGTACCTACTTCTTTTTGAGAAATGAACTTGGTCTTAAAATTTTGAACACTTTGAAACCAATGAAAAAAAATAGTGCAATTCTCTCAACAACTCTTACTATTAGTTCAATGAATTATTTACTTAATGGATCATTTTTTGACACTTTTTGCATAAATTTTTAAAAAAATGACTAAGTATACGAAAAATTACAGAGGCCTGCCTATATAAATGATCGACTCAAATAATTATCACTTATTATAAGTTCAATGAAAAAACAAAAAAAAATGAGCGTTTTCAAAGATAGATTTTCGCATGAATAACTCTTGAAGTTGGCAATCAGAAAATCATTTTGTAAAATTTTAGCAAAATAACTCTTGAAGTTGGCAATCAGAAAATCATTTTGTAAAATTTTAGCAAAATTATGAGAAATACTTACAAATCCTAATAGTCGTGGAGCCCGCATAAGGATCTATTAAACCTCCCTCCCCCGTCGATCCTCTGGGACAACTTTTTTCTTAAAGGGGGAGTCCTAAGGAACATCTCTAGCCCTTGTCCTCGAAAAAAAAGTGCCCCTACTTACAAAATGGCGGCAATTTTGATTGACAGGTCAGTCGAAATCGCAAATTTTACGTTCCAACATAGGACTTGCACAAAATTTTTTAAGTTGTACAAAAGTAGATCGAAAGATCAGGCAAACATTTATCATCTGTCAAAATTTCAAGTGCCAAGGTGCCTTTTTTGATTTTTGGTGAATTTTTGAAAATCAAATTTAGGCCAAAAATGAGGGAAAAAATCAAAATTTTACCAAATTGACCAAGAAAGCTGCAATTTGGGATTTACCCTATTTTCGACATGCCAAATCGATTGGAAACTGTTTCAAACCGTTTTGAGCAGTTCTGGAGCCTCCAGCAGATTTTTGAAACTCGAAATTCCCACAAAATTTCATCAAATGGAGATGGAAAGCAGAAATGTATTCGAAGTTGACTGCAGGTGGATTTAAAATCGTTTTGGAGCCTCCGGAGACTTTTTGAAAATCACTGGAGCCTCCAGTAGATTTTTAAAACTTGAAATTTCCACAAAATTTCATCAAATGGAAATGGAAAGAGGAAATTCATTCTGCAAACTAATTTTCAAACGCTACGAAGTCGAATGCTGTTGGATTTCAAGTGATTTTGGAGCCTCCAGCGAGCTTTTGAAAATGACTGGAGTCTCCACCAGATTTTTTAAATCTGAAATTTCCGCAACATTTTATCAAATGGAGTTGGCAAGCTGAAATTTACTTCGAAAACTAATTTCAATACGATATGAAGTCTACCGCATCGTGGTTTCAAATGGTTTCGATGCTTCCAGCTATTTTCTAGAAATTTCATTTTTCCAAAAAACGCCATACAACCTTTCAAAAAGTCGCTGGAGGCTCCAAAACGTCTTGAAATTCACCAGCAGTCGACTTCGTAGTGTACTGAAATTAGTTTGCAGAATGAATTTTGGCTCTCCATCTCCATTTTATGAAATTTTGAGAAATTTCAAGTTTCAAAAATCTACTGGCGGCTCCAGTAATTTTCAAAAAGTCACTAGAGGCTCCAAAACGACTTGAAATTCACCAGTAGTCGACTTCGTAGCGTATTGAAATTAGTTTGCAGAATGAGTTTCCGCTTTCCATTTCCATTTGATGAAATTTTGTGGGAATTTCAAGTTTCAAAAATCTTCTGGAGGCTCCAGAACTGCTCAAAACGGGTTGAAACAGTTTTCAATCGATTTGACATGTCGAAAATAGGGTATATCCCAAATTTCAGCTTTCTTGGTCAATTTGGTAAAATTTTGATTTTTCTTCCTCATTTTTTTGGCCTATAAATTTGATTCTCAAAAATTCACCAAAAATCGAAAAAGGCACCTTAGCACTTGAAGTTTTGACAGGTGGTAAATTTTTGCCTGATCTTTCGATCTACTTTTGTACGATTTAAAAAATTTCGTGCAAGACCTATGTTGGAACGTAAAATTTGCGATTTCGGCTGACCTGTCAATCAAAATGGCCGCCATTTTGTAAGTTGGGCCATTTTTGTTCTGTGTACAAGGGCTAGAAATGTTCCTTAGGACTCCTCCTTTAAGAAAAAAGTTTTCTCAGAGGATCGACCGGGGAGGAGGGGTGCAATAGATCGTTATGCGGGCTTCTCGACTAGAATCCTACAAGATGGGCACAATATTTTTTTAATACCAATGCACACATTTTTCAGAATCGTTTCATTCTGTAAATTTTTTTCATTTTCTCCTGTTTGAAAAAAAATCTTAAATTACCTATTTGACATTCCAAAAAATGTCATTAATGTATTGGATATTAATTTTAAATTTCACCAAAAAAGTGTTTTCTTCATATAAATTGTTTTCGATTTTTTTTTCAGTAGTCTAATTATTATTTCTGTACCGATTTGTGTCATTTTTCGGGCAGGGGAAATTTCATTGACCTTTTCAACATTTAAAGATTTGATTTAATTCATTAATAATCCCATTAAAAATTATCAAAATTTTTATTACTCAGATTAGAAAACATGAAAAACAAAAACAATAAATACTTAGATGATTTTTACAATCACTTTATAAAAAATACCAGAACAAAAAGTTCTTGATGAAGTCCATTTATATAGGTGCGCAAGATTGAAGGTGAGACCTTCTGAAAAAAATTATGATGCTTTTCCTATATTGAGCGATTATAACATTTTCTGGTTTGAAATGTCATCTTATAATCTCTTTTGAGAGTTTTTGCGAGAATTGAGCAAGTTAACTAATTTGGAAACTTTACAACCGGCTACGTATAATTAGAGCACCGACACAAATGTCCTTATTCTCTGATGATAAACATTTCGATGAGTTGGTATGTCTTGAAAATGATCTCGCCTCAATTCAACCTGATAACTCCAAAACACCAATTCGGATACAATTTTGAAAACTGAAATGAAAAAACACTGCATTAATTATATATGTACTTTTTATGGACAACCTCTGAAACAGTTGAATTTGTTTCTATTAACCTCTCGATTACTTTTCACTCAGCTCTTGAAAATTAAAAAAAAAAAAAAATCAGCAGCCTAGGACCCTACGAAGATGAGTGATTGGATCTTTTGATCGAGCCTTTTACATATAAAATTGGACAGATCAAAGTTTTGGTGAGATTAGATCTGGTCAGACTTGATCAAATCCAATAAGGGAGAATTATTGGTTGAATCTGATCAGATTTGAATTGGCCTGAATTTGATCTGTTTGAACCTGATCAGATCTGACCATATTTGAATGAGTGCACCAGAAAATAAATTTCAAAAATATCAAAAAAACGTCATAAAAACTGAAAAAATGAAAGAATTTAAGGAGGAAAAAAATGAAATTTTACAAAAAAAAAAAAACTTGAGCAGTTTTGTAAAAAACATGGGACTTTTGTTTGGCCAACTTTGAAACAAAAAGCGGACTGTTTAGGCAAGCAAAGCAAAAATCAATGTTTTTTGGACGTTTTGGCAAAAAAAACACACAAATTTCTTAGATAACAATTTTGACAAAAATTAGGTATGACCATTTGACTACCTGTCCTATCAAAAAACTACTTCCTGTAAATTTTGACAAAAAAACACATTTTTGGAAAAAATGGACATTTTTACAAAAAATAAACACTTTTTGACAATTTTACCAAAAATGGACCCTTTTGACGATTGTGCTAAAAGTGATCACTTTTTGCCTAGTTTACCGAAAATTGACGTTTTGACATTTTTCTCCCCAAAAATGGACACTTTTTGACAACTTTACCAAGAATTTACGCTTTTTGACTTGGAAAAATTTAGCAAAAAAAAAAAAAAAAAAAAAAAAAAACGAGAACCTGTGAGCAAAATTTGACAAAACACAAGACTTTTATTTTTCAATTTTAGAACAAAAATATGACTTCATAAACAAATAATACAAACATCAATCTGTTTTAGATGTTTGAGTTGGAAAGGGAGTACAAATACTCATTTTTGACACATCTAATTCATTAGTTCCCCTCCCTACCTCTTTCCCCAAGATCAGAAAAAAATAAGCTAACATTACGAAGTGTAATTTAAAATTACTCACTTGTAGACACGATCATGAAAATTCCTCTCAACATCTCTAATCCTTCGTATCCTTGTTCCTTAATCAATAAATAACCAAAAGAAATAAAAATCACAGCATCCATACATGAGAATAATTCAGCGGCGAATAACCCCGACAAGCCATTACTCTGAACAGACTTTTTCTGAAAATATACAAAAAATTAAGTAGGTAGGTATAGTGGGCATAGGGTATTCCTATAGGCATTTTATTCATAAAATAGGTATAAGGTATATAGCTAAACGAAAGGATGAAAGAATAAGTAAAATGGTATAGATATACCTGTACCCAAACTTACATTATTAATATTTGTGATTGCAATCAAGAAAAATAAACATTCCACCAACATATACCAGAAATGAACTTGCTGGTGCTCCAATTCATCTGCATAAGGTTCAGAAAAAATCAAAACGTATAAGTATTTACTTACTAATACGAGTACGAGTAAATTTAAGTACACTTAGGTATTGGTATAGGTATCAATAATATTCATTTTAGTTTTGTTTCTGCATCTTATCATATGTACTTATAAATAGGGGGCCCTATTTAGGTATACATTACATAAATAAAACAACTTACGTGAAGACGCACCAGATAAATACCACACCACGCTATGAATCTGTTTTGAGATGAAAAAAAAAACAAAACTTCCATGTAAATTAGGAGTAAAAATTGCGAGTAAAAATATAGATCATGCACCGAGCAAAACAAATCAATAATTCAATCAAGTATTCGCAATTGAAAACTTATATCATAAATTCAAAATATGTAGCACACACTTACCACAGAAATATAAAGTAAGCTTAAGGTAACTTTACGAAGAGATTTTTCACAACTCGTAGACATTTTCATTCAGCACACAAAATACAAAAAGAAATTAAAGGAACTAAATTTGATTTTTACAAACTACACATCGTAATATTATTTTAGTTTATCATTCTAAACACGAAATCAGGCAACACCAGACGCCAGTGTTGTCGTCGGAATAACGACTGGCACAAGTTCAAGAAATTTTATTCGCATCATATAAGAATAACGTAGGTATCTTTGTATTATACGAGTATTATCCACTTCCACTACATCTCAGCATTCTGGGTGGGAGGTACAAATAAACAGTAATTCCACATTTTAACAATTCACGTTCTTGCAATTTGACTAATTTCACTGCAGGTGGGTTTTTATTAAAACGTGCTGAATCTCAAGAGAATAGGTCTACGAAAAAAAGGAGTAGGTAGTGGAATTAAATCGCGTGAGAAGAGCAGCTGATTAATTTGACCAAAGTATCATAAATTATCTCTTTATTATATAACTCATCGTAGGTACATATAAATAAGTCACTTTTAGAAGTACTTAGGTATATTGGTTTCAGAATACAAAGGGAATTTATGAGAGGAAAATATTCAAACGTTATAAAATGAACAAGTACAAATCATAAATGCGGAAAATATAATATAATAATATAATACATAGAATAGGTAAGTGGTACAAATAGGTATGTACATATATGAACCCGCAATTATAACCCGGATCGTTGACACTACATTACAAGGTGGGCCATTCTATGTCAATTCAACCAAAAAAAAATGCGATTTTGAAAGTCGTGTCTTTCGGTTTTGCTCAATTTTTTTTACAATGTCTACCCACCCAGTTTGGTCTCAGCTCACTTAAGGGGAGGTGGATGGGGGGGCTTCAATTATTTTCACATTGTCTGTAACTTTAGCAGTGCATGCCTCCAAAGCTATAATACTTTGATCAAAACTGATTTCACAGTTCAAAAGGGCATTGAATTTTGAACTTTTTAAGCATTTTGAAATTTTCATAGCTGAAAGTTGAACTTTCAAATTGAAAGTTCAAATTTCAAAATGGCGCTGTAAGTGGGAGCTACCATTTAAAATTCTGAAGAAATTTCCATAGATGTACCTTCTAATGTTTTTTCGAAATATTCAATTTTTGAGATGAAATCTTCTGACGGAAGGGGAGCACCTCCTCCCCCAAATTTGGGAAAAACTTTCGAAAAAAAATCTGGGGCATGTGACATATCGAATTGTATGTTTTTGGTGACGCTGAACACGAATATGACGTCAGATTTTTGATTTACGGCCCCCAGGAGGTCCTCAATTGGGGTAAAAATTCAATTAAGTGTTTTGTTCGTGTGGCACCTGTAATAGGATGTTTTTGGGAACGCTGAACACGAATATGACGTCAGATTCTTTATTGGATCTCATATACGGCCCCTAGGAGGTCCCCAAAGGGGGTAAAAGTCCACAATATTTGTTTCATTTGGTCCAATCAAAAATCTGACGTCATATTCGTTTTCAGCATCCCCAAAAACATACCATTTCATGTGTCGCACGAACAAAACATTTTTTTGAACTTTTACCCCATTTGGGGAGGTGCTGGGGGGCCTTGGATGGGGTTCAATCAAAAATCTGACATCATATTCGTATTCAGCGTCACCAAAAACATACAATTCGATATGTCACATGCCCCAGATTTTTTTGAAAGTTTTGCCCAAATTTGGGGGGAGGGTGCTCCCTTCCATCAGAAGATTCCATCTCGAGAATTGAATACCTCAAAATAACGTCAAAAGGTACATCTATGGAAATTTTTCAGAATTTTAAATGGTTAGCTCCCACATACAACGCTATTTTGCAATTTGAACTTTCAATTTGAGTTCAACTTCCAACTTTTGAAAATTTCAAAATAGGTACTTACCCTACTTGAAAAGTTTGAAATTCAAAATGCCTTTTCAAACTGTGGAATCAGTTTTGATTAATGTATCATAGCTTTAGAGGTACGCACTGCTGAAGTTGAATACCTTGAGACAATGTGAAAATGGTTGAAGCCCCCCCCACCCACCCCCTGAGGGAGCTGGGACCAAACCGATTGCGGGTTTCTTACTTATTAGGTGGGTAGACACTGTAAAAAAAAATTGAACGAAATCGAAGGACATGACTCAAAAACGTTGATCAATTTGAGGTGGAATGACCCTGGTATAATTTTTAGTAGGTACCCAGTATGGCTCTATAGCGCTAGCTCATTTTTGTGAACTGCGATGGGTTCATATTTAGAACCTCCTCCTAAATAGGTAAGTAGATAGTACTGCCATCTTAAAAAAATTCAATAAAATAGGTAAAATATGAAAGTTAATTTCAAATAGGTATGAAATGATTTTGGGAAAATTACATACATTAATTAGGATTGCTGGATGGGATATTGGGAGATTGATTAATATATTCAAGAGGTGCGATAAGGCACTGACACTGATTAGGAATAGTGGATGAGATCCTAGGAGTTTGTGACTTTGAAGCGAACTGACTTTGACTAGCGTGAAGTGGAACATGAGTAATCATACGAGGCTGAAAATAATACTGAGGAGTTTTCTGTGCTGGAGAAAACACACGTCGCATAAAAGATGGATTTCGGTGAAGATATTGAGGAAACTGGCTCATACAATGAGAATCTGATACTTGCACTGTGTAAATCGAAGGTGCACATGAATCATTTTGTGGAGCTGTTGCGCCTGGATTGGGCCATCGTTGTAATAGGAGTTTGTAGATGTGAAATATTAATGCTGAATACAATTTGAATGCTGGAATTGAAAATTAACTTAGTTAATGCAACGTGAAATTATATCGAAAATTCAGAATCATTATTATCAAGTTGAAGATTTCCAACACAGAAACTAGATAGGTACATTACATTTACCTATACCAATCACCAGAGAAACAATAACAACAAGCATCGAGGATGAAAATGACTCCATAGGAAACCAATATGAGCTTTGTTCAGCCTGAATTACTTTGGCTACCTCTCTTTGCCTCGAAATATTAAACAATACTTCCCTCACATCATTATTAGAATGCATTTGAATCAAGCCATAAATCATATAAAATGCGTCCAACAGGGAAAAAATAATAGCCATCCACAGTAAACGAACCGAGGAAGAGAGATGCTGTAAATTAATCAGAACAATTAATACTTATTCCTATCGTTGAAAAATATGTAGGTAATTCAAAATCATAGGTAGAAAACGTTTGAAACAAAAGGTATGAAACTGCAACAAAAAAACCACTTGAAACAACCGGATTCGATTTCGGTTAAAATAGGGTTTTAGGAAACACCAGGATGTTCCAAATCACCTTGATCAAAAATTTCAGCCCTTTCATTTCTGGTAATTTTTTTGAACAAAAGTAAAATTTGCTTATTTTTTTTTTGAAATGAAGCTATGTACTATTTTGGCAATACTTTTTTAAAAATAAAACTGATAATCAGAAACTTTTGAAGTGCACTTTTTAAAAATCTCCATTTTTTGAAAATCGTAACCGCATATTTCATAAGCGTTTACCTTGAGACAATTTCAACTAATAACTTACATTATAAATGGCAACGTACGTATTGAAGAAAATCATACTTCCAATCACTAGGAGAGCAAAGTCAAGTAAAATGGAAATCTCATCATCTACAAAAAAAGAAGGAAGCATTACTTACCTATAGACTATAATCCATACACGAAAAAGTGCTCTAGAAGTTGATTTTGTATTTTTTTTTCGGGGACCAAAAAAATGCGCTGCCAAAATGAAGGTACTACCTGCCCCATTTGGAAAAGTGCAATTTTGAAATTTTTTCCCCGCACAACGAGGGGGTGGACCCTCAAAAAGGTGATTTTGGGGACATGGTCGGGACCGAAAAAACTCGACGAGGTTGTGTTGGGGGACTTCTCCCGATACCAAATATGTAATTTTTTTTCGTGAAACCCTGCACAACTGCATTCTATGGCACTTTGAATGCGATTTTTATGCATTTTTGGCCATTTTTGATCGTAAAATGGCTCTCATGTCTACGATATGGCTGAGGACCGAACAATTTCTTGGACGTTTGTTAGACGGGGCTATTTGAAGCCCAACTGCGCAAAAACGGCGAAAAAATACTTGCACAACGCGATTTTATGAACACTAATAGGCTTGTTACCACTCCCCCGCCCCCCGAATTAAATAATGCATTGTGAATTCGATAATATCGATGCGACCCATCAAAATGGTATACAATTTCGCGCCGAACACAAAAATCGCAATCATTTTAAATTCTGAACCCCCCGCGGTGGAGTTTTGCCCCCCAAACTGAATATAACGATGATATTGAACAAACTTTGCACATTACACGTCGATACTGAGGATTTATGTGTACGCAATCAGAATGAATCTCATATTCGTTGCTTGGGAATATTTTTGCTTCAAAAGTTTTCATTCAATCTGCACCCCCTCCCCCCCTGCTGAGCTCGAAAATTGCATTCATTTTTCATTTGCACCCCTCGGTGGAGTTTGGCCCTCCCCCCCTCCGACCATAAATCTAACTGCGAAAATGAACACTTTGCACATTACGTGTCTGTACATGAGGATTTATTTTAAAAAATATTGGTGGAAAAAAATACAAAAATGAAAGAAAAAACAACAAAAAAAATGGAAGATACAAAAAAGGAGATGAAATGAAAAAAAAAACAGAAAAATAAGAACGAGAAAAAAATATGTACAATGAAATAAGAAAATTGGAACAAAAAATGAAAACAAATCAGATGAAATAATAAAAAAAGAAGAAAAAATAATACAAGCAAGAAAAATGGAACAACAATGACAGATACAAAAAATTTAAATGAAAAAAAACGAAATGAAATGAATAAAAAAAAAACAGAAAAATAATAATGAGAAAAAAAATACAAAGGAATAAGAAAATTGGAACGTAAATGAAAAATACAAAAAATGCAAGCAAAAAAAATGAAAGAAAAAAAATGAAAGATGAAAAAAATATAGGTAAAGAAGAAAAATGGAACAACATCAATAGATACAAAATAGTTTCCATTTTATTAAAACGTAAAATATAAATGAAAATGAATAACACAAATATTTCGGTCAAATTCATTTTTCACAACTAACACATAGATGTTGAGCACAATAGTTGTGATGTAATCAGCCGATTTATGCTGCACTGGAGTCTTGGTAGCCATTTATTTGTGTTTTAAAAATCAACAGAAATACGAGAAAACGCTTTCCCGAGCTACATCGTTACCAAACTTCATTCCAGTCATGAGAAAAATAGTCAATCGAATGTGAGGAGCGAGAGAAGGGGATTAAAATGAGAATTGATTCCAATTTTCGAGCTCAGCGCGAAATTTTATGTCATTTTGATAGGTCGCGTCCAAGTTTTCAAATCCATGTTCTGACTTTATGGAGGGAGGGGGGCAAAACTCCACCAAGGGGGTCAAAGTGAAAAATGACTGCAATTTCCAAGCTCAGCGCGAAATTTTGTACCATTTTGACAGGTCATGTTCAAGTTTTCAAATCCATGTTCAAAAATATTCTTTAAAGGGGAAGGGAGGGGGTGGAGATTAAATGAAAACTTTTGAAGCAAAAATATTCCCAAGCAACGAATATGAGATTCATTCTGATTGCGTACACATAAATCCTCAGTATCGACGTGTAATGTGCAAAGTTTGTTCAATATCATCGTTATATTCAGTTTGGGGGGCAAAACTCCACCGCGGGGGGTTCAGAATTTAAAATGATTGCGATTTTTGTGTTCGGCGCGAAATTGTATACCATTTTGATGGGTCGCATCGATATTATCGAATTCACAATGCATTATTTAATTCGGGGGGCGGGGGAGTGGTAACAAGCCTATTAGTGTTCATAAAATCGCGTTGTGCAAGTATTTTTTCGCCGTTTTTGCGCAGTTGGGCTTCAAATAGCCCCGTCTAACAAACGTCCAAGAAATTGTTCGGTCCTCAGCCATATCGTAGACATGAGAGCCATTTTACGATCAAAAATGGCCAAAAATGCATAAAAATCGCATTCAAAGTGCCATAGAATGCAGTTGTGCAGGGTTTCACGGAAAAAAATTACATATTTGGTATCGGGAGAAGTCCCCCAACACAACCTCGTCGAGTTTTTTCGGTCCCGACCATGTCCCCAAAATCACCTTTTTGAGGGTCCACCCCCTCGTTGTGCGGGGAAAAAATTTCAAAATTGCACTTTTCCAAATGGGGCAGGTAGTACCTTCATTTTGGCAGCGTATTTTTTTGGTCCCCGAAAAAAAAAATACAAAATCAACTTCTAGAGCACTTTTTCGTGTATGGATTATAGTCTACTAGTACTTGTTTTTTTACAATCTTCAACATGTAATGGGAAAAGAAAAACTTATCGGTATACTCACGTAAAAACTGTTTATAGGATAAATTATTAAATATTCTGTAAGCGGTTATCAATCCCCAGATATTACCAATCTGTTCAAAAAAAAAAAAAAAAAAAAAAAAAAAATGAAAAAAATACTGCATGCTCTATAATATTAATTATGAAATGCTAAATAAAATAAAATAATCTTATACTCGAAATTTAATTGTATTCATCGTTCTTACGTTATCACTAAAATAAATACAAAATTTGATATAAAATTTGAACTCAGGTAGGTACTCACCAAACTTAAATAAAGTAAAACGATGGTATTTTTACGTAAAGATTCCTTCGTATTGATCGTCTCTTGATTCATTTTGAATTACAACAACATTGACCCGTTATGCACAAGCATCAATAAAAATAAAACTGATGCAGAAAAAATAATTTAATCACAAGAAATTTTGCATTAATAAACCAACTCGAGCGAGAATTCACAATAAATGCAACGAACGTCTCGTAAACTTGACCTGAAACTATGATCAAATGCCAAAATTTTACGCCCTGGTAAGCTTTAATGACAACGAAAGTAAACGATGACGTAAAAACGCAATGTTACGTGACGTCAAAATGAAAACAATGTATAAATTTTAATCAAAAAAAAATTGAATAATACGTTTTCAGATTCTGCATCGATATGTACGTATTTGCATTTCCGTCAAAACTCAAGACCACTTTTAGGGTTCCAGTTCCACTGAGCAGTTGAAAATTTGTAAATCGAGTATTTTTGGATAAATTCGTGTTTTGAAAATTGTTTCTCGATGAACATTTAGCATTAATTGGGCCGAAATATCGAAAGATATCATTCCTCGAACTAGGGAAATATTTTGGAACTCAGTATGGTGCCAATTTTTTGATAATTATTGCAAGCTTTAAAAAAAATAGAAAAAAATTATAAGTTTTTGACAATTTTTTGAAAAAAAAATTCATAAAATGATATATTAAGAACGATTGAAACATTTTCCTCCAGCATACAGAATTGAATAACCTATGTTTAGGCATAAATTAATTAAGCAATAAGTAATACAAGTAATTTCAGAAATTGAAAAAAAGTAATCATAGTTAGAGCAATTCTGATCTTACCATAAGAAGGTATACTGGATAAGAAAATTAGATACCGTGAATTCAACGGGTGGGATTAAAATTAATTTCAGAAAAAATGAAAGAAAAAAATAAAAAATAAAAGTAAAAAAATAAAAAATAAAAGTAGCAGGGATTGTACTTACCTACACAAATTTTTCTCAAAAAAAGTAACTTTAGTAACCAAAAAAGCTGGAAAAAGTATTAACCAAAAAGTATCCAAAAAAGTGACCAAAAAAATTTTCAATGTAAAAAATGGAGGTGAGGACTGAGGTGACCGAAAAACTTTAATCCATACAAAACATTAGGTACATTTTATTTTCAGAAGGATGATGAAGCGATGTGTTGTGAGGTGGAGGGGCGAAATTCTCTTAACTTTTACGCTAGATTCTCCCAACGTTTTACTCCAGACTCCCCCCCCCCAACAGGATGTTTCCAAAGAATTGGTCAGATATGTTCTCGAACCAGTTTTTGAACAAAGAAGTTGGAAACAAAAATGCCGAATAAAAAATTCATTTGAATTTTTTTATTAATTGGATTATGTTTTTGTAATTTGTCGAGTTGATTTTTCCATTTTAGGAAATGTACGAAAATTCCAGTAGCAGAATTCAAATCTGCCTGAACGAAGCGAGGGCGAAAGCTGCGAAAAATTTATGATTCGAAACATAAAACAACCTCATTTTTTATGCAAGAAGTTGATTTTCGTAGCTTCTTTTCAAATTTTAAAAGTTTTTCAGAAAATGACATATATTTAGGTAGTATTTGTTATTTGTAAAAATATGAGTAAAAGCCCGAGAGAAGCGAGGGCGAAAGCTGCAAAAATTGATGATACAATTGAATTTAATTGAAAACAACTTCATTCCTGATGATGTAAATAAAAAGTTAATTTTCTTGGCTTCAAAATTTTTAGTTCTCAAGAAATTATTATATTCATAGAAATATAAATAAAAGCCCGAGCGAAGCGAGGGCAAAAGCTTCTGAAAATTTACAATTCCCGAGAGGTAAAACAGCATTAGGTGCGTTCTTTTTACCGTCAACTGTTGGATAATTTTTCAACTAGTTTATGTTTAAAAAATTGAGTTGAAACAGCGACGACGTCACAATTAATAAATTTGACTTGGTTTCCAACAAAACTTCTTTCCAAAAAGAACAAAAAACACTAAACTGTTGACTTTCACTAGAGTGCTGAACAAAATTCACGAGGTAATACATCAGATAAACATAAACAAACTCCTCAACTGATTCAACTCAACTTTGTAAACTGCTCTGGAGCAGTTTACAAAGTTGAGTTAAACTGTTTAAATTTTACGTAAAAAGAACGCACTCAACAGAAATCTGTTGAAATCCGTGACGTCATCGTTGTCAACAACTTTTTCAACTGAGTAAAAAGAACGACCAAAACTCAACTTTTCTCAACTTTTCTCAACAGTTGAATAAGTTGAGGTAAAAAGAACGCACCTATTACTTTTGGTGAAAAGAAAAGAGTTCTGGGTAAAATTTTGTAGAACAAAAAGGAAATTTGTGAAAAAACTCGGAAAAAGTAACTTTTAGTAACCAAAATTTTTAAAAAGTAACCAAAAGCTAATATTAGTAACTTTAGTAACTCTGTTAGGTACTTAATTAAAAAGTAACCGAGTACAATCCCTGAAGTAGGATAATTTTGGGGGAGAGGAGGAGTTGCGATAAGGCCATTTTTTGGCACCATGCTAGTTATCGGCTCAACCACTTTTAAAATGTTGTAATAAATGTCCCAAATTCAAATCCGTGGTTGGTTAACCCAAAATGACCATTTTTTGGGCTCCAGGAGTTCCCAAAGTTGCGAATAAAAAAATAATTTTAGGAACCACTGAGTATTATTTTCAAAAACTCTTTTAGCATAAAATATCTGTTTGAACGAAATAAACTTTATGCGAGGTGATTTTCTTACTTTTGACCCTCTGGGGCAAAAATTGGGGGTTTCGATTTTTTGAAAATTTTGGAACCACCATTTTGGACCTACCCCTTCGAACCCCGCTAAAAAGCTTTTTACAATTTATTAGTATCTGAATGTCCTTCATCCTACCAAATTTTGAGCTCAATAAAAATTTTCACTGATACTCAAAAATCTAAATTTCCAATTTTTCGTAATTTCGATATTTTGGGAACCCCTGGAAAACTAGAAACATGCGATTTGCGTCAAACGTAACGTTTTGAGGTGTAAGTATATTCGAGTATTCGGATGAAAAAGTTGAATTAAGCTTCCTGTGTATTCGTAATTTTGAACACTTTTTTTTAGAGCCCGCCATTTTAGGCACCCCTAAAAATGGCTTTTGCGCATATTTTTTCAAATAAATTGAAGAATTTACATTTGAAACACACTAACAAGTGCTCGATAATTTTTTATATAATTTTTCCAGTAATTTTCAAAATTGAGCTATTTTGGATCAAATTCTGAGATTTAAGTACCTATTCGAAAAGACGTTAAAATAACGTTTTCATGATTTCAACGAAGTAAAAATGCCAGAATTTGACCTAAAATAGCTCAATTTTGAAAGTTACAGGAAAAATCAAATGAAAAATTATCGAGCACTTGCTAGTGTGTTTCAAACGTAAATTATTCAATTTATTTGAAAAAATATGCAAAAACGTCTTTTTTAGGGGTGCCTAAAGTGGGGGGCTCTAATAAAAAGTTCCAAAATTACGAATATACAGGGAGCTTAATTCAACTTTTTCATCCAGATTATTGAATATGTACCTCAAAACGTTACGTTTGGGGCAAATCGCATGTTTCTAGTTTTCCAGGGGTTCCCAAAATATCGAAATTACGAAAAATTGGAAATTTGGATTTTTGAGTATCAGTGAAAATTTTTATTGAGCTCAAAATTTGGTAGGATGGAGGTCTTTCAGATACTAATAAACTGTAAAAAGCTTTTTGCGGGGTTCAAAGGGGTAGGTTCAAAATGGTGGTTCTAAAATTTTCCAAAAATCAAAACCCCCCCAATTTTTGCCCCCGAGGGTCTAAAATAAAAAAAATCACCTCGCATAACGTTTATTAGGTTCAAACAGATATATTACGCTAAAAGAGTTTTTGAAAATAATACTCAATGGTTCCTAAAATTATTTTGTTATACACAACTTTGTGAACCCCTGGAGCCCAAAAAATGGTCATTTTGGGTTAACCAACCACGGATTCGTATTTGGGACATTTATTACAATTACAACATTTTAATAGTGGTTGAGTCGATAACTAGCTGGTACCAAAAAGTGGCCTTATCGCAACTCCTCCTTTGAAAACGAAGTACCCGCAAAAATTTCCAAAACCTTGACTCGACTTTCTACATCTGAAAAAGCTGCGTTTCCCCAGAACGACCACTTTCAGGTAGGGGGGTGAAAGTGGTGTCAATCGTTTGTGCTTCGTTTGTGCTCTTTTGTGCACTTACTAAAGATTTGGCTTATAGAATTCACAAAAAAATATTTTCATATTTTTGCATTGGGTACGGTTTAATTTTAATGTACATATTTTTTTTAAACATCAATTCTTGAAAAATAAAGTTCAAAATTTAAAATTATTAGTTTCCAAGACATAGCTGTTCAAATTTTCTTTGCAGTACCTATAAGATATCAATAAAAAACAAAAACATCATATTTCGAAACAATAAAAAAATTCAACGTTGAACAAACATAAAAAAATAAAAGTAAAACATTAATATAGGTATCAAAAAAAGGATAATTTATAAAAATAAAATTGGTTACATATCCTTGAGTTGACGCCAACAAATAAAAATGAAAATATATCACTGAATCCAACTACAGGATGCTGATACCATTTACCTGCATTTCAAACCGATTTAAACGGTAGGTATACCTAATTCGCACGTTAAGGTCGAGGCATAAGAGGCGAAGTTTGAGCAGGATATTGAATCGTCTGACTAGAAAACATGGGTGCCTGAACACAATGTGGAGGGACTTGAGCAGAATAAGGAACGGGCAAGTCGTAATATTCAGGATTTCGAACCATCGTCATACGGTGAGTAGAAGGTGCAGACGAACAAAGTTCAGAGGGTTCTTGAGGAGGAGCATCTGGCTGAACTACTATAACCGGAATCGGTCTTGGCTTCAGTTCCACTATATAGTTGTAGAATACCAATATCGCGTATATTTTTAAAACTGCAATCAAAAGAAAAACAACGATTTCCTTTCTCAGTTATACGTAGGTAAATTCAAAATTTCGATCAAAAACTATTCAAAAAATTGAAAATCAACTTGTATGTAATATTTTTTCAAGTTTGGCAAAACTTTCTTTGAATGAAAAATGCAATTTTCAGTAATATTAATAAGGCCTAATTAGATTTCTCCATTCTCAAATTTTTCAGTGTCTCTACTTTGTAGGATACTTTCGATACTTTTAATCACTTCCCATTGATATAACTTTGAGTGAATGTTGCTCAATCATGATGTTGACAGCTTGACGCAACTGATTAAAAATGACTAAACCTAAAAACAGATGCGATAAATTGTACCCAAACATTTCTAATGTAGTCTGCATTTATGATTCAGTTCAATTTTTGCGTCATTTTCCACGAAAAAAATGTTTTGACGGAAGTTAGTCCCTTTATATCAAACCATTTCGAGATAAAAAGAACAACTGCAAATTCAAAAATAATCATGATAAGTACATACCTACGTAGGCAAACTTGTAGGTAGGTACATCTACACGTGGATTGCCAACTGGGCTGTGCCTACATATTATATACCTGGACAAAATGCGATGCGAATAATTTTGAAAAAGAAAAAGAAATTCATATAATTTGGCAACTAATCTCCCTCCCTCTTCTCATTCAACACAAAAAAATGAACATGATCAATTGAACATCAAAAACAAAAACCAAAAAAAATAATAGATATATTACAACCTGAACTAGAAAATTTTCCTATAAGACCCCAAATTGCTAAAGAAGAAAACAATTGGGTGTCAGCTTAAAATCATTAGATTGGTCGATTTGCCCAAAATATTATTGGCAAATGTGATTTCAACTAAGTAGGTATGTGTATGAATTGATGCTATTACCTTGATATACCTACTCACCTAGCAACGGAAACATGTAAACGAAATGTATGAAGCTTCTGTGTGAAGTCACAAAATAAAGGTACACAGCACACAACAACGAATCCAAAAATGAAAGTGCAAGTGAAGCAAACATCAATAATTTAACAGAAGGGTTTTTCTGAAAACACATAAATTAATTAATAATTATTGTTGTGCATAGGACTGGTAAATTGTAGGAAGTTAGTTTTTCATTAAATTTTTAGATGATATACCTACCTAAAGCACGTAGGTACCTAAACTATGGCAAATAGACTGAATGGGGGGGGGGGAAGCAAGTTTAGCATACATTTTCCTACAACTTTATCCAGAAGTGTGTGGCCACCTAGTCTGAAATCATTTTATTCATATGAGGTACCCAACCGACAGAAAACGTCTTGGACTGGACAAAAGAGTATGCAAAAATACACCATTAGCCAAAATTTCAAGGGGAGGGGTAGGGGGGTAAAGTGTATTTTACATTTTTGGTGAATCTTAAAAAATCAAATATGGGCAAAA
This sequence comes from Planococcus citri, assembly GCF_950023065.1. Classification (NCBI taxonomy): domain Eukaryota; kingdom Metazoa; phylum Arthropoda; class Insecta; order Hemiptera; family Pseudococcidae; genus Planococcus; species Planococcus citri. Next base: position 11,291,071 of record NC_088678.1, read on the forward strand.
AAAATGAAAAAAAAATCATAATTCTATTGAGTTGGCTACAAAAACTGAAATTTGATACGTTTATACTTTATTTTTGACGTTTTGAATTTTTGAGCCGTTTTGAGCAGCTTTAAAATCTCCAGAAAATTTTCGAATCTTGAAATTTCCGCATTCTCCAAGGAAGTTGAGAAGCTAAAATTCACTTTATACCCTAATTTCAAAATTCCAAGTCAACTGGAAATGGTTTATAGACCGCTTTGAAGCCTCCAATATTTTTTTGGTATTTTCAGTTATTTACCCAAAAAATATCATAAAATCTGTGGAAATAAAATAACCCTCAACACCTAAGTATATGAAATTAGGTACTCATCATTCTTTCAAAATCAGTTTCCGCCTGCTCAAAAAAAAATTCATAAGTACAGATCCAGTAGATACTTACGATAATGATGGAAATGAACGACGCCAAGTAAATGATGCACCTAACAATTGCAAGGCATTTATCGACCAGGTACAAGCACTCCTTAACAGAAGATTCAGCTTCTTGAAAGTTGAAAAGAAAAAGATGTGATACAGTTTCAATCTGGAAAAATCAACCGAGAAAAAAATTATTAAATTAATGCACACCGCACTGTTGTATACACTTGTATAAAAAAAAGTCTCAAACTATGACCATAAGAAGAATCTCAGGATTAAAACAGCAGCACCATAATTTTTTTTTTAATCCCTTCCCACCTTTAAAAAATAGTCTACAATTTTTTTTTTGCTGGTATAAAAACTGGTACTCGAAGAGAGGCCTATACGCAGTTGAAATGAGACCAAAAACAACGCGCAAAAAATGGTAAACTGATTCTTCTTGGACATTTTAGGAAAATTCAAATCCCCTCACCCCCTCAATTTCTCAACTTGGGAGCAAAAAATTTCTACGAGTTGACGTGTGAGATTCGCGATGCAGTGATTCATAATCTACAAATCTTATCAATGATATCACACTTACCATCATAAGACAGAGTACAACCAAAGTAACTAGACGTGTTGATGCTCCACAGCAAACTCTTTTTACAGGCATACTCGTAGTCTTACGCTTCCAAATTTAGAAATTCGAAAAAAATTACAATTCAGGGAAAATTGTAGTTAATTTTACATTTAAAAAATCATAAATTTAGCATAAGTTTGATAGAACTAACGACTCGAGTCATCACACAGAAAAAATTTGAAGTTATTAATAGTCGGATGCAAAATACGACACCGACATAATATTTTGATAAAGTAAACACCTAATAAAAGAGAAAAAAAACCTTTTCAGCTCTGATGTGATTTTTACAGCGTTATCTAAATCAAAACAGTGTTGCTCAACCTGGAAATGTTGAAAATATTTCCAAACGTTTCTGTTTGAACTTTCAACATGGAACGAATAAAAATACCCTACCCTGATTATAAAAATATCGCAATCAAATCAGAATTTCGAAAACGTTACCTACCCGAAATGCAAAATGATCAAAATTCCATATTAGTTGATTTTTCGTTTCAAAAATTTATCAACTTTACTGCTCGTGAACTTGACGTTACACAGACAGAGGTATCTCAAGTGCCGGAAAATGTTTCAAAAGGAACCAAACAAAGTTTGATCATTAGAGCGCACAAAAATACACCATCAGCCATTTTAGGAGCTCGAGTGTGTTTTTAATTTTTTTGGTGGATTTTTGAAAATCAAAATTGGAACAAATAGGTAACTATGTGGAATACCAAACTGACTTGAAATAAAACTTCACCAAAGTTAGAAAACCAAAATTTACTTTAGCTAAATTTTGACTTCAAATAATATGGGGGGGGGGGGTTAAAAATAGGGTACTTCTACATCAAATAACAGATTCTCCCTCTACTCTGCCTACTTTTCAAATTTCTAATCCTGAATTCGCTGTCACAATTAGTAGGAACCTATACACTTTTAATCCGACAAAAACCGATCTTGTAAAAATGATTTTCAATCGAGCAAATGGGTCTCGGTGTGTTTATACTTATACGTTGTGATGTTGAAGAGGAGGGGGGGGTCTGTAGGTTACCGTCCATTTCCCTGAATCCATCAACCCGAAAACTAAAATTCCATCTGCCGAACACCCTAAAAATATTTTCCCAAATCCATATACCCAAACATCATTTCCTCGAATGACAAAAGTTCGACAAAATATCCAACAATTTTCATTCAACCCGCGTAGCACAAGCGATGCCAAAGTCGATGGAAAAGACGAGATCCGTCACTTGTCGACACAACATTTGTTGACACCAATGTCGATAAATGACGAGTGAGAAGTTGATATCAAAATCGACTGTCATCTCCCTTCATTTTTTGTCTTGACAAGGTCTCAACATTGGTGTCATTTTTTTGAGTCTAAAAAAGCAAATTTTGATTAAAAATGTGCGAAATGTGCCTAAAACTCTTTTTTTGATTAAAGTAAAATTATTCTCAAAAATATTTCACCCTAAAAATTTTTTTGAAAGAAAAAAATTTGCCCTAGGTAGGAATTGAACCTAGGTTGCTACTCCCTTCTATCACGTTCTCTAACCACTAGACCATTGCCACTAATGAGTGGAGAGGCCTTGAAAGAAAAAATATTCAGTTCATCTTATTCTGGATTTGGAAAATTTTTCTTATTGCATTGTCGACTCAGACATCGACAAATGAGTCGGCAACACTTCAAAATTTCTAAAAAAATTTTATAGATCTTGTAAGTTGTAATCGACGTCAACTTCCTCATCAATATTAACCAGATGGTTGATGTCGATTACAAGATCTACAGAAGTATCTACTCGATGACGGCATTTTGTAGATCTATCATCGATATTTAAATTCAGGTCGTATTGCCGATGCCAAAGTTGATGAAAATGATTAACCCTTTGGAGGTTCTCTAGGTTTTCGGGTTAGAAAATTGAAGTGCCTTAATGAGTGTGATAGGGTAACTCGCCCAATTGGCCAAACCACAAAAAAGTCGAGCTTTTGATGAAAAGTTTTATAGGAAAATGAAAGTTTCCAAAAAACACAAATGTGACATTTCCTAAAAAAAAATTGAATGTATGCAGAATTTTTTTTGAAAAAATGAACCAAAAACATGTGTCAAAAACATTGAACAAAAGCACTCTTTCAAGAAATGAAATAAAAATTGAATTGGAAAAAAATAAAAATACAAGGTTGAAAAAAAGTCATCTGGCAGTTCACAAATTCAGCGAGAATCAAATCTTGTTGGCAAAAATGCCTTTGTTTAAAGCACGAAGAGAAGAAAAATCTATGCCGCTAAGAGAGGATTTTTTATCAAGTCATAAAATCTTTTCGGAAATCGAGCCGAAATATGGGACAAAATTTAGCAAAATTGCGAGCTTTCTGGCAGGGGGCAACTAATTATGAAAACATTTTCGCCTTTATTCACGAGATGTAGCATAGAATTTTCTTTTATTTTGGGAAAAAATGAGTATTTTATCACTTATTCGAGTATAGGAATATGAAGATGAAGATGAAGGGAAATAGTAAAAATAGTAAATAAAAATCCAAATTCATCTACGAGTTCAGTCTTTCATTTCGTTTACGCTGTGGATTTGTGTTTTTGTTCACTATTTCTCTTCATCTTCATCTTCATATTCCTATACTCCAATAAGTGATAAAATACTCATTTTTTCCCAAAATGAAAGAAAATTCTATGCTACATCTCGTGAATAAAGGCGAAAATGTTTTCATAATTAGTTACCCCCTGCCAGAAAGCTCGCAATTTAGGGTTCCTTGTTTAAAAATTGCTAGGACTTTTTTTCCTCAAATATGGGGCAGTTTTTGAGTTTTTTTTTGAAAATTTTTTGACTCTGATCAAAAAAGATTATAATCCAATAACGATTTTACAGTATTCGGGATTTTTAATTTCGGGTATTTATAATTTGGGATTTTGGCATTTGGAATCATAAAACAGCACAAAAGTCATTCGGGATAACTGATTCTGGATTTTATTATTCTGGATTCTGGTAGTTGGGCAAAAACATATTTGGGGGAATTGATTCAGGGAAATGTACTGGAATCTTGTCTGTACTTGCATAAAGTGTCGACTTCTGCCAAATTACATGTGTGAAGGTAGGATACCTATCTTCTCCACTCAGACATGCGAGTTCTGAGTAATTAAATGTTTGTAAGACAACTCAAAATATAAACACGATTACGTGTGCACTTATAGTTAGCTGTACCTACTTATAAAATAAGATACAAACTAATTACTAAAACATAAAGACATTAAAACGTATGTGGCCTAGGCCTGAAACAATTTCCCTAATGCGAGCAGAATAAATAACTACACACGATTATGGCTAAAATTAAACTGTTGCTTAGAGCAACTTTACAAACTTGGAAGTGCCTCGTTGAACTAATTCAACAGATGGCTCTGCCTTATGGAAGTTTCCATAAACAGTGCATCCACTCCCAATGAGCACAACTTTCCTTATGGTGGAAGCAGCGGGTGCATCCCCTCCAAGTACAACGTGCTGAGCCCGTTTGGATGATTTTCAAGGTGGACAAGTGGGTTTGACATTTAAAACTTCTGCAATTTTTAAAAATATATGGAGTTCCAGAACAGCTAGAAACTTCCTGCAATCGACTGTGCAAGTTAAGGGTATACTCTACAGAGAGCGTTCTAATTCGACAACTGGTTGAAATATGAAGCCAATTTGTTCATTATTTTCATCGTTCATTCATAAGACTGCATGTAATCAAGTGAATGAATTTAGTCGTGCTTATGTCCCACCACCCACTCCCATCTAAACTTCAGATGGGGATTTCTCTGTGAATTTTCCAAATTCTTCCAATTTTTTTTTCACCAATACCTACTGATATTTCATCTAAGTATGAAATCGAGGGTATGTAGCCATATTTTCTAATTTTGCTTTTCCAGCAGAGATGTGAGCATCTAAAGTACCTCTATTCAATTCCCTATTATAGCCATTAAATGTCCTAAATCAAAAATATTTCGACATACCCTCGCTTTTGAATGTTTTTTGAGCAAAATAAATCAAACCCTAGAAAAATCCATCCAATAGTTTCGGCACAATCCCTGCCCAAAGTTGACCATTTTTCATCAGAAAAATCTTACAGAATGCGCTCCGTAGAGAATATCCTTGAAATAGACGATTTCAATGAAACGTCACAGTGACGTCACTTGACAGATAGCTGTGCTGTGATTGGTTGGTTTCATTATCAACAAACAAATTTGGCCCTCGATTAGCATTACGTTAAATGGGGAATTTGAAATCTATAAAGAAATGAGGAAAACGCTTGTTAAATTCGAATTCTGCGTTGAAAAAGACCCTAATATCATACAACCTTTCTCATAATTTCTTTATAGATTTTAAATTCCCCAACGTAATGTTAATCGAGGGCCAAAAACGTTGTCAAAAGCGCTTTCGAACAATTGTCGCTACACCATTAGCCAATCACGTTGCAGCTGTCCGTCAAGTGACGTCATTGTGACGTTTCATTGAAATCGTCTATAAGCATAAAAAGTAAATTTTAGCATTCCAGCTTCATTGGGAGAAATTTCGAGGAAATTTCCACTTTCAAAAATTTTTTTTTATGCTTTTAGAACTGCTCGTAAAACGGTTTTAAACCATTTTCAATGGAGTTGAAAGGTCAAAAACAGGGTACACTTGATTCTCAAATAAGTACCTATTCATCAAAGATCAAAAAATTCATGCACTTGACCATCTGAAAATGTGGCTTATATTTTTCTATGTTCATTTTTTGAACAATAAAATACAAAAAATGTTTCAATAACTTTTTTGGAGTGATTTCAGAAAAATTATAATTTTTGTAATTACTTTTGTATTTTTAAATCCCCCCCCCAAGTATTTACCTACTATGCTATTCTAACTTTATAATGAAAGAATACCTGCCACGATTTCAACCCGGGGGGGGGGGGCAAATACGGGTCCTCAAAAAAGAGGTTACTTCTAAAAAATTTTCGCAAAATTCATTTAAAAAATCAATTAGGTAGGTACCTACATAATTGATCTCCAAAGTGTTTTCGACATTTGCCTCATCACAAAAACAACTAGAGTGGATTTTATGGATCTCCATAATTATTCCATGTAAAAAAAATGAGTTGGTTATTTACTATGATATAAAAATATTCACCGTACGCGTCCGGTGAATGACGTTGATGGGAGATATGAAGAATAATCAAAAATGAAAATCTCGTTGTTGATAGTCAAATAGTTTGTATTGTTGTAATAGCTTTGGGAATTTCATATCACCATTAATCATCATCATATACCAAGTGTAACTGATTTCGTGTTAAACTTTTGCGAAGCCCACCAATTGAATTTTACATTCCATTTTTTTTTACGAGTACAATTTTTGAAAATTTCGAATAATTATGGCACAAAGAACTGGTTCCCTTAGAAAATCACTTCGATCAGCTATTCTGACCTGTCTGCTTGTTGGTTTGGTGAGTAGAATATCTGCATAGGTACTTACATATAAAAAAATTAGGCATGGAGAATTTCCCAAAGTAGATTAGATAAAGATAGGTATTTACTTACTTACTTTTTTAAAATCATCTACAAAAGATATGAATATTTCTTGAAAAATAAATTGAAAAATGAAAATTCCAAAGGGTGTATTTTTAGTTTAGAAAAATCCAGACTTCCTTACGTACAAATGGCTACCTACCTAATACCCGTTTTTTTTTTTTTTTTTTTAACAGGTGCATACTGTTCAACAATTTTACATGCAAGCCATCTATAGAAATGGAAGTAATATTTTTTTTCTTTTTCCAAGTTACAATACTTAATTATTTAGCAAGTAAGTATTGTTTTCAATTTTTCTTATAATATTTTCTTTTAGGTATAGGATGGTCATTGTATCTGCTGGTGGAATTAGTCGTTTTCATGGCTACAATCATAGCTATCTTTAATGTAAGTTGATAAAATTTTCTCATTATGTAAGTACCTACCTAATATGTATACCTAATTACCTATCTACTCGTATGTATCTTGCCCATCACCTGCGAATCACGTCAAGTGTTTATAACAAGTTGGTACTTATTGTGATTTCCTAATGTATTTTCAGGAGAAAGAAAAATACGAATATCGTTTGCTAACCTTTGCCCTTGCATTTTCCGTTGTGGATATTTCGATTGCATTTGTTCATCTTTGGGGAATCCATAAAAGAGTACCAAATGCCAACATTTTGTGGCTAGCGTACATTTTACAAATAGCTTTAATCAGTAAGTACCTACTATCAATTTAGTACCTACCTAAGTAACATGGTTTTGCCAAGTTTTTATCATAATTTACATTCTAGTTAACTAGATGAATTTATCATCAAGTTGATGGCATTTTTTCGAATTTATTTCTATAGAATTCCGACGTTAAAATTGACCAAATTTTCATTTCAGTTTTCAAAATCTACTCGACAGTGCTGTTCCATGGCTATTTGACCGAACCGAACAGAATTGTGATTCGTAGAATCCCGAAAGTGTACTACCGAGTAGATGGTTCACCAACAGACTTTCAAAATTGTCAGGTGTTTTATATCATCCCACATCCCTCTTCAACTGTTCCATATCCAGCTACTGGAGAAGTTCTGAGCGATTCCATTCAGCCTCCGCAGTATTCCAATCAGACTGCTTATCATACTCCGTATCCGCCATCTCCTCCTCCTGAATATAGTCGAAATGTTAATCAACTGGTGTAATTTTTTGACTAATCAAGCGACAATTAAAAGAACATCTTCCTTGATATTTTTCTTTATCTTTTTCCTCAAAGGATCTTTGGTTGTGCTCGTATTTTTCTAATAGGTAGGTACATACTTACTTGTAATCGTTTGTTTTTATAAAATATGAAAGCTGTTTATTATGAGGTATTATTAAGTACCCATTTTTTGAATTAAGTATATATGTAGTTTTGTGAATTAGGTATGAATATTCGTAGGCTAGATACATAAGTTCTTAATTTTATCATTGTACATATAGTGCTAAAGGAGGGGGGTATTCGAAATTTCGTATAATTTTGCCTCCCTCCTCCATTCTCCTGCTTGGATGTTTTGATAATTTTTGAAAAAATCAATCATTCTTCTTGAATAATGCAAAACAAATATTTAGGTACCTAAGTACCTATTTAATCATTTTGAGCATTATCGATGACATGAAATCGAAAATGAATCGATTTTTGGAGTTCTATTAATCGATTTTTGATAAGAAGGTCTAGGTCTAGGGTTACAACTTATTTTTCATTTCCAAAATGGTCGAAAATATGGAATCGAAAATCGCAAATAAATCGACTTTTTTGCGGTTCAATAAATTAAATCGATTTTCAATCATGATCATGAGTAATTTTTGTTCTGAAGGTCTGGTTCTATTGAAAGTACAATTGATTTTCAATTTTGAATACCTACGATCGATCAAATAGATTTGAAAATCGCAAATAAGTAAATCGATTTTTGGAGTTGGATTAATCGAATTTTGATCATAATGTAGTTTTGATTAAGTTTTGAGGTTAGAATATTGAATTATTCATTTTGAACACGATTGATTATACAGAATCTAAAATGACAAATGAATCAAATTTTGGAATTCGAATAATCGATTTTAACAATTTTCGATCATAGTCGATGTTTGATCAAGAGGTCTACTCCTGCTTCATCACCTTGAACAATTCATGAATACTACCTAATTTTTTAGGAATGATTGAGAAAGGGGGGGGGGTCAATTGGACTAGAAACTAGATACCCAAAGTAAGGATTATGGAAGACGTCGAAAACATCACATTTTTACTCAAATGAAATTTCATTTTTTAAGAATTGAAAAAACCTGAATTTGTAATCTCAAATCTGCATTACGAACCCAAAACTATTCATTTGATTTGAAAAACATTTTATAGCTTGTTTTTGGCCATTTCTAGCACACTTATGGCTTTTCAGAGTATAAAGGAAAAAATCTATCAATATTCCTACTTTTTTTTTGAAATTTCCTGAAAAGAAAGTTGAAATTTTCAACAAAAAAATTCAAAATGTTGCATCATTTCAAAAGGGCAGGGGAGGAGATACTGAAGAGTAAGAAGAAGTTGAATTTATAGAATTTGGCACTATTTTTGGAGGTTATTTTTTGATAGTTTATTCAATTATCGTAAGGTAGATAAATATGTATTATTCTGTTTTGATATATTGATCTCTAGTAAGTAATTTTTAATAGGTAGGTACCTATGTATTCTTATTTAAATTACAAAATATTCTGACAAGTGGTTTTTTAATTTTATCACGTGATATTTTCCAATAAAACGAGTAGCAAAAATCAATGAATTAAAATAATGATACTGATTTATTATTGAAAAGATAATTGAATGGTGCTTTTCAAGAAGGTCCTATCGACCGATAGGACCTTTTTGAGGAGTTCATGAAATTTGAATCTCTGACGTTTTCTACACAAGATGGTGCAAACCGCAGCGCTCCATGTGGTGTTGTTCACAAACAGCAGCTATATGAAGTTGGCTAGGAAACGCAACTGGAAAATGCGCGCATTACCTTCTTCTCCGAAATGGTTGATCACAACTATACCAGAAGGCACTCTTGAGTAGTAATTTTCAACGCAGACGGCAGAATTCAAATTTTGAGTCAATTTTGCCCCTCGACCCCAAGGGGGGGTGGTACCAAATGAAAATTTAGGGAAAATGTGAAAAAATCGAGTATAGTGTCGAAATCTTGATACTTTGGGTTAAAAACAACGATTTTTGAGTCAATTTACCTTGTAGCCCCCCAGGGGGGGTGGTATCAAATAAAAATGCGAAAAACTCGAGTATAGTGTCGAAATCTTGGTACATTTGGGCTGAAAACCCGATTTTCGAGCCAATTTTGTCCTTCGCACGCCAGGGAGGAAGGGGGTGGTACCAAATCGAAATTTGGGGAAAACAGTGAAAAAATCGAGTGCGCACTCACACATGCATGGCTAAAGTATGAGATGATACAGATTTTCGCAGGTTTCCGCAGGTAAATCGATCGCAGTTGTTTTACATACACTAAAATGCATAATTTTTCATATTCGTCGTTTTGGGGAATGCTGGCGGAAGAAACTTCTGCCCTACAGTATTAAAGATATTACATTTAAGTACTCAATTTTTTCACTTTTATCGTAAATTTTGATTAGGTACCACACCCCTCCTCCCGGAAGCCGAGGGACAAAATTGACTCGAAAATCGGGTTTTCAGCCCAAATGTACCAAGATTTCGACACTATACTCGATTTTTTCGCATTTTTATTTGGTACCATCCCCCCTGGGGGGCTACGAGGGAAATTGACTCAAAAATAGTTGTTTTTAACCCAAAGTATAAAGATTTCGACACTATACTCGATTTTTTCACATTTTCCCAAAAATTTTCATTTGGTACCACCCCCCTGGGGGGCTACGAGGGAAATTGACTCAAAAATCGTGGTTTTCAACTCAAAGTATCAAGATTTTGACACTATACTCGATTTTTTCACATTTTCCCCAAATTTTCATTTGGTACCACCCCCCCTGGGGGTCGAGGAGCAAAATTGACTCAAAATTTGAATTCTGCGTTGAAAATTACTACTCAAGAGTGACTATTTCATGTTTTTGGTGGGTTTGAGAAGGAATAAAATCGATTTTTAGGTGAATAACCGGAAGAAGGTCCTGTCGTTTCAAGAAGGTCCTATCGAGGTCTCTTTTGTAAAGCGCTCCCATGGAAATGTTGGTGGTGGAAAAAAAATTACTACGCAGGAAATAAATAGTGGAAAGATGCTTCTATTCAACAAAAAAAACCGGAGCTCGCTATATCATTTTAAACCAAAATGGCAAAACACTGAAATATAAAAATGCGTTTTTCTCAAAACCAGTTTTTTGTCGATAGGACCTTCTTGAAAAGCACCATTCAATTAATACACAGAATTTAGAACTGAATAAAACTACCAGGTAAGTAATTCGTCCAAGAGCAATAAAAAATCACAATTTTAAAAAAAATGGAGTTTGAAGATGATTCAAATACATACAAAATTGTCAAAAATATTCCAGATTTATTTTTGAGGAGAAAGAAGGGCACTTGAAAAAATTTGGCAGCTACATACCTAATAAAATGAAATTCCAACAAAGATATTATTCATCTCCCTGGAATTTCTAAACGTGACACAGACAGCAAATCACCTTTGATGATTGGCACCACAAAAATTGTGTGAAATATTTTGCTTTTTCATTTTAAAATTTTATCACAACATCATCGAGGAATTTTTTCAACTGCTAAATGACCTAATAGGAGCTGCTACATGGGGAAAACTTGGCAGAAAGAGGTTTAAAACAAACTTTAACTCATTTAACTTGCATCCACCAAACTTGGATTTTTACATAAATACTTTTTTTTTTTTTTTTTTAATTTTCTGGAAGCAATGCATAAGTATTTTTGAACGCCCAGTACCCGGTAAACACATAGTACGCGATACGCCAGCGAATAGAAGGCGATCATCGTATTGGCAGAATCGCGTTCGAATCGCCGGCGAAAATGTCCGCTTTTTCCGCAGCGGAATCCGAAGGCGATACGCCGGCGGGAATCGCAGCGATATCGCTGTTGAAATAGAACGCGATTCGAAGGCGATTCGTCGGCGGAAATCGCAGCGATATCAGAACGCGATTCGAAGGCGATTCGAAGGCGATAATCGCAATGATGTTTTGCTTTGGTTTTTTCCTAGTTTTTTCTCCCACATTAGAATCAGAACGTATTCTTCAATTAATTTTACGAGTAATTTACTTGTTTACGTAATTAAAAATCAAGAAAACAAAATAAATAACGAGTAAATTAAGTGAAGAATGCTTTCTGATTCTGATGTAGGAAGACAAACTAGGAAATAACAAAAGAAAAAACGATGAAGTACCTATACTTGGGTAAATCACTTCACACAAGAATGCAACAACATCAAATTGTAATTTATTAAAATAACCAAAAACACAAAAATTGAATTATGGAGATTTAGAATAATTATTCTAAGTCACCATACAAAATCCATTTGAAATCATCAAAAATTTATCAGAATTCATCACTAAAAAACAGTTCAAAATCACCATGAAAAATTCCAAGCTGAATAAAAAAATTAAAAAAAGTGTCAAAAATTGCTAAAAAAAAAATCATTAGTAATAATCACAAAAAAATTCCAATCTGACTCATCGCCGAAAAATTTATTCTATGTACACACCACGAAAAAAAATTGTTCGTTATCACTGGCCCAAAAAATTAATCAAAATTCAACACCAGAAAACCAATTTGAAATAAACACGAACGAAAAGATAAAAAAAAACACAACATTCTGCTCGTTATTGCATGCTTGCGTAAGAACATCTGAATGCTCACTCGATTGAACGCGAAACAAATGCGAAAATCGCATGAAAAATATTGTAAAAGAACTCTACTAAATTCGCCTTCTATTCGCCGACGAATAGACCGCGGAAATCGCGCTGAAAAAAATGAAAAAGATCGTTGCGAAATTCGTAGGCGTATCGCCGGCGGATTCAGCAGTGTTTTTTTCAAATTTTTTCAGCGCGATTGTCGCGTTCGATTCGCCGGCGGATAGAACGCGAGTATCGCGTTGAAAATATCACTGCTGAATCCGCCGGCGATACGCCTACGATTTTCGCAACGAGTTTTTTCATTTTTTTCACTGCGATTTCCGCCGTCTATTCGCCCGCGATACGCCTACGATTTTTGCAACGAGATTTTTCATTTTTTTCACTGCGATTTCTGCCTTCTATTCGCCGGCGAATCGAACGCGATTTTCGCGACCGCGATTTCCGCCGGCGATTCGCGTTCGGTGTGTTTACCGGGTAGGTAATATGGATCAGGTGAATCAAATTTGTTTTCATAATTTTTGACTCGAGAGAAAGGGAAGGCGATGATAATGAAATGTGGCTCAAAACGAACTTAAATCTTGGGTTCTCAAAATAACTGTCATTTTTTTTCTTAAAAAAAAAAAAAAAAAAAAAAAAAAATAGCAATGTTAACTTTTAAGAACCCAATACGGACCAACTGATAGCAAACAATATACTTACTTGGACATTTCAAAAGTTTTCAATTTTTTTTTTTTTAGATGTTCAACATGTTTTAGAAATTTTAAAGATAATCGTGAAGTTTCTTTCATTTTCAAAATTGGATCTAAATTTTTTTCAGAATATTACTGGGTAACACAGCAGAGAAATGAAGAGAAGAATAACTCATAATATTGTCATATTCGCTCACACCTCGCTCCATCATACATAATGACTCGCCTATTGATGTCACAAAATACCCATTATCAATCTCATGTACTAATTCGATTTTTATTATACGGTTTCACTTCCAAGTAAAAATTGCGACTGTTTGATAAAACTCACAATTTTTTGATCCAAATGCAGATAAATGGTCAACTTTCGTCATTTTGAAAATTGATAATAAACGGATGTGCTTTTATGACGTACGTATTTTTCAGTATTATCTGAATTTACCTACGTTACGAGTCTTCCATGAAACGGAAATTTTCCCATTCTATTTGTCGAGTACTTTGACTCAATTTTTGATTTTTTGGATCGTTCATTTTGACATTGGTGTGATGGGTATCGTAAAGTATAATGCAAATAGTAGCTAGATAGGTACCTACCAAGTACGATAATATATTGAATTTCGATTTTAATTGATCGCTATGTGTGTGACAAGAACAGGATGTTGCGGAAATTCGCTTCATACAGCCTCACTCGTGGTGCTTTACATCAATTTGGTGAGTTTTGAGATTTTTGACTTGTTTCTTCGCTAGATATTCCACTATGCTTCAGTTTTGGGCAGATGTGCCTCGGAGGCTTAATTTTTATTCAAATTTCAACAATTGAGTTCAAAAAATTAGAAATGGTATCAAGACATTAAGAAAAAAATATCTCTAGGTCTTCATATTCATTTGCTTAATCATACCCAAACCTGAAGTAGACAATCATGTCAGAGTCAGATGACTGGTGATGATGGGACAACCTATTACTTACTAGCATTTTTAAGAATCACTACCAATTTTTTTTCTATTTTTAATTTTTACTTTTGCAAACAGGTTATGAACCTTTACGAAATAGTATTTTTCTCTCACGAATATCGCAACCTGATCAATAGCAAATTGCTAGGTGAGTATGACACGTGAATGAATTTAAAACTTACCTAATTTATTTTCGTTGAAGTTCAGATCTGTATGAAAATCATGAACATCATAAGTATCCAGTACCTATTCAATAATACCTATGTGATTTTTTTTTCAATTCAGAAAATGAGCTGGTGAAAGAAGAGAATTCAAACATTATTTTCACAATACTAGAAACTCTAGTATTCCTATACGCTATCAGAACTGTCAGCAAGGTGAGTATCTCTAGACCTGAAGCTGAAATTTTTTTACCACCGAGTCAATACCTAAGTACTACGAGTACCTACCTGCATACCTAGAAATGATTAATTTTTCAATTTACTTCACAGATGAAATCATCCATGTTGACATTTTCCATGGTGATATTACTGATTGATATGATCTCGATAGCTCATTCAACGTTCAATACGGTTTACAAGTATCATAAGAAGTGTATCTCGAATACTACTTTATGTGGACCAGATGGTATACTCGGATGGACAGTGAAAAGTGAACATGCATATACTGAAGCTGGTAAACTAGCGACATCGGATGTGCGATTTTCATACATCGGTGTGCTGATTACACTGAGCGTCACTTGTTTGTTTTTCTTGTGTAAGCCATACTTTTGTTTATTTGTTTGTTTTTGGTTTTTTAAATCGATAGGTAGTGAATGATCAACTCAAAACTCATTCTGATTGATTTTTTTTTACTGTTTTGTGGTATAGGTTTCAAATTCTATAGCATCATGATCTTGCAAAGTTATAAATCGTTTTTGAAATTTGACCGAATTCAACTCGAAATGCCTGAATCTTCTGCTGAGCAAAATGAACTACCTTGTTATTCTTATGTTAGAAGACCGGATGCTCCACCACGTTATGTTAGCAACGGAAACGTGCAGTCTTAAAATATGTACTTACCTACAATGTAACTTACTACATAGGTACCATAAAGCATTACCTTACTTCGTCTGTTTTCCTAGCAAATTACATTTCATTACTTCAGCAAATTGAGTTATGAATTTTTCAATTTTATTAATTATTATTATTTTTAATGTAGCTCTTTAATTAGGTAGGTAAGGTTATTCAGAGTGAATTTGATTCCAAGAATGATAAGAATGATTGCGATTTTGTACTGTAAATTAACTACAGTTGTAAGTGTAATGTAATGAGTAGGTTCTCAATTCAATGAAAAATAAATATTTTGATTGGAATTAAGTGATTAATGATTCATTCGTTACTTGATCAAGATACCTACTTGCTTGAGCGCTAAACAATTCAAAATTTGTAAACTTTAACTTTAGAATACACTTTTTAATGTAAGGTCGTTAAGGGAGAGATGCCGCACTTTCAATATCTCAGCTGGTAATTCACCGAAAAAATTAAAAAATATCAAAAAATATTCCTTACTACCTACTTATTATCCTATCAAGTTTTGGCAGTGTCGCCATTAATAGTTTTCGAAAATTCGCAATTTTTGTAAAAAAAAACTTGAAAAAAAAAATTTAATTTTTTTCATGTTTTTTGAAAAATTAATTTTTCGGCTCAGAAGCAACATATCGAAATGAAACCTAGATGTATGGAAAGGGTAAGGTTTGTAGATTAATTTTAGGGCATTGTTGAAAATTGTGAGTAAATTTTTCTTTGAAAAAAAATTTTTTTTTCAACAACACTGGAAAGAGGAGAGATGCCGCAGTTGACATTGAGGAGAGATGCCGCACCAATTATATTCGTATTTCATATGCTAAAATTACTCAATTTGGGTACATAGTGTTGTGTCGGGATCCTAGAAACAGCTGATATTTGTACTTGCGAATTTTGTATCAAGAAAACAGCAGCTCAAAAAAAGTAGAATTTTGTAATTTGAAAATAGCGGCTCAAAGAGAATAAATACTTCCTTATCTGGTTTAGAATGTTTCAATTTTTAATTTTTTACTTTATTCTTAGGCGCAGCATCTCTCAGTCATGTGTTTTAGTGCTTTATTTCAGGTGCGGCATCTCACCTCAGATGGGAGAGATGCCGCAGGTGCGGCATCTCTCCCCCATAGTGTTCTTATGTGTTTTACCTGCGGCATCTCTCCTCAGTTTTTTTTTTGAGGAGAGATGCCGCATTTTTTTGAAAATGGAAATACTCAAAAAATATGGCCCCAAAAAAAATTTCCTCATAATCTACCAAAGTACTCATGGATACCTTTTGATTGATCTAATCACCATTTACTGAAGTTGATTAGAAAAAAAATTAATTGAGATCAAAAAACAGTGCGGCATCTCTCCCATAACCACCTTATGGTACCTATTAGATACCTACATTCATGATATGCAGACGGGTCAATGACCTTTAGAAACCAGACAGACGGGTCAATGACTTTCGTCAGAGGTCAGACTAGCAGACAACCTTGAGAGGCCATAACGAGGGGTCAATGACCTTTGGGGCTCAAAAGACAGGTCAGTGATCTTTGGATGCTGGACAACCAGACACATGACCTTGAAAATTATAATCAGACAGAGACCAGACAAGACAGACTGCTCAATGATCTCAAGTGGCCAGACAGAAACACAAACAACCTTGAGAGGCCGGAAATATGGGTCAATGACCTTATATGAAAGATTGGTCAATGATCTAAAGAAGCCAGACAGACAATCGAAAGACCGTGAAAAGCCAGACAGACGGGTCAATGACCTTGAGAGACCAGACAGGCGTGAGGCGACCTTGAGAAGCCGGTCAGGGAGGTCAATGAGCTTATATGAGATACTAGTCAATGATCTAAAGAAGCCAGACAGACGGGTCAATGTCCTTAAGAAGCTAAATAGCCGGATCAATGACCTTAAAATAGACAGACAGATGGGTCACTGGTCTTCAGAAGCTAGACTAACACACATACGACTTCAAGAAGTCAGGAATATGGGTCAATGACCTTAAGAGACCGGACTGCCGCGGCCGTGAGAAGCCGGTCAGAAGGGCTAATGACCTCACATGAAATACTGGTCAATGATCTAAAGAAGCCAGACAGATAGGTCGATGGCCTTCAGAAGCTGGACTGGCACACATACAAATTCAAGAAGTCAGGCATATGGGTCAATGGCCTTAAGAGACCTGAAAAGCGTGGGACGACCTTGAGAAGCCGGTCCAAAGGGTCAATGACCTCACATGAAATACTTGTCAATGATCTAAAGAAGACGGACAGACGGATCAGTGACCCTAAGAACTCAAGTATCCGGGTCAATGACCTTAAGAGACCAGACAGGCGTGTGGCAACCTTGAGAAGCCAGTCAGAATGGTCAATGACCTGACATGAAATATTTGTCGATGACCTAAAAAAAAGTCAGACAGATGGGTCAGTGATCCTAAGAAGTCAAACATCCGGGTCAGCGACCTTCAGAGGCTAGACTGCCACACATACGACTTCAAGAAGTCAGGCATATGAGTCAATGATCTTAAGAGACCAGACAAGCGTGGGACGACCTTGAGAAGCCGGTCCACAGGGTCAATGACCTCACATGAAATACTTGTCAATGATCTAAAGAAGACAGACAGACAGACAGACAGACGGATCAGTGACCCTAAGAACTCAAATATCCGGGCCAATGACCTTAAGAGACCAGACAAGCGTGGGACGACCTTGAGAAGCCGGTCCAAAGGGTCAATGACCTCACATGAAATAATTGTCGATGATTTAAAGAAGTCAGACATATGGGTCAGTGACTCTCAGAAGTCAAACATCCGGGTCAGCGACCTTAAGAAGCTAGACAGGCCCACAGATGACCTCGAAGAGCCAGGCATGTGGGTCAATGACCTTATAAGGCTGGATTGGAAGACAGACAGATGACCTTGGAAAGCCAGACAGCTACACGCAGACAACCTTGAGAAGCTAGACTGGTATACCAGCAACCTCGAGTAGCCAGAACAGACACACAGACGACTTAAAGAGGTCACATTCCATGACGGGTCAATGACCTTTAGAGGCGCGATAGGAAACTAGACAGACGGCCTCATGGTCTCTATATAACGATAAATGGTCTGTATTCTTGTCAGGTTTCTCCAGATCACCGACCTACCTGTCTAAGTGTCTAGCTTCTCAAGGTTGTCTGTGAGCTTGTCCAGCTCTTCAAGGTCATTGACCCAACTGTTTGGCTTCTCAAGGTGGCCGTCAATCTGTCTGTCTGCTAGGTCTCTCAAGGTTGCTTGCGTGCCTGTCTGGCTTTCCCAAGTTCGCCAGCCTTCTTGTCTAGCCTCTTAAGATCATTAAAAAAAATACCAACAACTTTCTTGCAATCAAGTCTCACTATGTATACCTTTATAATTCGCATCAACCCATCAAGGCTGATAAAAAATTATTTTTTTTCCTTTTGATTTCATGAGATTACAAAAACACTATATTTTTGAGGGGGGTGGGGGGTTAGAAAAGAGACAGAACAATTTGACCCGAGAAAAGCGAGGGCAAACTCTAAAAAATTCGTATTTCAAGAGGGAAAAAAACCAATGTTTTTTAAAAGTTCACATTTTTACGTAGGAGCCGCTAAGGTCAAATTTCGGGGGGGGGGGGACCTATAAAAGAAAATTACCAGCACCATATAGATAGGTACATGTTTTTTTTAAACGTAAAATATGATTTTAGTTGAGTACCCGAGTGCCTCGTTCGTTTGCGTTAGAAACAGTGTTTCAAAATACATATTCATTTTTGGTACAAATAAAAATTAAAAAAAAGAAAAAAAATGAAAATTTTGAAAACCTGAGCTCATTCAAAGGAAATTTTTGAGCGTACAATGATGAGTTACTTCTAAAAAGTTTATCATTTACTTACATTTTGCTTCAAAATTGTGAAATTCTCCAAGGCATATTTTTGACAGTTTTTTTTTTCGTCCTAAAATTGTGAAATTTTCCGAGGCATATTTTTGGCAGTTTTTTTTCGTCCCAAGGTTTCATAAGTGTAACTGTCTGATTCTTTTTATATATTTTACACGTCATAGGTACCAATAATTCGGGAAAAATAAAAACCAAAATAGCAAGAAATCATTTCAATTAAAGTATATTTGTGCTGTTTACGTCACATAAGTTTCAGATAAGCGCGATAATGATTAATTACAGGGTACTTAAATTGTAAGTACTAAGTATATGATAGCTAGGTCAAGTCGTCATTTGCGAGTAGAACGTGCTTTTTCCGTTATCGTTAATCATTTACTCCGAAATCAATTCGTATGAAACAAATAGGAAACCCATAGCATAGTTTATCTGTAGATAAAGCATATCTGCCTCAATTCACCACTTTTTCTCTTGTGTATGTAAGCCTATAACTAACGTAAGTTACGAGTACGAATGATGAAGTCATGGCAGCTAATGCTTATACTATGCAGATGTTCTAACGTTGTGAGCAGTGTTCGTCATTTTTTTGAAAATTTGTTTCGTTATAATAATTTTGCGATCGATTAGAATACTATTTTTAAAGAATCAGTTTAAAAATAAGATGGGGAAGTTATTTTGTGGGGTACCGCTACGAATAAACATTTTAATAATGCTTTACCTGAATTTGGTGAGTAGATAAGTACTCGTAAATGCCTGATTTATATAATTTTGCCTGAATTATTGTGCTTTCGCAGACGTGGCAGTGGATCAAAAGCTTGAATGTTCACGTATAAAATTTTTCTCTTTTTAAATATATAAAAAAAAAAGCTCCGTAGATCCGTAGTTATTAATTGGGTACAAAATTATTTTTTTGGGGGGGGGGGGAGGAGGGACAATAAATATCTAAACACGACGAATATTTATATTTTTTTCTTATCTCCAATTCATGGGTATTTTTTTTCAATCCCGACACTTAAAGGGTCACCGCTTTTGAAATTTTAATCAATTACCCTGATTTTTTCCAAATGAACATCAATTCTGGCAACATTGAATACTTAAAATTTTGTTTTTTTTTGCGCAGATATGGAATATCTACATGGTTTGCGGATATTTGTATTCCTTCAATGATGAAAACGGATTAACAGGTACCTATTCATTACTTTAATAGTCATCTTAGCTCCAATAGTAATTCATTATTCTGTTTTATTATTCGTGAATACTCGAACACTTTTGCCCTAGTCTACATTTTTTCGCTGCAGTCATTCTTTATCAATTTATCATAAATATTATTTTATCAACTTTTCAGATGAACTTGGTTTTAATAAACTTATGACATCTTTATCGATAATATCTCTGGTATACTTGACTGCAATTATAACTATCCATAAGGTAAGTAGCCTACTCAGAACCAAGGTTACTTAAACTGTCTTATTATTATGAAGTGACCTTCGAAAAACCAAAATACTAATTTACACCTGATAATATTTTTCATAATTTCAGAAAGAAATCTACATGTTGTCGCCTACAATTATCGTGCTCGTTTTGGATATATTTTGTCTGATGTACTTCTACGTAAGATTAATAGATCTACATCTGATCGAAACATGGCAAAGCATAGCTGACCAAACGATAGAAAATGTTCCACAATTTTTTCGAAACTTAATCGAGCAAGGGATGTTGACCATTTTCCTCATTATATTATCGTTTCCCCTAAGTACGTAGACTTATAAGCATTACTTCACAAAATGAATTACTTAACCTAGGTGTAATTTTTAATTATCAATTTTTTTTTTAAATTTCAGGTTTCAAAATTTTATCCGTAATGATGCTACGTTTTTATAGGAATAAATTGAGGGAATCGTCCACAATGTTTCCACCATTTGCAGAAGTTACTTTGCATTTTTCTGCACCGCCTTCTTATGAAGAATGCGTTGATAAAGAGTATATCTCAGATAGTTCACTTCCTCCTTATAGTAGACTTCCAATTTAGATCTCTCTACAAATGATTTAATCGAACATCAATGGGTAGGTTCTAAATTTTAATCATTCTGATTAATAAACATCGCAATTAAATGAGAGCAAGGGGTTTTGGGATAGGTGTCGAATATGCATACTTGCAAATCGAAAATTGATAAAAAATGTATGCTGAAGTTGAGGGCTGTAAAAAAAGAGGCCAAGCAATGGGCTAAGTATGCAATTTGTACATTGATTCTTTAAAGTTGCAATATTTTTTGAATATTCATTATTCAAGGTAGATAATTTGAATCTGAGTTGCGTCATTTTGCAGGATTTTGCTAGAAGCATGAAAAATGTTGTTTTTAATTTGCTCTATTTTCAAAATTGAAGAAAGGTGTGTGATTGGAATTTTCAAAATAATCTAGCGTCTTCAATTTAAGGCATAGGAAACCTCAAAAAATTGAAACGCCTTCAATTTTTACTAAACACTCAGGACATAAATTCAAAGTGATAGAGCATTTTGAAAACGTTAATAATCTTAATGCCATTTTTGTAAATTGAAAGATTCCAACTTTGAATGTGCTTAAAAATGATCAAGAAAGTGCTTGATCTTGATCAGTTTGAAAATTCTAATCAATCACGGTTCCTTCAATTTTAAAAATAAGCTAAAATTAAAAAGAACATTTTATTAATTTTTATTCGTGATATTAAGTGTTATAGAAGTAATTTTTATAAATAAATTTGAAAATAATTTTCTGACGAGTATTCTATTTATTTAGAGGTTGCTACACTTGAACCATAAAAAAAAAAAATACATTCTGAAGAATTAAATTTTTATTAACTATGTTAACCAATTCCGTGTTAGTTAAACAACTGCAATGAACCTATTTAAAATCTTTCGAACCCAATTGAAATTTTAATCTGATCAATGTTTCGTTTTTTAGTAAATTTTCAAAGAGAATCGCTCTTTTATTTCCTAATTTTTAATAACGAAATTTAAAAAAAAATCAAAAGGAAGTGATCATTTAGGTACGTTTAGTTCTTTCTATTTCATTGCAACATGGTAGTTTCAATCCTTTCAATAACCCAAAACAAATGAAAATTGTGATCGCCAAAAATCATGGTTTTAGTCGCATTTTTTACAGAGAAAGAAAGTGGGAAAAATTGTTATGTCTGAAAAAACAAAAAAGTAATGCAGAATTTTTCTGGCGTTTTGTAACCAGTTTCAAAAATAATTTTCCTGGTAATAATACAGGAATTTATAAGTAGGTATTTATTAGTTACACAAGCGTAAATTAGTGTGCCTACCCTAGAAATTGCAGGAACCCACTTATTTGATGTATATCCTGTTGATTTTTTGAAGTTGCATAATAGTCAGGGGCTCGCTTGAAGATATTTTGCACCCTCCCCTCCCCCTCGGTCGATCCTTCGAGCAACTTCTTTCTTAAATGAGAAGTCCTAAGTATAGCGTATTGAAATCAATTTGCAAAATGAAGTTCGGCCTTCCAACTGCATTTGATGAAATTTCGTGAAAATTCGAGTTTCAAAAATCTGCTGGAGACTCCAGGAACTGAAGTTTGGTAATATATTTATTTGGTCCATCCAGAGTAATTTGAAAGTCTGAAGAAATTTAAAAACTGTTGGTCATTTTGGTTCGCTGAAAATTTTAAAATGCTAAATTTTGCTAAAGGGACGAGCGAGGGTTTTGAGAGGTTCATTCGATTTAACTAAATTTTGTTAAAATCGAAGTATGTTCACTAAAATGAAACTGGCTCCTTTGTAAACGTTGAAGAGAAATTATCAAACCTGCTGAAATTTCTTTCACATTTACGAGTACCTATAAATACGGTAGATATCAATCATGAATCTCGTCCAACTTTGGAAATACCTACATCGATATACTTGTTTAAAAACTTCTCCGACACGGAAATAATGTGACTGATAAAATTACTGATACCGCAGTGACTGAGACTATCAGCTTCTGCAAATTGAAATTTCACAATAACAGTTGTGTTTCAAATTGAGAAACCCGAATTGCATTCAAACTTACACGTTTTATTGTCGAGTGAATTTTTTGAAAATACTATAGCTTTAAAATACCTGACTTTTCGGTAAAATGTTTATAGAAGTAAAACAGTTTGGTTGTGGATTTAATTTACAAACAGGAACGTTGATTTTACTTTGGATAATTCTGGTAAGTTTCAAGAAGCAATGGATGTACTTACCTACCTTAATATCGAATAAATTGTCAAAAACATAACTACAGATACACCTGCTTAGTGCTTACTTATACTTATTGTCACTTCTAGTTTTTAGACAGTTTCTTGTTATGGGTGTACTTGAACGATTTGATATACAATAAACTGCCAGACTACTACATAATAGGTAAATACAATTAATCGATAAAAAAATCAATTTTATTGTACCTATACCTAAATAAATCATTTAAGTACCTGTGCCTGCATAGGTACCTATAGCTGTTGATTTAGCCACTGGAATAAAATCAGATCTAGGCATAAATTAACAAATTTATAAATTTTTTACAGCGTCTTTTCTCGACAGAAATGTTCGATTTCATCATCTTATAGGGTATACGCTGGGAGTAGTGAGTTCTTTAATTGGAATAATCAGCATTGAAAAGGTAAAGTGGTATGCAACATAGCTATCAAGATGTTTAATATAGGGTGGATCGTATAAAAAATTCATAGTCTTCGATTTCGCTGAAATTGAAGCATGTTGGAGATTTTGACTTGAAATGACACCAAAAAAATGGCCAGTCACCACGTACCCCTGCAGTGGAACGAGTCCCTCCCAAGTAGGGTAATTTTTGGGAAAACGCAGTTTTTTGAATTTAAAAGAATCGGTCATTGAAAAATTTCCTACATTTTAATTTTTACATAAATCTAATTTGGAGTCACCCTTGAGCCCCAAATTTTCAAAAACCATTTCCAAAAAAATTCAAAACATTTTTACGAAAAATTTTTAATTACTTGGGAGACTGAACCTTTTTTTGGGGGTAATTTAAACTCAAAATCTTCAACATACTTACTTCAATTCAATTTCAGCGAAATCGAAGACCGTGGGTTTTTTCCAATCTACGCTAATGTTTATGAATAAATAATTCTGAATTAAATTATGTACTTGATAAAAATATTACGGGATTTTAATGGGCTAAACAAGGTTCAATTTTGTCACAGAACAAGCCAAAATATCTAATCTGCAGTTTTATTTACTTTTGTTACTACGTGTTGTATTACATTTTGGGGATGATGGTTTTGATTGTTTCTCCAAATTCATACCGGAATATCATCTGGGGCGATACTGCTGGATTTTATGAACAAACGGAAACAGTGTCAGTGGTTTCGAATATTTTTGCATATTCATTTTTCATTGGTAAGATGAACACAATATTACATGTACATAATCTTAAGATACAAAATTCGTATTTCAAATAGACCTATCCTATGGTATTTAAATATTTGAAGAGTGATATTCCAAAACTCGCTTTGTCCATTTTCACAACTTTTCAGGAAAGAGGAAAAACAGTTTCCCTTTAAACGGGTAAATTGGCTTTTTAGGCGAGTTTAGCACTTTATTTGAGTGGATTTACGATGTAGGAGTGTAGGTATACACTTCATCCACTAAATACTGCTGAAAAAAATGTCAATAAAAATGGACAAAGCGCGTTTTGGAACATTATGTTTTTTTTTAATTTTTAGTGAATTGGCTATTTAGGTGAGTTTAACACCTCATTTTGGTAGGTTGATGATGTAGGAATGTGAGTTAATACTTCATCTACCAGATACCGCTGAAATCCCAACTTCGACGAAAATGGACAAAGCGAGTTTTGGAATATCACTCTTCATTTGCATATAAAATGATAAGGCAGCTATTAAGCTATTATTAGGTTTTGACTTCATTACCCACTCAATTTTCTTAGGAGGTGTCATTGAATCAAAATTTGATCACTTGCATTTTTTCTCGCTTAGCAAACTGAAAAATCTACGAATTAATTTTGAAAAGTTCATCGAAAAATGTACACTTTTAGTCCGGCATATGACAATAGGAGTAATTGCACCCCTCCCCGCCGATCCTCCGGGACAACTTTTTTCTTAAAGGGGACATCCTAAAGAACATTTTAAAGCAAACTTGCAAAAAAAAATTTGGCCTTACTTACAAAATGGCGGCCATTTTGATTGACAGGTCAGCCGAAATGGCAGATTTTGCGTTTTAACATAGGACTTGCACGAACTTTTTCAAACTTTACAAAGGTAGATCGAAAGATCATGCAAAAGTTTATCACCTGTCAAAATTTCAAGTGCTAAAGTGCGTTTTTCGATTTTTGGTGAATTTTTGAAAATCGAATTTATGCCAAAAATGAGGGGAAAAAATCAAAATTTCATCAAATTGACCAAGAAAGCTGAAATTTGGGATATGCCCTATTTTCAACATGCCAAATCGATTGGAAACTGTTTCAACCCGTTTTGAGCAGTTCTGGAGCCTCCAGCAGATTTTTGAAACTTTATATTTTCACAAGATTTCATCAAATGGAGATGGAAAGCTGAAATTTGCTCTACACTCCAATTTTAACACCCTCTGAAGACGACTTCAGATGGGTTCAAGTCATTTTAGGGCTTCCAGCGACTGTTTTGAAAATTACTGGAGTCTCCAGTAGATTTTTGGAACTTGAAATTTCCCATTAATTTATCAAATGGAGTTGGCAAGTTGAAATTTACTTCGCAGACTACATTGTGGTTTCAAATGGTTTTGAAGCTTCCAGCTAATTTTAGGAAATTTCAATTTTCCAAAAAAACATCATGCAATCTTTCAAAAAGTTGCTGGAGGCTCCAAAACGACTTGAAATTCACCAGCAGTCAACTTCGTAGCGCATTGAAATTAATTTGCAGAATGAATTTCAACTCTCCATCTTGGTTTGATAAAACTTTGGGGAAATTCCAAGTTTCAAAAATCTACTGGCGGCTCCAGTATTGTTCAAAAAAGTCGTTGGAGGCTCTAAAATGACTTGAAATCCACCAGAAGTCGTTTTCAGAGGGTGTTAAAATTGGATTGTAGAGTAAATTTCAGCTTTCCATCTCTATTTGATGAAATTTTGTGAAAATTCAAAGTTTCAAAAATCTGCTGGAGGCTTCAGGAATTTTCAAAAAGTCGCTGGAGGATCCAAAACGACTTGAAATTCACCTGCAGTACTTCGTAGCGTATTGAAATTAGTTTTTAGAATAAATTTTAACTTTACAACTCCAATTTGATGGATTTTTGTGGGAATTTCGAGTTTCAAAAATCTGCTGGAGGCTCCAGAACTGCTCAAAACGGGTTGAAACCATCTTCAACCGATTTGGCATATCGAAAATAAGGCATATCCCGAATTTCAGCTTTCTTGGTCAATTTGGTGAAATTTTGATTTTTTCCCTTATTTTTGGCCTAAATTTCATTTTCAAAAATTCACCAAAAATCGAAAAACGCACTTTAGGACTTGAAATTTTGACAAGTGATAAATTTTTGCATGATCTTTCGATCTACCTTTGTAAAGTTTGAAAAAGTTCGTGCAAGTCCTATGTTAAAACGCAAAATCTGCCATTTCGGCTGACCTGTCAATCAAAATGGCCGCCATTTTGTAAGTAAGGCCAACTTTTTTTTTTGCAAGTTTGCTTTAAAATATTCCTTAGGATGTCTCCTTTAAGAAAAAAGTTGTCCCGGAGGATCGGCGGGGGGGGGGGGTGCAATTACTCCTACTGTCATATGCCGGACTATTTTGCTGGTAATAAGAGCCAACATACTCATTTTTAATATCTACCTATCTAATTGAAGTAACACCTCAATTTTTTGCAGGTCTCATGTCATATTCTGCAATAGTTGTAAGAAGCTGTCACAATTCCATGTTGCGTGATAATTTTATCAATGATGATATCGAGTTACCAGAACCTGAAGCCGATCGTTTGGCATGGCTTTAAAATCAATTTTAAAAATAAATATACAGTTTAAAATATAAAATACCTCAGCCTATAATTTTTCTGAAAAATTTAATTCAAAAATTACATCCCAAGAATCTAGATATAGTTAGGTAGGTATGTAGTTAGTTGCTGAAATAATGGTAGAGTAAAACCTAATTACTTACAATTAAATTTTCATATCTAATAAATGCATAGGTACCTATGATAAATTGAACTAATTTTCATCAAAAAAAATTTCCGTTCAATGGTAATGATTTTTGATTCGTATGGTCTACTTCTGTGCATATTTTATTTTAATCATTCGTACATGCAATCAAGCAAGACTTAGATACACATGTTTTCATTTTTTTGAGCAAAAAATCATTTTATTACTCATTAAAGATAACAGTTTTCCACTTCGACGTAAAACTAACTAAATTTAATCATTTTTGTGATAAATTTTTCATGTAAAATTTCAAATGGATACGTGTATATTTTTTTTTAAATGAATAAATTCAAATTCACGAGTGATGTGTATGTCATTTTTGCAATTGCACCTAAGTAAGTGTTCAAATCATTTTTCGAGCGAGATCAAAGGAAATTTTAACACATCTCCCATTATTTTTGTCCACTCCTCGAGCAAAATTCTGACTTCTGACCAGATGACACATATGAATGGCCTTACAACCCTACAAAAATGGCCACTGTACGATCCATGGTATCTAGGTACTTATTTAGATACGTCATCGATCATTGGTAGGTAGGTATGTTAAAATATTTAGTGAGGGAGTACGAGAACTTCAATTTGTTATCTCATCCCCAGTTCACTTTACTCATTCGTAATGGGAAAATCGCAATCATTTGCAGGGCAATCTACTCATTCAGATAAGATTCACATATCATTTCTAAGCAGTAGCATGAATGATAACAACGAGCATGTTCGCGTATAATCGATACAAAGTGTTTAATAGACTTCAAAATAATCATAAAGAACATCGCGTTAATTTCTATACTTTTTTTTGGCAGCCTTTAATAACCTAATATTTATCAACATCGACTAGACGAGTTTATACGTAATTTGGAAAAACGATAGTACAAGTAGGTAGGTACGTAAAGCAATATTTTTCTAAGTTTATGTAAGCCTATCTTCGATATTTTTAAATCCAATAAGTACTTAGATATAGACCAAAATACTGTTTCATGTTGGTATCTAATCTATCAAAAAAAAATTACTTTAATCAGCAAGAAAAATCATTTGAGGCACCTAACTAATGATCATTTACAAAAATCTCACGTTAGAGTAATTCGTAGTTTTTTGATAGATAAATTATTCGAATAACAAATATACTTAATGATCTTAGCAATCTCATTTGCTGATAATAAAATGAACGATTTTCCCCATAATCTCAGAACTATTGAAATTTCCATGTAATGCATCATTCCATACTAACTATACTAAGTCGTACCATGATACTGTCATGATGATGACTTCCGTTTTCGATATGTCTTACTCATCTAACATACTGCTCTTCATATTATCATAGAAAACATCGCAGTCTATTTGAGAATTTTATTTTTCGGTTGTGTTTTGTTCAAGCACAGGATCTTTCAAAGGAGAGGGAAAAAATCTTACTCAACATGAAAAGCACTTCTGGCTGCTGTGGGATAACATTGCGGCATGGTGCCATCTTCCTTCTTATCTTCAACATAGTAAGTGTGATTTAAAATTACTTAGAATAACCTTTATGTAAATCTTATTTTTCAAACTAATCGTACTAAGTATGGTATAATTTATTACACAACCCCAATACCCCATAATACCCAGGAATATTGTCCAGGTGTACAAACGTTCTAACAAAATTTATCTTTTACCAATAGGTGCTCGTTTGTTTAGAAGTGCAATTTTCCTTACTGTACTTCAAGGAACTTGGCATGGAGACAATTTTCGGTAAGTGTTTAGTTCAGTATCGATGTGTAATTAAAATTATGTCATAATTTCTTTGGTCACTTTGCGAAAGCTTCATTTTTGGGGGTTTGAATAATTGTTTTGGAGGTATTTTTGGGTAACGCCTGCGCATCATACAAAGTTCACAGCAATGACTCATTGATAGTTAGTACACGAATCATGAAAATTATATCAAAATAAAGAAAAAGTCAGACCATCAAAAATGTATAGTTTTTAAATTAAAAAAAAAACCAGGTAGGTAGGTTAGGTACTTCTACTTACCTACCAAATTTTAAGAATTGACGTTCTCTTTCTCATTATTCTAATGATCTGCAATGCAATTTTTCTCGAATAATTTATGAATAATAGATATCAAAATGTTTTTCTCGGTACATTACTCAGTGCGAATAATAAGAATGACGCAGTAATAGGTACTTTATTCTTACAATTATGAATAAATTGTGTTTCAATTAGCCTAATAAGTTAAACAAATTGCTTCAAACGTTCCTAATTAACTCCATAGGTAGCCCAGATTTTGATAAAAGTGGAAGATTCGCGTAATCTTAACTTGTATGTGTATTAGCTAACAAAATCGAATACATCATAGATAGGTACTCACATTTTGAATAAATTTTTAAAATTTTGAGCTGAACGATTTTATTCTTTGGATTTTCCAGGCAATAATTTTGAATTCTGGGGAAATCAGGGAAGCTTTTACGTCATCGATATTTGAAGAGGGAAAGAGTTGGAATTTCCAAAATCTAACTTTATATTGCCAACGCGGAAACGCTCAACTATCGCACCTCCAGTCCTCTATCTTGCCCCCCCCTCAAATTACAACTGTTTCAATTTGAATACTTCAGCAATGATCTTGATTCAAAATTTGTGTATGTCCAAATTATCAACAGTCAAAAAAGTCGGAAAGAGAATGAAAAGTTGCATAATAAATGCAGAAATCAGCCTCATCCTAAGAACAATTCGGAGGGAACGAATCTATTTTTTAAATGATTTTAGACCTGATCAAATCCAATAGGGGAGGCTGGATTGGATCATCTCATACGATCTGAACAGATCTGATCAAAACTGATTGATCACACAAAATCAGATCTGATCAGATTCGGACATTCTCTACATCCAAATAAATTTGATCAGACTTCATCAGGCTGGATCACATTTTTTTCGATAATGTTAACAATTTTTATGCCAATTTTATGGGTTTTCTGTGATATTTGTAGTTTTTGTAAAACTTCATTCAGTTTAACTGATATTTGGTCAATTATTCACCACTTTCCACAATTCTTCAAATATTTGGGAAATTTTGGAGTATTTTACTCGAATTTGGGTAATTTTCGACTATTTCCAGGACTTTATCACAAAAAAACAACTTTTGCAAAATTAGCTCATTTGTATTGATTTTTTTATCCATTTTATTCGTATGACGATAATTCAAAAACATGAGAACTCAGTAGTTCGACAAATTTTACAGCAATTTCTATAATTTTGTCAAATTTTCATGCAATTTTGAAAAATATTCAATCATATATTTAATGACGTTAACTAGCAAGTTTCGTAAGATTTTACTCATATGAGGGTTTGTTTGGAAAGTCAAGTACACAAAATTCTACACAATCAACAAATGTAGGTATGTATCTATTTTACGAAAAAGTGATACATACACCTTATAAGTTCAAAAATTCAACAGAAAAAAGTGACCCAAATATCGACCCCCTAAAAAAATGTGTTAAAAATGAGTAAAAAAACACTGAAATCAAAGTCTAAAGGCGTTAAAACGAATATTTATTACCTACTTAATACCTGAATATAAAGTATTTAGAACATTTTTACAAATTATGAAAATTGGCCACTTACCAAAAAAAAGTGACCCTGATATCGACCCCCTCAAAAAACGTGTTAAAATTTAAAAATGAGTAAAAAACACCAAAATCAAAGTCTGCAGACGTTAAAACAAATATTTATTGCTTGACATACCAACATAAAAGTGCCTCAGAACATTTTTCCGTCCATTTCTTATGATTTTGGTTTATCTTTTGACATGTCTGTATCAAAAAACAAAGTCTTGAAATTGTCAAAACAATGGAGGGGGGGGGTCGAATTTAGGGCACATCATAAAAGTAACCTTGACCAGAAAGAAAACTCACCGTTGAAATTATCCAAAAAGTAGTTAGCACTAATTATTATTCGTTCAAGTGTCAGCTTTAAATAAAAATTAACAGGAAATTTATCCGCCAAAAACTATTTTCAGTTTTCACAAGCTCACTTCAAACAAAATTTAAAATTTAATGTTGACTTTCTGATTTTTGTTTTTTGCTTGTCATTTCTCACCATTTGGGTTGACAGCGGTGGTTTTGGTCTCATTCACTTCTTCTGTAAAAAATGAATAAGAAAAATGTCTTTCCAAAAATT
The DNA here is from genome assembly GCF_950023065.1 of Planococcus citri. Taxonomy (NCBI): domain Eukaryota; kingdom Metazoa; phylum Arthropoda; class Insecta; order Hemiptera; family Pseudococcidae; genus Planococcus; species Planococcus citri. The sequence continues at coordinate 11,322,308 of NC_088678.1, forward strand.
TTGTGGCATTATCAGGCGAGTTAGAGGGGGGTCGAATTTAAGGAGGTGGTCGATATTTGGTACCTTTACCCTTAACTTCTTTATCAACAATTTCTCAAATTTTGATTTGGCAATTGGCATAAATGAGTTGTTTAATGTGGGTGCTTTTTTGAAAAATCATCTTTAATTTTGAGAATTTTGGTCAATTTTTGATCACTTTTATTAAGCACTTTTTGTAAAATTTTGCTCAAATTTTGAAATATTTGGTCGTTTTCTAATAATACTATTTATTCCATTAATTTTTGGAGATTGATTTTAGATTTTTACTGAGTAATTATTCGTAATTCGAATTGTGACTGATTTTACCCAACCCTGTCTCGAGAGTCTGCAATGAAATTTTTCATTCACCTACGTTAAGAGAGCGCACCAAATATGTTGAGGTTATTTTGACTTTTCATCCCCTCTCCCTTTTTAGAGTTTTTATAAATTTAGTTCATTAGATTTTACAGTGAGTTTTCTTTTAAATCCTCGAGTAAGCTAATTTTTTGCTATGTTTTTTTTTCAGCGGATAAACATGGAATGTCAATGGCTTATATTTTTATATTGATTGAAATAGCCGTGTATTTTAAAGCCGCCATTTCTGCATTTAGAGTACGTATCTACCTAATCAATTGGATAATTTTTGAAATTTTATTGCATTTGTTAGATCAAAATCATACTTAATAAGTATGTACCTAGACCAATGACTTACCTACCTCATCTAAGACTAATGTCGTTTCTTTTTCCATACAGAGACAATCTTCGATGTTGACATTCGCCACCGTGATATTACTTCTAAAATCTTATTTCACCATCGATTTTGCGGTTCGTGCTCATTATGAAAGTACATTATGTAATATTTGGAAGAAAACAATACAACCGGGTATTATGGGAATGCTGGATGGAGAATGCGAGAAATACTTTGAAAATAATGAAAATTTTATGCACAAAATTTTCATTATCGCGTTTTATTTGATGTGTTTCTTAATTTTTGGTGAGTATAATATAGATCTACCTATAGTATAGGCTACATATATGCTTTTTATTTTATTTTTTATTTTACAATTTAGGTCTCTCCAACAGCGTAAGCCAATTACAGGAGAGACCACTTATAGCTAAGAGATAAAACTAAAAAAGACCTGAAAAACTGTAGCATACGAAAAATAAAAGTACATAGAACAAGGGAAAAAAAGCATAATAATAGACCAGCAAGAAACAAAAGAAAGATTAGTGCATCATTAATATACATGTAGACTTGACTTCCACCACTTTCCCTCTTTCATAATTGAAAATACAAGATTATTGATTATAATACCTAACACTAGACCAAAAGAGCATGTCCTAAAACTCTGATGTTTACCTACTTTTGAATTTTTGATTCTACAGAAATTTCAAATCGCTTTGAAGGGGCTAAAAATGAACTTCAGATTTTTTTCAATTTTTAAAATTTTCGTTTTCTCCCAAATCCAAAAATAAAATTTTGGCAAAGAGGGTCTTGAGAATTATTCGGACATGCTCTTTCGACCTGGCTAGGTTTCGTTCAAAATCGAAGAGTATCATTCTGTCTGAGTTCAGAAGACTCTAGAGCTTATCAGAAAAAATTCCCTCTCATCATTAGAACTTTCCTCGAATATTATAAAATTTATAAACGTGTGTTAATAAATTTACTTTAAAATTTTAGTAAAATAACTACCTAATTAAAATTAATTAAATTTAATTTTATTAATTATAATTCATTAACTATTAATTATACTATATCTTGATTTAATATAAATTATTTAAATAAATATTTTTTAAATTATTTTCAGTTTTGGTTCTCAGCAGTGCCTCGGTTGTGAACAGTTACAAAAAACAAATCGATTTCATTCACATGGAAAATATGTTTTTTCGAGTGAAAAATGCGCGAAACCTGCCAACTGGTTTCACTCGACCTACCTCCTACGTTTATCAGTCACTAGATCAGAGCACGATTCATCAAGATAAACGTTTCGAATGATCACAAAGGCAAGAGGAGTTTGTTGTATTCTACACAATCATATCAGGGTAAAGGTCTAATCGTAACACATTAAAGGAAATACTCATGTACTTAGATCAGGGTTGGGTATCTACGCGTAGAATAGCCTATTCTACATTTTGGTGTAGAATACGTAAAATTTGATGTAGAATGCGTAAAATGCGTAGAATGTGTAGAATGTGTAAAATACGATGTAGAATGCGTAGAATGCAGTAAAATCACCTATCTGAAAGCCAAAAAATTGTTTATTTAGCGAAAATGCGTCTTGAAAAATGAAAGTTCAACTTTTCTGTTCTGCAAATGAAATGTGAAATGTGAATTTGGAATTTCTTCTTCTTGATTATGTAACTTGATAATAAATTAAATGATGGAAAAAAATGAAAAAATAAAAGTTTTTCAAAAAAAAAAAATCGTCTGTACATTCATTTTACGCATATTCTACGCATTCTACTCATTCTACGCATTTTACATGCTTTCCAGGCTATTCTACATGTGCTATTCTACGCGTAGAATGTCCATGTATTCTACATGGTGTATTCTACGGCACAACCCTGACTTAGATATCGACATAGTCAAGTAATTGCAATTGTACAGTTATAGTTTGAGTATCTTCCACAAATGAGTGACACTGAAGTATTGAAGTATTGTTGTATACTATTGACTAGGAACCTACCTATAGAAAATTTTGTTATATATAGGAACTTTTTATGAATTTCATTGTACAGCCTATTTATTGTATGTACTTAATCAAGCCAATGCTCATTTTATCGTAAGAACATTTTTTTTTTGTTTTTTTTTTGTGGGGGATTCAGAAGATTACAAACTAAATTAGGTATTTTGATATTTTTTTACTCCTATTGATTAAATTTTGTTATAAAATTGTAACCCTCTTTGATGACCCACTTTTTTCAAAAGGCCAGGTGCTAGTTAAATTCTGATCAGAAGTGCCAAGTGCCATAGACTGAATACACTTCATTATTTACCTCAGAAGTTACCCAAAACAATTCAATTTGAATGAAATCAGGCAAAATCGAAGAAGTAGGTATATCATACGAGTAAAAATCTTAACTCCCCCCCCTAACCAAAATTTCAAGTGCTTAAGCTCATTTTTGGATTTTTGCGAATTTTTGAGAAAAAAAATAATTGCAAAACAGCTTTTTTTGAGTTTTTAAATTTTTGAAAATTCGCCAAAAAATCAAAAATGTCTTCGAGAACCTAAAATTGTGAATTTTGGGGCTTCAATGCATGATTTTTCAATTTAGCTCGGTTTCATTTGAATTTGAATGCGTAAGTTCGGAGGATTCACTCATGAGAACGAGCAGAACATATCCAAGTAACTGAAAGAAATGAGAGTGAAGTCGAAAAAGATTAGTTTTCTTGCAAATATTTTGAAAATTCAAGTATTTGGGTGTTTATTCGTGATTTTTGATCAATTTAATAGCTCCAGTAAGACTCGAATAAGGTCGAAAAGAAGCAAATTTTTAAAATCCACTCATCAGCAATCAACGGGAATTGGTAAATGCCATAAAGACCATAAATTCGAGTTTATAAGAGGTGAATTTTAATTAGGCTTTTTTGAACAAAAAATTTTCCAAAACTGGAGTATTAAAAAATCCCTAAGAGACTCTCGAAGGGCTCCCAAACCACCATTAATCGATTTAGAAGATCGGACTAACCACATTTCTGTTTTTTTTTCTTAATTTCAATCATTTTATTCAAAAATCTTGAAAATTTAAGTGTTCGAAAATTTACCAAAAAATAAATTTAGCATCTTAATTCTCTTTCAAGTTTTCTTCCTATAGATCTACGAGTACAGTCGAAAAATTTTTCTACCATTTGTGAAATTACTCTTGTCAGTGTAAAACTAAGTCTGGAACTAATTTTTTCCCAAGTTCCCCCTCCCCAATAACTCTGTGGTTTTTCCTTTCAACTTTTTTGTTTCTAACAAAAAAATTCCTCTCAAAACATATTTCATTTTAGTGCATACCTACTAAATTTCAAAATGTTGAAACCTTGCTAATGTTCAAAAATTCCATTTGACTCAAACATAATTACGAACAAAGGTTTTTTTGGTGAATATTGTCTAGGGTGGTGTGCTGAACAACATACTTGTAGCGTCACATATTATTGGCTATTTAGCATTGACGTTCTTTCTGTTGTAACTTCGCGAATCGCGTTTCGTAAATAAACATTCATTACGATCTTGATAATCAATCTGTTCATTACTAATGTTTTATATTTGGTTCTTATTATTACTATATTTGGTGACCCCGACTCAAAATAAAATGCCTGGTGACGGAGAAGTATTCGAAGACGCAAATGATCAACAACAATTGCATGTTGCCAGAGTCGCCATTAAATGTCCTCCGTTTTGGAAGATCAATCCCAGATTATGGTTTGCGCAAATAGAGTCTCAATTTTCGAATGCAAATATTGTTTCTGATCTTACGAAATACAATACCGTTGTAGGACATATTGAAAGCGAAATTCTAGAAGCAGTAAGTGATATTGTTCTCAATCCGCCTAATCAAGGTAAATATGAAACTTTGAAAACAAGATTAATCGAGTCATTTGCTGACAGTGAAGACGAGCTTGCTCGTAAGTTACTTCAAACCAATTCCAATGATGATTCAAAACCATCACAAATATTGAAAAATATGAAAGAACTGGCTGGATCGAATATTTCGAATTCTCTATTAAAAACATTATGGTTACAGAAATTAGACCCTCACATTCAAGCAGTTCTAATTTCTAAAAATGAAAATTTGACTGAACTGGGCAAGTTAGCTGATCAAATCGGAAGTATTCCAGGTTTAAAGAAAAATAGTATTCTTGCAGTTTCTAAACAAGAATCTGAACTTGAAAGCAGAATGAGTTCGCTGGAATCAAAATTGGATAAATTACTTCAGATCAACAATTCAAAAAGCTCGTCACGTTCACGTTCAAATTCTCGATCACGTTCTTATGTGAATTTACGTCACAGAAAGAACGTCAATGCTAAATAGCCAATAATATGTGACGCTACAGATTTATAAGGAAAGTTTTTTTTTTTTTTTTTTTTTTTTTTTTTGTAAGGACTTTTTAAATAGGACCTTTTCAACTTGTTTTATAAATGGATGAGTTTATATATTTTTGTTATTATATTTATTTATTTTTTTTAAATTTATCCATAGAGACTGGTACCAGATTTTAGATTAGGTCCATTACCTATTTTAATTAATAGGTAAATATATTAGATTTGATATTGTTCGTTGAATATGTCCTTTATGTGTTTGTAAAGTTACTAATCTTATGCGATTATCCTTTCCTTGATGTAATTGAATTACTCGTCCCATAGGCCAATTTACAGGAGGTTGATTTAGTTCTTTAATTATTACTAAATCTCCTATTTGTAGACCTCTGGAGTTTGTACGCCATTTATTTCGTTGTTGTAGAGTGTGTAAGTAATCAGAAGACCATTGTTTCCAAAACATTTGTGTTTTCTTTTGAATTTGTTGCCAATATAGAAGTCTAGATTCTGGAATATTAATATAATTTTGTTCTGGCAAAGAAGTAATTTGGTCTTCCAATAAGAAAATGTGCTGGAGTCAGCACTTCCAGGTTATCTGGATTATTACTTATTGGCGTTAATGGCCTTGAGTTGAGTATGGCTTCAATTTGACATAGTAATGTTGTGTATTCATCAAAATTATAGTGTGAGTCATATGTAATATTTCGTAAATGTCTTTTTATACTTTTAATATTACTTTCCCATAGGCCACCCCAATGTGGTGCATATGGTGGTATAAAATGCCACTCTATGTTTTGTGTTTGGGCAAAATTTATAATTTTATCGTGATTTATTCGCAAGAATTCTTTGAAATTCTTGTCTAGAATTGGTTTGGCTCCAACAAAGGTTTTGTCATTATCAGAGTGAATTTCCTTTGGAAGCCCTCTGCGTGATATAAAACGGTGTAAAGCACTTATGAATGCTTGTGAAGAGAGATTGCCTACTAATTCAAGATGTATTGCTTTGGTAACAAAGCATACAAATACTGCAATATATGCCTTAAAAACAACTTTGTTTCTTCCACCATGACATTTTACATTGACAGGACCTGCATAGTCAACACCAGTTATGTGAAAAGGGTTGTTAGGTATAACCCTAGATTTTGGTAAATTAGCCATGAATTGTTCTTGGACCTTTCCATTATATCGTAAACATTTTACACAGTTTCTAATGCAATTTTGAATTGCTGTGTGTAATCTAGGAATCCAAAAACGTCTTCGTATAATGGCACTTAGTGAGTGTGAGTTGGCATGTAAGTATTTTGAATGTTCATGTTGAATTATCATCTTTGAAAATGTATGATGCCTATCAAGGATCATGGGATGTTTTTGATCAAAAGGTAGATACGAAGCATCCAACCTACCACCAACTCGAAGTATGTTTTGATTATCAAGAAATGGATTCAAGTTTCTTAGTGGACTATCTTTGAGGATTTTTGCAGAACTCAAATTTTTTAATGCTTTAATTTCAGAAGAGAAAGATTCTTCTTGAGCAGTGCGTGTAAGCACTGTTAGAGCATTTTGTAGTTCAAAGTATTTTAAATGTCCACTTACAATAGGACCATTTCCTAAACTCCTTTTTCTTACTCTGGTATTGACACAAAATCTCAACATATATGCAGTGACACGAATCAATTTATCAAAATTTGAAATTCTAGTGAATATAGGATTTGAAATAACAGTGATTCCCACTATGTTTTTTATTTTCTTGATTCCTATTTGAGTAGGATTATCAGAAGGAGTAAACTTCATTTCTCTTGGCCAAGGTTTAATACTTGTTTTGAGCCAATCAGGGCCATTCCACCATAAGTGTGATTGTAATAATTGTTGTGGAAGTAAGCCATGAGAAATTATGTCAGCTGGATTGTGTTCGGATTTAACATAATCCCATTGGAAGTTTTTTGTACTATTTTGTATTTTTTGTACTCGATTGGCTTCGTAAGTTTCAAGTTTATAACTGGGAGTATGAATCCAATATAGAGCTACTGTTGAATCTGACCACAAACGTATGTTTGTGAATTGAAGATTGTAAAATGCTTCAATTACTTTATTTATTAGCTCTGAGAGTAATAAAGCTGCACATAATTCTAAACGAGGTATAGATATTTTCTTTAGAGATGCAACACGTGATTTGGAGCTAATTAGTTTAATATTGACATTTCCCTTTATATCAACACTTTTAATATACACCACTGCGCCATATGCTTGTTCAGAAGCATCAGCAAAACCATGTAATTCACAGAAGAGTTGATCTTCGGAAGTAAATAAATAACGTGGTATTCTTATTTGGGAAAGTAAATTCAATTGTGAAGAAAAGACTTTCCATTGATCTAATATATTATCAGGAATCGCATCATCCCAATCTAATGTTTTTTGATCAATGGTAACACTCCATATAAGTTGCATTAGTAATCTGGCAATAATAGTAATAGGACCAATTAGTCCTAGAGGATCATATATTGATGATATTTTGCCAAGAAGTTGTCTTTTTGTTTTTACTTCTCCTTCTATATCTTTGATTTTTACAAAGATCTCATCTTCTTTAGGTAACCAACACATACCTAGAGTTGTGATCCCAGTTTCTCCCCCCAACGAGAGAATTTTAAGTTTCTCTCGTTAAGAGTCTGGAATTTGTTCTAATAAAGATGGATGGTTGGCTGACCATTTGCTTAGTGGAAGTCCTGCACTTTCAACAAGTTCTTTTAGTTGTTCTTGTATTTTCAAAGTTTCAGAAATTGTATTTCCGCCAGAAATAATATCATCTATGTAAGTATCCTTTAATAGTACAGGGTAAGCTAGAGGATACTTGATTTTTTCAGTTTCAGCCAAATAGGTTAAACATCTGGTGGCTTGATATGGTGATGAAGATACACCAAATGTAACTGTATTGAGGGCATATGTTTTTAATGGTTCAGTTGGAGAATTTCTCCTCAAACTAATGATGTTGAATTTCGAAGCTTGTTGGAAAATAATTCAAAATCTTCTCTAACTCTTGTCCCATGTACTTTACATGATTCAGAAAAAACACTATATTGCGATATTTCTACAGGTCGTTATAGGCCTTTTGTTCCGCTTCTGTTTCGCCGTAAAATTTTTGACACTTTTCATAATTTAAACCATCCTGGTGTTAGAGCTTCACGTAAAATTATATCTCAACGTTATGTTTGGCCCAGTATCAATAAAGATATTAATCATTGGGTAAGACAATGTATTTCATGTCAAAGGTCAAAAATTCATAAGCATACTCAAACAGAATTATCCAATTTTCCTGTATTGTCAGAACGTTTTCATCATATCCATATCGACTTGGTTGGACCCTTACCTTCATGTGATGGATTTAGATATTGTTTAACAGCAATTGATCGTTTTTCTCGTTGGCCTGAAGTTTTTCCAATTAAAGATCAAACCGCTGAGACAGTTGCAAAAACGTTATTTCAAGGTTGGTTCTATAGATTTGGCATTCCATTGAAAATCACTACTGATCAAGGTCGTCAGTTTGAATCTAACCTTTTTCGATCTTTAGCATGTTTAATGGGTACCAAAGTTATCCACACTACAGCTTTTCATCCATCCTCCAATGGTCTTATAGAACGGTTTCATAGAACTTTGAAACAAGCCATAAAATGCAGATATACTAATAATTGGGTAGAACTTCTTCCGTCAATATTATTAGGGCTTCGCTGTTCTATCAAAGAAGACTTGAACACTTGTCCAGCTGAAATGATTTATGGCACTACTCTACGTCTTCCTGGTGAATTTATTGCTCCTTCTAATCATATCCATGATACAGAAGGATTTCTTTCTAATTTACGTGAAAAGATGAATTCTTTGAGTCCTGCTCCAACTTTTCACCATTTATCAAAAAACAAAATTTTTTATGTTCCAAAAGACTTACACTCTGCTGATTATGTTTTCCTTAGAGATGATAAAGTAAAAACTTCATTTCAACAACCATATTTAGGACCTTTCAAAGTTGTTAAAAAAAATGATAAAAATTTTGAAATTTTGATTAAAGGTAAACATGTTAATGTTTCTGTAGATCGTTTAAAACCAGCTTATTTATGTAATTCAGATCGTTCCTAAACTTAAGATTTTTTAAGAAATCAGTTGTATTATGATATCTAATAATTTATTCATTATTTATTTTAAAGGAGGGATGTATATGTAGCGTCACATATTATTGGCTATTTAGCATTGACGTTCTTTCTGTTGTAACTTCGCGAATCGCGTTTCGTAAATAAACATTCATTACGATCTTGATAATCAATCTGTTCATTACTAATGTTTTATATTTGGTTCTTATTATTACTATATACTAAAAGTCCCCGCCCCTACCCCACGAACTAACCCCCCCACAGTGGATCAAAGCCCCCAAAATCAGTTTTTCATCAAGAACTCCTGAAATATTGAATTTTGAGTAAAATGAGCCCAGTGATCATTTCATCTCCTCCCCAATACCTATCAAATGAGCTATCGACCAACTCCCTGCCTCAAGGGGGTGGCGCTACGACCCCTCAAAGTGATGTGATTTCAATAATTTTACATTTTATGATTTGGGACTTGTAACCTGTTCTAATTGATAAAATGAAGTTAAACTTGGGGAATGGGATTCTTTTGAGAGCTAGAGTTGACCTCTGGAGTGGGTAGGGTCAAAGTTGAAAATAACAGAAAGGTCATTTTTTTGGAGGGGCATAACATGACCCCAAATGGATGAAAAGGGTCCAAAATCATACCATCGGACAGTACTCTATCTGTGATCAACATATCCAAATTTCAGCTTCCTAGGTCATCCCCACTCCTTTTAAGATGGAAAAAACTGAAAATAGGGGCAAAATAAGGGGATTTTTAGCTTAATTCCGCTTTAAATGGGGTGGGGATGACCTAGGAAGCTGAAATTTGGATATGTTGATCACAGATAGGGTACTGTCCGATGGTATGATTTTGGACCCTTGTCATCCATTTGGGGTCATGTTATGCCCCTCCAAAAAAATGACCTTTCTGTTATTTTCAACTTTGACCCTCCCCACTCCAGAGGTCAACTCTAGCTCTCAAAAGAATCCCATTCCCCAAGTTTAACTTCATTTTATCAATTAGAACAGGTTACAAGTCCCAAATCATAAAATGTAAAATTATTGAAATCACGTCACTTTAAGGGGTCGTAGCGCCACCCCCTTGAGGCTAGGGAGTTGGTCGATAGCTCATTTTATAGGTATTGGGGAGGAGATGAAATGATCACTGGGTTCATTTTACTCAAAATTCAATATTTCAGGAGTTCTTGATGAAAAACTGATTTTGGGGGGCTTTGATCCACTGGGGGGGGGTTAGCTCGTGGGGTAGGGGCGGGGACTTTTAGTATGTTGTTCAGCACACCACCCTAGACAATATTCACCAAAAAAACCTTTGTTTGCAATTATGTTTGGGTTCGCCCATTTTTTTCTGCAATTTGCCTGGGTTACCAGCCAAATTCTTCTCCATGTGGTAATTTCACTCGCAAAGTACATCACTATAATGACCCCTGTAGTGCATTACTACTCATCTCGAGCCAACTGTACAAATGCACACACGTCATGTTACTTTTTTCAGCAATTTATTTTGCATAATTATTTGAATAGAACGAGAATATCAACTCCAATTTTATAATAAATTCTCGAGGAAGAACAAATCATTTCTTGAAATGGAAACTCCTCTATTTATGACATAAAACCATAGTGACGTAGGTAAATAAACGGACCAAACTACCTTGAAATTTGTTCTTCTTAAGAAGTGTCTACTTCTATATAATCTTCTTAGTTGCAAATCTAGTCTGCTGGCTAAACATTCAGTGTTTTTTTGGATCTACATAAATAGGTACCTAATCAACCAGTTAGTGCTACGTAGTTATATTGATGTGACCGGTTCTTCGCGTGAAATTTCGAATGAATTTGATTTGAAATTTGTTCTTCGAAAATAAATTTTGAAATAAGATATTTTTTCTTTAAATTTTCTGCAAATTTCTAGGTAAGTGTATAATTTTATTTTGCATCCATTAATGCTATTTTTATGGTCTACTGGCATTTGAACCTATACAACATATTTTTTCTTAATTTAAACATTTAAATTTGGTTTTCATTTTAGAATAACATATCTTGCTGTGTGTAGATCGATATTTAGAATGTTGCTTTATCCGTTATTCGTAGTACTATTATTTTGCTGTGATGCATTTGGTAGTAGTGTCCATCGAAGAATTATTAGACAAACTGGTACGCATATTTTTCATTTCATTTCTGTATGTATTTTAATATTGTGTACCTACCCTTCTCTGTTCCATATCTTTTCTCATATTTCTCCACTGATCTGAAAATTCAAACTTGAAGATCCCTCCTTCTCATAAAAACTAAAAACTGATGCTATTTTTTTCAATATTTGAATAGGTGACTCCTGCAGAACACCCAATAATGAAGCAGGAAATTGTATGAATATTAAAAATTGCCCTCACTTGAACGATAAGTTAAAAGGAACACTCAACCAAAAAGATAGAGACTTGCTGTCCAAATCGCAATGTGGAAGAGACACGACCGGTGTAAAAGTCTGCTGCAATCTGAATTCAAATGAAACTACAGTGCCTCGAACAGGCGATCCAGTCAACCCTACAGGCAGCAATAATACAGCAGCAACAGATTACTCGATTTGTGGCAAATCTAAAAGAAATACTAATAAGATCGTTGGAGGGCAAAATTCTTCATTAGGTAGGTTGCATTTACAATTATTCCTAAAAAAAAATATACATAATAATAATAAAAATAAATAAATCCTGGAAACTAATTCTACTTACTAATTTTTTGTTATTCAGGTGATTGGCCATGGATAGTTGCAATAGGATATCGTAGACCATCTAATCCAAACACATTATGGGAATGTGGTGGTAGCTTGATTTCAGACAGATGGGTTATCACAGCTGCTCATTGTATAGAAGGAATAGGATCTTTGGTTTTGTAAGCTTCTGATTTTCATAACCTTTAGTTGAACGAAAATTTTTCATTTTAATTAATTTGAGAAATTTTTGTTCTCAGAACAACTGCTCGAATGGGAGACTTACATTTGGATGATCTAGTTGAAGATGGAGCTTCACACGTAGACATTGCAATTGAAAAGAGCTTCGTTCATCCTCAATACTCATCTACTATGAATGTAAATGATATCGCATTGTTACGTTTAAAAACTCCGGTCACTTTTACCAGTAAGCATTATTGAGATAAGCAAAGTCAATTTGGGTGAGATTTTTACCTACTAATCGAGTATTACTTTCCAATTCCAAATTCATAGAGAACCTTCGTCCCATTTGTATATTAACTAAAGAAGATTACAAGAAAGATGATTTCTATGTTAATAAGAGTCCATTTATTGCTGGATGGGGAAATACCCAAGCAAGTGAGTAATTACAGATAATAATTATTTAATAAATTCCTACAGTACCATTTCCTACTCGTAGATACCTAGACCTACCTATCATGTGTGATGTGATCCAACCCTCAATTAAAATAAGGAATAAATATTTAAAATGATGGGTATTTTTAGGAGGATATAAATCAGACATGCTCCTCGAAACTCAAGTAGATGTGGTAGACATTCCAACTTGTGGTAAACAATACCTAGCTGGCGGATTACGATCACCAATTGACTCTCGATTAATTTGCGCCAGTAGAATGGGAAAAGACAGTTGTCAGGTACCTATTATTACACATAATGTATCCATTATTTATCGTTATTTTGATCCTAGGTAGGTTATCGAATTTAAAATGAAACAAATCGAATTGAACCGATTATTTTATTCAACAGGGTGACTCTGGTGGACCGTTAATGCTTCCAGTAGGATCTTCTTATTATTTGGCAGGACACGTGTCATATGGAGTTGGTTGTGCCAATCCAAATTTCCCAGGAGTGTATACCAAAGTGGCATATTTTACAGACTGGATAAAATCAACGACAAATCTAAATTTGTAATGTCGACATTGAAAGAAGAATCAAGAGTGATAAGGGGTAAGAAGGGATAAAAAAAATGGGATCACGTATAGAACTGACAATGAGTAAATTTTGCATCAATTTTGACTTTTTTTTTTGAGAATTATTTTTTGAATTTTTTGATGAAGTGAATTGATTGAACCAGATAGGTATTTTGACCATCTAAAAATGCAGAATTGAGGTGTCCCTGTTTCCTTTTTTCCTTCAAATTAAAGACTGAAAAAAATGGTCTAAAATTAATTTAGCTGAAACCTCGCAATAATTTCAAAAAAATTGTTGCCTCTTAATTAACATTGCGAGAGTCAGAAAATCCGGTTGTGAAGCTTTTTTTTTAGTTCTGTGGATTATAAAATAGGTACCAAATGTTTGAATGTTTAAAAAAACTAAGGATACGAATGATACGGTATCGGATGATATTTTAGGAATCAAAATGAAGTTTACTAAATGCATTTGAAAATAATTTTTGTGAGTTGTGACAGAATGAGATTTTTTTTCCAAATGCCTGGAAAGGGACACTGAACATTTGAAAGATAAATTATTGTTTCAATTCAGCTAAAAATTGAAAATACTTCATGCTGCTTTTAAAAATACTTACTCGTATTCCTTAATTTTTTAATCTGCCTACCCGAATATGCTTTAATATAAGTACCTAGAATGAATAATAAACCCATCGAATTTTCGTTTAAACAAAATATGTTGTTTGATTTCAAAGTGATATTGTTGTTTAAAAATAAAAAAATTATGCTAAAATATTTTTCTACGTTTTATTTGTATTTTGTAGCATTGTGTGCGATGGCGCCAGCGTGGAATAGAAAAACATGAATATAATTATAAATGAATACCAAATCTGTATCTATACCTAATAATTACAGAATGAAACGTAGGCCAAATTTGGATAATGAGTTACATATGTATTTTATCACATTTGAAAAAATATGTAAGTATAACCTTATTTCAAACGATATTAAGCCATTAGTCAATATTTTTTTGAATAAAATTATGTATGCAAAATTAAATCGTTCCGAAAGTGTAGGGTCTAGTCTACTCATGAGACGAAAACGATTTAGGTGTATAATTAGATGAGCAAGGAACGTAAATCTAATTAATTTTGTTTGAAGAGGTCTCAATAATCACCTTTGAGGCCATACACTGATCTAATGCTCGTATGTATGGCTTTTGAAAATTTCGACAGTTTCACGTGACACGTGTCAAGTTTTAAGATTTTCAACTTTTGTGGCGCGTAATGAGCAGTTTTAAAAAAATTTTCAAGATCTGATTATCGTGTCAGAAAAAAATTTTTCTTAAAAAAAAAACATAAGAACATATGATTATTTGATAATTTTTGATTTTTTTGCTGCGTACTTCGTATTTTGGGTGTTTAAGTGGGAGTCAACTACGAAATTTTGGTACAATTTTCCTCAAGAAAATAAAAAAAAAATACCCAGAAATTCCATGGCATTAATAACATGTAAGGGAGGAGAATACCAATAAGCTCTTATTAAATATCACCTTCGGTGCTCGCAATAATAATTTTTTTTAAAATAGAAGGTACTTTCCGTTATGGTTTTTAATAAGCAGGTAGCTGTTTCATTTTTTTTTTTTTTTTTTTGTTAGTAGGTAAACACAACCAATAAAGCAGATTTGAACTATTTTCCCCTGAAGAGCTAAAAAAAAATTAGATAGATGAGTTCCAAGAAAATTTTCAAAAAACACGTTTTTAAAACATGAAATTGAAAGTAGATTATTTTGAATCGTTCATCGGACGTTAAATGGGTAGTGAACTAACTAATGTTTGGCTATGGGTATTCCATGTGTTGATAACCTATAACGTTAAGAAAGAAGTTCATGCGATGCAACGTCTGAAAGATTTAAAAACAGGTCTGGTCCATATCCTAGTATACCCGCTAGCCAGAATATTGGACCACGTGGGGGTCGACTTGATAAATTTAGTGTAATAAACTAGCATGTAAAATTTTTACCTCTTATTTCCATGTCTTTCGATGAAAAATAATTTCAAAAAAATATATCTAGGTAAATTAAATCTTAAGAAAATTTCTTCAAAAAATAAAAAAATGACGTACATATTTCCGTTATGCACTTCTGAAGTTATTCTGCTCAATTCAGAGACAGAAAAATTAAAATATGATTTCTTAATTTTTCTTGGAAGCCATATTTCTTCCATCGATCGTAGATTAGGCAAATAATTATGCACGAATGCTACTCTCGAATCTCCCACTTTTCATTCAAGGAGTGGTACAGAACCGACAGATATACGTAAAACTTGTCTTACTGCACTAATTCTTATCTACTTGATAACTAGATACTCAAATGATGATAAATCTCGAAATTTTCATATACGAGTACTTACAAGCAGGTGTCTAGTCTCGTATCTCAACTAGCAGAGATGATTTTGAACTGAATAAAAATAAATCGAAAACACCAGCTACAATTTCAAGAGCTTTAATGCATTTTTAAAATTTTTGCTGAATTTTTGAAAATCAGATTTGGGCTAACAGGTACTTAGGTAAGTAGTGCAAAAAATCCTAATTTTACCAAATTGATCTAAAAAACTGAAATTCAGTAAGTGTCATATTTTCAGTCCCTAGAATCAATTAGAAACTGTTTCATATCATTTTTTTTTAGAAGTTCATGGAGACTCGAGAAGATTTTGAAAGTAGCAATTTTCACAAAAATTTGTATTCATACGCGAATTTTTTCCTCATTGTAATTCTTTGAAGAACTTCGTGA
Organism: Planococcus citri; assembly: GCF_950023065.1. Lineage (NCBI taxonomy): Eukaryota > Metazoa > Arthropoda > Insecta > Hemiptera > Pseudococcidae > Planococcus > Planococcus citri. Next base: position 11,338,134 of record NC_088678.1, read on the forward strand.
TTTTCGTATTTTTTTTTTTTACTGTGAAATAGGTACCTACATAACATGAATTTTTTGAAGAATTTCGGGAATTTCGTATTTTTTTTTACTGTGAAACGTGTGACGTAGTAAAATTTTTTATACAGAATTTTTTCTGAAGAAATTTTTTTCTACGAATTATTTGTGATTTATACGTTTCTCAGTTCTCTATTCAATTTGCAAGATTGCATCCAAGAATTTTTCTTTCGTAGAAATGAATGTGCAAATCTACAATTCGAAAAGGTAATTTATACCTAATTTATTATTTGATAAGTATATTTTCTTTTTATTTCTCTGAAATTCAAATTATTTCCTTTTTAAAATGTTTTGTGTGCTTTTTTCTTACTTTAAGATGACGTGTGCTTGCTTTTTTGTTCTTAAATGAACGTCATTCGTGAATTTTCTCGTTAAACTTTGAAATCATAAAATAAAAAAATAAAAAAAAAAAATAAAACCCCTTTGGTATCGAAATCAATTTTTGAAGATAACGAAACAGAATTCATATTTTAGGTACGATTAAGTATAAAAAAGATCACAAAACTTTGCCAAAAAAACCTTCTCAACGAATTCTCGGATTCAGCATATTGAAACTGAAGTATAAAATGTAAGTAAGTACATAGGTAGGTATTTCAGCTTTTCAACTTCACTAAGTAAAATGTGAAAATTACAACTTTCAAAAATCTGCTGGAGGCTCCAAAATCTCTCCAAATGGTTCAAAACGGTTTCCATTATACAGTGTGACACAAAAGTAGTGCTCGGTGGCTTTAATTCCCAGGTGGAAAGAGCTAGCGAGATGAATGAAGCGGCGTTGAGTAGGGAAAAATAAGGGCTTTCAAAAGCGACCTTGAAAATTTCAGGCCCAAGCACAGGGTGCCCATAAATTGACAAACCAGTTTGGTCAAAAAATTCAAACTGGTTCTTATTGGCGCAATGTATTCTACACACTAAGGCGACAAAAATGTGATATGAATTTTTTGAAACCGGTTCATTAATTTACAACCAGTTAACAAAAAATACTCAAAAATTGTAAATAGAGAAAAAAGCTTGAAACAAAAGTTGTAGAGCGTGAAAAATTACACAATTCTGTCTAATCACATTTTGAAACCGGTTCATTGGTTCACATTTGGCAACCAGTTTTTGACAATTGCCTAAAAATTGGAGATAGAGAAAAAAGCTCAAAACAAAAGTTGTGGAGCGTGAAAAATTGAACCATTTTTGCTGATTAGATTTCGAAACCGGTTCATCAATTTGCAACCAGTTATCAAAAACTACATAAAAATTGAATATCGAGAAAAAAGCTTGAAACAAAAGTTGTAGGCCGTGAAAAATTACATAATTCTGTTCGATTACATTTTGAAACCAGTTCATTTGTTCGCATTTATAGCAACCAGTTTTTGAAAACCACCTAAAAATTAAAGACAGAGAAAAAAATTTGACACAAAAGTTGTAGAGAGTGAAAAATTGAACCATTTTTGCTGATCGGATTTTGAAAATGGCTAATTAATTTGCAACCAGGGAACTTTCGATGGCTTGCTGCGAATTAATGAACCAGTTTCAAAATCTGATTAGCGAAAATAGTTCAATTTTTCACACTCCACAACTTATGTTTCAAACTTTTCTCTTTATCTCCAATTTTTAGACGATTGACAAAAACTGTTTGCTAAATTCGAACCAATGAACCGGTTTCAAAATGTGATTGGACAGAACTATGTAATTTTTCACGCTCTACAACTTTTGTTTCAAACTTTTTCCTGTATCTACAATTTTTGGATAATTTTTGATAACTGGTTGCAAATTAATGAACCGGTTTCAAAAAATTCATATCACATTTTTGTCGCCTTAATGTGTAGAATGCATTGCGCCAATAAAAACCAGTTTGAATTTTTTTACCGAACTGGTTTTTCAATTTATGGGCACCCTGTACTTCGACCAGAAATTTTCAAGGTCGCTTTTGAAAGCCCTTATTTTCCCTACTCAACACCGCTTCATTTATCTCGCTAGCTCTTTCCACTTGGAAATTAAAGCCACCGAGCACTACTTTTGTGTCATACTGTAACATTCAACGGTTCAATATTAAGATAAAAACCCAGTTTTCTAGGTCCATTTGAAGAAATTTCGATTTTTTTCAAATTTTCGGCCCAAATCTGATTCACAAAAATTCGCCAAAAATCGAAAAAAAAACTTTGGGATCTAAAATGTTGGCTGGTGATGAATTTTTAAATGCTCCTTTTACATATTTAGCTTTATCTGGTTCTAAATTTTTTCTGGCGATTGTGATGTCTCTCTTGGAAAGGAAATTCCAAAATAAGTAGAAAATAAGAATCTTAAGAAATTTGGTCTTTTTTTCGTATGTACAATGTACATTTCTCAATAAGATTTATTTTTGCCTTCAACAAAAAGTGATGAAGCTTCCATTTCTTTAAAGCAATATTCTCAAGGTGATTTTTGGATTTTTGGTGAATTGAAAAAAAAGAGCATTACTTACTCATCAGTATTTATTACTTTTTTTTTGTGTGTATGTAATTAGGGGTAGGGATATTTTGAGACAAATCGGTCTCCATAATATGAAAGTCAACCACCTCCCTTTCTCTTCATCGGTTGTCACCATTTTCGTGCCGATCTCCTCTTACTTTTTTCACGCTGAAATCTCAAATTTTTTTTCAAATTGAATTTTGAAAAATTTAGCCAAAAAATGTCAAAAAATAAAATTGAAGGTCATTATTGTGATTTCCAACATTTCAAAATCGATTTCAAAGATTAAAAAGTTTTGAAAAAATTTTGAAGACATTTGTTCTGGGTGTACCTACTTTCTTTTGGCATGCTAAATTTCGTAGGTACCATTTGACCAAAAAATTCCCCACTTGGAGCAAAACCATCGAAAGTTTTTTCTGATGCAATATCACATCATCTTCCACTTTAAAAACCCAACTTTAAATTGCGTAGGTAGGTAGACGTTTCGTTTTCATTCAATTGAGACTATAACGTAGGTTGTAAACTTTGAACTTCCTAAAATTTTCATTGAAAAAACTTGAGCAACGTCGATCATAATATTGACATGTGATGCACTCCAAGCACACGTAACGTAATTGGCGCCTTAGTTTACAGTACTTCGACTGAATTTCAAATTGAAACGCACCGTTTTATCTAAAATTACTACTGGCACCTTTGAACAGACACGTGATTATTCGCAACAGAAAAAGAGATTCCTTATAAACCACATGTTCGTCATTAGCTACCTACCTACTACAAAATATGAGATAAAATTGGATAATCTTTACAATATTATGTATTTCCAACTTAATCAGTACACCTAAGTATATTTCGATGATAAACATTATACGGTAACTGTTTGAATCGGTTTATTAAATAATTAAAGCGACTCGCGCATCCGTTCTTGAACCTATGATCAGCATTTTTTCTTCTGCTTCGTTATCAAATATCCACATGTGTGGGAAACTAATAGCTATGTACTTTTCACTCATCGTCTCTCGGTAATCAAATCCATCCAAGTTTTCATACATCGCGGTGCTGTTAAAGTGTGCTAAATTTACATAGTTTCAGTTTTATCGCTTTCGTTCGCGTATTTTTATTACCTACTGTTTGTATTGATTTTCGAGAAAAAATCTTTGAAAGTGTTCCCAGTGCATTCGTTCAAGATGAGGATCATTTTTTGGGGGAATTCTCTTCATTCTGCTACACTCATCTTACTCTATATTAATGTAGTAAGTTTTATACCTATAGTTTTAATACTTCTTTCTCAAAAATTGATAGGTAGATACACCTACATTGTTTTTATGATGCAATACTACAAATCGACAAGATCATATATTTTTTAAAAATGACCTTTTATCCTTCTTTTTTTTACCAGGCTGTGAATATGTTGTATTTCAAATCAGTCTGGTATGATTACCACGACACAGAAAATGAGTATAATTTGAGTAAGTTACCCAGTAACATTAAATAATTCTCTAAGTATTTTACATTCGAGTATTCACCATATAAGTGCACAGGTCTAATTATACCTACTTCTTTTTTTTTTGCACAGGAATGTACACAATTGGTATTATTCTGACGTCATTTGAAACGATCACATTACTCATCACTATCTTCTCAGTGAATAAGGTAGGTACTTACCTACCTCAATTATTATAATAATTTTTCTTAAAGAAATAACTTACCCACACTCGATAATTTTTTCGAATTATTTACAGAAAAAATCTAGTATGGCGGATTGGGCAATCGTCACTTTGATCTGCAACTCGTGTTTAATCATTTGCACCGCGGTAATTTACCTCGCAGGATCCGAGTTTAGGATGAAAGTGGAAGATCTTGCTCATTTGAAGAAAAATATTTCCCATCAGTCGTCAGCGTCGGAATCCGAATTCAGTATAAAAACAAGAATCGTCTTCACGATCCTCATCGAATGCTTTTATCGCTTTGGCTCTGTCGGTAAGTTTACTCAATTTTCTTAATGATCGATTATAGGTACTAAATAATCACGATGAGCATCTTTTCTAATTCAAAATTGGTTTCAATTTACTTCACGTCGTGTTACAGTTTTGAAGATTTATTCGGCATTCACCATTCATCTGTACAAAAACGAGCTTGAATTTCCTACGTTAATGGATAACCTTTTACAGAGGAATATTCCTCCTCCTCCAGCACCACCTGAATATGCGCTATGGTATGGACCTTCTCCTTCGAGTCAAGCTGATTCAAATGAGTATGAAGCTCCACCTCCGTATAGTGTGGTCGTCGTTGAGAGATATTAAGACTTATTGAGGTCACGTCACAAGTGGATGGATCATTTTTTTTTTATTCTTTTATATTGTTTAATGAGATGTTGTTCCTTTATAAAATAAGTATACTTTATACCCATTTGTATGAGATTTAATTGAGCTCTAGTTACTTCCCTTTTGAGATAATGAAGAAATTGATTGGAGAGGACGGTTTCATTTTCAAGGTGAGAGGGTTTGGTATTTGGTACTACTGAACAATTATTTTTTATAATATAAAGCTAATTTAATTTGCAAATGATATAAAATGATTCAATCAATGGACATTGAAATCAGAGGTTTAAAAAACAAAATTCTAAAATTTTATAGTCAATGAAGAAAATTCCTTTGTTCACTTCAAGTCAGAGTTAATTATGTCTAGTCTTTTTCTTTTGCATTGAAAATTGAAAAATTCAAGTTGAAATAATTGGATTCTGAAATTGGCGAGACCTTAAGGAGAAGATTAAGAAAAATCACACTTATGAACCTACTTACACCTAGAGGAAATTGAAAAAAACATTACTCTATGTTTGAAAAAAATATGGTTTTCAACTCAATATTCTTGGGCTATTGATTCTTGCATCCCTTTACCAGAAGGAAATGATTTGATTTGATCATATCAAATCATATCTGAAATCATATCTGATCAAAACCAAAGGGTTGATTGGATTAGATCTGTCAGACCTGATCAGATTCAATAGAAGAAACCTGATTGATCAAATTAAGACTTTTACTGGATCCATTTTGATCTGACAGATTGAATCAGATCAGAGATTCGATTGGATTTGATCAGTTTCGACCTCATCAAATTCAATCATTTCTCCTTGGTAGGTGATTGGATCTGGAGAATGTCTCTTCTATTGAATCTGATCATGTCTGAATAGCTCTAATCTGATCTGAACTCCGATTTAATTAAATCTGGTCAGATCTATACCCAGTAGAAAATTATTTGTTTTCATCGGACCTGAGGATTCCGTGGATCCAATCGGCTGACGAAATTTGACCAGATTGGTCAGATCACGATGGATTCCAATAAAAATGTCAGACTAGGAGGGACCAATAGAGGGTACATGTTACACATGATCGGATCTGACCAGATCAGAATGTATCTGATCTGTCTGGTTCAAGTAATCAGGCATGACAATGATCTTTACATCAATTTCAATCAGATTAGATCTATCAGACTTGACTCTGTTCCAATACAAGAGACGTGATTGGACCTGACTAGATCAGAATAACTTTGGTCAAACCTGATGAAATCTGATGAAACTCCGACAGTATTTGTATCCAATAATGGGATCTGACTAGATTTAATTGGATCAGAGTTTTGATTGGATTTGATCTGTTCAGGCCTGATCAGGATCCATAGTCGGGGAGCCCTCAGCCCTCATAAGGATCTATTGCACCCCCCGGTCGATCCTCAGGGGAGATTTTTTTATTGAAGGAGGACTACTAAGGAACATTTGTAGTCCTTGTCCTCAAAAAAAGTGGCCCTACTTGCAAAGTGGCGGCCATTTTGATTAACTGGTCAATCGAAATTGCAGATTTTGCGTTCCAACATGGGACTTGCGCAAAATTTTTTAAGCCGTACAAAAGTAGTTCGAAAGAGCAGGTAAAAATTTGTCACCTGTCAAAATTTCAAGTGCTAAAGTGTCTTTTTTGATTTTTGGCGAATTTTTGAAAATCAAATTTAGGTCAAAATGAGGGAAAAATCAAAATTTTACCAAATTGACCTAAAAAGCTTAAATTTGGGATATACCCTATTTTCGACCTGTCAAATCGATTGGAAACTGTTTCAAGCCATTTTCAGTAGTTCTGGAGCCTCCAGCAGATTTTTGAAACTTGAAATTCCCACAAAATTTTATCAAATGCAGTTGGAAAGCCGAAATTTATTCTCCAAACTAATTTCAATAAGCTACCGAGTCGACTGCAAGTCATTTCGGAGCCTTTAGCGACATTTTAAAAGTTACTGGAGCCTCCAGTAGATTTTTGAAACTTGAAATTTCTCAAAATTTCATCAAATGGAGATGGAAAGGCGAAATTTACTCTTCGCTCCAATTTTAACACTCTGTGAAGACTACATTCAGGTGAGTTCAAGTCATTTTAGAGCCTTCCAGCGACTCTTTTTAAATTACTGGAGCCTCCAGTAAATTTTTTAAGCCGGAAATTTTTACAAAATTTCATCAAATGGAGATGAAAAGCCGAAATTTTATTCTGCACTTCAATTTTAACACCCTCTGAAGATGACTTCAGGTGGGTTAAAGTCATTTTGGAGCTTCTAGAGAATTTTTGAAAATTCCTGGAGTCTCCAGCAGATTTTTGAAATTTGAAATTTTCACAGCATTTTACCACATGCAGTTGGAAAGCCGAAATTTACTTTTCAAACTAATTTCAATACAATTAGATCTGGAGAATGTGCTGAAATGATAAGGCGATCAGGCCTGATCAGAACCACTCAATTATGATCGTGTTTGATCCAAATTATGATCTAATTAAAATGGCCTAATTTGATTTAACCAAGTCCGGGCATTCCTTGACTCCAATTTGACCTGCCCATATCCAGTTAGATTGAGTCAGATCAAAGTTTTGACCACATCAAGTCTGGCAGATGTAATCCGATCAAAATTTCGATCTGAAAATGTCAAATTGAATTAACGGAATGAGATCCAATCATTTTCCGCAGGGTGATTTGTTTTTTTTTTCAGATCATAAGTGGTCAAAAAATTTTAAAAATTGCAAAGAGGAATTAAACATCTTGAAAAGCTCCAGGTTTGATATGGATGTGATGAATATGTATATATTTTAATCAACCGTGAAAAATTATCTGAATGAGTAGGTAAGTATATTTGAAATTTAATGCAAAAATTGCAAAATTTACAAAAAAATAATGCAAAAAATTCCTAATTTTCAAACAATTTTTTTCAAGTACCTAGGTAAGTACCTAATGCAAATTCTCACATTTAAACTAACTGCCCTTTTCAGATATTCTAAGAAAACTACCTACATTTTATTAAAAGCTCAATTTATTTAGAAAGACAAAGAGTTATTCATGCTCAAAGAAGTGTGATAGGTAATGAAAAATACATATATGTACAATGTACATATGTAGTGCCTTGATGATTTAACGAAGTAAAAAACTAGAACATCTTTCCTCTCTCTCTTCAACCTTGAATTTTTTTATAATTCTTCAAAAAATATAAAATTCAACAACCAGACTACACCTCTAGATACATTTTTAATCTCTTCGCGGGCAATTTGCATTTCCAAATTGGTCTGCTGGCTTCTACTTTCGCTACCAATGATGATAAAATAACATAATTTTGATGCTACAAAAATGTGTACTTATTAAAAATAATTTTTATCTGTTTGAAACTTTGTAGAAAAATAGTGATAGCGATGATGAATAATTTTCTCCTCTCTTTCCCCTTGAAAAAAGCATCCCAATTCTGGTTGAAAAATGCCATAAAAATAAATGATTTCCGTTGTTCACAACATCATACGAGTAAGTGTGTTTAACTGTTTATGCGCGCGATGTTCTGTGCAAAGAATCTGAAATTAGAATTTCATCAGTTATCAGTCTATAAACATTGTTTTTAGTGTTGCGAAAAAGATAACGTTGAATTGATTCGTTTATTGGGTGCATTTAACGCGGGTACCAGAACCAGATCAAACAAAAGGTAGGTACATAACAATGATAGCCTACACAATTCTAGATCAAGTAGGTACGTACATGATGGGATGAGAAATTTTACCTTTTGAGTACTCTCAGCTTCGAAAATATGTAAGTAAATGATCATGAAAGTCATACCTACCCATCTACAAATACCTACTTTTATTCTCCAGTGCAATAAATTTAATTTTATGTATTTAAAAAAAAACGCTGAATACTGATATCAATCAATTTTTCTGATTATACCATACACCCCTCCAAAGCTTCACATTGATCCCCAAAATTTCTAGAAAATTGAAAAAATCGTGTGACATGTGGCTTATTAAGGTTTAAGGAGCTCTGAGTACAAATATCATCTCATTTTTCTGATTCGACTCCACAGAACCTGAACTCAAAACCAGGCTGATTTGATATGAGATGATCCATTAACGATTTCATAATACTTATTTCAAGGTTTTTTACAGAATCATTCTAAAAGCAGATTATAGCAGAACTTACTTACTGGATCAGAGATATTAAACGAATGACTTACACTTTATAGATAATGGCTCCCACAATAACTGCGAGTACATTAGACTTGGAGAATTTAACAATCGCATGGGCTGTTACAGTCTTGATATTTTTCGTGTGTTTCGCTTATTTCGGTAAATTAGAGCTACGTTGACTGAAAATGAATCATTTTTAGGCAAAATAGACCATCGAACGTTGAATGATTGACTTTCATTGTGACATTTTACAGGTTTGAAATTGTGCATCAGCATTGGAACAAGATGTGACGACGATGAAGATGAATTAGGAAACGAGGAAGACAAAGCACCATTGAGAGAAAACGAATTCTGCGAAAAATTTAATCCACCTATGACTCATTTTCAGCACTTGAATCATATGGAAGTTACACCTCTAACTGCAGACTGTTCTAGTGTTAATTAAGTTCCTTCGTCTAGTTTAATGGCTGTATGAAGTGGTATTCCCATTGTTACTAATTCAAATATACTAAATAACAATTATTGAGTTCAATTTTTAAATTTTTTTTTCAAAAGGAAAAACAAATCCTATTTTGTCAACTTTTACACAAGGACCGTTTTTCTCCGAAGCAGGTTAGGAGGGGGTTCGAGCAAAAATGCTACGAATAGTTTTTTGAATTGATTTATCAATTTTTTCAATATGTAACCGTTTTATAGGAATTTTCTGAAGGGAAAATTACATTAGACTTTATCAACCAGATACCAATTTCCTGGAATGAAAAAAGATTACGTCAATGGGGGGAGATATCTAGTTGAAAATGGATAAGTTTCAAATGATGGAATATAGGTAGCGTATGTAATGTACATACCTATTTTTTTATCAGTAGGTATCCATTTACAACAAATCAAATAGATATGAAAATTAATGTGATGCTCGTACAGGAAGCTTACCTATCAAATTATTGTACATAGGTATTTTAAGAGTACGTTTTTCATTAGAACCATATCGTACTTAGACTGTGTTTCAAAAGTAATGGAGCTAAACAAAGCATTGAACCAAGCTAAAACCTTATTCAGTAAATTATGCAACATAATATCGACACATCAAGTTTGCATCATTCTCAGCATCAATTTGGTAAGTGCATCTATTACCTATCTATTTTTGTTCACTGTTTTTAAATCCATATATGAGTATAAGTACGTCTACCTACATATTGATTGGTGATTTCTCCTTTTCAGATGTGGAGTATTTACGTTCTATCATGTAAGATGTTCGATTTCAAGCAAGTTGTGTTTGTGAAAGTTCTAGGTAGGTACCTATCTGCTTAACGGATGAGAATTTAACAACCTATTTTCTCACAATCAAAAATATTCTAATTTCAACTGTCGTTTAATTTTTCTGTTGTAGAAGCAGATAGTCCTTTTAGCAAGAGAGTGACTGAAATATTCACTGTCATAGAATCCATTATTTTCCTGTACGTTATCATAGCTGTGATCTTTCAAACTTGGTGGGCTTTGTTACACAAGTCATCGGTCATAAAATGTATCGCAATTATGCTCACTTTGGACGTTTGTTTCCTAATCTGCTTAATAATCGATGTGTATTTTGAGAACACAAATTTGAAGGTATTATGGATGAACGAATATGAAAACCTGACTCCCAGAGCTAATCTTTATTTTAAAGAATCATACACAGCGCAAATGATCACATTGAGTTATTGGACATTATCCGGTGTCCTATGTAAGTACATACGAATAAATAGGTAGAAGTTTTTCCTGCTACATGTATTGAACTCGTATTTATGCTGCTCATATCCAAGCAAATGTTCAAAATTATTGATTAAGTCATATCTGGTTTGTTTTGTTCTAGCATTTAAACTAATCTCTGCCATTGTAATGTTCCTCAATGTGAAAAATTTTGAAGAATTTACCAAAGTGGAAACAATTGATACAACTACGTACCTAGATTAAGACCTCCTCGAAAAATTAAATCAGGAAGTTTTTCCAGATACTCCTCATTCGCCAGATCTCACACAGTTAAGTTTTCATATTTTCTGCCACCCCAACGTTGAATTTGGAGGAGAACGATTCAAAAATGCAGATCAACTCGAGAGAGCCTTCCTGAATACTTTCAAGAAGTTACCATGCGGATAGAAAAGCTTATGTATCTGTACAAGTGCTTGGAATGTGGAAGGGATTAGTTAGGCGAAAATATGTATGTATAATTTCTTCAAAATGTATTTTATTCAAACTATTTTGATGAAGTATTTTTTTGATTTTTTCCACCATAGGGAAACTTACTCATTGAATACCGCTCTTAAAAATGAAAAAAAAAGATAGAATGAGAGTGTAGTAGATTCCTTAAGAAAAGTTTTGAATCATGAATATGTTTGATATCAATTATAACTGTGTGATATACTACCATGCCTATGTACTTATCCGAAGTAAAACGGAGAGTCAACGTTGGTAACACTGGGACATCTTCCAGCTTCCAGGTATCTCATACCTGGATGCTGGGAGATGCACCTGTCAGTACTTAAGGTTGGGTCGACACATCCTCATGTATTCGCAGTTAATGTGTTAATAGAATAAGTTGAATAGTTTACATTGAGGAGTTCATTCTCTTTTATCCCTTCATTGGTTAATGTGAGTTATATAAATTGTTCATTTACTTCAGTTAATGAGTTGGTCATTCTGAGTTAATAATTTAGTGAAATCGTGAAGTTCGAGTTAATTTGTATGTAACTGTGAATGTGAAGTCAGTCAGTTCGGCTCAAATCTATCATTACCTATTATATAGGATTACCCTCTCTCACAACTGATTGATTTTCCAAAAATTACCAATAGGTAATTCACCAAAAATTGTACTTAGTAACCTACCAAAAATTTCTAGTAGTTTACCAGAAATTACCAGTTACTTAGCAGTAATTGCCCCGCAGGGGCTGGGGTCAGGCTGAGCTAATGTCGCAAGAGGTGGTCTCTACTCTAGGTAGTAGCTCGGATCATCAAGAGGATCCAGTTCCCAAGGACAGATGAAAAGGCGAAGCGAAGACAACATCAGGGAAATTCTGCGCGTCCATGTTGTGCGAGGTGCCCTATTGACAAAATTATGCATAAAAATAGGAGTGTAGATGGTAATGCGTGAATTTGGACTTTTTTCAAAAAAAAAAAACATGTGATTCAGCCTGCAAATAGCATGTGTAAAAGTGATGTTAAAGCATGTAAAATGAAATGAAAATTTAAAAAAATGTTGCCCTGGGCTGGGATTGTACTTGGGACTTGCAGTTTCTATTTTTTCTGCATTACCTAACCCACTCGGCCACTTCGCCGCTTGCAAAGAGTGAAGTTATTTCCCCATAAATGCTTGTGCATTGTGAACTTTGAATTTTTAAATTTTTCTCCCAAGTCCAAAAAGTGCTAACATTTATGAGGAAATAACTCCACTCTTTGCAAGCAGCAAAGCGGCTGAGTGGGTTAGGTAACTCGGAAAAAATAGAAACTGCAAGTCCCGGGTTCAATCCCCGCTCAGGGCAATTTTTTTAAATTTTTATTTAATTTTACATGCTTTAACATTGCTTTTACGCATGATATTCACAGGCTGAATCCCATGCTTTTTTTGAAAAAGTCCAGATTCACACATGCTTGTGCTATGAATAAAAGCATGCGTTATCACATAATTTTTGTCAATAGGGTGGTCACATGTTGCTGTTTAATTGATTGGAATTGATAAACATGGCTAAAGCAGAATTTTCCAGCTGGTGGAATAGTGGAGGGGAATGGCAAGCCGAGGGTCAAGCCTTTATAAATACTGCTCATGATTAATCATACACAAGAACTGCAGAATACTAACAACCCACTCACTCAATCCCCAGGGAAGCGAATGCTTCAGAGTGAGAAGGTGAATACTGTCACCTAAACTGGCAACTTAGTCTAAGAGAGTAAACTCATACAGAAAATCACGGTGGAAGGCAATGGGAAATCACCACCATTACCCAAGTAACACTGATGAGATTGTCAGTGGCCTCACAAAAGTATCAACATGATTTTACATGATTGTTGATTTAAAAAAGTCAGAACATTATCCGCAAAGGGCTTATTCTAACTATGTTTACAATAATTGATTAAAAATTGCCACTATTTTCTAAAACTATGATGGAAATTCTGATGGTCTTCATTGCTGTCTACATTTGTATCTGCAGTCATCTGCAAGACTTCAATATATATTGTAGATACCCTTGTAGTAGCCTTTATGATCGATATCAAAATTCAGGTCATCTTGTTGATCCAAATGTTGATGTCGACTATAACATTGACAAAAGCATCTACAAAATTTTGATCTTGTATAGTTACTGTTGTCAATCTAATAATTACGTTTTATCCTCAACTTTGACATCGACAAGACGACCTGAATTTCAATATTGATTATAGGGTCTGCAAAAGTATCTTCTACAAAATGTCGTCACCAAGCAGATACTTCTGTGCATTTTTTAATCAACATCAACCATCTGGTTAACATTGATGAGGATGTTGATGTCAATTACAAGATCTATAAAATATTTTTAAAAACTTCGAGGTGTTGCTGACTCAAAGTCCAGAATAAAATGGAGATGGACTGAATATTCTTTTAAGGCCTTCCATTCAACAGTGGCAATGGTTCAGTAGTACGAGTAACAGAATGTGATAGAAGCAGGTATGACAGTGGAAACCTGGGTTCAATACTTTCCAAGGGCAAATTTTTTTCTTTCAAAAATTTTTTTAGGGTGAAATATTTTTGAGAATTATTTTACTTGAATCAATAAAAGAGTTTTGTGCACATTTTGCACATTTTCAATCAAAATTTGCCTCTTATACACTTGAAAAATGACACCAATGTCAAGACCTTGTTGAGACAAAAACTGAAGGGAGACTACAGTCAATTTTGATAAGTATAAACTTCTCACTTGTCATGTTTATCAACATTAGTGTCGACAAATGTCCTGTTAAAAAAAAAATGGGTTAGAGATCTCATCTTTTCCATCAACTTCGGCATCGCTTGTGCTATGTGGGATACCTATATTCCCTAGAATTACATGTGATGGACGTCATTGTATCAATGGCCCCAAGTCTCCACCAGACTGATCCTGATCCGCCCAGTCAGTCCAATAGTGTGAGAAGAATATGCAGAGTCAACAAGAGGGAGATGATGATCAGAACTGCTGACAACAAACTCATCAGCTAACTCTCCCTGCAAAACCCTGAAAACAAACTATCAAATACGCTAGAAACCAATTGATATACTTAAACAGATAGAATTAGATGTAAGCCCTGTAAAAAAGCTGCGACCATGACAATGAGCAGTAATTACGTACCAGTCACACTGAAAAATTACAAGTAATTTGAAAAGCATTAAGTAGGTACCAGTAATTTAACAAGAATTGCCAAAATTTACCAATTATCTACAAAAAAAATTACAAGTAATTATTTACTGAAAAAAGGATTATCAGCACACAATTTACTAAAAAAATAAATAAATAGGTACTAGTAAGTTACTAAAAAAAAGTTACCAGTCATTTACTAAAAAAAACTACCAAATTTACTAAAAAAATTACCAGTGATTTACTAAAAAAAATTACCAGTAATTTACTAGAAAAAATATTAGTAATTTACTGAAAAATTACCAGTAATTTAGATACCTAGATACTAGAAAAAATGATCTGCAACTTATTTTATAAAATTTTTAGTAATTTTTCATGAATAAATTGGGCACCAGTGGATCCCCAAAAACAATCAGTAATTTCTAATTTGCCAAATTACCATCAATATCACAAAAATTACCATGAAAATTACTTACAGTTTCCACAAAAATGTCGGTAGATAATTCAACAAAAAATTTCCCAAAATTCAATAGCAGGAATTCCCCCAAAAATTTCCAGTAATTTATCATGAAAATTATCAATCAATCTCATTTAAAAATACCGAGAATTTACAGGAAAAAAAATAGCAGTAATTTAGGTACAAAAATCAGTCAAAATGTCACGAATTGTTTTTTCTTTATGTAGGTACCTACCTAATTAAAAATGTGACATAAGATAAATGATATTAGGTATAAGATTACAGGAATATTTGAAATTGATCAATGATTTTTGCAACTTGTTAAAAATCTTACATACATATTTATTGATAATAGCAGTTTTCTCCCGGTATTTCAAAAATCTCCAGAATCGCTGAAAACTGACTTGGGAAGCGAAAATTTGGGCTTGCATTCACTTCGACTAGTTTAATCGTAAAATATCTACACTACACGCTTCCAGCAACTTCCAGGTGGGAGTAGAGGGGCGTTCAACTGTGCTTATGTAGATCATTTCACACACAAGGCAAGTCCACAATCTAACATTTGAAGCTGTCAAGTCACCTAAGAATTAAAAAAATTATTTAATCAGTAGAAATTTTTTATTGTTATTTTAACGTGCATTTTTACAAATTCCAAGCTTTATGGAATTCAAAACCCAGATGATTCAGAGTTCAAAACTGCGAGTATATCTTTCGCTCGCTGGTTCCCCGAAAATGATCAATTTATCTTGTTGGTCGATTTTTCCATGATTTTCAACGGATGTAGTTATTTACGTAAATATGATGTTTTTCTATTATTTTATTGTCGTCATATATCGCAGGAATTTCCTTTTTTGTCTGCACACGAGTGATAGAGAATTTATCTCATCAAATGTGACTCTTTGATTTCCTCTGACAAAGGAAGTATTTGCACATGACTGTTCACTTAGCTGATATATTAACTCAGTTCATGCTACGTAAATTGAATCATTAAAATATGAGTTTTTAATTATGAAAGTATTCACATATTTTTCCCTTTGACAAATTATTTATTTGTTATATGTATTCGGTGACATAAACTTATGATTTCTTTCGCTGCTAAAAATCGTTTTGTGTAATGGTGTGATTGTTATCTGTATAATTTTGTGCAAACTCAACAATGTCATCATCTATCACTTTTCATCAGGGCATGATGTCTCCTCGCACAGCCATCAGTCTTGTGCTTTGGATTAATTTGGTGAGTCAACCGGGGTGTTGAAATCTGAAGATGAAACTACATATTATTAGGACAGATCTGAATCATTTAAAATAAAATACCTACCTATCTAAAAACAATACTACCTATAGTGCAATTAGTGCGTACATTACATTACAGCATGTTACTTCTTTTGTAGGCTTGGAATATTTCTTCGATTGGTTTTCAAATGATCAAGAAGGATGATATAGAAAATGCATTTCGTGAGTTTAATGAACCACATATTTGGTTAATTCATACAAAAATGATATTCTGTTCACAATTTATGTTGATTCAATGTACCACCTATATCTATTAATTTATTTCTAGATCATGATTCTAGCAATGAAACAAACATGGTGATCACTTGGATCGAACTGATTATTATCCTCGTATGCATCATGAGACTCAATAAGGTGAGAAACTGAGAATTTCAAGCTTAAGATCACAATTTGCTACTTACTCTGATGAATTTCCATCAATTTTTACTCGTATTTTTGTAGGAGAAATTGACAATGTTGACGTATGCCATCGCAGCTTTGTTAGTTGATGCTGTCTTTTGTGTTTTTCTCATGTTGAAATTCTTTTTCGGAATCAAAAATGGATATCTTGAATCGTATCAACTAAACTTTGAAACATCCTACATCATCATTTTACTGTTTACTTCCAGTAAGTGCTCAGATTTCTCGAGAGAATGATACTTGTAGATATTAATTAGATGCACGACGATACATATTCTCGTACTTTGGGTGTTTGATGGTGCTGATATTTTACAATTTACCTACCTCATTCAACGTTTGATTTCAGTTTTCAGAATTTTTTCTGCGTTCATCCTTTACCTGAATAAAATCGAGGATAAGGAAATGTCAGAAAACCAGAATACTTTCCAACAGACTGTTTCGTATAGCAGGGAAGCTGACCGCAGAGTAAACGTTCAATTTCGCAACATTCGTATTTAAATCTCTATTTTATTTGAGTTTTTCTTTATTTTGAGAATTTTAAGAAAGATAACACATCCTATGGGCTAATTAAAATATGAATATGTTTATATGGGTAGGTACCCACTAATCTAGATTTAAACTGACAATTTGATAACCTAACTTATTTATTTATTTGTATGTACCTACTTGAATCTCATTTAAACAAGATGAGTACCTAATTCATAACTTAGGTTTTTAGGTACCTACTTTGATTATTTTTAGCATATTTGATATGTTTAATTCGGAATACTTACTTTTTAATTTTATGTTTTCTTTTCTTTTTATAAATATTTCTGGAATTCATTTAAATAAAAATTACTTACCTTATTCTAACGAAATTTCACAACACATTTTTTATTTATTTTTTTAAATTTTAATCATGTCAAAATGGAAGCTGAACCAAATTGAAAATCAAATCGAAAAGGATCAAAGATATTTAATTTGAAAAGAATTGATTAACAAATTGCAAAGCCATTAGAGTTCATTGATTTCCCCCCTCCTTGCCAACTCACCCTAAAAACCTACAAAATGATAGAAAATTACGGATGTATAGTTTTTAAATTTTTTGTGAAAACCAAAGCTCTTTTGGGAAACCAAAGTTGTAACTCAGTTTTTCATTTTTCCTTTTTTTTTACGTTTTGAAAGAAAACGTCCATATAAAAATCATGACGTAACTTACTTACCTGCTTTATTCTTGCTATGAGAAATTTCGTACTCACCTGAAACAAACAATAATACAATCATGAATCAATTAATTTTGATTTACTCCATAGAGCGAACTCATCAGATACCTACATAAAAGATTACAGCTGCAGCATAAGAATTGACATTACAAAATTAACAAAAATTTGAGTTTTTTTTTTTTTTTTTTTGAATGATTTAAGAGGATACTCAGAATTGACGAATCACTCAAAAATCACATCAGATAACACACAACAAGAAAAAATGAAAAATTGTTCAATCTATCAATGAAAATTGAGTGATTCTCGTTCGTGAATGATTTTTTTAACGGAGAAAACACTTTCGCGAACGAATGAATCATTGGAAAATCAAATCAGGTGTGAATGACATGCCAAAGAGAGGGCTAATAATTTTAATATTATTATCAATTCATTAAAAACTGGACTCATTTCGGTCGCGAATGATTTGCTCATAATCGATGAATCATTCAAAAATGACTGAATCTCACCTAAATCAAATGCAGTGAGAACGGATGTGGAAAAATTCGATTTTTGTAAATCCATCAATGAGCATTGAAGATGATTCGTTCGCGAACGACTTGATCAAAGTGAAATAAATTGGTCGTCATAAATGAATGAATGAATCACTAGACTATGAACTATGAGACAAGATGAAACGAAACATTATTCAATCTACCAATAAAAATTTTAAATAGATGATTCGTTCGCGAACGATTTGCTAGGAGAAGAAAAATCCTTGGTGAAGGAATGATACCTGCAAAATCAAATTAGTGTAGATGACAATATGAAGAAGAATCGACAGTTTTAATCTCATCATCAAAAATATTGGACTCAATTCGTTCGCGAACGATTTGCTCAGAATCGATGAATCATTCGAAAACGACTGAACTGGATCACAATAAATCAAATAGGTACATAATATGTAATACAGTGAATCACGATGTGGCAAAATTTGATTTTTTCTTTTTCCAATCCATTACTAGGAATAGAAGATGATTCGTTCGCGAACGACTCGATCAAAAATGAAGAAAAATTTACCATAAATGAATGAATTGACAATAAATTCAGTTAGATGAAACATTATACCATAAAACTGAACGTAGCAAATCAATTTTCATGAACAAAAACTGGAATTGATTCGTTCGGGAACGATTCGTTCAGAAATGAATAACGATGAGGATGAACTATCTGTGAATGACCGAATCACTTGGAAATGAAATCAGAGACAACAAGATAAAACCGAACATTAGATATATTCAATATTCAATCCACCAATAAAAATTTTAAATAGATGATTCGTTCGCGAACGACTTTGCTAGTAGAAGAAAAAATCCTTCCTCAAGGAATGAATCGCTGTAAAATCAAATCAAGTGAAGATGACAATATGACGAAGAATCGACAGTTTTAATCTTATTATCAAAAATTTTACTCAATTCGTTCGCGAACGATTTGCTCAGAATCGATGAATCATTCGAAAACGACTGAACTGGATTACTAATAAATCAAATAGGTACCTACATAATATGTGCAGTGAATCAGGATGTGACAAAATTTTTTCTTTTTCCAATCCATTACTAAGTAGAAATAGAAGATGATTCGTTCGCGAACGACTCGATCAAAAGTGAAAAAGATTCATCATGAATGAATGAATCGACAATAAATTAAACCAGATGAAAAATTGCACCAAACACTGAACGTAGCAAATCAATTTTCATGAACAAGAACTGGAATTAATTCGTTCGCAAACGATTCGTTCAGAAATGAATAACGATGAATCATCTGAGAACGACCGAATCACTTGGAAATAATATCAGACATGACATAAGATATCAGAACGAAACATTATTCGATCCAACAATGAAAATTCAATTCGTCCACAAAAAATTACCTATAACTCAAAAGAGAAAAATCGTTCGCGAACGAATGAATCATTAAAAAAATCAAATTACTCACTCGGCATAAAAGATGACATGATTGAACTTGATACTTTTAATCTTATCATCTAAAATTCGACTCAATTCGTTCGCGAATGATTTTCTCAGAATTGATGAATCAGTCAAGAACGACTGAATCACTGCTGAATCAGATGCAGTGAATGAAAACGAGGAAAAATTCGGTTATTTCGATTTTGTTATCATTCATTTTTCTCGTGAAATGCTCTCTACTCGTAGGTACAGAAATCCCAATTTTACTGTCAAAAATGAGAAATAAAAGCTGGAAAAATTTTCACAAGGAATTGCAAAATTTTGCGGAAAATACGTGTTGGAATTTTCAACTCGTTTTTCTGGTGACA
Source organism: Planococcus citri (assembly GCF_950023065.1). NCBI lineage: Eukaryota > Metazoa > Arthropoda > Insecta > Hemiptera > Pseudococcidae > Planococcus > Planococcus citri. The sequence goes on from NC_088678.1 coordinate 11,358,077, forward strand.
TAATTTCAAAACGTACTTTCCATGCCAACTTGCGTTTAAACAGATTCCAAAATTGAAAAACCAAAAAACACGATTACCTACTCACTAAAAAGTAGGTACGTAATTTTTTTTTTTGGAAATGCTGGTAATTTAAATAGGTATAATGTCCTGAATGATGTATTTGTAATTCACATCCGCCCTACTCTCTAAATTTGAAACAGTCAATTTCACTGCTTAGCAGTCACGACATTTTGCCTTTTTAAAGCAGTAGTTTTTTTTACTGCAAAACAGTGAAAAATTACTGAATTGGTCAGTAAAAAATAATTTTGACTGACCAATTCAGTAATTTTTCACTGTTTTGCAGTAAAAAAAACTACTGCTTTAAAAAGGCAAAATGTCGTGACTGCTAAGCAGTGAAATTTGACTGCTTTAAATTTAGAGAGTAATATCTAATTCAGCTGCAAATCTATGACTCATATCTTACCAGCAACCTATTTTTTACAGTTCAAAATTTTTATGTAGTTCTGTAAATGTTTGATAATCATTAGTCTTTAATTAACGCTTCATTTATATGAAAAAAAAAAAAAAAAAAAAAAAAAAGAGGAAATAGATATAATCTACTAACTTGTGCTTTTACTGAAATTCCAAGTACCTACCGAACTACTGCACACATTTCACTTGAATCACAAACGTGGTTGAATCATCTCTCGCGAGTTTGCGTTTATTTGCAAGTAAATAGTAAATGTGAATAATGTGATTATAAATGATTAGAAGACGGTGCGTATAAAATGCAATCGAATGGAGTTGAAAATACATTAAGGAAAATTGCTGTCATCGTGCTGATTTGTAACGTGGTAAGTAGAGAATTTCAAAAATAACGTAGTACTATTTGAAAGTGATGAGTTCGAATATTGGGGCACTTTTTTTCTACAGAAACAGATCACCACCATAATTTTTTTTTTCAATAAAAAATCTTGGATATCACACGTGCTTATATGTAGTCAAGTTTCCCAGTGCTCATGAAGAACATACTAATTTTTCATGACTTGATTTATATTCATTTTTTTTCCAGATCATTAATACGGGTGAATTTTCATTATATCTCAAACTAGAAAATTTGAATTTCCTTAAGCCTAGTAAGTTGGTACCTAATACTGAATTAGAACTTAGTTATTGAACTCGTATATGCAATCCTGTTGAGTTATGATTTTTTCCCCACAGATCCAGATTTTACAAAAGAAATATGTGTCAAGGTATTCGAATTACTCCTGCTCATGGTCGGATTTTTAACGTTCCAGCAAAAATCTCATTCGTTGATGACGATTTTGGCGAATTATTTGGTGTGGGGATTCGTTCAATTATTATTTCTTTTCGATACTTTGTTCGCTCTTTCAAACTCGTACACTTTACACCATTGTTTTAAGAACGAATCCCAGAAATTCGTCATATTCGCAGACAAAAGTTCCGAATACGCGGATGGTGACGTTTGGCTGTCTTTTGGTAGTTATATTTTAATGTGTGATGTTGGTGAGTAGGTACATAAATACTAATTTAGTTTAAGAAGGTTCAGCATATAGGTATCGAGTTTCAAAGTTTTTTTTTTTTTTTTTAAATTATGTAAGTAATTTATTTATTGGACAAATTGGTAGGTATAGAAGAAACAATATAGAATATAATTTTTTATAAACTCGAGTTTCTTCTCCAAAATTTCGCTAATGAGAAATAATTGACAGTCTGAAGTAATCACCTAACATGCTGAATTGAAAAGTTCAATTTTTACATCATACTTTTAATTTTGTTTAGCACTCAAAGCATTTGGCATTTATGCACTAAGCAGCTTAAAACGCGATTTCGATTTGATATGCGAGTCTTTAACGAGTGCTGATTCTTCCAAACAAGGTGTTCCACTTGAACATGTGAACCAAGGTTTCCAAGGAATAGAACGCAAGGATTAGATGCGAATTTGGAGCTGAGTCAAATATTTGCGTCAGCCTAGAATGAAAATAAAACTGCATTATTTACAAAAACTTCAGTATTTGCTTCACGATGAAAAGTTCCTCAATATACTTTGAAGATATTCCTTGTTTATATTTTTTGAAAATTTCTGATAAACATTTTTTCACAATAAATATGGTACATTTTTGTGTCAAAATTGTAATCGAACAGGTGCTTTTGGAAAAAAAAGTAAAATTATGCAATTATAATATTTATTAATACTTGAAAAAAATGGCTCAATTTTTCAATTCAAATTCTGATGGGTTGAATAGAAATTAGGTACATATATCCTTTTTTCAATCAGTATATAGCTTCTCACTGTACTCTGTATATGTAGCATAGGTATGTTCAAAGCAATAATCAGATGTGAACAATGCTCCCTTCCTCTCCATACCTTGATTATTAGGAACTTTCATATGAAATAAGGTACGCTGACTTCAATTGCCTTACATGCACTATCTCGAAATTCAATGCATCACTCTAGGACTTACCTACCTACTTCTATCTATAAAAACAACATCAAAAATTTTCGGACCATATTTGGTAAAATATCTAACACAGAACTTCTGTGACTAAAAAAAAAAAAACCTGAATCAGCCAGTTGTGTTTTTATGTATTTTGACTCAATTTTCTAGTTTTATATCAAAATCACACGATCGATGCGACTTCCAATGATAAAAATAAAAATTCAGATGTCGTTTGTTTACACGAGGAAGATATTTCTCAATTCCTGCATCAGCCTCTGACAAAATGAATATTAGGTAATTCATGCACCAGAAATTATCATAGGTGTAATCTCTTGGTAAAAAAATAAGTAGAGGTAAGTAATCGTGGCTCAATTTTTTTTTTTAATGATCATACAAGGTACCTATACTTATACATCGTACCCAGATAACTATTATTAAATATTATTCACAGCGTTACAAATAACATCTATTTCGTGGAAAATATGTATGGTAAAAGTGTCGCCAACTCATCTGAAAAACGGTACCTCATCAATTTTATCACATCGAATTTCCGCTTTTTCGAATTCATCATACCATCATGCACTAATCATGGAACCGATCATTAGATTTATATTTTATTTGTGTCACTGATGTGATACGGAACGTTTTTAATGATAGTTTGTTATTTTACGAGACATTTTTTAAACAGATTGAAAGCATCCAAAATGCCGTTGATTGCATCTCCGAGACATGCTACGATCGTGTTGTTCGCTAATGTGGTGAGTAAAAGAACCATGAAATGGTTTTCAGTTCCATCATTATTCATTATTTTATAAGATACGTAATCTAGGTATGTACCAGTAAAATAAATTATCACAACTTGAGCCTATAGGATATTTGAAAGGATATTTCTTAGATTTGATCAGGTCAAAGTGGATCCTGAGAGTGTTGAGATCTGATCTAATCATTGGTTATATCAAAGTAGATCTTAGGAATATCGGCATCTTATCAGATCAACTGAAATCAGCTTAAATAGGTCTCATCAGATGTTATTCATAGATCTAAATCAGATGCACGATAAAGTGATTAGATTTGTTCAGATCAAATTCAGTTCAGAGAATACTTAATTAATTGATCTGATCCATGCAATCAAATACGATCATTGATCACATCTGACTGGAACCAGAGTCTGTCTGGATCTGATCATACCTATTTCCACCTAATCCAATAATGCTGATTAAATTTTACAAATGAAGCATACGTTTCCAAACGGCACTAAGTCCATTTTCAAAGATTCTGAAGTTGCAAGGCCATCTACTCGTAGCATAAAGTTGCGGCCCAAAATGCCTGATTTTTTGATATGTTGTGCCCAAGGGTCTTGGCTACAGCATATCAAAAAATCAGCCAATTTGGGCCATTTCTACGTTTCCAAATTGTAGGTACTAAGTACCCTGAATTTCTTATCAATATTTTTTTGGACTTTGGTGCGTTTTGGAAACATATGCTTCAAATATTAGGTCTGGTCAGATCTAATAATCAAAATTCAGTCACACCAAGTTAGATCCACAATATGTTTAAATTTTATCTGATCTGATGTAATCAGAACTATTCCTCGATCAGGGGTCAGATGAATTTAGATGCAGAAAATGTCAGGGTCAGTGGCGTAGCCAGGATTTTCTCAAGGAGGGGGCAAAACCAGATTTTTAGGCATGAAAAATGGAAGTGGTGATTTCATGAAAATGAAGGAAAAATTACTGCTCGAGCGAAGCGAGAGCGAAAATTTTTAGAAAAAATGGGTCCAAACAACAAAAAAAACGTCCATTTTTGCACGTTTTCTTTCAAATTTTTGCTCGCAAGGGGGGGCCATGGCCCCCTTCGCCCCCTTGGCTACGCCACTGGTCAGGGTCATGATCAGATCTACTCAGATTTGAGCATAATATACAAAGCTAGGTATAGATAAGTTATTAGGTTTAATCAAATCTGATCACATCAACGTGGACTCAAATAATGCCTGGATCTCATCGGATCCACTCAAATCTGATCAAATAAGGCTGATTAGGTCTTACCACTTTGATGATCTGATTGATCAAATTCCTATTCAGAGAAGTCCAATCTTATCATGAGAGGCTGGACAAGTAGGCCAGTGACCTTGAAAGGCCAGTCAAATGATTTAATCCAGACAGAAAGATGACCTTGAAAAGCAAGACTGGTATATCAGTGACCTTGAGAGTCTGTACATCCGGGTCCATGATCTTAGGAGTTCAAACAGACAGACGGACAGACGGATACATGGGTAGATGGATACATCGACCTTGGCAAACCAGACAGGTGGGTCAATGACCTCAAGAGACCAGACAGGCAAACAGATGACATTGGGAAGCTAGACAGGTAGGTCAGTGACCTTGAGAGGTGCAATGACATTGAGAAAGGAGGCCTATGAGTCCATGGCCTTGGAACGCTAGACAGACACTCAAACAACCTCTAGACAGAAGACAAACAGACGACATTGGGAAGCTAGACAGGTAGGTCAGTGACCTTGAGAGGTCAAATGACATCGAGAGAGGAGGCATAGGGTCCATGACCTTAATAGGTCAAACAGGAATACAGATCACTTATAGCGAGACCAGGCAGATAGGTCAATGACCTTATGAAGCCAGCTACAGACGACCTTTGACAGTCACACAGGCACTTAGACAACGTTGAGAGACCAGACAGGCAGACAGACAACCATGACAGGCTAGTCAGGCGGGTCAATGACCTTGAGGGGCCAGACAGATACGACGGTCGACCTTAAGAAGCTAGACAGGTAGGCCACTTACCTTGAGAATCCTGGCAGAAGGGTCAATGATACATCACAGAAGAAAACAACTGCAGTTTTGAAACCGTATTTTGAAACTGAAACGATTCATTTTACGATTAAGTATTTAAATTTAAACTTTCAATACTTTCTTCAGGTCTCGTTGTTGTTATTTTTTTTCACTTCTTTTTTTTTTGTATTTTGTGTCTACTTAACCTAAAATATTTCCCACCATATATTTTTATTCTAAGAAAAGGACGTCTTCATTTTTTTGCAGTTTATAAACTTGTACGTGTTGAAAGTATACATGACTCTGGAAGATCACATCGATAAAAGTCATAGTAAGCAAACCTATAAATATTCTCATAACCTGAGTAATCTGATTAGGTAATAGATAGGTACATCAGAAAGTTATCTAACGTTTCGATTTCACTTTTATTCAGGACCAGAGTTCACGCGAGGAAAATTCATCAGGGTGCTGGAATTGATTTTAACAACGATCGGATGCATAATCATTGAACAAGATTATCGTAGTTTTGTTAAGAACCTGATGAAACAAGTCATATTAGTGCTTCTTATCACCATGCTTATAGTCGATTCATTATTTGTGATCATATTTGCAGTTGTTCTATCGTCGAAAGGACCAAGCTTAGACAAAGACGAGAACGAACTTCGGTTAGCAGGATCTTTTGTTTTTTATTTCGATTACAGTAAGTTCTTTTATGTACTAATTAGGTATACTTACTCGTATACATTGATAATACAAGCCTATAATGAACTTTGAGTTTTTTAATTGGTACCCATTTGTGTTTTGATTCTGTTTAGTATACAAGATATTCACCATTTTCATAGTGTGCAGCTTCACCAAAGATTTTGCATCGATGATAAATTTATTACCGGATGACAATACCTCGGAAAACAATATGTTGATCGAAAATGAAGAAAGTTCTCCACCACCTTCGTATGAAGAATGTGTGCAGATATTAAGTGAACCACCTCCATATAGTGAGATTAGTAAAGCTGAAGTGGATTGAAGGACAACTTAAGAAATGCATTCCTGAATGTTTCAATTAGTCATAGATTTGCATCAGTCCCTTCGTTTATTTTTTATTTTATTTTTTGGATGGGAAAGCTTAGTGATAAACTCCATTATTAAGCATAGAAAATTTAGTCGATTTTTTAAAATGATTTTTAAATTAAAATATTTTCAGCATAAGTACTTGTGTAATTGTATTTTTTAATTTTTTACCACAGTTTTGGCAATCCATTTCTGATTTTAAGTAAAGATCGTGCTTGATAAAAAATTGAGAACCATGAACTAAAAAACAAAAAAAATAGGCCTACTTACACTTCAGTCCCAAAATAAGAAAATTCAAAATTGTTTTGGTATAGGTAACTTAGATGAGGAATCGCTTTTTTAGGAACTAAACATGATTCAAAAATGGTACAACACGTGTCACAATATTTGAATTCAAAATTTATTGTATCAAAAGCTATTTATGTACTTATACTTACATATTTGTACTCATTATAAAAATGGGCTGCTGACTGAGAACGTTGACAATCATGTGGGGTTGTAATCAATAATCATATGAGTTGGTAAATTTCCACAGTCTCAACCACAATTGTATGTAGGTACTTCATATGTCACGGAAAATTTCATTTATCATTGTTGGTGTAATTTTTTTCTAATCATTAAAACACGCGTACTTACTGCGTCATTACATCTCCCCACTACCCACGTCAAAAAAAAAACAAGCCATAATTACTTTGACCTGATGAAATCCCACCGATAAAAAAAAACCCTGCCCTCTCTCTGTTGCAGTTAAAACCAGGTTTTTTTTTGAGGCAAATTAAAATGATCTACTAATATTTTTTGGGGTCATTTAAGTGATTAATTAAGCAGGTTATCAATTCTTATCCACCGAAACCGTGTGCGGCTAAAAATTAGCTCCCAAAAGAACATCTAAAAATTTACATACCCACTAGGCTAAATTTCAATCGCTCAATCTCAATTTTCAATTTTTTGGGATTTTTTTCCCAAATATCCCAAATTTTGATCTAGTCGAGATATAAAATTAAAATTTAATTTACCTGTAGTTAACCTATTTCCAATCTTTCAAATCGATAGGTGGAAGTTTCAAACCACCCTATAGACTATGGAGTCATCAACGGATTTTGGGATTTTCCAATTTTGGAAAAAGTCAGGCACAAATTTTCAAAAATGTTTACCTACTCTGTTTTTAAAAATTTTATTTTTTTAAATTAATTTTTCTGAAATTTAGAAATTGGTTGAAGATCTATTTTTGAACCAGTCTTTCTGGTATTTTGCAGCAATCACCTGAAATGGTCGAGAGGATGCCCAACAAGTATCAATTTTTTTGTAATTGTTTTTTTTTTCAGATATTTTCAAGGATTTTTAAATAATTTTTTGCAGTGTTTTTTGGCCAGTCTTTAATTTGTTGATTTTTAAAAATATGACCTACCTAGGTACATTTTTATTTTTCAATTGTTCAAGACAAATTCTCTTGCACCTTTTTTGACAATATTGAAAAAATCTGAAAAAATTTCAAACACAGCTTCAATTTTCTTGTAACAGTGCAGTCAGTATAACAACTAGAATAGACGAGTACAATAATAATAATAATACCATGAATAGGAGGATGAAAAATATTCCTAAGGGGGTGAATATTTTTGCACTTAATCGGATAGCTCAAACGTCTGTTTTAAATTTTTAATCACTTCCGATGACACAGTCCATCTCACATCTGTACTCTCAACCTATACTTACTCTGAATAAATAAGAAGAAAGTAGAATTATTGACACATTTAATTGCAATGAAATAAGAACAATTAATTATTTGCACAATATAATTCAGGTGATTTAAGCCAATTACGTTGGGGCTCGGTGACTCATTGGTCTTAGAACTTAGCTTTTAGAAAAGTCCTCATGCCACCTAAGTGGTAGATAAATTAATGGCCAAGTTAGACTTGCCAATACGTCTAAATGATCAGTTAAAAAAATATAACGGTCTCGGGTCCATTACACGATGTGAATTAATTGACAACTGCGAGGGATACAGTAGCAATTAATTCAAGGGGGCGAAGGGGTGGACTCTGACGATACGAAACCTCTATACAACACTTTAACTACCTCTCAAAGGACTCCCTAATACTAGGTTGGTTCGGCAGCTCTGATTTACGTCTTATACACTTTATATTGGTCATACTTACCTCAACTCCGGATTGGTTGGGAAGTAGCCTCGAATCGTTAAGTACCATAACTCCACAGCGATATACGAAACTTACGCGGAGAAATGTTAAGATTTAATTATTAATTTAACCGATCAAAGATGGTACGATTTATGATTAAAGCAAGGGAAGGGGGGGGGGTCTCAGGTCCCAGAGTTCCACAGGACGTTTTTACGGTTGGCCACTCCGCAAAACAAGTGGTGATGAGATAGCGCAGACGACGATCTTTTGATCGCACCTCGGATCGTCGTAAGAATAGATCACGTTACCCTCTCTTAATGTAGGGGAGATAGAACCACTTCCCCTCAAAGATGGATACCTCTTTCCTCTCTATGAGAGGAGTACGATATGGACCACCTCAAGGTCATATTACGAGAATGTTCCCTAAGGCGGTCAGGCCATAAGTAACTGCTCCTTACATTCTCACATTTCATATTAAATTTTGGAGTTACCTATTTATACTCTCTGATAATGTAAAAAATAAATTGAAAAATTCAGCTTGCCATCAAAGTTTGTAATTCTTAAACTGAAAACTACACTTTAGAAATCATTTTTCTCGCCAATTTTTTTTTTTTAAGGGGATCTTTTTAAATTGACATTCTCTGATTTAGACAAAACCAAACTAGATCCAAACAGTATGTTTTGAAACCTCTGTAATCGAAATTGAAATTTAAAAAGTAATAGTAAGTAAAAAAAAAACTGTTTTTGAGACGACTTTTAAACTTTTTTACATTTTTTCTCTCATAAAGTGAAGCAAAGTAAATTATTGTAAGCTTCCTTTGAAAAACACCCAAATGACTAACAATTAGTGTTTTTCTAAGGGAAGGAAGACAGGTTGCAATAATTATTCAATCTGGTTCATTTACAGTTGGAAAAAAAAGTAGGTGAAATAGTTTCAAAATCGTCATGAAAAAAATCTGTTCAAAGCTTTTTAAATTTTCAAAAATTTACCAAAAACTCACAAATTGACCTTAAATTTTAATTACCTACGGAGGTTTCAGGATATAGTACTATTTGGATCCATAGTTTGGTTTTGTCTGAATCAGAGAATATTGGTTCAAAAGGGTTCCCTGTTAACCCCCCCCAATATGAACCAAAAAATTAAAAATTGAAATAATACTGATTTTTACCCACTAAAATGTTGAAAAATCAACAAATTCTGACTGACCAAAAAAAACTTCAAAAAAAAAGATTTTAAAATTCTGAAAAAACAATTTCAAAAGTTATTTTATTTACTTAAGAGATAGGTAGCTATTTTATATGTACTTTGAAAAAATTGAATAATACATAAAGTAATGAAGTCATACATTGGTTTATAGAAAATAACCACTCACTTCAAACTAAGTACATGATACCAGCTACGAGTATTTTCAGCTCATTTAATAATTACGAGTACCTAGAAATTCTCACAAAAAATTCACAGATGTACTTTAATGTTTCTTACGAATATTTTCCTGTTTTTAATTACAAAAAAACCTCGACTCATATTATTAGTAAATGTAAATATATGTGGAAAGATTACTTCATAATTTCCGATAAGAATGGTCCTATATCGTCGATCTCGCGAAATGTGGTTTTTGAAATTTCAAATTTCTCGCAAGCGCCACCTAAGACGGCAAAAGTTCAAAGCATGAATTTGATGAATTTCTTCAAAACTTTATTATTTACTAAGAATTTTTCTACATTCCGGGAAAGTAAGTATTTTCAATCAAGAAATAACTTTTTCATTTTTCACACTTGTGCATACAAAGTATACGAATAGATAAGATAATTATACAACCTACTCACCCGTTTAATTTCGCGGATTAGAGATAACACAGATTCATGAAACATCGTATGAACTTCAACTAACGTAAGTACATTCATTGATTCTGATAAAACTGGTAGTACCCAGTACCATATGTCTACTAAGAGCAATCGCAATTTTAACGCGAAATATGGAATTCCCTGTAAAAAGTACGAGTATTTCACACACAGTCATCAAATTTAACCGGTATATAAGCGATGCGCATCATTCGGGGATACCACCTATATATATAATGAAATGAAACGTGATTCTTTCATTCGTTTGTTTTTATGGGTAGATGAATACCTGTGTCTTATAGCTATTATAGCAATTGTGGTGTCATTTTAGAGCTAATTCAAAATGAAGTTGATTTTTATCGGGGATTCGATTCGCACTTCTGCCTTGGTTCTCTTGTGTGTCAATGTGGTAAGTTCTCTATTTTTTTCCACTATTATTTTTTTGTTGAGCACCTAATTCAGTTTTATTGGAAATTTAAAAAAATTGTCGTCAAATTTTTTTCAAATAACTCTCTTGAGAAAAAAAACTTCAGATGGTCTTCCAAGCAGTCACAATTATTTCCAAAATTGAGCAAAAATTGTTGAATAGAAAATAACAAAAAAATAATTTTAAAAAAAAAACATTTTTCCATCCTCCACCCTCAAAACAATATTTGTATGTACTTCTGCGAAAGAGTCAACCCTTCTTTTTCCAAATTCTAAAAAGATCAAAACAAAGAGGTAGGTACCTAGTTGAAAAAAATGTTTCAAAAATCGTCAATTTTTGAGTCGGAATTTCGCTGTAAAAACTACTTTATACCCCCCCCCCCCACCTCATGAAAAATTAATTTTAATTTTTTTACTTTTTACAATTTTGGAACGCTTCATGTAGGGGGAAGAACGTCACTTAGGGTACTGAGGGGGGGGGGGTTTCTGGACAATGCAGTTACCTAATTAGGGAAATTGACTCAGGAAATGAAACGGTTTGAAAAATTCACACTGCCTCTTTTTTTCATTTCATTTTCTAAATTAATATTTTTTCAACTCGGGGTTCTTCACATGGAGATCAACATTGCTTGAGGAGGTAGAGAGGGTTTTTTTCATTTAGTAAAATTCTGTCATACATATACTTAAGTACCTAATTGAGGAATTTTAAATAAAATTCTTTTGTAAAATTTTTTCGTCTTTTCTTAACGTGTGGAGGTGGGAGGAGAGCTTTTGCCAGTACCATTTTTCAGGACTTGTTGATAAATCAAAATATGAAACAAGACAGACACCATTATTATTTAATTTCAATTTTTCAAAAAATTAAAAATTTACATTTAAACCAGCAACAGAAAAAAAAACAAAATTTCTAATGAAGTTGATTTCTGAAAAATCTCATCTTACGAACTTGACCCTTTGATTGGCTGAGTCATAAATTTTCTCTACATTCAACCGGCGAATTGAATGACGAGTTTTCCAGATTATCCATATGAATGTAACATTCATGGTATTCACCCACTTAAAAATAATCCTACAAAACATTAGTGATTAATATTTTTTCGGTTAAATAATATCAAATTCTTGTAATTTTGTGTTTCCAGGTTGCGAATATTTACGACTTGATTTTGATATTAATGAACTGTAACACATATGAATTCGTTAAACTTCTAGGTAAGTGTGGAATGATAAAACACAAATTAATACGTGCCAAAACTTGAGAAAAATTTCCAAGTACTTGAGTTAATGTATTACCTAATTATTCTGTTTATTTTTACAGGGAACGATGTTGCTTATAATTCGTACCTTATTCTGATCGAAACTTTTTTAATAATGATTGCGATCATGCTTATGAATAAAAGGTCTTCTTTCGAAGCAACTATTAGTATTTCAATAAAATACTGGTTATTCGGGCTCATCGTCGTGATCCTAAGTCTGGAAATTCTGGCTGCGGCCTCGTTTGGAATTTTACTATACAGTAGACACGCTGTAGATAAATTTTGGAAAATGAATAAAGAAAACATGAGAGACGAACACGCACCTGTTCATGTGTATCTACTCGTAGCAGGTTTACTGATAGGATTCATAGGTGAGATTATATTTTTTATTTGGAATTGAAAGTACTGTACCTACTCCTGCCTAAATATGGGCAGAGGCTTTTTGCATATTTAGGGGGTTATATTTTACTTACGATTTGAATTGAATTTCAGCTTTCAAACTGTACTCTGCTGGTGTGTTATTTATTTATGGAAGCAATATTGCGAATCATGCGTACTGTGATGGTGATAATAATGACATCGAACAAGGTGCAACAAGTTATGAAGGACAACTTAATGGGCCTTTGCCTTTACCTTATCCACCTCCTTACGATGATCCTCCTAGTTACAGTGAAGTTTTAAAAGGCTGAAAAATACGTGGGAAACGTTCTAGAGCTAGGTAGGCATTTTCTATTCTGATATCGACTGCAGTTGATTGAAGAGGTGCACTACCCATACCTAATCGATGGCCTACAAACTAAGACTTTGTCCAATTGAAATGCTTATCCATTTACTTATTAGGTAGGTACTTGGGCTTTGAAGACTGTTATTTTGAATGTTCCTATTTTTTTTTTGTTATTATTCTTGTATTGTTTTTTTTTTAGTTGTAGACTTGTTTTGTTTTACTTTTTTTATACCTAACTACCTACTTATTTATTTTTTTATTAAATTAAAATTTTTGAGAGTGAAATTTTTGTTGATGAACTCAGAGGTGTACTTAAGTATTTACCTTATTTATACTTGGTGGAATTTTTGTGTTTTTTTGGTATCCCCCCCCCTGAAGTTTTTACTTCGGGTGAAAAAACCACTCTATGAAATTTATAACAGTCTCTTCAATTTTCAAGAAAAGAAGTAGTCCGGCATATGACAATAGGAGTAATTGCACCCCCCCCGCCGATCCTCCGGGACAACTTTTTTCTTAAAGGGGACATCCTAAGGAACATTTTAAAGCAAACTTGCCCAGAAACAAGTTGGCCTTACTTACAAAATGGCGGCCATTTTGATTGACAGGTCAGCCGAAATCGCAGATTTTGCGTTTCAACATAGGACTTGCACGAAATTTTTCAAACCTTACAAACGTAGATCGAAAGATCATGCAAAAATTTATCACCTGTCAAAATTTCAAGTGCTAAAGTGCGTTTTTCGATTTTTGGTAAATTTTTAAAAATCCAATTTAGGCCAAAAATGAGGGAAAAAATCAAAATTTTACCAAATTGACCAAGAAAGCTGAAATTTGGGATATACCCTATTTTCGACATGCCAAATCGATTGGAAACTGTTTCAACCCGTTTTGAGCAGTTCTGGAGCCTTCAGCAGATTTTTGAAACTCGAAATTCCCACAAAATTCCATCAAATTGGAGTTGTAAAGCTGAAATTTATTCTAAAAATCAATTTCAATACGCTACGAAGTACTGCAGGTGAATTTCAAGTCGTTTTGGAGCCTCCAGCGACTTTTTGAAAAATTCCTGAAGCCTCCAGCAGATTTTTGAAACTTTAAATTTTCACAAAATTTCATCAAATGGAGGGATGGAAAGCTGAAATTTACTCTACACTCCAATTTTGACATCCTCTGAAGACAACTTCAGGTGGGTTCAAGTCATTTTAGAGCATCCAGCGACTTTTTTGAAAGGTACTGGAGCCTCCAGTAGATTTTTGAAACTTGAAATTTCCCCAAAATTTCATCAAACTGAGATGGAGAGTCGAAATTCATTCTGCAAAGTAATTTCAATACGCTATGAAGTTGACTGTTGGTGGGTTTCAAGTCGTTTTGGAGCCTCCAGCGAATTTTTAAAAGGTTGTATGGCGTTTTTTTAGAAAATTGAAATTTCCTAAAAGTAGCTGGAAGCTTCAAAACCATTGGAAACCACCATTTAGTCTGCAAAGTCAGCTTGCCAACTCCATTTGATAAATTAATGTTGCGATAATTTCAAGTTTCAAAAATCTACTGGAGGCTCCAGTAATTTTCAAGAAAGTCGCTGGAGGCTCTAAAATGACTTGAACCCACCTGAAGTTGTCTTCAGAAGATGTCAAAATTGGAGTTTAGAGTAAATTTCAGCTTTTCTTATAGGCTGCTAGGGGGTGTCAAAGTTTTCAGTGAAGTTGAAATATCATCCATTTCAGCAGTGGATTACTCGATAACCGCGATACCTACCAAAATGGAACATTTTCCCATAGTTAGGGGTTTTAAAAGGCTTCTTGGTGATATCATAAAAATCAGTGTTGCCACTTTTTTTCGTACAAAAAATTAGCTCAAAAATTTCGAAACGTAGTTTTCATATCGTTCCGACTCTCAAAAATTCGGAAAAAAATATATTATAGATAACTTTTCATGCTGAACAACATATTAAAAAATTGTAATGGCATTATGTAGTAAAGTCGTTTTCAAAAAAAATGAAAATTTGCGAAAAAAATGTGATTTTTTGATTTAAAATATGAAAAAAAGTTTTGATTGGTGAAGTTGACCCATTCGAGCCCTATTTTTATGTATCCGTTGAAAAAGTTGGAAAACCCCTTTTACTCGATGAAATGAACTAATCACAAAAATATCAAAATTCAAAAAAATTCAATTTTCAATTCCAAACATCAAAAAAGTTTAAATTTATTCACTTGTCTTATTTTGATCTCTTTCTGGCGTATTTCATGAAAATGTTGATAAAAATTGGACTCATAGCAAAAAAAAATTTAATTCGTTTATTTTTTCAATTCACACAGAATTCTGATTTTTTTTTGTGATGAGTTCATTTGATCGAGTGAAAAGTTTGAATCATTGAATCCTAAGAATCGTTTATAAATTAATTCAAATCACGAATCAGGTACCTAACTATAAGGTTCCAAGAAATGAACCCATTTTCTGAATTTAGGTACCTACACGTATAAACCTTCAGGGTTTTTTTTTGACAATGATTCAAAGGTTAAGTAAAATTCGGTCACTTATGCTCATGAGAACTAATTTTCGAACTCATCTACTTCCTTCCTTCCTCCCTCCCTTACTTTACTGGCAAATAATAAAGAAAAATTAAAATATAAAGATAACATCGAATGATTAAAATTTCTTCGAAATATTGGTAGGTACAGATGTAAAATTTTCGCAGATGATAAAGTAGCGTCAGTTCAGCTGCATGTGGTTGTGGGTACAATATCAGACAAGATGACTGATAAAATAAGTACATACATACAAAATTTTCAAATTATCAGTTTCGATATACACTTATTAATTGTACTGTTTATCATTTGCATACCAACGTTTGCAATACTTACACATAAACCGTACATTTCTCAAGTTGATAGATATTTAAATGTTTTTCTGTCAGGATTTGTCTCTTTTGTAGCTCGTGATTCATTATATTGTACCTAGCGTACTACTTAAGGTCCCTATTCAAAATGAAAATATGTTGTGCTGGATATTCTGCTGAAATGCATGTTGCAATTGTACTTCTTATAAATGTGGTAAGTAAAATTTCTATTTTTATTCAAATTATAGGTACTTAAGTAAAGTAACAAAAATTTGTGTTGATAGATTCTGATTTGATTCTTTTCAATAAAATTTTCAATTTCAATATTGCTCTATACAGTAGTTGTACAAAAGCGAAATTATTTTAAATTTTTATCAATTTTTAGCAGTTTTTGAAAGTTTGGAAGCACCTAGGAAAATATACACTTTTTTTCAAAAAAAAACTTGGGCCAGGGTTCGACCAGCAAAGCAACAAAGCCACAATTTTTTCGAAAACATGCTTTCCTCGAGACCACATTTTTTTTTTCAGGGAATAACCTCCAGGACTAAAATTATTATTCTAGCTTCTGGATGACTTTCAACACTAAAATGAAGCTTTCCATGAAACTTTATCGAGAACCACCCGAGTTTACTCATTTTTTTATATTTTTTACAGATCTCAAATATTATTCTACTGCAAAATAACAGTTCAGAGTTCCTAAAGTTGAAAGGTCAGTATTGAAATTTAATTAATAATTACATACCTGCAGGTAAGCAATTAATGTGTACCTACGTCAAAACTTGATATTACGTTTACCTACAGCAAAAGACAACGAATTATCATGGTACCTTATCCTGATCCAAACAATTCTATCTCTGTTTACGATCGCTGTTGTGATGATTTTCAAAAACTCCGCATCAAGCATTGTAATCTGGAACTGGATTCAAGTTGTCTTATTCGGATTTATATTCGCTTTGTTGGCGTATGAAATCTTGGGTGTCATTTTGTTCGCAATTTGTTCAGTTTATCAAGAAAGAGATTTCAATGATATATGGAAAATCACACGCAAAATCAAGATGAATGAAACTGTGACCACCGATTTTCAAATTTTTGTTGCCATTGTATCGATATGCTATTTTGGTAAGATCCTGCAAGATATACCTACTTAATGTTTTAATTTTTTTTTTTTTTTTTTTGATAAGACACTTATCATTTTGATTGTTTAACTTGAAGTATTCAAACATTATCTGCATTGTATACTTCAGCCTTCAAATTGCATGCTGCCACTGTAACGTTTGTTTTCGCTGGTGAAGTAGCAAAATACATAAAGACTGATACGAGAATCGACAACGAAGAACTTAATTCTGGCGAAGATTCAATTATTATAAACTCACTTTCAACTGCCCCTCCTACGTATGACTCATGCTTCATGGAAATCGAAAATATGGACTGGATGCACTCCCACAAGTTGCAGACGCCGCCGCCAAGTTATGCAACTATTTTCAGTTTTCCAGCTCATTGAAATAAATGAAGTACAAGGACGATTGATTTACATGAAATTAAGAACTGGTATCATATACCTAGACCTACAATGCCTGAGTGATATTACATTTTCAAATTTAAATCTATTTTTGGTACCTACGTTTTTTTGAAAAGTTCCTATTTTACCTACCTCATAGTTTGATAATTTCAAATGAAATAAAATTTGAAAACTGACTGCACCAATTTTTTTTTAATCATCCAGTGTTTTGCCTTTAACGTTGGTGGTTTTTTGAAATTATATTTTTTGTGTGGATAAGGCTGTAAGGGGACAATATGCCTTCACTGGCTACACACTAGACAGGGATACCTATCGTAATTCTATCAGTGATTTGGAAGTGGTTTCCAGCCATTGATGAATTACCGAATGAAAAACTTGTAAAATTTTCCATTGTGAAGAAAATAATGCACAAAAAAAAACAATTGCTGATGAGAGACACCCAAGTATGCATGGATCCAAAATAAGTACTTGGATCATCGATACTACACTACTAATATAATTTTTAGTACTCAGCATGACCGTAGCGCTAGTAGTTGTACACTCAACCATGGGGGGGGGGGTCCATATTTGTACCTGGGTCCATAATTGTACCTTCTCCTCTACATATTTTCACACCAACCATTAAGGCCAGATGTGAAAAGCTCGTAAGTTCATGAAGTTCGATTCTTTCTAAACTCGAGACGATCAGCCAAGTCAAGAAGAAATTCAACTTCACTTGTTGATTTGGGCTTCTCCGTGTAGGTCTGGTAGTAGGGAGTAATAGCCAATAGGTCCAATCCACTCTTATATATGTAAGTTTAGTGCTTGAGTCTCAGGTCCTCCGCCTTAAGTGATTCGGCTTTTGGGGAGTAAATGTGTACGTATTATTTATAAAAAGCGATCCTACTTATCCCACTATACTGTGGAATATCTTTTCTTGGTTCAAATGTGTAGAGTTTTGTATATTCAGAATTAATGGAAACTTGTTATAATTAATTTCATCAGTTATAACAAAGTGTTCGTAATTATCGTGTGTTCTTATTTCCCGTTCATACAAATCAAAACACAACATAATATCGATCAAAACTGTTTAGGTAGGCAAATATAGGTACTCAAAGGCTGAGCTAGCAGCGGGTAAGTGTGTTTTAAATTTAGACAAGAAATACTGCTTAGTGAGTATTTCTCATCCTAACCCATTAGGTATTTATTCTCACCTTTACCTCCATACTAAGTGCTACTATTTACCAATCTAACAAGGCTCGATGAGAGATGACAAGAGGTGCAAACTGCAGCTCTCAAAGTGCATTCACAGAGAAGATACCAGTACATGGTGGGTGGTGCTCAAATATTTTTTTCTAATTTTTCAAAATTTGGGCTTACGAGTATGCCAAAGAAGTTACCTTAGCACTGAGCTAAAAATTTGAAGCTTTTTCTACGCCTTTCTGAGGCCATTCGCTCGTAATCTGTTGACCAAATTCAAAAAAAAAAGTAACTACACTCACCCTATTGAACAATATTAAATAAATTAGTAATTAGATGATGTAGCATTAGAATCCAAAAAATAATACTTAATATGGGATAGAAATTTTCATTGTGAGGAAATTGGTAGTTACTGTAACTGATTCAATTCAGCTCAATTCAGTAAAATATGTACTTACCTAAAAATATTTCATTTCCAACTCGGATTAAAAATTAGATACAAGATGAATGCATATCAATCTGATTAATTTTTCTAAAACACTTTCTTCAGAAAAATAAGTAGATATGGTAGATACCCATTTTCAAAATTTCACAATTGAAAAAAGTTGATACCTAAAAAATAAATAGAAATGAGAGAAGAAGGATCTTATGGCATATTGAATGGTGGGCTACATTGTCCAAAAAAATGAGATTTCATATTTCCTGCCAGAAAATAGTTCCAAGGGTCCAACAGCAAAAAAATTAAAACGGGGGCAGAATTTATTGCACAATTTTTCTGTTTTCCTCCCACACAACAAAAAAAATACCCCTTGACTTTCAAAAGATGCCAGGAGAGGTGGCTACCATTTGGAAAAAAAATCGCTACAGAACGACTATACCACTAATTGTAAGAAAAGCCCAGAGTTGGTGCTGGAAAATTTAGGGGAAACCATTTCCCTTCAGGCCTACAACATCCTTAAAAAAGTCAATTATGTAGTTAAGAGGGACTTTTTGATCTGAAAAATGTTTGGCAAGATGTCACCTTACCTTCTATCCTATTTCTCAGATATTTAGAAAATTTTCTACCGTCTATGAATATTAGATGTGGACTAGGTAATTATGGTTGCATACGTAGCCACTAGAAGGAACTGTGCCATCAGTCGGGATTTCGCTCGTATCAATAAATTATTCTATCAACCCATATTTTTTTTGATAGGTAACATGCATTGGATTGGGATTTAATATTTCCGAATTCGTTTATTAATCTTCTTTTTTCTTTTTTTTTTTTTTCTGATGAGAACCAACAAATTTACAAAAAGACATCTGGTACTCATTTCCTGATCTGAACATTCGTTATTGATTATTAGAAACGTTAACTACTTTTGTGAAATTCGAATCAATGAAAAACCGACTATGAATGACGAAAGCTCGATGAGCAGGTAAAAGGCATCAACACAATGTTGAGTCATTGAAATATTCGTAGAAAGTCTTACTTCAGATGCTGTAACAGATCTGATTTCTTTTACGCAGTATACTTAACTCAGCGTTATCATGAAGATGTAATATTTAAATATGGAGGAATTACGAAGAATTTCGAAAACTTGATTGCATTTAAAGTGGATATTTAAATGAATGAATTAAGATTTTTGAAACATTCTGTTCTATGCATTCGTCTTCATCGGTGCGCGTTTTTTAAAACATTGTTCCGCTGGAAAAATGAAAGTCGACTGTTTTGGATGTTCAGCTGGAACAGCTGTTGTAATTTCGCTTCTCATTAATTTGGTAAGTTTTTTTTTTTTTTTTTAATGATCCTGTAAGGCGGTAAAGTTGAAAGTAATTACATGTAGGTAAGTACCTTATTGTGGTAAAATTTTACCCAAGTATTTATTCATTTAGCATTTTGAAAAAAAATAGTTCATACGATATTTATTTATTTCATACCTACCTACATTATTTAATCAATTTTTTTTTTCATGAAATGTTCTGAAGTAATAAGGGACTGTCTAGTCAAATTCAATATTTATTTAACTTAGGTACTGCATTACAATTTGCATTACAGATTTCAAATAATATTCTGTGGAATGGCATCGGCTCAGAGTTCCTAAAACATAAACGTCAGTATTAAATATACTCGTAAACTGCAAATATACAGTCATCTTATGTAAGTAGTTAAGTACCTCGCTAAAAATATTCTAGAACTGATATATGTTTTTCTGCAGTAGCTGAAAATGTATTCCAATTTCATTCGTACTTCATTCTACTCCAAACAATTCTATCGGTGTTTGCGATAATAATTGTGACCATGTTCAAAATTCATTCCTCCAGTGTTACCGCTCGTATAATCAAAATTCAAGTATGGTTACTTGGTTTCATTGTGGCTTCATTAATATACGAAATCGTGGTCATATTCTTATTCTCAGTTGGTACAATGGTTTTGCAAGAAGACTTTGATGTAAACAAACAAGCAACTGCATCATTTCATGTTTTTATATTCATGCTACCGATTTTCTTTTTGGGTATAACTAATCTTCTAACAATATTTATATTGATTTGAAATTTAGGTTCTTTTTTGAAATTAGTTTATCTCATTTTTGATTTTTTTTCTCAGGTCTCAAGTTACATGCTGCTACTGTGACGTTTGGTTATAGACTTGAAATATCTGAACAAGAACAAATATCGATAGATGTTAGTAATGATACTGAAAACGGATATTTTCATTCTAGACAACAGTTGGTTACTTCAAGCTCATCTTCCACAGTTACTTCACTTCCTTCTTATGATACATTGATGAAATCTGATCACGTGCAGGAATCTGATTCGTTGACGCCACCACCTCGTTATTCAATCATTTTCAACTAGTACATACATTTATTTCAGTGCAGTAGTCATTAAGAAATTAGTAGGTACTCACACATGTACCTAGTTTATGTTATAAGTTTTGACTAGTGAAGTTGACCCATTTGACCCCCATTTTTACGTATCCGTTGAAAAAGTTGGACAACCCCTTTTTCACTCGGTGAAATAAACTCATCACAAAAAAAATCAAAATTCAAAAAAATAAACGAATTTTAATTTTTTTGCTATGAGTGTGATTTTTAGTGACTTTTTACATGAAATACGTCAGAAAGAGGCCAAAATAAGGCAACTGAATAAATTGAAACTTTTTTGATGCATGGAATTGAAAATTGAACTTTTTCGAATTTCGATTTTTTGTGATGAGTTTATTTCATAGATTGAAAGGGTTTTTTGAATTTTTACAACGGATACGTAAAAATAGAGGTCAAATGAGTCAACTTCACCAGTAAACACTTTTTTTTTCATGTTTTAAATTAAAAAATCACATTTTTTCGCAAACTTTCAATTTTTTAAAATCGTCATCACGAAATAACACCATCCCGATTTTTTAATATGTTGTTCAGCACAAAAAGTTGTCCATAATGTATTTTTTTCAGAAGTGTCGAGAGTCGAAACGATAAGAAAACTACGTTTTGAAACTTTTTGAGCCAATTTTTGTATGAAAAAAAGTGGCAACACTGATTTTTATGATATCACCAAAAAGCCTTTTTAAACCTCTTAACTAGTCATTGAAGAAAGTTACATTTTGCTAGGTATCGTGGTTGTCGAGTAATCCTTTGCTGAAATAGATGATATTTCAAGTTCACTGAAAACTTTGACACCCCCTAGCAAAGTTTAAAAAAGGGCTACAGGGCTGCGATTTGCACCATTGGTCATCCTTTCGGAAGGTCTTTCAAGAGGAAAAATTTCTAAAGAATCGCCGACCCTCCCCTTACCACTTATTCTTGGTTGAATTGACGTGGAATGACCCTATAGCTCATAAGCCAGCAGAGAACCGTCAGTCAGGTTCACTTGACAAATTCAGCTGAATAAGCAAGTCTAGCTGAATTACCAAGTGCTATGCACGATTCCGACAGTGTTGGTTTTTACACTCCGCCGGAAATCGAAATTTACATTCAAGTAGGTTAGAATGTGGACAGTGTTCAATTCAATGTTTATTTTAACCTCGTAAAGTAATAAGTTATGTATGTACATATATTGTATACACATGTTATGCAATAAAATTAAAAAAGAAAGATAACAGTTCGCGATAAAGTGATAACCATTGGTCACTTTTTTTAGAATCCATACCACTTTACTTTGATAGTAGGTACACCTACTTAGCTTTACTACTTAGGCTATCGTAATAATCATATAATTTTTTTTTTTTTTTAGAAAAAATAGGGAAAAAAATTTAATATCATCAGTGATAAACAAAATTTTAGCCACTTACTGACGATGGCTAATACACGATTCTCCAATGTTTCCCATGGGAGTTTTCAAAAAGGGCACAGAAAACTCCATAAAAATCTGAGTCAATGCTGAAGGTCTCTTATGACCCGTCTAAAAGGATTTGAAGATCCAAAAATGAATGTTTGAACGTATTAGCTTAAGCCAACTTCATTTCCAAACTTTCTGGAGAAATGTTTACTTATAAATTCTAGAGGAATCAAAAATCAGGCTAAAGGCGCTAAAATATCCTGAAATGGTAACATTTGACTCGGAAGACTAATTTTCATCAAATCTTCTGATTAGGTACAGGTACCTAATCATACATTTTTTTAAAACCCATAAATCGCCGAAAATGGTGTTTTGAATTTCCAAGATTTCACAGAAAATCAGTTTAGGCAGCTGAAATTTTGGTTAGGGGGGGTTCAGTCCTTGCTCATTCCAAATTCGCATCGATTAAGTGAGCCAAAATATCACAAGATATATTATTATTAATGAAACTAGGAAGATATTTTGGAATACAGTATGTAGTGCAAATTTTTTGAAATTGGCAACAGTGACTAAAAAATTGGCACTATTTCCCCAATTTTATAAATTGTGACTTCGATTTTTTCGCTTAATTATTACAAAATATTTGAGAGAAGAAAATTTTTTCCAAATATGAATTACCTACTTAGATGTAAAATGGCAATAGTTTGTTTAGTTCGACGCAGGATATGGGGGAGGGGCTACAGCAGAAAGAAACACGATTTTTTCAAAAATGCCCCCTCTTTAAGAACCCTTATCTCACCTCCCAGCCAGAGCTTGATTTTTTTTTAGTCCTTTTCAACTTATAATGAAGTGCTCCACTGGTATCTTCATTACTTATTTTCTGCTTTATTACATACGTAATACATTGAAACATACCTAATTGAGTAAATTAGCGTACAGATATCATGTTGCAGCCTACACTAAAAATGAAAGATAAAGATTCGATGAATATTATAAGCTCCGGTCGAAATGCTTGATAGATTAAATATTCGCGCAGATAACGCGATGCTATTTTATTTTAGTTACTGTACCTCAGCCAAGCAATCAAACATTACCCACTACAGATACAGCCTGGAAGTGCAATCTGGCAACGTTGCGCATCTAGTCCGGCTTTATCAATTGTTCTTAGTATGTAGTTATCGATGCGTAACGTTATGAAATTCGGATTTTTCTCGGAACTGAAGGGGTTTAGGAAAATTTTTGTCAGAACATAAATTGAAGAGGATGAAATTTCCTATCGATTGGTATATTTTTCTTCGAGTTTCGTACAGAAATGGCGAGTTTTTAAACATTTTTATGGACAGATTTTTCAAAATGCCAACTTTAAATTGAAATTACGGAAAATTTTCAGAGGACACATAGGTACTTTAACATACCAAAATGTTCAGAATTTCATCCTCTTTCAAATGGTTTTTTACCGAAAGCGCTAGCATTTACCCTTCAAAAGTTTCTAAAGCTCAAAGCTTTGAACTTTCACAACTTTTGATCGAAAAGCACTAGAGCTCTGGGGGAAAAGCGAGGTTGTAGATGAGAAAGAGTAGATCATTTTTCATGTTTCAAACACCTATGTGCTCGATCAAATTTTCGATTTATTAAAGTTCAAAGTTTCAAGGTTGAAATTTTTTTACATTTAAATTAAAATAAATCAAAATTTTGATCGAGCACATAGGTGTTTGAAGAATGAAAAATAATCTACTTTCTTTCCTCTACAAACTGGTTTTTAATTCAAATCTGTAGCATTAACCATTCAAAAGTTATTCAAGAAAAACTAAGAAATTTGGACAATATCCCATAAGACAATGCAGCCGTATAGGACTATACATCGTATGATTTTTGAGACGTTGCCGCTCTGCACTTCCAGGCTGTATCTGTAGTGGGTAATGACTAATGAATCAAATCAATTTAATTATACTTATTCAACGAATGAATCTGGATGTTTTCAAAAACATTAGGTAATTGTTTGTACGTCAACAAATTGTACCTGACTGTACTTAACATTCCTATACAAAATTTTCTATTGTTTTTTTTTTGTGTGAGTTCGTCTCCCCTTAAGCACACCTGTTTCAATGCTTATTGCTGTATTGGAAATGAAAGGTCGGTGTTGTGGATGCCCACTTAGAATAGCTGTTGCAATTTCACTTCTAATTAACCTGGTAAGTTTTTTTCCCGTGTTACCTATAACTATTTGTAGCCTATAAGTGAATTTGAAACAGCGAGCTTCAAATTACTTAGGTACTGTACCTATTAAGATGTCAGTAGGTCAAAGTGTACTTCAGAATTTATCAATTTTCAGTGGCATAGCCAGGATTTTCTCAAGGAGGGGGCAAAATAAGTTTTTTAGACATGAAAAATCGAAATTAGGGATGATTTTCTGAAAATCTTTTCGAAAAAAATGTGTCCAAAAATCAAAAAATATCAATTTTTGCACCCCTTGCCCCCCTTGGCTTCCCCACAGTCAATTTTTCATCTCAATTTTTTCAAAATTGATTGCAACAATTTCAATTTCTCCAACATGATCTACACGATTTTGAGAACAAAAAAAATTTTCAATGCATACCTATTTAGATTTACCTATTACCTAGAGTGCATTAATTTTTTTAAATAATAAGTAGGTATATCTACGAATACCTAGATACCTACTTTCTACTTCATATTTGTCCACAGATTTCAAATAACACTATACTGAATGGTAGCGGTTCAGACTATCTCAAAAACTTACGTACGTCAGTATTTATTCGAGTCACAATCTAACTGCTATGTAACTCATCAGTGAACAATAATATTACGTCAGTTGGTACTCTGATTTTAATTAATTTTTGCAGTTAATGAAGAAGAATCACAATATCTATGGTACCACATGGCACTTCAAACCATTCTATCATTTTTAGCGATCGCAATCCTAGTCATATTCGATAACCATTCCTCGAAAATTCAAATGGCGTTATTTTGCTGCGTTTCTCTTTCGTTAATATACGAAATCATCGGCGTTATTTTATTCGCAATTGGACCAGCATCAGCACCTGCCAGCAAAAATGTTCGAGTAACTTGGGGAATGATAGACCCTGATGCAGACAGGGAAGAAAAACCAGCCCCTGCCTCATTATTGATCGCATTGTTGTTGTTGATATGCTATTTAAGTAGGTAAAATTACGTTTTGGCAAAATTTGTATGAATCAGAAATTTAATTTTTTGCAATTACGAGTAGGTCTATACATAGATAAGTATTAAATGTCTGCATGTTTTCAAGGTTTCAAGTTGTGGACGAGTATTGTCACTTTTGCTTTTGCAATAGAAATATCAAAACGAATATCTCGAAGGAACCAGACCTCATCTGTGTAAATACTTCCATCAAGTATATTTTATTTATACTGATTTTTTTAAAATAAAATTTGTTTGAGTTGGTTAAAAATTATATAGACTGGAATAAAATTTCATTTCCTGAGTTCAAAACGTATATTAATTGTTGTCGACTTTTTATTCATATTTTTTTCATATCTGCAACCTAGGTAGGTATTTATTTGTTTTTTGTTTTTTTTTTTCAAGAAATGAATGCCTAAAAGCAAGCTTTAAAAAAAGTATTAGATAATTGAGAGTAGCCAGGGAATAGCTTTTCATTTCGATGAATCGAACCAAAAAATTGTCATGTTACACTTATACCAAGTGCTGGTCTTACTCAACCAAATATTTGCCGGATATTCATTACATACCTAAATCATTATTTTCCTCGAATTTATTAGTTCATTACAAAGTTAGTAAAAACCTACAAATCAGTCTGCATATAATTGTTACAGTATAAAATTGAAAAAGAGAGATAACAGTTCCATGAATAATGATGCATGGTCGAAATGGAACGCAGATAAACGATTTGCGAACATGATTGAACTTAGTCCAGTCTCAGCATTAGATGTGAAGTGGTAGCATATTTGGACAATTTTAGAAAAATTTAATACTTACTTTAAGAATTCACTGGAGGCTAATTTTACCAATGTGATTAATTCCGGAGACATTTGTTTGGATTTCATTAAAAAATAATCTTCATTAAATTAAATAATGTAACTTAGTTATCTCAAAGAATGAATCAGTGATTTTTTTTTTTGAAAAATTTGTTTGTAAGGTGTTCATCTACTTCGCACACGTGTTTCAACATTATGGCAGAGGAAACGAGAGCCCTGTACTGCGGATATCCAGCTAGAATAGTTATTGCAATTTCGCTTTTAATTTGCGTAGTAAGTTTTTTCGTGTGTATTTTAATGGTTGACCTAAGTACTGCATAAATACCTACCTATCGTCTTTGTTTCTTTAAAAATTGCCTCAGAAGTACTAAGTATTTCAAACAAGATTATCAGAAAAGTTTTTTTTTTTTTTTTTTGATATGATTGTCAGAAAGGAATTGTTTCAAAATTGCCAAAAATCCAGCTTTTTTGGTCAAAATTATCCTATTTTTTTTTATATTTTTTTTTTTAGTGATGATCGCCAAAAAGTTCTACTTTTTTGCCAAAATCGCGAGTGAAGTCCATTTTTTTTTCAATTTTTCTCCATTAAACTTCATAAGTTTCCAATTTTTCTGTTCTTTGACAGAATATTAATTTTTCTCCTTCATTTTTCTGAGTTTTTCTCGAAAATAAAAAAATGTTGACCTTCTTGTCCTTCAAATTGAGATTTGAAAAAGTGCCTCGACGAAAGTCATCGATTTCCTTACCACCCAAAATCAATACTTAGGTACAATTATGTATTTAGCCACCTTAATATGTGAGGGCGCATACGGAAAGGGACCTTACGACCAAAAGTAAAATTTCACAAGGGGAGGGTTTAAAGTTTTGAGTTATTTCCCTTGTTTTAAGGTACGATTACATACGGCTATTCCAACTTCGAAGGTCCTATACATTATCACACATTCACACACGCCCTCCAACGACCTGTACTGGCCAAATTAGGCACTACAATGTTGATAAAGTGAGCAAGTCTGTTGATATTATCAAGACTTTTAGGGTATTAGTTTTGATAAAAATTGTTTGCTGCTGATTGTGGCAGTGTTTTTCAATTCAATTCAATTCTTTATTTAGTACGTTTATACCTTTTGGCCTTATAAGCTATTGTAGAGAGGTGATTAGCTAGTTTGTCAGTTTGTGCTGTCCATCTTAGGTTGTTAGAAACTATAGTGCCAAGGAATGTGGTATTTTCACAAGTTTGGATGAGATCAAGAGAAGAGATTAAAGATATGAGGGTTGGGTAGTAGATGTACAAAATGGCATAATTGTTGTTTTATTTAGATTTAGTTCCATTCCATTTACTATGAACCAAGTTTGCATTTCTAGAAGGGGTTTTCAGCTTCCTCAATTGCTAGGGTCTAGTTGATTCCTTTTGTAATTGCTGTGTTGTCATCTGCAAATTGTATAGTTTTATTTTTGGTACAGTGGGGAAAATCATTTACATACATAATGAAAAAGTATGGCCCTAGGTTTGAACCTTGTGGTACTCCAATGGTAATGTTTTCTAGGTCAGATATAACAATCCCTTCTTTGGACACTAGTTTCACTCTTTGTGTCCTGTTGGTTAGGTAGGATTTAACAAGTTTTTTGGCGATACCCCAAATACCATAGTGTTCTAATTTAGCCACAAGGATATTATGTTTTATTCTGTCGAAAGCTTTGGAGAGGTCACAAAATATACCAATAGGTTTTTCATTATTTTGTAGCATATCAGAAATTGTGTTGACTAGTTCATAAATGGCATCTGATTCTGAAGTACTAAGTTTTGATTTTGATTTAAATCCAAATTGATTTGGATTAAGAATGTTTTTGGAGTTGACATAGGATGAAATTCTCACATTTAAATGATTTTTTCAAAAATTTTGGCAAAGACTGGTATTATAGATATTGGTCGAAAATTAGATATGTCATCTTTTTGTCCTTTGTTCTTATATACTGGGGTTGTTATGCTATGTTTCAAGCAATCTGGGAAGACCCCTTGTGCCAAACAATCATTGTATGTATAGCATAGACAAGACCTCAGATATACTTAGCATATCTGACATCCTTTATCAGCTTTATATCTACATATGTTGTATATATCTTTTGCTTTTGAATTGTTTAAATTTTCTATGGTTTTACACACCTCAGTAGGTGTAGTGGGGTGGAGGAATATAGAGCCTTGCGTCTTATCAGGTAGGTATGAGAGAGGGGTACAAGAAGAGTTTAGTTTTTTAGAGGTCTGTGTTTTTTATATACTCGTAGTTTCACATTAAAGTTAGTTATATATTGTTAAAAAATACATTTTGTAAATTGACACTGGTGGCTAGGTGTATGTACCTTGCTGAAAGTCTTCAATTCGAGTTGCGCTATCAGAAAATTTTTTTAATGATTTTTTCCACTCATGTTTTATTGAAGTCACAAGTTTTTATAAAATTTTCATTTTTTACGCGTTTTTATGTCTTTTTTCAAATTTTTTGCGTCATTTTTCAACTTTTATGAATGATAAACGTATGCATGCTTGGCTTAAAAGTAAAAAAAATCGATGAAATGATAAAAATTGGGGCCTATGGAGGGTTCTACTCAATTTTTAAAGAGTCCCTACAAAAATTTGGCGAAGAAATAAAAAATTGATTTTTTGGTCGTAAGGTCCCTTTCCATACCTATGCGCCCTCACATATGATGACATCTTTACATAAAAATTACAAACCTATTTATTCTTACAGTTTTTTAATGCCATTTTGCTGAATAATAATGGTCCAAAGTTCCTAAAACACCTAAGTAAGTAGGTACATATTAAATCTTATACATAGCTGCAATTAATCCCATGATTAATTGATATAATACCTATATCAGTAGCCATATAAATGTATTAATTCATCTTTTTACTTATTTTATTTTTGTAGTGAATAAAAACGAATTCAAATATACTTGGTATTTTACTCTACTTCAACCTATTGTATCATATTTTGCGGTCTTAATTTTGATCAAATCTGATACGCAATCTTCTTCAAGAAGTAAAATCTGGACTCGAACACAAACGGTTTTACTTGCCTGCATTTCCTGTATGCAAATACTCGAGTTCTTCGCCTTTACTGCACTCCAAATTAGTATAGCTCTTTCAAAAGAGAATGATGATGTAATTTGGATGGCAATTATTTTATTATGCTGCTGTAAGGAGACTTTCCCCCCTAATTTTTATACTTAACCAAATCTGAAATGCTTTAGCAATTTTTTTAAATAACTGACGTTTGCATTGTTTTAAGGTTTCCATTCGTATTCCAGCATGTTGATAATGGATTTTGCATTTGAAACATCGCAACGAAGCTCGAAAGATGATAACAATGGTCTTGAAGACGTGGTTATTTCAAGCTCACCATCGGATGCTTCTCCTCCTTCTTATGATGATGTATGCTCGTTGGAATCTGAGAATGCGCATAAATTACATTCGCAGACACCACCTCCGAGTTATGCAGCTATTTTCAACTTTCCAGCGGATAATATACATATTTAAAGGAGTGAGGTATAGTGAAGATAAAGTTGTCTATCTTCAAGTTGGAAGGTACTTAACTACCTACCCTACATGTTCAGCAATTCATTTTGCTTGCTATCTATTTCCTCGTACACAGAAAATGAATTTTTTGTAGGAGGGGGAGGGGGATGCAAGTTCTAGTACTGATAACGGTGCTCAGATCTTTCAACTCCATTTTCGACTGTGGGCCCTTCCACCTTGACTCAACCAACGTTTTTGAGTCATGTCCTTCGATTTCGCTCGAATTTTTTTCACAATATCTACCCACTCAATAAGTAAGAAACCCGCAATCAGTTTGGTCCTCTGCCCTCAAAGGGGGGCAGGTGGGAGGCTTCCATTATTTTCACATTGTCTTGGGGTACTCAACTTCAGCCGCGCATTCCTCCAATGTTATGGTACGTTGATCAAAACCGGTTTCACAGTTCGAAAGGGCATCGCATTTTGAACTTTTTAAGCATTTTGAAATTTTCAAAAGTTGAAAGTTGGAACCTCCAAATTGGAAGTTTAAATTTCAAAACGGCGCTGTAGGTGAGAGCTACCATTTAAAATTCTGAAACAATTTTCATAGTTGAAATTTTTGAGGCTTTTTTGAAATACTTAATTTTCGAGATGGGATCTTATGATGGAAGGGAGGCACCTCCTCCCCCAAATTGAAAAAAAAACTTTTTAAAAAAAATCTGGGGCATGTAATAAGTACATTGAATTGTCAGAGGGAGATGTATGGCCACAGGGTTACTTGAATGAAAGTATTTTATGTACCCTAATTTGGGTAACACAGCAAAGAGCATCTGTCGAGGCTACGTGCCTACTGAGTGGTGCAAGGTGCAATGTTCATCGCAGTCTTATCCATATCCAAGTTGAGGCTGTCAGTATTTATATGTTCTTTATTTATTCAAGAGGATCTTCCTCGGTTTAATGTGTTATGTATAAGTTAGATATTAAGGGTGAAGAGGTTTTATCCTCATACATATTTACGAGTATGTGCATTCTTTTATATATTTGTGTATTGTGTATTAATCTTGATAAGAGGTGATAATAAAATAGTACATAGTCGTGCTTATTTTGTGAAATGTTGTTACCTTTCACGGCCATAACTCGTTTGCGCACAAATGGGGGGAACTGGCCCAAGTAGGTAGAGGTAGTTTGCGCACAGGGTAGCCATAGTGACCACAACTTGTTTGCGCACATACATACAATAAGTCAGACAAATCAAGTATCTTAAATTTCATTTCCATGCAAATAAACATTTCAAAACTTGGTCATTTTTTTCAAGTTTTTGAAAGTTTTTGCAATCAGTTGCTGACATTTTGAAAACTTATTCAAAAACTAATTCCATGATTTAACCCTTTCACGCCGGCTGGGACAGCATATGTTCCAGCAACTTTGAACAAATCTGCTGGGAGTGCTGGGAACTTCTGTGACACATTTTTCCCGCGGACTGGGTCCCATCAGTAGAGTAAAGTGTCAGGAATCAATTGAGACCACTCCCAATTTTTTCGCTAATGTTATAGCAACACTGTAAATCATTTTTTCCACAAAAACGTGTTTTTCAGTGAAAATGTGAAATCTGAGCAACTAGTTAGTAGTAATTGAAAATTTATTGCAAATATGTACAGGGAGTGATTGTGCCCGGCAAACAATTATATTTGAAAATAAATAGAATAAGCTACATTTTGGTATAAAAAAAAATAATTTTAATCAATTTTTGAGGGAGCAAATTCAAAAACAAAAACGTGAATAAGTTTTATTCAATAATTTTTTGATATTTTAGAGCTGTTTAGGGTGTTATTTTTTCAAGAAATCGAAAAAAGGACGATTTCAGTCTGTCAGGAATGTTTATCTGCATACAATGTCCAAATTTCATCGAATTTGATGCATTACTCACAGAGAAATCCTCTGTCAAAGGAAATTGATGTCTCAATTTTGGTAAAATTTCATAAAAATGTCAATTTTTTGAAATTTTAAGATTTTATGAGCAGAAGTCCCTCGGTGGCGTAGTAGGTAGAGCTGTGGACCTCCGTTCATGAGGTACCCGGTTCAAACCCAGCTACAGAGGCAAGCATGTGCGTGTAATTAAAAATCTTTTGTGCAATTATCAACATTACACGCAAAGTACCCTGGGACTACCAGTTTAGCCGAGCTAACAGATAATGCACGCCATCTGTTAGCAGAATCGAAAAGCTGAAACTGGTTTGAGCATCTATAGAGGTCAACACTGAGGAGCTCAGGGTCTCTAAACTACCCGGCTAGCTCCAAGGTGCTTGTGTAGATGTCACTAGAAAGCAATGGGAAACTACTAGTGGAAGCTCGAAACAACGTTGATTCCCTAGAATAATTGCAGTGGCAATAGGCATACACCTCACCCTGTTAGGGTACAACAAAAATGCAATTTCCAATGTCCTGTAAAGGATAAGGAACCACGACGACGACGAGCTAAAGTGGAATTTTTAAAAAAATTTTCTCATTTGCGTCCAAAATACAAATTTTTTACATTACTTTTTGCATACTGGAATGATATTATTGGTATTGTCCCACTTGTCCCAGCAATTTTTGGAAATTTTAAACACTGATGGGACATAAATGCTGTCTCAGGACAAATTTTCAAAGACCATGGCTGGGACATACGTGTTCCCACCTCAATATCTTGAGTGTGAGCTGAGGAAAAAATCTGTAACAAACTTATGTTGCTTAGAGATGCCCAAGGAACAATTTAATGTAAAAAAAATTGGAGGTGGGATGCAAAACCAATATTCGGCGCAAAAGGGTTTTAAAACTTTCCTCTGAGAGGAGGCTTTAATGCTTTCTTTTTTTGACAGTCTTAGCCAAAATTAGAACTAACTACATATTGGACTATGACTTTTTGACAATTTTGGTAAATTGAACTTTCTAAAAATTTGACAAAAAAAAACAAACATTTACAACTTTAGTGAAAAGTAGATAAGATTTCAATATTTTTAGACAATTGTGGCAAATGAATTGACAAAAAAAAAACAGGCACTTTCTGACAATTTTGTCAAAATACTAGGCTTTCTTGGCAATTTTGACCAAACTTAAAACTTTTCTGAGAACAACTTAGGAGCGGTACAACAGGAAAGCAATTAGCACCTGCAAATACCTATTGATTTTAGGGCAACGATGTCTCCCTACTTTCCTTTAAATTTTAAATCAACTGTACTATCTACTTACTACTCACACATATATTTTTAATCATGCCTGCTAATAAAGTAGACAGTCCTAAGTCTGTGAAAGTGAGATGGAAAATATGTGCGCGAACGGGTATGTACTGTCCCTATATGTCCCTATAAGATTCCTGTGCGCAAACGAGTTCTAACTTTGTGCTCAAATCACTTGCAGCCCCTTTCACGCGTATGAGAATCACAGGGGTAAGTGTCCTACGGGCTAATTACTACCTAATTATCTGTGAAGGTATACATTTTTGGTGACGCTTGATGCTGAACACAAATGAATGGTGGAAATGCAAAGTATGCCAAGTGCCATTTTTTTCCCCGCGTGTTTTCTCAACGTCAAAGCAATGTATATCATGTGTTGTAGCACATGTGCTAGTTGTGTCATATTTGAAGAAATGTTTAAACATGTACTAGGTATCAATAAAAACCAAAAGATAGCGCTTTCCATGTATTAAGTATCCAAACTCGTTTTTACGCTCTTCTGTAAAAAAACGTTTTTGGCACTTAGCATACTTTGCATTTCCACCATTCAAATATGACGTCAGATTTTTGATCGGACCCCATCCACGGTCCCCACCACCTCCCCAAATGGGGTAAAAGTTCAAAAAAGTGATTTGTTCGTGCGATACAGGAAATAGTAGGTATGTTTTTGTTGACGCTGAACACGAATATGAAGTCTAATTTTTGATTGGACCCCATCCACTGTCCCCAACAAATTTTTTGGACGTTTATCAATTCGGGGGAGGTTCTTGGAGCCATGGGTAAAGTCATTTGAAAAACTATAAGGCTATATTTGTGTTCAGTGAGATTGAAAACATGTTATTTCATGTGTCACACAAATACAATTTTTTTTTAGGTCACCCCCTTGGGAAGGTGCTGGGACCGTGGATTGGTCCAATTAGAAATCCGACGTCATATTCGTATTCCAGCATGTCCAAAAACATAGTATTTCATGTGTCGCACGAACAAAACACTTTTTTGAACTTTTACCCCATTTGTGTAAGTGTTGGGGGGCCGTGGATGGGGTCCAATCAAAAATCTAACGTCATATTCGTCTTCAGCGTCAACAAAAACATAAAATTCGATATATCACATGCCCCAGATTTTTTTCGATAGTTTTATCCAAAATTGGGAGTGGGGGTGTTCCCCCTCCATTAAGAGAATCCCATCTCGAAAACTTGAATATGTCGAAAAAACATCAAAAAGTACATCTATGAACATTTTTTCAGAATTTTAAATGGTGATCCCACTTACAGCGTCATTTTGAAAATTTCAAAATACTTTAAAAGTTCAAAATTGA
Source organism: Planococcus citri (assembly GCF_950023065.1). Taxonomy (NCBI): domain Eukaryota; kingdom Metazoa; phylum Arthropoda; class Insecta; order Hemiptera; family Pseudococcidae; genus Planococcus; species Planococcus citri. The sequence continues at coordinate 11,392,558 of NC_088678.1, forward strand.
ATGCCTTTTCCAACAGTGAAATAAGTTTTGATCAAAGTATCATAGCTTTGGAGGCACGCACTGCTGAAGTTGAATACCTGGAGACAATGTGGAAATAATGGATCCCCCCCTGAGAGGGCTGGAACTAAACTGATTGCGGGATTCTTACTTACTGGGTGGGTAGAAATTGTAAAAAAAAAATTGAGCGAAATCAAATAATTCCATCAAGTATTTCTATTTATCCTGATTTTTTAAAATAAAATTTGTTTCAGTTGGTTAAAAATCATACAGACTTGAATAAAATTTTGTTTCCCGAGTTAAAAACGTATTGTTGTCGACTTTTTATTCATGTTTTTTTTCATATCTTTAACCTAGGTAGGTATTTATTATTATTTTTTTTCAAGAAATGAATGCCAAAAAAAATAACATAATAGATAATTGAGAGCAGATTTTAATATATCTACACATTTTCTTTCGATGGAGCAAACCAAAAAATTGTAATGTTAAAATCATACCAAGTGCCGGTCTTACTCAACCATGCAAACATTTGCTGGATATTCATTACATAAATCGTTATTTTCCTCGAATTTATTAGTTTATTACGAAATCGGTAAAACCATAAAAATTTATCTGCACATGTTACGGTATAAATTTAAAAAGGGAGATAACAGTTCCATGAATAAGTGCACGGTCGAAATGGAGGGTAGATAAACGATTCGCAAACATGATGGTTGATCTTAATCAGCCTCATTATTAGATATGAAGTGTTAGCCCATTGGACAATTTTCAAAAAATTTTATACTTTTTTTTAAGAAATTCACTGGAGGCCAATTTTATCAATGTGATTAATTCCGGGCATTTTTTTTTTGTTTTACTCGTAATTAAAAAATAAACTTCATTAAATTAATGCTAGGTACTTAAACTCGTAGTTATCTCAAGGAATGAATCGGTGATTTTTTTGAAGCATTTGCTTGTAAGGTGTTCATCTCTTTAACACACGTGTTTCAACATTATGGCAGAAGAAGAGAGAGCCCTGTACTGCGGATATCCATCTAGAAAACCAATTGCAATTTCTCTCATCATAATCATAGTAAGTTGTTTGCGTGTACCTATTTTTAATGGTTGACCTATATACTGCTTACTGCATTATGGATATCACCTTTTTTTTCTTCAAAATTGCCTCAGAAGTGTTACTTTTGTCAAGATTGTCAGAGAAGTTTTTTTTTGAATAGATCGCGTTGTTTCAAAATTGCAAAAAATCCAGTTTTTTGGTCAATATGTACACTCATCATTTTGTTAGCGATGATCGCCGAAAAGTTTTATTTTTTCATCAAAGTCGCGAATGAAGTCCAGTTTTTTTCGTTTTTCCCCCATCAAACTTAGTAGTTTTCCAATTTTTCTCTTCTTTTGACATAATTTTGATTTTTCCATTCATTTTTCTCGGGGTTTCTCAAAAATAGAAAAATGTTGACCTGAAAGAATTCTGGCTTGGATAAATTTTGTCCTTCACCTGTCCTTCAAATTGAGATTTGAAAAAATGACTTGACGAAAATCGTCGATTTCCTTGCAACCTAAAATCAATAGGTACCTATACATCATTTAGCCGTCTTATCATGATAGTTACATAAATGTACTAATTACGAACCTATTTATTCTTACAGTTTTTAAATGCCATTTTGCTGAATAATGACGGTCCCAAGTTCCTAAAAGACCTAAGTAAGTATTAAATCTTATAACTGCAATCACTATCATATCAGTATCTACTTCAGTAACCTATATTGATTCATTTTCCTTGTTTTATTTTTTGTAGTGAATAAAAACGAATTCATGTATACTTGGTATTTTACTCTAGTTCAGCCTTTTCTATCATATTTTGCGATCTTGATAATTTCGAACAAATCTGGTAGTACGCAATCTTCTTCAAGAAATATAACCTTGTCTCAAAAAGAAGCCTTACTTTCCTGCATTACCTGTGCGCAAATACTCGAAATCTTCGGCAGTACTGCACTCCTAAGTAATAGTACAGATGTTTCGAGAGGGAATGCTGATACAATTTGGATCGCAATGTTATTCTGTTATTTCGGTAAGGGGACTTTTCTCCATAATTTTTATAAATTTTATATTCAAATTTTTACAATTTTGTTTATCTAATGGCTATGGCTGTGCATTGTTTCAAGGTCTCCAGACGTATTCGAGCATACTGATGATAATTTTTGCATTTGAAACAGCATTACAACAAAAATTGGAAGATTATAACAATAGTGGTAATGATCAGCAATTTGATCTACGAGATGTGGTTATTTCAAGCTCACCATCGGATGGTTCTCCTCCTTCTTATGAAGTATGCTTGTTGGAATCTGAGAATGTGCATAAATTACGTTCGCAAACACCGCCTCCCAGTTATACGGCTATTTTCAACTTTCCAGCGGATAAAAATTAAGGGAGTGGGGTGGTTTTAAAGCTGCATTGTGGTATAGTGAGAATAAAGTTGCCTATCTTCAAGTAGGAAGGTACAAGTACATGTTCAGCTCCTTCAGCAATTCATGTTGTTTGCTATCTACATATTTCCTCGTACCAAGAGAATTATTATTTGGGGGGGGAGGGAGGGAGGGAGGGAGGGGGGAATAATACATATTACCTACGAATTGTGATATTCGATTTATTATAATGATTTGAAAGTGAATTTTCTGTGTCGTGTTTTATTTGCGAATGGACTTGGAAATGACGAACTAATTTGAATTAAGGAGTATTCAGGATCTCATCATCATGTGAAGTATCCTCGCGCAAGAGAACCTATGAAAATATCCACCACAATTTTTGAAAATATCAGGATTTGAAACTCCTATAATCAAAATTTCAGCTGCCGAAATTGATTTTTAGCAAATTTTTGGAGATTGAAAATTGTTGTCGTCGTTTCCTTATAAGCGGTAGGCCTGTTGGCTTATCTGCTATAGTGTGGAACTTGCTGAGGATGAGCCTGAGGTATCAGTGAGTTTCTTCCTTGGTCTCCCTCGGCGTCTTTTCTCTGTTGGTGTATATCGGAGGACCTGTTTTGGCGATCTTGTTTCCTCCATCCTTTCGACATGACTTCTCCAATCTTTTGTATACCTTTTTATCTTCTTCATGACTGGCTTCACTCCGAGATCTGCTGTTATTTTCTGAGTCATCCGTGCCGTTATTCTTCTTTTATTTATCAGATTTCTTCAGTGCCCATTTATACCTTGCTTCCATAAGTTATCATTGGTATTGCAAGGGTATTATATTCGATAATCATTCCTCGAAAATTCAAATGACGTTATTTTGTTGCGTTTCTCTTTTGTTAATATACGAAATCATCGGCGTTATTTTATTCGCAATTGGACCAGCATCAGCACCTATACTTGTACAAGTAAAAATGTTCGAGTAACTTGGGAAGTGATGGACCCAGACGCAGACAGGGTAGAAAAACGAGCGCCTGCCTTGTTGACCGCATTGTTGATATGCTATTTAGGTAAAATGAAGTTTTAACAAAATTTTCATGAATTTGAAATTTGATTTTTTGCCATTAGGTGTATTTATCTCATGTCTACACTTTTTCAAGGTTTCAAGTTCCCTATTGACAATTTCAAGTGGCAGAATGCTAGCAACAGTGCTAGCATGACCATGCTAGCACTGGTTGCACCATTTTGAACACCTTTCCTAGCATTTCTGCTAGCAAACTGTTGCCAGCAAAATGCTAGGAAAATGGTACTAGCACCACGCTAGCAGCATTTTTCTAGCATTATGCTAGCATCAGTTTGCTAGCAGATATGCTAGTGCAGGTGTTCAAAATGGTGCTACTGGTGCTAGCATGATCTTGCTAGCTTTTTGCTAGCATATGCTAGCATGTGTATAATATGTATAATGCTAGAAGTGCATTAATTTCCTTGTAAAAGAATACTTAGGGTATTTTTAATTATGGTATGTTTCCCAAAAATATCCAAAAATGGGCAATTGCCCTACAATGCTAGTTAAGAACTAGCATTGCACTAGCATCTTGTGCTAGTATAAACTGAGTGATTAGTTTGCCAACTTCACTCTTCTTAATTTAAACAGGAAACTGTATTGAGCTTATATTCAACTTGACTACATACTTCATCTAAGAGAAGTTAAGTGTATCATAATAAAGAACAACGCTAGCAATTTGCTAGCATCATGCTAGCACTTGACTGCTAGCACCTGGATAAGAAGTCTTTTAACAAAAATCCAGCACCATGCTAGTACTTTGACTGCTAGCTTTACCAAGGTTAGAATAGCGCTAGCAGTAGACTAGTGCAAGTTTACCTGTGATTGTATTTCTAGCATGTAACTAGCAGATTGCTAGCATGCCTTTTGCTAGTTCACCTCATGCTAGCACCATTACAGGGTGCTAGCAATGCACTAGCAGTATGCTAGTAATGACTGCTAGCTTTACTCAGTGGTTATGCTGCTAGCATGTAACCAGCAAATTGCTGGCCTGTCTTTTGCTAGTTCACCTCATGCTAGCACCATACCAGTTCTATACTAGGATGAATTTTCCAATAAAATGTCTGCTGGCAAAGTGCTAACACCATTCTAACTGGTAATCTGCTAGTTGATTCCATGCTAGCACCGTGCTAGTATTCTGCTACTAATGCTAGCATTCTGCTAGTAAAATAATTGTTGATAAGATAATTTTTCTGCTAGGATTAACTAGTGTATGGCTAGTGTACTTTTTACTAGCTCATATCATGCTAGCAACATGGTAGCTTTATGCTAGGAGAAACTGCCAGCATCGCTCGGTAATTATGATGCTAGGATATAACTAGCATGTTGCTAGCATACATTGTGTTAGCTCATCTCAGGCTAGTATATTATGGTAGAATTTTGCTAGCAGGAGCTGCTGGAATCACTCGATAATTATGGTGCTGGATTTTAACTAGCATATCCCTAGCATACATTTTGCTAGATAATCTCACATTAGCAATATGATAGCATCATGCTAGCATGGGCAACTGGCATTATACTAAGTAATTATGAGGCAAGGGTTTGACTAGCACATTGCTCGCATACATTGTGCTAGCTCACCGCATGCTAGCGATATGATAGCATCATGCTAGTATGAACTGCTAGCATCACTTGGTAATTAAGGGGCAAGGGTTTAACTAGCATATTGCTAGCATGCATTGTGCTAGCTCATCTCATACTAGATATATGATAGCATTTTGCTAGCGGGAAATGCTAGTTTCATTCGGTAGTTATGTTGCTAGCATGTAGCTAGCTAATCGCTAACATACTTCTTGCTAGTTTGTATCATGCTAGTAATAAGCTGGCATTTTGCTAGCATGTTATGCTAGCTCATTTCATGCTAGCATAACGCTAGTATCATGCTAGTTTCCTGCTACTCATGCTAGGTGGGTGCTACTAATGCTAGCATTCTGCTAGTAAAATTGTCAATAGGGTTGTGGACGACTATTGTCACTTTTGCTTTTGCAATTGAAATATCAAAACGAATATCTCGAAGGAACCAGACCTCATCTGTACCTATAAGTAATTCCACCAAAAGTGTTCCGATTTTCAAACATAAAATTTGTTCGAGTTGAATAAAAATCATGCAGACTTGAGTGCAATTTTATTTCCTGTGTTCAAAACCATAAGCGTACAAACTGAACGGAATATCTCAAAGAACAGAGACAAACCTGACTTAAACTTTCGTCGAACAAATATAAAACAATAATTAATAACATCAAAACATGTCGAAGAAATAAAGATATATTTTTGAAATGGTTCTTTGACCTCAACGAGTTCAACGTAACCTAAACTTAAACAAAAAATGAGCTAAAATGCTCGACAATAAGATTTACGTATGACGATTGAAACAATAATAATGCGGTGATTTTACGTATCTAAACATTTCAATTGGTCGACTATTAAATAGCAAATGAATTGTACTTAACCAGTACGATTTTATTCCTGGCGCAGCCAGAGAATTTCGATTACATAACACGAATACATAGGTACGAGCGAAATTTTATATTTATTTATTTAAAATAAAAAACTACTAAACGCGAACTTTACGGTTACGAATAACCAATTTTGCCAACACAAATACGCCTACGACTTTATTGGCTGTTGTGACTTTCTCATTTAGATGCAAATGTAAGAATGAATCAACTAGGTATTTACCTACTCCTACTAGGTTTAATTTGTTTTCAAATAAGTACTTACATAAAAATACACCATCTCTGTAACGCTTAATAGTTGTGATTATTCATATTTTTTCCATATCTTTAACCTATACTTACGTACTTCTTTGTTTTTTTTAAATTAAATTTTTTTTGAGAAATGAATGTTTAATGGTGAGCTTTTAAAAAAGTTGGTATAAGATATGAATCACCTAATTGAGAGTAGGTAGCTTTTAATAATATTTATTTTCAATGGAGCAAACCAAAAAATTGAAATAATATGTACTCGTACAATGATACCTTATTGCTGGTGTTTGTAAAAATTATGTCATTTTAATTTTCTGTGAAAATATCTTTTCTTACCTATCTTTAAAAATAATTTTACCTATCATTCTAGTCGGTAGTGTCTGGCTTTCATAGGAAAGCCAACTGGTTACAAACGTTACTGGCTCGATGGACATGCGAAGGCGACACAACAAAAACGAGACCAGAAATGAGTAATTCTGTCAGTCTCTCTACGTTTTCAGAGAAGAACAGAACAGGTTGTTATTTTTTTCACTTGTTTTTCGCGGTTTTTTTCGTTTTGTAATTTTTCATATAAATTAATGTAAATATTATAAATACACGTACTTAGTACCTGGCAGTGGTGAAGAATTTGATGGTCACTTTTTCATTGACAAAAATCGTCGCAATTCATCGTGCATTTTGCATTATCATCCACTTGAACCTTTTTCCGAAATTCCGATTCTTCAAGAGGGTAAAGGGTATTGCGTATTGTTATCCTACGTTTTCGGTAATTAACCTCCCATTATAATTTCTTCAGATGAATAAAGATGCGTCAATCTCTACGACTTTACCCACCCAACAAAACAACAATTCTAGTTACGGTACATTACTTAAACTAACCGATGCGGGTAAGCATTAAACTACACGAAGCAATTTATACGAACGAATTCCAAATTAATATTCGATGAATCTCCACAATTACGATAATTTGTATGCTGTAACAGTTTACGGGAGTTGAAAGAGATGGTGTTAGAAGCGGGACAGCTATGCATCATGCAACGGATGCTAATTTGTTAATGTACATATAATGTCATAATAAGAGTTTAAATCAGTACTGTCGTGAAAAATTTCTTCAAAATTTCGAAGGTTCTATCAAAGTAGAGAAAAAGGTGTATATTTCTGGAAGAATTTCACCACGTACCATTTTTTTCAAAACTTGCCCTCAGAATTTCGAAAAAAGCTTCAAGAGGGTAATTACCTATGACGATTTTTTTCAAAAAAAAAAAAATTGATAGCCAAGTTCTATGTACACTACTGCTGTAAATTGTATTTTCGTTGGTTTTAATCGACGAGTCTCTTTCTGTCAGATCACGCTCACCCTTACTCGTACACATTTTGCATAAACGTTGGTCTTACTCAACCTAACCCGACCGCGACATAAGTATTACGTTGGATATTAATCATGCATTATTTTGCAATTTTGATTTTGAACATAGTAAGTAAGTATGTGTATTTTAATGATTGACCTAAGTAGGCTACTGCACACAGTAGGTACGATTTTACTACCTACCATAAGTAGGTATATAAAGATTCAGATTGTATTGAAAGGATTACGGTGGGAAAATATCACTTTATAAATGGCCAATTTTTCATTTCAATTGAATACTGACTACAAACAAGTTCAACTTCTGCAATATTTTGCCAAAATTATCCAGCCCTTACAAAGGAACCTCTTGAGGTGACCGCCTCCGATTTGAACGGGACCGCGATTTTTGGAGAGAGCATGTTCTAAAACCCCAAAACCCAAATTTTCAGCTGCCCGAGTTCATTTTTCGATTTTTGGCGAATTTTTGAAAATCCAAAATTGACTATTTTGGTGATTTATGCTTTTTTAAAAAAAGTACGTACTTGATCAGTAAAAATGTTCAAAATAAGTCCTGAAACTGATATTAACCCCCCAAATCCAAATTTTACCATTTCCAGCCATTCTGGAGCCTCCAGCGCTATTTTTCAATTTCTCCAGAATTTTGAATTTGCTCCAGAAGGCGTGAATATGAAGTTGGGCAGCTAAAAATCGAGTTGTGTGTTACACTCGACCTGTTCAACAAATTTATCCGCATTTTAGCCGATTCTGGAGCGGACACCTCAAGAGTGGTTTTTTGACCAGCTTTTTTTCAAAATAAAATATTCAAAAATCAAAAATTTCCCATTTGCGAAAAAATTTTCGAAATTTGTGCGAATCGATGTATTTCGAACACAACAAACCCCCTGAGGTCGAGTTCCGCCATTTCCAGCCATTCTGGAGCCTCCAGTGCGATTTTTCAATTCCTCCAGAATTTTCAATTTGCTCCAGAAAACGTGAATATGAAGTTGGGCAGCTAAAAATCGAGTTTTGTGTTTTATTCACATTTGAGCCGATTCTGAAGGGGACACCTGAAGAGTGGGTTTTTGACCAACTTTTTGCATAATAAAAATATCCAAAAATTAAAGGGAGGCCCAAGAAAGGCTGGAAATGGCGAAATTTGGATTTGGGGGGTTAATATCAGTTTTAGGACTTATTTTGAACATTTTTACTGATCAAGTACGTACTTTTTTAGTTTTTTTAAAAAGCATAAATCACCAAAATAGTCAATTTTGGATTGTCAAAAATTCGCCAAAAATCGAAAAATGAACTCGGGCAACTGAAAATTTGGATTTGGGGGTTTTAGAACATGCTCTTTCCAAAAATTGTGGTCCCGTTCAAATCGGAGGCGGACACCTCAAGAGGTTCCCTTGTTAGTACTAATTCTTTATCCGAATTCCCACCCCCATTGATGATACATATACGTTTTCACCAACATTTTCGTCATCTTTTCGCCTTGATTGCAGCGAAACGTAAGGTGTGTAGACGAATTTGCGATGGCTTTGTTAGCGGTAGCAGCAATAGGTTAACAAATTCGCGATCGCCAACCAGTTTTTCTCGCAGTGATTCACCATTGCCAAAATTTGAAATGCGAGGTGACGTCAATTTCCGGTTGGTCGCTGGCGTTACATATAATCTCTAAATAATTTCGCATTCCAACATACAACTGATTGCTCAACTGTCGAACTATACCTAGTTTTACACTAGTTGTGACAAACGTCAGTTATGAAGTTAATGTAAACGCGTGTTGTAATGATTTTCAGAAACGTATTTTGAAATTTTTGTATTTAAATTAGTACCCTGTGCTATGGTGTAAAAGTGAAGTGCAAATGAGTGGTGAAAAGTGTACGTAGTAAAAGTGCAATGAAAAAGTTATTTTTGACAAAAACTTGTGCTTGAATATTTTTTCCCCAATTACTCTCAATGAAAATTGAATAAACGTTTTGCCATGGCACCTTCTCCCTGGGCCAGCGTCTCTTTATGGAATTCCCCAGAATTTACACCATTAGAGGTTTTCAGATATTTGGCAGGGTTGGGACTTTGAAAATTTTTAGTTAGAGTGAGACGAGTGCTTGTGAGTTGGATTGAGGGATCGAGTGAGGTGAGGTTAGTGTGTAGTATATCTATTATATACCTAGTGGTTGGTGGTTTTTATTAAAAGAAAACGTAATTTTGGAGTACATACTTTTCCTAGGTTAACGGAAAGCGAAGTGTTTGGTTGCTAGGGGTTCGGGCAATCATTCGTAGATAATTCGTGGAGTAAGTACCTAAGCTACAGTACATAATTTCCTACGTTGCATCTCGGCAAATTCGCGTATGAAAATATCGTCGAGGGGGCAGAGAGTATGTTTTTTTTTTGCCGAAACATTCAGAAAGTCCTAATTAAATGTAAACATTACTAAAATTGGATCAGTTTTCTTGACAAAATTGCAAAAAGTTCAGTATTTTGCCAGCCTTATCAGTTGTCTGGAAGACTCGCTTTGATTTCGAAAAGTCGTATTTTCTTGCCAAAGCGTCAGAAAACAGGTGCATTTCCCCAGCCCCCCACCACCGCCAAAAAGGGTCTAAGTAAGGTCATTCGTTTGTGCTTCGTTAGTGCTTGTTTGTGCTTCAAGTCCGGTTGTTTGTGCTTTAATCCTTTCGGAGATATTGAAAAAAGTTTGTGGGGGGGCTGGGGAAATGCACCTTCAGAAAACTTGTTTTTGCTATAAATAGGTACCAATTTTTTTCTTCAAAATTGCCTCAGTAATACTTTTTATTTGTCAAGATTGTCAAAAAAAAGTTATTTTGCCTGATAATATCATCAAAAAGTACATTTTCCCCGAAATTGCAAAAATTCAGTTTTTTTGGTAAAAATTATCAAGAAGTTGCTTCCCACCTACCACATTTTTTTTTTTTTACTATACTTAATCGTCAAAAAAAGTTCTGCCAAAATCGCGTGTGAAGTACTTTTAGAGCGGGCAAATAGGGGTTTTAAAAAGAAAAAAATTGGCACATCAATTTTTTCTTCGGGAATGTGTTCGGATGGACCCTCTCGGAACCACCAAAAAAAGGCCGATTCTCATACCCCTGGAAGAAAATTTTTTAGAGGGCTAAAACCGGTTCCGATTCACGTTTTTTGCGTTTTACTCCGTAAATATTAGGTTTTTGAGAAAAACTACCACGACAAAAAATGTTCCCCTTCAAATTCTCGACAATTTGATACTACACTCGATACCCATTGCTCAAGGGGGGGGGGGGTCCAAAAAAGGGGTGGAAAGAGTAGGTGTTTCAAAAAAAGTCAGTCCAATAAATTAATCAAAATTACCACTTAAAATCATTCGTTTTCGCTCAAACTTTTTTTACAAAGTCCACTCACCCAACTACTAATCAAACTATCATTGGTTTGTCTTCAACCCTCCTCGGGGGTTCGTGAGGGTTGCTTTTGATTTTTCAAGTAACACACTACTGAATAATATATTTGAAAAACAAATCTGGACGTGCGATACATCGAATAGTATGTTTTCGAGGTCGCTGAATACGAATATGAACTTATTTTTTGCACACAACCCCTCAAAGCCACTCTGTGCTCCAAAATGGGGGTCAAAATTTTGAAAAATCGTGAAAAGTCGAGTGATATATCGAATGGTACGTTTTCGAGGTCGCTTAGTACGAATATGAACTTATTTTTTGGGTCCCACCCCCCAATGTCCCTCTGTGCTCCAAAATGGGTGTGAAAATTTTGAAAAATCGTGAAAAGTCGAGTGATATATCGAATTATATGTTTTCAGAGTCGCTCAGAACGAATATGGCCGTATTTTTTGGGCCCAACCCCGCACAGCTCCCAACTGCCCCAAAAAATCCAAAATTTTGAAAAAAAGTGAAAAGTCGAGTGACATATTGAATGGTACGTTTTCGAGGTCGCTTAGTACGAATATGAACTTATTTTTTGCATACAGCCCTTCAAAGCCCCTCTGTGCCCCAAAATGAGGGTCAAAATTTTGAAAAATCGTGAAAAGTCTCAATACATCATTATATTTACCTAGCCGTCTTATCAGTTATCATGACATACAAATACTCGTACATACAAATTACAAACGTATATTTTTTTATTCTTACAGTTTTCGGGTGCCATTTTACAGATATATGGTCCAATACAGCTAACTAGTGAGTATTAAATCTCAACATAATACCTGTCATTAATCCCATGATCAATGATATCATAATTAGAGTAGCCTTTACTAATTCATTTTACTTATTTTATTTTTTGCAGTAAATGAAAACAAACACATTTGGTACTTTCTATTAATAATCCATCCAATTCTATCACTCTTGTTAATTTCGTTTAACTCTACTCGTATCACGAAAATTAACTGTGTTGAAACTTTACTTACCTGCATCGCATCCTTACAATTACTGGGAATCGTCGGTATTGTTGCACTCGTATGGAGGATAGCTCTTTCAGGAGAAATAAGCAGCGTAATTTGGATCGCAATGTCATTTCATTTCGGTAAGGGGGCTTTTCCTATAATTTTTATAAATTTGAAATTCAAATTTTTGAAATTGTGTTCATCTGATGTGTGCATTGTTTTAAGGCCTCCAGACATATTCGATCGTATTAATATTTAATTTTGTATTTGAAATTCGAACATCAGAAGATAATAATAATTGTCGAGATGGAGTTGAAATTTCAAGCTCACCTTTGGACGCACCTCCTCCTTCTTATGAGGAGTGCGTAACGGAGACACCACCACCCAGTTACGAAGCTGCTATTTTCAACTTTCCAGAAGATAAAAGTTAACGGAAAGAGGTGGTTTTAAACCTGCATTGTAGTATAGTGAGAATGAAGTTGCCTATCTTCAAGTAGTAGGAAGGTACATGTTCAGCAATATTTATTCCGCTTGCTATCTATTTCCTCGTACCTAGAGAATTGTTTTTTTTGGAGGGGGGAGAGAAATAAAAGTTCTAGTACTGGTAACAGTGCTCGGATCTTTTAACCCCGTTTTCGACTGTTGAGATACACAGACTGTTTTTCAAGTCAATTTTTCCATGACCATAGGCCTAAGTTTTGTGGTGCATTGTTCCAGTATTACGAATTATGATATTTGATATACCTATTATAATGATTTGAAAGTAAATTTTCTGTGTCGTGTTTTATTCCGAATGGACTAGGAAATGACGGAGTAATTTGAATTAAGGACTGCTCAGAATCTTATCATCATGTGAAGTATCCTCACGAGAGAATCTCTCAAAATATCCACCAGAATTTTTGAAAAGATCAGGATCTGAAAGCCCTATAATCAGTATATCAGCTGCCGAAATTGATTTTTCGAGTATTGGCAAATTTTTGAAGATTAAAAATTGATCATTTTTGACGATTTATGCTTTTAAAAAGAGTAGATACGTATAATTATTATTATCCTACTAGTAGAATAAAACAATACTTTATTCACTCTCGCTAGTCGCTTGAGTGATCAAATCCGCGTTTTCTTCCCACGTTTGGATAAAATACCATTCCAGTATTTCATTCAGCGAATATACGATGAAAATTGGCCCTCAAAAACTAATATCAACTCTCTAAAATCAAATTTCAACATTTTCATTCATTCTGGAACGCGAATTTTGATTTCTCCGGGCTTTAAAAATTTTCTCCAGAAGGCATGGAAATTAATTTGGGTAGCTAAAAATCAAATTGTTGCGTATTCTGGGCCCATTTAACGAGTTTCCCCTTGTGACCTGATTTTCAGGATTTCCAGACCGGCACCTCGGGTGAATTTTTCTGAATAGATTTTCAAGCACTTGATACATATCTGAAGGATGTTGGTAAAAAACATCTCGAGATATCCGCCTAGAAATTACGTCAAATGGGGATTGACACTTCAAACGGGTTGAGAATATGCCACAACTTGATTTTTAGCTGCTGAAATCAATTTTCACATTTCTGGAAAAAATTTTAAATTTTGGGGAACACAAAAATCGTGCTGAAAGCTCCAGATATGCTGGAAATAGTGAAATTTCAATTTTCAGGGTTGATTTCTGACGAAACAAAGACATTCGTGCAAATTTCAAAATTCCCCATAATAACGAACAGAAAATTTTTAATTTTTTAAATTTTTGCTTCATAAAAATAGATGTATATTTGCTGATTAAAAAAATACATTTGAGGTGTCTGTTTTTAAATCGAGACAAACACAGATAAACTCGTTAAATAGGTCGTGAATAAGCTACAACTCGATTCTGAGCTTCCTAAGTTAATTTTCATGCTTTTTGAAGAAATTCATGTACCAGACAAAAATGCTGGTAAACTCGTTAAATGGGTGCAGAATAAATCATCAACTCGATTTCTAGCTGCCCAAATAAATCTCCGCGCCATCTGGAGAAATTTGAAAATTCTGGAGGAATGGAAAATCTCGTTGAGTGCTCCAAATAACTGGAAAAGATGAACTTTGGCTCGAAGGAGTTGATATTAGTTTCAGGACAAATTTTTACTTTTTATTGAATAAACTGCATATTTTTTTTTTTCTAAAAGCTCATGTTGCCAAGAATGGTAAATTTTGAATTTTCAAAAACGTTGAAATTTGGGCTATGGAACTTTGGACTATCCCGTTTTCAAAAATTTGAATTGGTATGGAATTTTATCCGAACTTTGATATACTTTATACCTAAGGATATATATATACTGTCTTATAGTACATTGCGAGATCCGACATATACACAGGCATTGCGAGATCCGACCCAAAAAATTTCGAAAAATGCTAAAAACTCAAATAATAACCCTACAACTTCGTTCGAACGAACGTTGCAGTGTGTAAACAGTGCCTTTCTATGCATTGCCGCCATCAATTTCGCGATCCGCATAAACCGAGATCCACCAATGGCCTAAACCTGATTTGGGGGTGGATCTCGCAAGATGCGTCGTTTATCTATTTTCAAAAATTGTATATAAGTATATGAATAGTAGGCAAAACGAGATCCGGCTGAAAATGTGTGTACAGGGTCCCCCGGATCTCACGAGTACCATGGCATATGATAGAACTTGCGAGATCCGGCAAAAGGATCTCAGGATCTCGTAATGCCCGATTTTATATAAAACGGATCTCGTAATGTATGGTTTTTACATGTATATATAGATTTAAACTTAGTCATTGTGGTGCCCGTTTTAAGTATACGTAGTCATTGTGGTGCCCGGTTTTGGGCTTGTGGCGCCCAAATCGGGCACCACAAGGTCTTTTTATATAAAACGATGTAGAATTTGATGAAATGCACTCTAAGGTGAAAAAAAAATTTTTGAGGCAGGCACCACAAGTACCAAGTTTATATAACGGGCACCACTATGACTAAAAACCTTAAAAAAAATAAACTGCTCTAAAACACCTTTATCATACATTATATATGATCCTCTATGTACGCGGGCACCACAATTACCATAAAAGACCCGGGCACCACAAGGTACTAGGTACGTGTATTCATATATATAGCCGCATACAGGCAAACTCGTAACGTTTTGTATAAACAGCATTCTCAAGACCCCTCTATAACTTCGTTGCTGTGCATCCGCTCGACGCGTCACCCCATAGGCCTGATAGTACTCGATGTTAGGCCGCGTTATATTCGTTAACTTGATTTTTGGGTGACCTGTGGAGAGGTATCTCATTGCCGAAACATCAATTTTTCAGAAAAGCTTTTTTTTAAAAGTCCCTTACGTCTCTGTTTTTCGCAAATAGCTTTTTAACAAAGCATCCCACAGAAAAATAACCAGCTCTGAGCAGAAAGAAAATTTTATTCTCTACAATTTCCTTCATTGCATTTTTTTCCTAGGATGCATACTTTTCCCATAAAATCACTGTTTAGACTGAAAAACACGAAAATTCGGACCTGTATAATCAACTCTAAATTAAAATTGAGCAGTCAAAAATTTATTTTAGACGATTTTTGACCACGCCATGTGAAAGAGGACATCTTCAACCACCGAAATCACCAAAAAGAACGTAAAAAACGTTAAAAATGATTCTTGGCAATAAACACCTTTTCCTCATGTCCTTGTACATAATACTTAGGCTATGCACTCATTTGAAAATTGAGTCAAAAGAGAAAGTGTATAAACGGCAATCTCACGTCCCTGCTCAAACTTTGCCAGTAGACTCCCCACACCTTGTAGATTCATATGGCACCTCATCGAAAAGTCACGTCCTAAAAAGGTTACGAGTTTGTCAAAACGTTATGAGTTTGCTGGTTAATCTATAAAAAAGTTACGAGTTTACCCCCTAGAATATTTATATATTTTTTTTTTCAGTGAAAATGAACAAAATTAAGAAAAACCTGAATGAATTGTACTCAATGAGTGAGATTTCCATGTGAGTAGGGTATCTACCTATTCTGATTAAATCATCTCTTTCTATCGAATTGAATAATACATATAATTCTACTTAAATGTTATACTTAATGCAACTGTTGCACGTGCCGGTATCATTATACTTCATTCGAATACTGCTCTATCATCAGTTTTATAGCAAATTTTCTCATTATCAAGCTCGACGTAATTTACCATAGTAGTACGTAGGTACTAGGTAGATATCTACTTTGGAACTTCGTTGCTTATTCTCTATTTGGGAAACAATCTCGATTTGAACCCTCTCAATACGTGATTATAGACAATAAACAAATCAGCTGTGATTTAATTTTTTACCTACTAATTTACGAGCAGTTCTTTCAATTTTCATGTTTAACACGTCTTCTACATAATAGTGATCGTTAGATAGATTAGTTGGTAGGTAGGTATGATTGAATAATGCAGTTTAACATGAAAACTAGTAGCTTTGAGGTTGCAACTGTATTTTTTTTCAACGCGGTAAGTTTTTAATTTTTATATATTACTCTATATAATTAATAGTTAGTTCTCGCCCTCAATTTTAGTTTTATTTGGGTAATTTTTCAAATTACTCACTCACTGATAAAGTTACCAAACGCTTTTAAACACAATTTAATCTTTGAAAACCCCACAAAAACCTCAGATCCCAGTTAATTGGAAGATTAACTCACCCAGTTAGATCTTCAGGAAGTATAATAATTATAGGAATGCTATATTAATAATATGATTGTTTTTACACAGATTGTGAACACCATCCTAATAAGTGGAATGGATCGGAATCTCTTAACAGATCTAGGTAAGTACCTATGTATGTAGGAATGGGATCATAATCCAAAGTATTTCGAATTCATGTTCACATAATATTACAAATACTTCTAACATAAAGTCACTGAAATGGCCCGAAATGATATTTTTCTTCTTCTTCTTCTTTATACGTAGGAAACGATGTCAAACTCAGTATCATCGTAATTCTATTCGAAACCACTTTATCATCGATTACAGTCGTATTCATTTACAAGAAACGAAATTCATGTACGATCATAGCTGCAAAATATTTCTTACTCGGATGCATGGTCGGACTAATATTACTCGATATGTTCTACATTTACTCGATCGTTATGCATTTGTACCAAAGAAACCTAAGTGATGAAAAAATCGAAGAAAATATCGATTTGCACGATTTTAAACTCAGTTTTTCTCTCAGCGTGCTAGGCACATCGTTAATCTGCTATTTCGGTATGATTTTCATTACCTACCTATGTTTTTTTCTTTTTTCGTGATCGTGTGGATTTTATTCTACATGTACATATTTTTGTTTCAGTTTGGAAATTGTACGTCGTAGCTAAAACAGTTTCTTTTGCCAGTGATAGAAAAAATTTAATACTTCCGACTAGTGGCATCGATGTTCAAGAAACTGTTTTGATAAATGATCACGAAAACGTCCCACTTTCATCTTCTCCTCCTTCCTACGATCAATGCTTATTGATGGAATCCACTTCGAAGGATTACGAAGCACCACCACCGTCATATGATGAAGCAGTCATATGTTCAAGTATTAAACATCAAGATGAATAGAAAAAGTTTCTTAATTCACTGATGAATTGAACTCGTGTATTCTTTCACAATTGTATTTGAATAGTTCCTATAATTTTAAAACATTTTCATACCTTTTGAATTTTGTTATTACAAACTTTTTATAGTACCTATTTATTTACCTACATTGTTCTAATCTTATCTACTTTACTTACTAACCAGGGAAGTATCCTAACTGGCAGAACATTTTTTGAGCAAAGCATACTTAGCTGAATCAAAGGAGCATGAAAAAATACATCTCAAGGCAAAATTTCAACCGTTGAAATAAATTTGTTGATTTTTGGTGAATTTTTGAAAATCAAATTTGGCACAACAATGAGAAAAAACCAAAATTTTACCAAATTGACTTGGAAAGCTGAAATTTGATGCGTTTCCAATTTTTCATCTCCCAAATTTATTTCAAATGGCTTCGAGAAGTTTTGAGCAGTTCTGGAGCTTCCAGCAGATTTTTTGAAGTTGGAATTTCCATAAAATTTTATTCAGTGAAGTTGGAAAGCTAAAATTTGTTTTTTCTTACTCAAATTTGAATATGTTGGGTTGATTTCGAGATGGGTTCAAGTTCGCCATAAAAATTGTCGAAATCATCATTAGCTTTTCTAAACGCGATTGGTGCTTATTAGTGACCTATATGCTAAAGTTAAATTTGACAATTTTGGTGGCATTTTTTTGAAAAATTGGGATTTCTGAAATATAGCTGGAGACTCTAGAATGAGAACGAAAGCAGCTCCAGCTGACTCAGAATGTTGAAATTAAGATTTAGAGTAAATTTTATCTTTCCAACCTCATTTGGTAAAATTTTGTGGAAATTCCAACTCTCAAAAATCTGAAGGAGGCCTCAGAACCGCTCAAAACGATTCGAAACCGTTTCCAATCGATTCGAGAAGTCGAAAATAGGGCACATACCAAATTTTGTCTTTCTACGTCAATTTTGTAAAATTTAGATTTTTCACTGTTTTTGTATCTACCTTCTAAATTTGATTTTCAAAAATTCAGTAAAAATGAACTTGAGCACATACTTACTTGAAATTTTGGTTTGTGATAGATTTTTGCATGCTCTCTCTTTTTATAGCTTTGTTTGATACAAATAGTCATCCAAAAGTTCGAAACTACTCTTGAAATATCGACCCCCCCCCCCACAACACTCTCATCCAGCGTTCTTCAAGTTTTCAGTGGTTCACAAAGTTGAATTTTTCAATTTCAATTTTTCCAAGTTTTGCAATCAAACGATTATTGAGGCTGAAATAATTTAGCAATCCAAAAAAAGTTCAAATGAAAAAAAATCCAGCTGTTTAAGGAAAAATGACCCGGTTTTAAAAGATAGATAGTATTTGAGGTTTTCTGCTTCATCCCTTGCCCATTTCTATCAAAATCCAAGATCTTTTTTAGAGTTCTACAGAACTGTTGAAAATTTGCAACTCGCTTATTTTTAGGTAAATTCGAGTTTTGAAAATTTTTTCTTCGCAAATATTTTGAATTCATTCTGCCAAAATACCAAAAGGTATGATTTCTGTATCTGGGGAAATACTTTGAAACGCAGTGGTGCCAATTTTTTGGTCACAATTGCCAATTTTAAAAAACTGAAAAAATTGTTCAAGTTCTTGGCTATTTTTGGTTAACTTTTAGCTCAAAATGAAAGTCTTCGGTTGAAACTCGCCATTGTTTTTAGAATTTTTTTCGCGATTCGCCCCAACATTTCATTTGATCTCAACTCTGATCTGATTAGATCTAAAGTTTCATTGATTAAAACCTGAGAAGTATTTTTTTCTAGTGCAAGTGAACCGAACTAATAATTAATACCTCCACGAATAAGTCGATAAATGTAGGTACTTAACTGTGCTACGATTGTAAATCCAATCGAGAAGTCTGGTCTCAAATTGCTAAAGTACTTTTCATTCAAAATTCACTACACGTATTTCGCATCAATTTCAGGCTCAAATTTATTCCAAACACAAAAAAATAAGCACTTAGGTAGGTATACCGACGTGTTTTTTTTCTTTTTTTTTGATTAATTTTAATGGGAAAAACATAATGAATTACTCATGAAATACAGATAATTTTTGTACGTAATAAGAATTTTACGTGAGCAATAAGTATATTATTCTGATTAAAAGCGACTCTTCTAATTAGATTAGATAATGATTCCGGTTAAACACGTGATAAGAAAAGCTCTTTGCCAATAGGTATCGCTTTATTATCACTACTCTTTTTTTTGGCAAATTTCCCCTCTTTAAAAGTTCAACGTGACTTACGTAGGTACCCGCATTTTGGTATTTTCTCCTTTCTTTGAAAAACGATTTCGAGTGTACTTTCTCAATGTGTGATTAGATACCTACATATATAAACAAATAAGTAATGATTTCATTTCGTATTCAGTTTTTTGAAGTTGTGTCGTTCATACGAGTAGTCCACCAGGTGTTTTAATTGTCTGGGATTATTATTGAACGGTGTAGTTAAAGATGAAAATCGGCTGCCTTAGTTACTCTAGTCAAGCGATTACTTTAGTCGCACTTTTTTTCAATGTGGTGAGTTTCCTAATTTCATACTTTAGTCACCTTTATTCAGATACAAGTTAGTTTTAATTCTAAAAAAAAAATCTATACATTCAACTTTTCAAGAAGGTATTTATTTTTTATTTCATTTTTGGAAAACAGAATTTCCAATAATATTAAAGCTTTCTGATTTTTGGGGTTTCACGATAAAAAAGGCACATACGAGTATCTAGCTCATATTATTATTTAATAGGTACTGAAACCTATTTGAGATTTCTCAACAGTTGAACCAAAAATACCATCTCATTTTACATTTTATTAAATATTGCAAAATGAACTCACTCCGTTGCTTTTGGATCCTCAATTATTAAGTACCTACCTACGTAACTAATTGATGTAATTTTTTTGTCTTTCACGCAGATTTCGAACTTCATTGTGATCAGTGTAACAGATCGAGAAATCGTCGGAGACCTAGGTATGTATGGTGCATTGTATTGTATATTTACATAATACAAGGGAAAACCATGTTCAGAAGTGATGATTACTGATTTCCTTCTTTGTAGGAAGTAATGTTGGAATCGGTGTCGCCGTCAATCTGGCTGAAATGTTTTTATCATTGGTTGCAATCATATTCATCCATGATAAACCAAATTCACGTGTGACAATTGTTATAAAATGCTGGTCACTAGGATGCATTGTCTTACTGCTGTTTCTCGATATCTTCGTCAGTTATTTGATCGTTTTGAATTCGTATCAACAAATTTTGGATAGTGGTAAAAAAATCAGAAAAGATCTCAACGAGGATTTGAATTTTCAACTCAGCTTATTGGTCTTCGGGTTAATCTGCTATTGTGGTACGTTTTTTATTATTTTGTTTCTCACATAATCGAAGTACCTACTGTAGAATCATTTTTTATAATACTGAATGTACTTTATTTTTATTTTAGCTTTCAAATTGTACGTCGCAGCTATTGCACTTTCTTATGCCAGTGACAAAACAAATTTCACATTGACTGATGATGACAACGATGTTGAACGAAATGCTTTGAGAAACGATGACAATGATGTTCCACCTTTATCTCCTCCTCCTTCTTATGATAATTGCTTAACAGAATCTGCACCAGAGGTCTTGGAGACGCCGCCGCCTCCTTACGATGCTGTAGCTGTTATTTTCAAATATTAAGTACATACTTAGATATATAGACCAGGTTTTCTAACTAACCGGCGGATTTGATGAACTCGTATTCTCTCACAATTACCTACTCATTTGAAAAGTTCCTATTATTTTAAAATGTTTTTATATTTTTGTAATTTTGAATTGTTAATTAGTACATTTTGTTGATTGTTTTTATAATATATATGAATTCTGATGTTTCATCTTCCATTGAAAATTGAATGTGTTTTTGATTAGAGGTTACCTAATACCTACTCCACAACACGTCAACTTTAAATTCGTTGAAGGAATTGTGGAATTCAGTTACCCACACAACTGGATCAGGATAAATCCATATTTTGGTTTGAAATAAAGGGGAAAAATTCGGCTACTAACTAGGTAGGCGATCCTTCCACCATTTTTAGTTCTTTTTTTTTTACTTAAAGATATCTGAAACAAAACTTACGTACGTACCCCAAGGCTCAAAAGACCTGCTGAATATTCCAGTTTTGATAGCTGAAAATGGGTATTAGGGAAGTAGTAAACTTCAATTTCAAATTGAAGACGTCATAACAAAAAGGGGGTATATATGACACATATGTCCTTTTTGAGACGAATCCATATTGTTATATGTATGTACTTCAGACCTTCCTCTATCATATGAAACCACCCCCACTTCACAAAGTCGAAAAAACCAGGAAGCTATCGCCATTTTAAAACTGCAAAGTCGATTAAAAGTTTACTTTTTCAGAGATAATGGGTTACTCATGGTCGATTTTGTGCTGTCAACCAATATTTACCTGGTTTAAATCCAAAAATTTGCTCAAAAACATTTTTAAATCAAAAAAAAAAAAAATGGCCAATTTTTCGCTTCAAAAAGGACATATAATTCGAAATGTTTGAGCACTTACCGCTAACACACAGTTTCCTCCAGACTGATGTTGCATAGCATTACATATAGTTAGATAGGGGGAAAATAAGATAAAATCGTCACCATGTTCAAACATGCACATTTTTAAACTTCACAAGCACTCAAACTTTCAAACAGTTTTTTCTCAAAATACAACTTTCACACATATGTCCTTTTTGCTATGACGTCTTCAATTATAAAAAAAGGTAACTCGGGTGCGTGTCCACGGCTCCCACCCCCCCCCCCCCGATTGACTTCAAACACACATGCCATTCGTTTGTGCTATTTAAGCCCCGAGGGACACTTCTACTAATTTTCAGATTTTTTGGACAATTTTTTGAAATTTTGTACTTAGCCAAACATAGACTGAAATTTCTTCAAAACTCATGACTCGATTTTTTTGAAAATTTGAAAAAACCTAAATTTGATCTACGCTGTCTAGAGGGCTGAAATTTTGCACAGCTGTTCTTAAGGGTTTGAGCAGACGACTCGATTTTTTTCGACCTCAAAAATCAAATTCTACCCCTCCATCGTTTCATGCATACTTAGCCCCGTTCAATTTCAACCCCTAGCGGACCCCCTGAGGGGGTCTCCAAATTTTTGGTACCCTCGATGGAGGGGTAGAATTTGATTTTTGAGGTCGAAAAAAATCGAGTCGTCTGCTCAAACCCTCAAGAACAGCTGTGCAAAATTTCAGCCCTCTAGACAGCGTAGATCAAATTTAGGTTTTTTCAAATTTTCAAAAAAATCGAGTCTTGAGTTGAAGAAATTTCAGTCTATGTTTGGCTAAGTACAAAATTTCGAAAAATTGTCGACAAAATCTGAAAATTGGTAGAAGTGTCCCTCGGGGTTTAAATAGAATATTTCTTCAATATGGACCTGAGGAGCATTAGTAAGGTATTTGTAGGGGGTCCGAAACAATGAGGGGCTAAATTTGAATTTTGGGGTCGAAAAAAATCGAGTCGTCTACTCAGACCCTCAAGAACAGCTGTGCGAAATTTCAGCGCTGTAGAGGGCGTAGATCAAATCTCGTTTTTTTTTTTTTTTTAAATCTTGATAAATGGTGAAAATCCCTATTTCAGTGGGGGACAGGGGGTGAGGTTATAGGGTTACGGGTGGCAGCCCAAACCAGCACAAACGAAGCACAATAGATACATCCATTTTTCTCTTTCCAAACTTTCGTCTAACCCCCTTTTTTAAAATTCATGTCTAAGGCCCCCCACAAATAACCCCTCGATACCACAGGAAGGGGGGAAGCACAAACGAAAATCTTTTCAGCACAAACCAGCACAAACGTAGCACAAACCATTGACACCATTTTGGAACTCCTAACTAAATGTGGTGGGGGCTCCCGTGTCTACGCCCCCAAAGTTTTTTCAAATACCTCGGCAAGGGGTGCAGCACAAACCTGCACAAACGTAGCACAAATGAATGGCATGTGTTTGAAATCAATCGGTGGGGGTGGGGGGCCGTGGACATGCACCTAAGTAACTCGAGTGACTTGCAAAATAACCTACGAGTACGTTAGTCCGGCATATGACAATAGGTGTAATTGCACCCACCCCCCCGCCGATCCTCCGGGACAACTTTTTTCTTAAAGGGGACATCCTAAGGAACATTTTAAAGCAAACTTGCCAAAAAAAAAGTTGGCCTTACTTACAAAATGGCGGCCATTTTTATTGACAGGTCAGCCAAAATCGCAGATTTCGCGTTTTAACATAGGACTTACACGAACTTTTTCAAACTTTACAAAGATAGATCAAAAGATCATGCAAAAATTTATCACCTGTCAAAATTTCAAGTGCTAAAGTGGGTTTTTCGATTTTTGGTGAATTTTTGAAAATGGAATTTAGGCCAAAAATGAGGGAAAAAAATCAAAATTTTACCAAATTGACCAAGAAAGCTGAAATTTGGGATAAACCCTATTTTCGACATGCCAAATCGATTGGAAACGGTTTCATCCCGTTTTGAGCAGTCCTGGAGCCTCCAGCACATTTTTGAATCTCGAAATTCCCACAAAATTCCATAAAATTGGAGTTCTAAAGCTAAAATTTATTCTAAAAGCTAATTTCAATACGCTACGAAGTACTGCAGGTAAATTTTAAGTCGTTTTGAAGCCTCCAGCAACTTTTTGAAAATTCCTGAAGCCTCCAGCAGATTTTTGAAACTTTAAATTTTCACAAAATTTCATCAAATGGAGATGGAAAGCTGAAATTTACTCTACACTCCAATTTTAACACACTCTGAAAACGACTTCTGGTAAATTTCAAGTCATTTTAGAGCCTCCAATGATTTTTTGAAAATTACTGGAGCCTCCAGTAGATTTTTGAAACTTGAAATTTCTCCAAAATTTCATCAAACTAAGATGGAGAGTCGAAACTCATTCTGCAAACTAATTTCAATACGCTACGAAGTTGACTGCTGGTGAATTTCAAAAATATCAGCTTGCCAACTCTAAAATCTACTGGAGGCTCCAGTAATTTTCAAAAAAGTCTCTGGAGGCCCTAAAATGACTTGCACCTACCTAAAGTCGTCTTCAGAGGGTGTTAAAATTGGAGTGTAGAGTAAATTTTCAGCTTTTCATCTCCATTTGATGAAATTTTGTGAAAATTTAAAGATTCAAAAATCTGCTGGACTGGAGCCTCCAGTTATTTTCAAAAAAAGTCGCTGGAGGCCCTAAAATGACTAGAACCCACCAGCAGTCAACTACGTAGCGTACTGAAATTATAGTTTGCAGAATGAATTTGACTCTCCATCTTAGTTTGATGAAATTTTGGGGAAATTTCAAGTTTCAAAAATCTACTGGAGGCTCCAGTAATTTTCAAAAAATCATTGGAGGCTCTAAAATGACTTGAAATTTACGAGAAGTCGTTTTCAGAGGGTGTTAAAATTGGAGTGTAGAGTAAATTTCAGCTTTCCATCTCCATTTGATGAAATTTTGTGAAAATTCAAAGTTTCAAAACTCTGCTGGAGCTTTCAGGAATTTTCAAAAAGTTGCTGGAGGCTTCAAAACGACTTAAAATTTACCTGCAGTACTTCGTAGCGTATTGAAATTAGCTTTTAGAATAAATTTTAGCTTTACAACTCCAATTTGATGGAATTTTGTGGGAATTTCGAGATTCAAAAATGTGCTGGAGGCTCCAAAACTGCTCAAAACGGGTTGAAACCGTTTCCAATCGATTTGGCATGTCGAAAATAGGGTTTATCTTAAATTTCAGCTTTCTTGGTCAATTTGGTAAAATTTTGATTTTTTCCCTCATTTTTGGCCTAAATTCGATTTTCAAAAATTCATCAAAAATCGAAAAACCCACTTTAGCATTTGAAATTTTCACAGGTGATGAATTTTTGCATGATCTTTTGATCTACCTTTGTAAAGTTTGAAAAAGATCGTGTAAGTCCTATGTTAAAACGCAAAATCTGCGATTTTAGCTGACCTGTCAATCAAAATGGCTGTTATTTTGTAAGTAAGGCCAACTTTTTTTTTTGGCAAGTTTGCTTTAAAATGTTCCTTAGGATGTCCCCTTTAAGAAAAAAGTTGTCCCGGAAGATCGTCGGGGGGGGGGTGCAATCACTCCTATTATCATATACCGGACTACGTGCCCTGCAAAGAATAAACTTTCCATTTTTTGTCATCAAAATTTTTGATGAGTGAAGGCGGGTTTGTTTTTAAAAGGGGAACATGGGAAGGGGAATTCCGACAGCGAAACATCAAAATAAAGACTACCCTAATTTTCACAGTCATATTCACCTCCGGGAACTTGTTCCGTAAAGATTTTTAAAAACCCATCTACAGAAACAGATTTTTGATTGTACGATATTTCCATGCTTGGATCATTCCATGCGACATCATTGACATCCGCCAAAATTTGCACGACAGATCGCTGATTTTTTTTCACATTTTGCACGCCAGTAGAGGTCATAAAATGATGACATGACGTTTCAATAAATTTTAAATTTTCGACGATTGGTATTTATTCGGATACTAGATGAAAAGGTAAGAAAATACCAATGAAATTTATTAGAGTCGGTCACCCAAAAGTGACTCCAGAACTAAGGACTTACACCAAATCCCGTCAGCTAAAAAAAAAAAGTAAATACTTGATACCTTTTTACAGGAGCTGATTTGAATCCATAAACATTTTAGGTTGGTAATGATTTCATATAATAAGAAGAGAAGACGTTACTTGTGGTTCAAGCAATCAAATATTCGAATATCATTTTGCCCACCTCATACCTGCATGAAATGTATCTCGAATCTAATCAGCACCCTGTACCTATAAAATCCCGAGTAACCTACGATAATTATCATCAATATGATCATTTATTTTCTCGGATGAGATTTCATTCTTAATTTTTAAAAATCGATGATTTCCCGCAGTTGTCAAATCGTGGACGATTAACAGGTAAAGACTAATAGGCAAAAAACCACTTTTTTCGATGATTGTGTTGCTTGATGAAGGAGGTGTCTAGGTATGCGGTTTTCCAGAATGGGTAGGAATGCCACCTATATAATTAAATAACTTCAGCAATAAATATTCGGATTAACTTACAAAATGACTAATTCATCGCACAGGCCTACGTAGGCTCTAAAAGAGATATTACACAATCAGGTTCTAAATTTACGTATATGTTTTAATGAATTAAAGTAAGATTATCTTTTCGACGGGTCGGAATGATTTATTTAAAAAAAAGCAACGTCATTTTAATTTAATTACGTAGGTACCTATAATTTTGGTTACAGTATACGACATACGTACGTATTAAAGCCAGAGATAGATCATGGGTGCATACGACGGAAATAATCATTCGTTTTCGTTTTTCCCTGAATAATTCATATTTGATAAAGTTATCGACTCATGAAACCACAGTCTGACGTTATTGTTCTAATTTAAAAAACTTGATAATTTTTTTTCCCAATAATTGCTATAATGAATGGGACGTAAGACGACCAGCGAGTTTTGATAATGGTTTAATAATTTCTGAAAAATTTTACTCGATTTAAGATAGATGTACACGTAATCTTATTAGGCACACTTCTACACAAATGCAAAAAAAAACAGGAAAATGAACCATTCGTATAATTTGTAGATTTTGAAGAGGTTCGAGCTAATAAAATTGACTCATTTTTTTCATCCGAGAAATTCGGCCAGCTTTACGCACATTGAAATCCCGAATTGGAATTTGTCTACGAATTATTTTACAAATTGCATACCTTATACATTATCAACCCACGTGTCTCGAAAAAGTTTTCCAAGTAAGATAGGTGTATTAACAATGGAAATTGGCATTATTCATTCTGTGTGATCAATATGTTACAAATGTTGCGAAATCGAGATTCACAAAATGTGTAGATGACCAATGATTAATGACTCACGTGAAGAATAAGTAGATATTATCTAATGTGATATAAATTTGTCTAAAATTTAAATCATATAAAATAACTAGGGGGCTACGCCCCCTGAGCCGCTTCGCGGCTCCAACCCCCGGCTCGCGCCCTCGCTTCGCTCGGGCTGCTCGCATGGCCCTCGCTTCGCTCAGGCTTTACCTCTTCCTTTCACTCAACAGCTCGCGCCCTCGCTTCGCTCGGGCTGCTCGCCTGATCTTCACGTTGCTCAAGCCTCTTACTCTTGTTTTCATACAGTCATAAAAAATGTAACTAAGAAGCTCGAAAACAAATGAAAGAACCCTCAAGAAATAAGTTTTTTGGATTTTTGACCGAGGTCCACCACTTCAAAAAATTTGAAAAAAAATACCTATGTACTTTGGTTTGCACCACTTTTAGGTTTAAAGTAATAGCAGATTAAAATTATTTTCTTTTCGGCTTTTTGCCTGGCATACAGTCCATGAAATTTGTAAAAAATCTACGAATTCACCTTCCCTATTTCTATACACCACAGAAGTTTAAAATTCTATTTTTTTTTTTTTTTTTTTTTGGTTCCCCAAAAGATACTCTGCGATTTATTAATTTGATAACATATTCTTGAACATATGAATATTTTCAAAATTTGGGCTTTAAAAAACCTATTCACTCAGTGATGGGACATCAAAATTGTATTTTCCCCCTTATCTTCGATTTTAGAAGCGGGAAATTCCCCACTTTTTCCGACAAAAATTCATGATATTATTTCCCTTGGTTTTCCCATTTTTTTGAAATTAAAATTACGAAAAAAGTACCTACTAATAAAAAAACAAAAAAAGAAAAAAGTGAGGAAAAAATAAAAATCACAACTGCTAATTTTAAAACTTTGGTATAAAAAATGGTCCGATATTATTATAATTTTTTTAAGAGTAAAGCCACTCAAATCTCAAAATCTCTTCACTTTCTCACTTTTTTGGTCGAAATATCAAAATTTCATGCATTTTTTTCTCATTTTGAGAATCAATTTCTCATGTTTTTTCCTATTTTACAATTTCCCACGATATCTCATCACCGAATTATTCACTTATCACAACAGGGGCACCCTTTAATGATTTTTTTCTTGAGTGATAAGTAAAAATCTATTTCAATATGAATAAGATTTCAAACATTGTTTTTTCAAGTTCTTAAAATGCAGACGAAATATTCTAAAATCTGATGTATCTAATATCTCTATCTATCCTTTCTGTGTTTCCCAACTCACCCCCTCCCTCCCTTCCTTCCTTCGAAATGCAAATTCAGAGTTACTGGTGCATAATGTATACATGTATGTATGTAATGTATGTAAGCCTATGTGATCTGGTTTTCGTGGAAATTGTGTACAATAAGGCTTGGCTGTTAATTATTGTCTTATTCATATCATTGATGCATGTGTCTGGTGTTGTAGAGTGTTTGGAAACGGCAAAAAAAATATACATTGTATCGTGAAATGCTTTAAATCAAATGTAGGGTGAAGAGGAAGAGGCGATTTTTTGTATTGTTGTGAGATACCACAGTCAGGTATTCGCGAAAGAGCCACAGAATACTCGCCAACCAAACCGGTTTTAGTGCATGATGACATGTTGAACATCCCTAAACGTTCCAAAACGTCGTTTTACTGGATTCGGCTGTATAAGTTCTCAACTTTCAACTCGCTCTAGAAGCTTTCCTAATTAACTTTTCAAAGTTTTTAGATTTTTCCTGACAACCTGTTATCCACACCTTTCCACACCCCAAGTTTGAGCTTTCTAGCTATCATAGTTTCTCTAATAATTTCTATCACCCAGTAAGTAAGTAAGTAAGTAACATTCGGCGATATATATATTGATATTTAAACGAAGATGAGAAAAAATTTGCCATCTCGATCTGCGTCATAAAAAGGTACCTATCAGTGCCTAAGTTTGTGCGATATTTCATCACATACCCAAACAATGAATCACAATTTTAAACTAGATATCATCAACCTGTTAAGGTATGTACGATTGCCATTGGCATTAAAATGCTCAAATTTCGCTAATTTCCAACTTCAAAAAAAAATTGAAAGAAAAAACTCTTATAGATAATGAGTACGTTATTTCCAAACCCAGAAAAAAAAATTGCAATTCCCCACATCAGAAAGTTTATTTTTCGCCTCCAGTGATCCCTGACCTAAGGCACTGAAACGCCTAATTTTGGGTAGGTACCAGTTTAATGACCCCCTTAGGTGACATGTGGTTTCCCCACGTGCTACGTTGCTTGTGCTAATCATCCAATGGGAAATAAGCGTGATATCAACATAGGTAGTATTTCCGATTCAATTATAGGTATCTATGTAAAATCAGGTCCACTAGATTTGTGATGAGCTTGGAATTGCGGTTTTAAAACACGTTCGTATACGTAGCTTCGGTTATTGGATGATCCGTCAGTCAAGAAGTTGCTGCGAACTCGAGGTTCGAGTTTACTTACGTACGTTCTTCGGTGGTGTTGAGATCATAGTGGAAAATAAATTTTACGATCGAAGTTATATTTAAAGTGACTTCATTCATATTTCATAGTGAAGAAATTTTTAAAGTGCTTCGAATGTTCCAGTTTGGATTTGGGCGTAGTTTCAAAGAAAAGTATAGCTCGGTGAGTATACTTTTAAAAAATGTATTCTTACCTTCTCCTCGAGGTTTCTCGGAAGGTATCAATAAAAGTCTTCCTTATTGGGTGATTAGTCTTGTGCGTATTCTTGCACGTGGTTTATTTTCTTTATAAATATTTTTAATTAGATCTCAATAATTTATTGGAAAACGTGAATTTATCTCGAACAGTAAAATAATTTCAAAACTCAGTATACCTTGTTTAAAAAAATAGGTAAATTATACTCCGAAAAATCTGCAAAAACCAGAGTACCTTAGTTTATTTTAGGTACTGCTTTTGGAAATCTGTTCAAAGGAGAAAATGAAGTAAACCCAAATCGTTGTTCTGAAATAAAAAGAGGCAGGGAGGGTAGATCAAAATGGAATTTCAGCCAAATAACCAAACAAATCCATAGTTCTGACGTCAAAGCTGTTGCAAATTGTTTCCTTCGATGCAGCACATTGATTCTGGGAAATTTGAAAACACATTCCAGCAAAGATGAAAAATACGTTGATATTTTTTTCAACCTAAAATACGAGTATGGCTCTTTTTCCAATCCATACAATTCTATCGTAATCGAAAAGTTGTTTTTCACCATACCTCGATGCATCTCGTCGAGAAAAAAAAACAACTCGTATAATTAGTATGTGAGTTAGCCACCTATTAAGTTTTGAAAACAGTCGTTTTTTTGTACAATCAATTTTTCATTCTGATTCTAGTTTTTACAGAATGATCCAAAACGAAGGTAGGTACTTAATACCTACTAAACTACGTGTGATTTTTAAAAACTGCTCGGTCGAAATTAGTTTAAGGCAAATTGAAGTAAAATTTTAAACGTAGGTACTTAATTCATTACCATAGAGGAAAAGACCTTGATGTTCAAAACTGGATTCGTCGTAATACAAGAGAATATAGAACTGAAATTCGGAAATTTCGGTTTTCTTATAAATGAAATTATGGTACTGTGCAGCTACCTTATCTATATACTTTGTTATAATGTTCTATTTTACAGATCGCAATCAGAAATGTGGTTTCATTATTATTTATTTACGATACCGTTGTTTTTTAGCGATGCATTCGGTTATCCTCAAAGCAATCAAAGAACGATCAGACAAACTGGTAAAATTTTATTCAACTGTAAGATGAAACAAGGAGACCTTAAGTGGATTCATATTTGAATTTGACCTGTTTTTTCAAAAACGAAAATTCCACAGAATGGTTCACAAGTCAACATTTCAAAATTTTTCTAAAATCGTTCAAAATTTTTAAAATAGGGAGTCGAGAGAGTGTAAAAACGGGCCTTAAAACTACAGAAGGTAACTGAAGAAGACTGTCTGCCTGTATCATTATAAAGCTATAGCTTTTTCAATTTTTTGATTTTTTAAAAAAATTTTTGAACATTTGAAAATTTGTAGGGACATGAATTTGTTAATGACGAAGGAACTTCTCGAAGTGTCCTTAGGCTCTGATTTGAACGGGACCACAATTTTTGGAACCCTCTTAATCAAAATTTCAGCTAATCGAATTGATTTTTCAATTTATAGAAAATTTTTTAAAATTCAAAATCGACCACTTTCAGTAAATTTATGCTTAAAAAAATAAAATGCATCTATTTATTTTGTAAAAATGTTGGAATTGGAAACTGATCCTAAAACTCAGATCAACTTTTCCAAACTGAAATTTGCCATTTCAGATAATTATGGAGCTTCCAGTACAAAATTTAAAATTCCTCCAGAAGACGTAGAAATTAATTTGGGCAGCTCAAAATCGAGTTTTGGCATATTTTCGATCCACTAGCACGGTTATTAAGATTTGAGAAACTTTTCAGGAGGATATACCTCGAGGGTGCTTTTCTTACCAAAATTCTCCAGATATCATTATAAAAATATGCTGTTCAAAAATTCTATTTCTGCGGATAAATTTTAAAATTCTGGAGAAATCCGAAATCGTGCTGAAGGCTTCAAAATATCTCGAAATTATAAAATTTGTAAAGGGGGGGGGGGTGTGCAGATTTCAAATATCTCTACGAACAACAGAACTTTTAATTGTTTTGATTTTTTTTCTTTTTGTAGTTAGTTTATAAATATTCTTGTCAAAAAAAAAGAAACAAAAACGCACCTGAGGTGTCGTATTGTCTGGAAATTGACTCAAATTAAAGATGAGCCCTTTAAACAGGTTGACAATAAGCTACAACTCGACTTTTAGCTGCTCACAAATAAATTTCCATGCTATTCGAAAAAATTTTCAAATTCTTGTGGAATCAAAAATCACGCTGAAAGCTCCAGATTCGTTCAAAATAGCGAAATCTGGACTCGGGAGGGGGGAGGAAGGGTGGGGGGGGTGATGTTTTCAAACGAGATACAGCCAATCGTGCAAATTTAAAAAAATTCCAAACAAACAGAACACTTATGATTTTTTTTTTTTTTTTAATTTGCAATCCTAAATACTTACATATTCTGGTTAACAGGCCTCACTCAGGGTATCATGCCTGGAAATCGACTCAAATGTGGATAAAGCCCAGGTATGGAAAGAGCTAGCCAAAAGCTAAACGCTGAAAGCCGAAAGTCGATGATTTTTGGGATTTTTAAAAGCCAAAAGCTTTCCAAAAGCTTTATTTTTCAGCTTTATTATTTTGAGCCTTTTTTTTGCATATTCATCTGGCTTCAAATTTTTAGTTTTTAACGTTTCCCTTTTTTTTCGTATTTTTCGTTTTTTTTTTTTTTTGGTGTGGTTGGTTGTAAGTTTCCTCTCAATTCTTCTCATTCAAAAAAAATTAAAAAGCCAAAAGTCGAAAGCTGAATGCCAATATCCAAAAGCCAAGGAATTTTGGAAACTATACTAAAAGCTTGCTGTTAGAAAGCTTTATGATTTTTAAAAGCCCAAAGCTGAAGCTAAAGTATTATACGTTTTTTAGAAGCTAAAAGCTGAAACCAAAGGTTTCATTTTTCGGTTTTCTATCGCCAGTTGAAACCCTTGAAAGGTTTCAAACAGGTCGAGCATAAACCATAACTCGAATTTCAGCTGCTCAAATCAACTTCTACGCCCTCTGCAGAAATGTTCAAATTCTGGGGAAATCAAAAATCGTACTTGAGACTCCACAATTTCTTCATTTGTACCTACTGTAGGTATAAAAATATATTGTAGCAGGTATTTTTTTTTCTTTAAAAAAAAAAACAAAAACAAATCGTAAAAAATGGTCAATATTTCAAATTTTAAAAAACATCAAAAAAATTGAAAATCAATTTGGACTCAGAAAATTTTGATCATGAAGGTTTCAGACGATACAATTTCCACAACCGTTCAAATTAAAGACGAATACCTTGAGACAAGGCTCCCTTCATCTCTCGTGTATTCAGATACTCGTATCTGCAATTCTCAGCAAAGATCCAGTTCTTAGAAAGGATCATTCTTTGGAGTTCTTCAATATTCAATTATATAAATCCACTTAAGGCTCCTTTACAAACCTCAACAATGGCAAAATCACTGTTTCTGTCAATGACACGTTTCAGAATTTATTTCATGCTCAACGCCAAATTACCAGCTGGGAAATTGCGTGGGTCTTCGAAACTGTCCAAATCTACTCGAGTTGTTGAATACTCGTTCAAATGTATCAGAAGTTAGAACATTTCTACGAAAATCCCAATGCGGAAAAGAAGCCAACGGGTCACCGAAAGTTTGTTGCAGTATTTCAAATTCTAAAACACCACCAGTTATTTCATCTACGACGCCGATACTATTACTATCTGCCCCAGTCCCAGTCACAGTCCCCTCAGCCACGTTTCCGTTGACAACGCCAAAAGACGATGATCACGACATTAAACGAAAGATGTCCAAAAATCAGTACTCGATGTGTGGAAAAACGAGCAGAACCACTCAGAATCTTTATAGAGAGAATAATGCAACATTAGGTGGGTCCTTTTTTCCATTTTAATCAAGCATGTTCTAATTCTCATGATGAATGGGTAAGATTATGACGAATTAGAATAGGTTCCTAATTACATATATTTGATGATTTAGGCGATTGGCCTTGGCTTGTGGCTATTGGATATCGTACCAGCTCTGATCGAGGACCAATGTTCAAATGTGGAGGCAGCCTGATTTCTGACAGATGGGTCATCACAGCTGCTCATTGTGTTCAAGGTATAGGAAATCTAATTGTGTAAGGTTTGTTTTAAAATTTCAATAGGTTACAAATTTGGTTTGGAATTTTTTTTTTTGATTTTAACTCTCTAAATGCAATTTTTAGGAAAATAATTCGAGTTGGAGATTTCAATTTGAATCATGAAAATTACGATGGAGCTTCGCCTAAGGATATTCCGATAGAAGATATTGTTCTTCATCCTGAGTATTCCACTAATCCTACGATTAATGATATTGCATTATTGCGTTTAAGGCAGCATGTTACTTTCAATGGTACCTATCAACTGATTTTTATACCTATTATGATATTTTTGATAATCGAAATAAATAATAGCTGATGATGTTTTATGTACCTATATTATTGCAGAACTAATTCGTCCTATTTGCATACCAAGTGAACCTCAACATAAAGGTGACGTGTTCTATTACAATAAATCCCCATTTATAGCCGGATGGGGACGCACTACAGAAGGTATTGTATAGCCTAAGAATTCATTCACGAGATTCTAAATTTGAGCTATCTTGGTTAAATCATCCAATTTCAGGAGGAACCCCTTCAGATCACCTCAAAGAAACTCAACTAGTTATAATAGATCGAGAAACTTGCGACATGAAGTACAAACATGCTAAGCAGAATTCAGTGGTTGATCATAGAGTGCTGTGTGCTGGTAGTATGGCTCAAGATACCTGCCTGGTATGAACTTCCATTTTTTTTTCATTGCCAACAGAATAGCAGATGAAGTGTGTATTAAGTAGGTACTTATTTGTTGCTGTATTTTTTTTCCAACAGAGTGACTCTGGTGGGCCTTTGATGATGCATACTGCAGCTCATTATTATCTAGTAGGAATTGCATCTTATGGAATCGAATGTGAAGGCAATGTTTTTCCTGGAGTTTATACCAGAGTTGCATATTACTCTGATTGGATCAAATGTATTACGAAGAATGGGATAAATTTTAATTTGTAATAACTCGTGTGTCGTGTCTTGTAAAATTGCTTAGTACTCGTATTAGAGAATTACTTAGGTAGGTAGTTGATTTTTTCAAATAAGCATATGCCATAATATTTATTTTTTTGTGTAAGTAGGTAGATAATTAGGTAGGTAAGGTACTTATTTCTTAGTTGAACATTTTTTTTGGTGTTTTTTGTCTATTAATTAGTAGATCATGTTTAAGTATAAATATTGATATTTTTTTTACCAAGTAGTAATAGGTTTAGGTACTTACTGATGATTATTCAATTTTTTTTATTAACATTCATAGATAAAATAAAAGTAAATGTTATTGTGATTTATTCAGCGAAAAATATACCTTGCATTAATTTCTATTCTGTATATTGCTAAATAATCCCTAGACTTGGATTTTGTTACCTTTTTTTCTTTGAAATTCTCCATTTCAATTATTTTAAGCATTCGTGGCACAGTAAGTAATTCATTTTTTTTTAATTTAGGGATTTTCATTTTTGAATCTTAGCTTCTACATTGAAAACTGATGAGTAACAAATAATGAAAAAAATACATGAAAAAAAAACTCTCAGGGTTACATTTAGATTTTTTATTCGTAGGTACTTGAAAAATGTGTCCAAAACTATCGAAGCCAAATTTTAAGTGACTGTAATTTATTTTTCGATATTTTACGGTGTATTTTTGAGTTTTTCGAATTTTAAACAATAAACTACCTACTATTTTCACTTTCTTGAAACATACTTTTCGCAGAAATGTTCAATCAAATAAGTATATTCAAATTCTAAAATTGTCTAGTCAAAAAAATGAACTCATCATAAAAAACATCGTTTTTCACTTTTCAAGATACGAATTTTGGAAATTTTTTACCCTCCCTTCGCTTATGCCTCAGTGTTCTTTTTTAATATTGAGGTACCTACCTATTCAAATTTTAAGATATGTTTAAACCAAAAAAACACACTTTTCACCCGAAAAAACATTGTTTTTATAGGTACTTTTCTAAACTGCTTTTGCTCTCACTGCGCGAGAGTCTTAGCCCAGTCAAAATGCAATTTGACCCAAACATAATTGTGATCAAAAGTTTTTTTGGTGAATATTGTCTAGGGTGGTATGCTGAACAACATACTAAAAGTCTCCGCCCCTACCCCAGGAGCTAACTCCCCCCCCCGGTGGATCAAAGCCCCTCAAAATCAGTTTTTCGTCAAGAACTCCTGAAATATTGAATTTTGAGTAAAATGAGCTCAGTGGTCATTTCATCTCCTCTCCAATACCTATCAAATGAGCTATCGACCAACTCCCTAGCTTCAAGGGGGGGTGGCGCTACGACCCCTCAAAGTGATGTGATTTTAATATTTTTATATTTTATGACTTGGGACTTGTAACCTGTTCTAATTGATAAAATGAAGTCAAACTTGGGGAATGGGATTCTTTTAGGAGCTAGAGTTGACCTCTGGAGTGGGGGGGGGGGTCAAAGTTGAAAATTACAGAAAGGTCATTTTTTTGGAGGGGCATAACATGACCCCAAATAGATGAAAAGGGTCCAAAATCATACCATCGGACAGTACCCCATCTGTGATCAACATATCCAAATTTCAGCTTCCTAGGTCATCCCCATCTCATTTAAAGCGGAATTAAGCTAAAAATCCCCTTATTTTGCCCCTATTTTTGGTTTTTTCAATCTTAAAAGGAGTGGAGATGACCAAGGAAGTTGAAATTTGAATATGTTGATCACAATGGAAATATTGTCTGATGGTTTGATTTTGAACGCTTTTCGTCCATTTGGGGTCATGTTATGCCCCTCCAAAAAAATGACCTTTCTTTAATTTTCAACTTTGACCCCCCCCCCACTCCAGAGGTCAACTCTAGCTCCTAAAAGAATCCCATTCCCCAAGTTTGACTTCATTTTATCAATTAGAACAGGTTACAAGTCCCAAGTCATAAAATATAAAAATATTAAAATCACATCACTTTGAGGGGTCGTAGCGCCACCCCCCCTTGAAGCTAGGGAGTTGGTCGATAGCTCATTTGATAGGTATTGGAGAGGAGATGAAATGACCACTGAGCTCATTTTACTCAAAATTCAATATTTCAGGAGTTCTTGACGAAAAACTGATTTTGAGGGGCTTTGATCCACCGGGGGGGGGGGGGAGTTAGCTCCTGGGGTAGGGGCGGAGACTTTTAGTATGTTGTTCAGCATACCACCCTAGACAATATTCACCAAAAAAAACTTTGAATTGCAATAATGTTTGGGTCCACCTATTTTTTTCTGCTATTTGACTGGGCAATCTGTTTCCTTTTTATTTTCAAAATTGAATTCTTTAAAAACCCATCATTCAAATTTTAAAATTTTGAGCAAGAAAAAGAACAAAATTTTTGAAAACATTTTTTTAAAAATCTCTCAAAATACGAATTTTAGAAAGTTTTTGCCTTCGCTTTGCCTTTGCTCGGGTTCATTTTCATCTTTTTTTTTAAACCAAAAAAAAATCGGCTGTTCTACTTTAAAAACTCATAATTTTATTCGGCAAACTTGGTGTTTTTTTCTCATGGCAAATTTTTAGTCTACCACCCTCACCCCCCTCCCCCCCAAAATTTGCATTCAAGTACCCAAATATGAAAAAAAAAACTGTACGAGAAAGATTCTTAAGGAGGAGGGGATAAAATTTTGAGGGCCTATTCAATGCATCCGCCAGGGGTCCTTGGCCGACTCAGTCCATGCCAGATTTCGCTTCAAGTTTGAAAAAGGCTTGAAAACTGCACAAGATTAGAATTTTGAAAAGAAATAATTGCAATTTTACCCCTTTTTGGAGTTGTTATAGGGATGAGTGAGGTAATAATCTAAAAATTATATCAGAGGTTTAAACCTTTAAAACCAACTTTCACTAGTTAATTCCAACATACTCTCTCAGGTTTAAATCACCATTTTTGACCACGAAGTATGCTTTTATCGACTCTGACTATAAATACCTTAATTTTAATGCGTTTTTACCATTTTATGTGAAAAATAAGCACTTGGGGAAAAATTTATGAGAAGCGAATTTAAAGAAAATAAAATTTTAAATCTTTAATGGCCCATAAAATTTTTTATATGATCGACGAGTGACGAGATATCAGCAAAAAATTCCTTTTTTCATGCAATTTTTATACTTTTTTTTTTTTGTAATTTTACTTGAAAAATGGGAATTTTAGGGGGGAAAATTATGAGAAGCAAAGATGTGAAAAAAACAATTTTTGATCTCCATTTTCTAAGAAAATTTTCGATACGATCAACGAAGTAGGTGTGAGATAATCGAGATATCACATCAAAACATGATTTAATACAGAATGTTTTAATTACAAACTTCCGAAAAATCAAAAAAATTTCGTTTTAAAAAAAATCAAACATTAGGTACCTATTAAAACAGCTAAGATTTTTTTTTCATCTCGCTTATGTGTACATATTACTTACGTTAGTCGCTTCAAAATCAGAGTGTAAGTCTTCAGAAAGTTTCACTAGTTGATGAAGAAAATAACATCTCATTCTCACTTTTTAAAAATCAAAAATTTGTAACAAGATATCAAACAGTCGCAGTCGGTTCAAAAATAATATTCTAACTTGGACTCAAATGAAAAATTTTTACCAGCTGAAGGTTTCAATCAACATTGAAAGATACCTACGAACTAGAATCAGAAAAAATGCAGGTACATACTTATGGCGATTTGTTCTTAATTTGATTAACACCTAGTATGAATTATTGGCCTAAAGAGTGGAATTTCCGTCCAAGGTGCTACTGGTGTTCGGTGTTTCCCCGCGCTTACCTAAGAATGACTGAACGAGACAGGAAATAAAAAAACGGAGCTGACTAATTACCGAATAGAAAAATATAGGTACCTAGATAATTTTTTATTCGCGATGAAAATCTACGAAATCCAGTTTCCTCGTTCAGCTACGAGTACTGAAGTTCGTAATAAGTTGATGCGCGCGCGAAAAGTTTACTAAATACCTATACCAAGGTATTACGTACCTATAGGACAAGGGTGATAGGTGGATACTGAATATTTAACAAATCTGGATTTCGTACGGATCATGAGTGTTAGGTGATCGGGATTCCATGAACGAAGTGCTTTAATAAAGTAGTCGTTGGTATAGTAGATAAATTAAGAAGTGGATTTGTTTGTTTTTTTTTTCAAGTTGTACACCTACTGTTCCGTTATTTTTTTATGTGCCAGTGGTTCGGTGAGTATTAATGAGAGATTTTTTACATAAATATTAAGTGCCTAATCATTTTGTAATTTCTATTAATTTTCGTGAATGGAATGGAAACTTCATTTTTCAAATACGAAATATTTTATTTTATTAGGAAGAAATAACTCTTGCTTCTCAGTTTTTACTATTTATTAGTGCAAAGCTTTTCAAACACCAAATTTAAGCCTGATGATGAACACTTGGTGTTTGAAAAGCTTTGCACTAATAAATAGTAAAAACTGAGAAGCAAGAGTTATTTCTTCCTAATCTAACAAACTTCTCGCTAAAAGGTTCTTTTTACCTTTGACGAAATATTTTTTTTTTACATTCAAGATTTTTAATTGAAATAAAACCTTGAAATTCTCGAGTTTACTTTTTGTGATTATTTTGGAGAAAATTTTCGAAATTGGCAGTTCACTGCAACAAAAAATGAATTTCTTACTTTTTTGGCCAAGGTGTAAATATTTATTTTTTAAAGTGAAATTCGTCAAAATTATGATAATCATGAAATTTTAACGAAGTAGGTGCATATTTCAAAAGAAAATCAAATTTTCAAACTATTTATAGGCACTGAAGAAATCATGTGAATTTAATTCATGAAAACATTGAATTTTTCAAGAGTCCTCAACTCGAAAACTTCGAATTTCAATCACAGAAATTTGAAAATTAAAATTGTACAAAACACTGCAAAAATTTCAATTTCAAAAAATCTGAAACATTTTCTGGAAATTCTAGTACAGCAACTCAAAATGGTTCGCAACCGTTTCCAATCTATGGAAAGGGGAAAAATAGGGAATATTTATGACATTTCAGATTTCTAGATAAATTTGGTAAAATCTTGATTGTTTCGCTATTTTTGGACCTTCGATTTCCAAATTTCCCAAAGAAATTTTCAAATGACCTGCTTCAAAATTAAGTACATGGTTTTTTGAAAACAATTAAGTACCTTTCCCCTTCCTCATCATATTTCTCCATGAGTGAAATTCCGACCTCCTGGAGACGAATTTTCAGGAAAATAATATTTTAAAAAATCGTTTCTTCATCAAAAACATTGAAAAGTCGATTTCACTGTTTCATCTGTATATATATCTAACTGAATTTTTTTTTGAAAAAAATCACCCTTTTTTCATTAGGTAGTACCTATTTCAAACCAAATTTTCAAAAAGCTCGCCACTCGATCCCCCTCCCCATCCCTCTCACAAACATCAACAAAGTCAAATTTTGCATTGAAAAATTTTCAAAAAGATTGAAATTGGAAGAAAATTTGTTTACAAAGTATTTTTTAATTTCAATTAAAATTATTTTTAAAAAAATACAACTGAATGCGTTACATACTTTTTAAAAGACAGGGTGTCTAACCAGTCTAACAAAATTTCAAAATAAGAAAGCAGGAGTTTAGCAGGACATTTTGTAAACACTCGAGACTTTTTCGCTTTTTCAACTACCTGCACTTTGTAAAAAAACATTTTTATTCAACAACATGTAAATAACCCTCTTAGGTTAGAAACAAGAACAAATTAATGGTATGAAAACAAATTTTAAATATGTATACACAAAAATTTGATGAAAAATTTAAACGACATTTGGGGAAAAAATATACCAATTTTTAAAAATAAAACGAAGAGTTTTAAAGTAAAATAAGTAAGAGATAAAATAACAATTTTGCCATTCGAAAGGTATACCTAATCTGTCTGATATTCAATAACCTATGAAAATGTTGATTTCTCCTTCAAGTCTGGAATTTTTTAATTACAGAAAGGAGAAACGAACTGGCACTGGTGAAGTGCGGGAAAAACCTCTTGAAAATCAGTATTTCGAGAGGTATAAAAAACGATGTTTCTGATACTTTGGTACCTACCTAACCCAATCAATATCAAACTGGAAAATATATTTTTTTTTAAATTGAAAAAAAATTGATTGGTCCATTTAGAAAACTTTATGTTTTTTCAAAATTTAAAAACGCATGCAAAATTTTCTCAAACCCAACGACTTGGAAACTCAACAGAACGATGGATTTTTCGTTTGAACGATTCAGAACCAAGTAAAGGTGAGATTTTCTGCTGAAAATAAACTTCTATTTAAATTAGAGTTTGAAAACCTGGGAAGATCAAAATCTCGTTGAAATCTTTTTCGAAGTACTGAACATTGTAAAATTTAAATTCAAGAGGCTGATCCAAGTATGATTTTATTTTCTGAGAAACCTGTCATGATTTTAAAAAATTAATTCAGGTAACTGAAAAATTTGTCACCTGCATTTTGAGTTTTCTCTTTTCGAAGAAATATTTTCAGACTGGCTCGAGAGTCAAGGCCAGCAATGGGTAGATGAGATTTTAATTTTCTATCAGTTCTGGTTATTTGATTCCATCATTTTCTTCTTTCTGTTTCAGATTTTCAGGACCAATGTCAATTGTAAATTCAATCGTAGTGATTCTATTCGTTATCAGCCATGTTCATGGAGTGATCGA
This sequence comes from Planococcus citri, assembly GCF_950023065.1. Taxonomy (NCBI): domain Eukaryota; kingdom Metazoa; phylum Arthropoda; class Insecta; order Hemiptera; family Pseudococcidae; genus Planococcus; species Planococcus citri. Next base: position 11,434,382 of record NC_088678.1, read on the forward strand.
AGATTATGATGTTTTGACGAGACAAGATACCGAAGATGATGATGCTTTGACGAGACGAGATACCGAAGATGATGATGCTTTGACGAGACGAAGTACGATTTTTATATTCATACTTTTTTTTTATTTTGTGGTTAATCTTTGAATATTTATAAAGTGCTTGGATTTCTGATCAGCTGTAAAATGTCACCTCGTTAATCATAAATTTGCATATCTAACGTAAGCAATTTAAAGACTCACCATTCGTGGCTTTATCAATGTCACTTTTTTCAGGATACGAGACAACTACTAATTCATGCCAGACACCCGATTCCCTTCCGGGAAACTGCATCGTTTTAAAAAACTGTCCTCATTTGCACGAACTGCTGAAAAAACGTGGACTAGAGCCCAGAATAGTACAATTTCTACGAAGATCGAAATGCGGAACAGAGAACAATTCGCCGAAAGTATGTTGCAGCTTGACCAACTCCGTGCAACCATCAGTGACGTCAGCATCTGTCGATTCAACGCCATCATCGATATCAAGTTACGTCCATCAAAATCCATCTTCTTTCTGGTACCCGAGTCATTCTTCAACCACAACCACAGTCAAACCTTCGCCAACCACTGAACAACTGCAGACATCGACTCAACAAATTACATCACCCAAAACGTTAATTACTGATGCTTATGATCACGATCAGTTTTGGAATACATCACCTACAGGAAGTCCAGTGACGTCTTCGCCTGGGTTGATCACCTCATCTACAGTGACTCATGCAGACAGGACTAAACTGCATGCTAAAAATAAATATGCTACGTGTGGAAAGTCTTCGAGAAAAGGGTTGAATATAAGTGGAGGGAAGAATGCGACTTTAGGTAATTTATCATACACGTCAAAATAGTGCATACATTTTTATTAAAAGAAACAAAAAATGTGTTACATTGATACTAATATTGTTATTATTTGAATGTTCAGGTGATTGGCCTTGGATGGTGACCTTGGTCTATAGAACTGTTCGCGATCCAACTCCAATGTACAGATGTGGGGGTACTCTGATTTCCGATAGATGGGTTCTTACTGCTGGTCATTGTGTTCAGTATATTGGAAGTTTGATTTTGTAAGTTTTTTTTTCTGGATTTTGTATTATTTTACTTGCATTTCAATTATGCAAAAGGTACAGTAGATTCAGGAGGATATTTAAAATGATGCAAAACAGAAAAACTCATCCAGAAATTTTCACTTTACCCCCTCTTTCTTTTTCTTTACATTCCATTATAAGAACAGGACTGCAAATAAAAAGGAAGCAATTTTAAAATTTATTCCTACGTTTTCGTAAAGTCATTTATTGGCTATAATTTTTCGAAAGGGTCAATTTAAAAAAAATCCTAAATAAAAAATAGTCGTGTTTTGGAAATTTCGAATTTTCACAAAGGGCCATAAAAACCAACCAAATGGGACGAAAAAATCTGATATTCAGTTTAGGCTTGTACCATACTTTCAAGTTGGCGAGTCTAATGAGGATGGTTTTCGAGCTGTTTTGAGACGTAGAAAATATTGAAAACCATTTCCAAATAAACAATAGGTACTTTTTTAATCTACAATCTAGAAGGCAAAAAAAGCTTCAAGAAATTGAATTTGGCTGAAATTCTCGAAGGAACGAGGGCCAAAAAATTGAGTCGCTCTCCCCCCTTCCCCCTCTCCCCCAATTTTTAATAAAAATGGACTGTTCCAGAATGTGATCTTACAATTTATCAAAATGGCTCCAAATTTTGCAAAAAAGTCAAACGTTTCAACAAAAATGTTTTTTGAACATTTTTGAGGAATTTTGAGCTCAAAGTTGGACCATGATTTTTGGTATTTAGGTATATTTGAAAAAAGTATTATATAAAAAATCAAACTAGTCAAAATTTTTCAAAAAATCCAAATATTATAACGAAAGTGTTTTTGATCATTTTTGAAGAATTTTGAGCTCAAAATTGGATCATGATTTTTGGTATTTATTTGAAAAAAGTCTCTGCAAAATATAAAAATGGGCAACATTTTCTTTAAAAATTTAAATATTACTTATAACAAAAATGTTGTTTGAGCATTTTTTTTTTTATTTTGAGCCCAAAATTGGATCATATTTTTGGAGTTTTCGAAAATGTTTATGAAACTTATCGAAATATTTACAGGTTAAAAATATGCAAAAAATTCATATACCTCGACAAAACTTTTTTTTGAGTATTTTTGAAGAATTCTGCCCTCGAAAAATCATTATTATACAACGTCAATCATAATGGCTTTTAAAATTTTGCAAAAAATTGAAATGTTTTAACAAAATTTAGCTTTTGGAATTTTTGAAAAAAAAAGTGTCATGCGACCTATCAAAATAGGTTAAAAATCAAAATTTTGTGAATAATATTCTCAAAATCATAACATCGGTTGATGATTTTCGTAATTTTTGAAAAAATCGCTGCTCAATCCATTTAAATGAATGAAAATTTTGACAAAAAATCAAGAATTCCAAACCTTTTTAGCATTTTTAATAAATTTCAGCCTTGAGAAAAACACTATTTCAAAACTTCCCGGAAAATTGATTCAATTTTTGGCCAATCTTGTATTAGATTTTGATAGGTCGAATGCCACCAATGCCACCATTCTCAAAAGTTCCAAAAAATCATCACCCCTGTTTTTAGACTCAAAAAAAAGTTTTGATACAGTTTTTTGATTTCCTGCCAAAATCTTAATGTGTTTGAATTGATCACATGACACCATTTTTGAAACTTCTGAAAAATTTACCAAACTTTTGGTCAATTTTATTTTGAACTCGTGAATTCGATTTTTCGAAAAAAAAAACGCCACAACAGTAGGTACTTATTCGTGCCATTTGACCAAATTGCAAACATTTCAGGATTTCTGCTCTGTTTTTAACATATCGAGTCGACCGAAGATGGTTTCAGACCATTTTGGAAACTTTAAATTTTTTTGAAAATTTCAATTTCCCCAAAAAGTCATAAAATTAGTCAAAATGAACTTTGGTATAGATAAATAGTAGGTTCACTGCAGTTCATGACCTTTGACCTACCTAACCAATTAGCACACCAATTTTAAAAACTGTATTTTTGGACAAAATGGTTTGTAATTGGTGAAAGTGGGTCACTAAATAAGCCCCAATCACCTTTATGCTCGCTAGAAGTCAATTTGGACGGTTTTAATGGAAATTTCTGAAAACTTGGAGTTTCCAAAATACGACTGGAGGCTCCAGAATGGCTCGAAACCACTTTAAATTGACTCAGAATGTTGAATTTGAATTTATACATTATACATACTTAGTAAATTTCAACTTTCCAACTTCATTGGGAAAAATTTTGAGAGAGCTTGAACTTTCAAAAATCTTCTGGAGCCTCCAGAACTGCTCAAAACTGTTCGAAACCGAATCCAATCGATCTCAGGAGTCAAAAATGGAGTACTTACCAAATTTCAGCTTTCTATGTAAATTTGGTAAAATTTTGGGTTTTTTGCATTTTGAGCACAAAATTGAATTTTTCAGAAATTGCTAAAAATTGAAAAATGCTTTTCAGCATCTGAAATTTTGGCTGGTGACGTATTTTTGCATGCTTCATCAATTTACTTCTTTCCGACTTGAAAATTTGTTCCAGTATGGGATCCATGCTATCAGTACGATGAGCATGGTGTATGAATCTTTTCCATTTTTCCTTTCAGTGTACCTCCAAATAACATTCAAACGATGTGATTAGAAAGTATTTATGATCTGGAACTGATTTTAATAAATTTCTTTAAAAATTATAGACAATCAGTACGAGTTGGAGATCTGAATTTGGACGATAAACTCGACGATGGAGCTTCCCCGATTAACATTCCGGTTGAAAAAGTGATTCCTCACCATGGCTTTACATCGACTCCCGGAGTGACCAATGACATTGCCCTGCTGCGATTAAAATATCCGGTAAATTTCACAGGTAAGTACATACTTAAGCATAAAAAACGTATTTTCTGATCTCTGCCCTTTCAGTATTGAAAGTTCAATTTGTTTTTTAATTTAGCTAACGTAAGACCTATTTGTATCTCTGGAAAAGAAGAACACCGAAGTGACGACTTCTATTTGAATAGATCTGCTTACATCGCCGGATGGGGTGATATTAAATATGGTAGGTATTTGACTTATTTCTTAATCAGTTATACAGTACATACGTAATTTATTCAGTAATTTGAGTAGGTACTTATTATTATTTTTTTTAAATACGTAATTTCTCATTTCTAGGAGAGCGTAAGACGACTGATATGCTTATGGAAGCAACGGTCGATATAGTTGATCTAAAAACTTGTGCTAAAAATTACGCAGGACGATATGTTACAATTGATCAACGAGTGTTGTGTGCCTCCAGGCTGGGGATAGATGCTTGCCAAGTAAGTTTTTTGTGATTATTGTGAGTCCATACGAGAAAGAAAATTGAATGAAACTTACTTACTATATGAAAACTGAGATAAATGAGCACTTATTTATTACATGTATTGTTTTCAAACAGGGTGATTCTGGTGGGCCATTGATGATGCCGATTAAGAATTCGTATTACTTGGTTGGAATCATATCATTTGGTATTGGATGTGCAGATATAGACTACCCTGGAGTTTATACAAAAGTTGGCTATTTTTCTGATTGGATCAGGTCGACGACTGGTATTGAAATGTAATTTTTTGGGGAATAACTGAGTTTATTCGTTTGCTCAATTGTTATTTATATTTTTATATTTGCACAATTTTCAGTATATGTTCTGAAACATTTGTAGTACATTATATTGTTAACTAACCTTTATTTTATCATTCTTTACGAAAAGTAGGTACCTATGTACCTACTACCTACCTAGATCGAAATAAACTAACACTATAAGCCTTAAGGTTGCGGGTAAATGTTTTTGATTCATTGAACTCCTTCAAGAACAAACTACTTAATCATTGTAAACAAACGTAAATTATTAAATCCATTTGGGATGTTTTGAAAGAGTAATTTTATAGAATTTTGCCTAGAGGGCTAAATCCGTCGAGTACCCACAAACTTGAATACAACATGCAAATGGGAGGAAAATGAAAACGATACATATTTTGAAAAACAAAATCATTTGTATCAAGTACCTATTTAAAACTCGCTTCTACGTCTCACTGCTTCAAATTAGGAATTACGGTTTAACATGGAAGAAGCTAGGAAATCAAAATACGATTTTTTCGCATTTTTTAACCACCCGTGGATGGAATCTCGGTTTTAATTGAGTAAAGACTATTTCCCATTCGTGATTTGACCAGTATTGCCAGTTATAAAAGTGTCTTCATAACTCATCTTCCGAAAAGTGACGAAAAAAAACTAGTTATTGAATTGATACGAATCCACAACTATAGGTACCTAATCTGAATTACCTTGACATTGCTGTTTAGAGATTCGTTCACATTAATAGTGATCTGTCTGTTCTATCGATGATTTAATTCGCAAGTCGAAATTTTATAGACCTGTGGATGGGATGTGGATGGGATGTGAATGAGTAGGTCCCAGGTACCCATATTTTTCCATGGTTTAGATGCTATTGGTAGACATTAAAAATAATATGTGCAAATTATTATTGGTACTGATCGAAATTTTGAACGGCTTTGAAAGCAGATGAATATCAGTCAGTTTGAGTACCTACGTGTAGTCAGTTGATTATGTTGTTGTTATACTTATTTATCAAGGAGTTCCTGCAGCTCCTTAAATAGGTAAGTACAACTTATATAGATAACAGATTTTAATGCTAGTTTTTGTTTTCGTTTTGACCTACCTTAATATTAGGGTGTATCGCGAATAAAAACTGGTGGGTTTCGCCCAATTAATTCAGTGAAAATTTTCATTTTGTTGAAACTTGAAAGCCACCCAAAATTTTTTTAGCTTTTGGGTTGCCCCTCGAGGAGAGATACGAATAGATATGGGTTCTCAAAGAAAGGATATTTTTTGAAGAATTGTGTTTTGCTCGCTCTATTGGCCCTTAAAAATCTGTTTTGGAAAAAGTGGCAAGTTCCAGATAGTATTTAAGATTCTGCATCGACCTTATGCCGTTGCCATCAAAATCCAAGACCACTTTCAAGGCTCTACTGAGCGGTTAAAAAATTTTTAAATTGTTAATTTTTGAGGTACCTATGCTTAGTTATACGTGTTTTGAAAATTTTTTATTCTGAAATATTTCGCGTTAACCAAGCTGAAATATCAAAAGATCATTTTCTGAAACTGGGAAAACATTTTGGAACTCAGTGGTATCTACAAATTTTCTGGCTATTATTGTAAATTTTAAAAAACTAAAAAATTAAAACGTGAACATTCTAAATATCGTTAAGTAAATTGCATTGAATTTTAGAAAATGAAATACCTATAATGTACTTACATGGGTAAAATTTGTGGATTATTTTCTATACCACTAAGTAACATTTCTGAACATAATGTGACCAATGCGGGTGCATTTAAATAAAGACCAAGCGACTGGGAGATTTTTGAAAAAATGAAATTGTTGTGGGCAAGATGGCGAATTTTAAATTAGTAAAAATTTTGTTCAATTTTTACATATAAGGTGGTTCGAAGTTATATTCTGGATTTTAGATAAGCAATTGTAAGAAGTAGTTTTTGTTGCGTGTATATTTTATGTGTTTCTCACGTTATTTTCGTCATCTGGATACGTTTGCCATTTCCGATACCTCTTGGGGTTTTGGCTCGTGGTGCAATTAGTAGCTGTGTGTTTGCTACGCATTATTTTACGATACATACAGATACAAATATAGATTTTATGATGTGACAAATACGCATTAGTTATTGGCAGCTGCATTGAGTTGCGTTTTATTACTGAGGGGTTATCTTAGCGACCATGGGTGACAGGGATGGAGATGCGGAGATTCTCCCACCTATTTGGGTACAAATATATGAAATATACCAGCAAAGAGATGGGCTGAGCACAGAGATCTTAGTTGTAATAAGACTTGTTGAAGTAAAGTGTCTGTGCTGGCTGCTGCTATTTTTCCCTGGTCGCCAAGAGATACCTGCCTGTTAACATTGTATTGACGAGTATACGAATACAACACCGAAGTATTACGCAAATACGTAAGTGACATAAAGTTATCTTACTGAGTACTACGATACATGAATACTTATTAGAATATGTTTTGCTTTAGTTAATTGAATGATATTGAAGTGCACCGCACCATGCAGTGTAATTAGATATGATTCTAAATGAGACAGTGATTGTGATTAGTACAGTGATTGCCTTTGGTTACGTGCATTGTACATCTTGTCAGTGAGTCACGACCCTGCGGGGGACTCATAGAGGTACCACTACGCAGTATGAGTGACGAGCCATACAGGCGACAATGTGGCCTCTCAGATAAATCTGTGTCGGTGCCTATTTAAATTATTTATTATGGTTACGGTTAAGGGTTACGGTTATGACTCAAAAAAATAAAGGTTAAGGTTAAAAATAAAGGTTACGGTTTTCTTTCATTTATCAAAAATTAATTGCACTTCAATGTCAAAAAAGTGCACCTGCAGCCAAAAAAACGAAAAAAAATGCTATTTCACAGCCAATTTTTGAGTTTGAAGAAAATTTTAGACAAATTGAGCCCTTTTTTTCTAAAAAATCATGATAAATGTCATATTTTACACGAAAAAGTGAGATTTTTACTTTAAAAAAATAACCGTTATGTATTTAACCAAAACGAAAAAAGGATTCGGTTAAGGTTAAGGTTAAAAAATTTCAAATCAATAATTTCGGTTATGGTTACGGTTACGGTTACAGTTTTTTCCTCATTTTAGCGGTTAAAATTCATTTCGGTTAAAAATTTCGGTTACGGTTTCCATCCCTGCTTTTTAGTATTGATTGAGATTGAGTTATTTACAAGTATTGCATGGTCTATGAGTAGTATGTGTGTGTACTCAAAAGCGATTATTATTTTATTACAGATCGCTATTCATCCATCCAAGTCCAGTCAAGCCAGAACTCCGGACCTGACAAACTCAGTTGATTGATTTACGATATCGATTTAGTTAATTAGCGAATTGGCTTATTAACGTTTTATTTTACCTGACAATTAAGTTTGATAATTAATAAATAGTCGTGTGGTTTGTATTGGCTATTTCCTGACGCACTTTTGTAGCGACTTTTCCAAACATTCTTTTTACACAATGATAAATTTTTGGAAGGCAAGTTGACGAAGTTGGTGAATTAAAGCTTTTACACGTTCTGGAGCGTAGGTAAGCATAAGTTGATTTTGTGGGTAGGTATAGAGTAAAATCTTTGGCTTCATGAATATCCATTCAGTTGGTCAAAAAAAATTTTTTGCTGGAGAAGGCCAGATTGCAAAATTTATTTGAGCCCTAAAATTTTAATTTTCTTCAAAATTTGAAATTCGAATACCTATTTTTGAAGCCAAAGGGTTAATCTATACGTCAAGCTATCAACATATCCACGAAATCAACTTTCATTGGCTCTAGAACACATTATGAAGCCTTAATTCGCCAACTTGCCTCCCCCTCCTCTACACTGAGAGAACCAGATGAGTCAAAAAATTTCAAAAAATGAGTTAAGCATCGAATTAAATTTACTCTGAGAAATGCGAAAATGTACTCAATTTAGATTTTGATAAAATTTAATTTTTTGTAATAAAAGATGTAAGAAGTCATTTTTACGTACGAGTATATTTTTATTTTTTTCACACCTCATACGCTATGTTGTGTTACCTTGACGCGTTTTGCGTCTTTGACATCCGTAGGGTGTCGCATCGACAAGCTACAACACAGGTGGTTGCAATTCTATTTTGTCGTCAGTGCATTGATGATGCATTTATTGAGGGGTTATCTTTGCGACTGTGGGAGACAGGCCGAAGTTCTCACGTATCGTGAGTAAGAATCCACCAGCAAAGAGCTTGGCTGAGTATAGAGAAATCAGTCTGTTAAAGTCTGTGCTGTGGTGAAGTGCTTGTGCTCCTTGCTGTCTCCAACCCAGGTTGCCGAAGATATACCCGCTCCAGTGACGCTATACTGACAATTACGAGTCCGATTACGATTACGAATTCGATACCAATATATTGCACCGCCTAATTGCCGAGTAGCTGAATTATTACGTAAATACGTAAGTGATGTGTAAATGTTATCTTACTGAGTACAATGATACATGAATACTTATTAAATAGGCCTCGTAGCTACTGTTTGCATGGTATCTTGGTGCAGTATGTATGCAAAGCACCAAGATACGTTTTTGACTAGATCAGTGATTTATTTTAGTATGTGCACATATATTTATTGACGTCTCGCGAGTCGATAGGATTATTTTATCGAGCTGACACTGATGGACGAACCACAGGTCACTCGGCTCCGAAGCGTCCCCCCCAATGGGTGAACCACAGGTTGCTGAGGGTCTGAAGCGTCTCCACAGATGGTCCATAGCTTAGTTCGACACTGATGGGTTGACCACGGAGCCATAGGTCAACAAATATTGGTCATGGTCCGAAGAGTTTCCTCGGTAATTCAGTTATATTGTGGCTAAAACACGATAGCCTGAGACAGTGATCTGTTAGGATTTATTGAGGCTAATTACGAATTATTTACGAGCCTAGCATGATCGATGAGTAGTACGTGTGTGTACTCAAACACGATTATTTTAATTACAGATCGATTATCACTCCATCCAAGCTCCAGCCAAGGTAGAACTCCGGACCTGACAACCTCAATTGATTTATTATTTTATGTTTTACACTATTGAGTATCTATGATTATCGCATGTTTATATTTCCTGACAATATTTGAAGGGCGGTTTTCCAAAAAGCGATAAGTCAAAAATCACGATTTCGAGATAAATGACGTGTTTAGTGCCCATTTGAAGCCATGATGCACTTGGAGTCTGCAACCTGTCCTGCATGTTGCATTAGGTCTACCTCAACACGTATGTGTGGGTTTTGCGATGTAACTCGAGCTCGCAGCGCTTCTGCGGCAGAAAAAGTAAACTGACTTATCGCCTTTTGGAAAAACAATTTTTCAGTTTTTCAATTATATGATAAAACCAGTGGTGCAAATCGATGTAAGTCAACTGTAAATCACGATACAAAAGCAGAAGACCAAAAAAAATCGATTACAAAAAAATTAACCTGTATTTTTAACAAAAATGATCCATTTTGGCAATCAAATAAAAACAAAAAGTACCTATATTACGGTACTATCTAAGTATTGAAAAAAAAAACAATTTTCACAGCTCTACTTCAACAAACACGAAATATTACAGTAGGTACAAAAAATGTAACCCATATTTTTGACATCGAATTCAAAGGTTCACTGGATGAATTGTGACTTATCGCGTTTTGGAAAAACGATTGCGATCTGCAACCTACGGAAAAGCTGAATTGCGAGTAAATAAATAGGTATTTTGGGTAGGTTAAGCATTAAATAGGTGAGATACGACCTATAGAACACAATGGCGTGAAAAACTCAATTTTCAAAAAAATTGACTTATCCACTTTTGGAAAACCGCCCTTTATTTATATTAATTAATTAATTAATACATAGTCGTTTTCTCCGCTATTGGCTATTTCCTGACTCAGACTGCGATTAATATTTTTATGCTCGAACTTAGGCGATCTTTTAGAGTAGCATTTAGTCGTATCTTTTACAAAGATGGCCTTTAAAAAATAGAGAAGGAGAGAGAAATGAACCAAAACCAAAAAAATTTTCACAACAATACTTACGGTACCTAACAATTTTTAGAATGTGAAAATTTTTCAGTATACCTACCTATCATCTTAATAATCGATTTTCATCAAATTCAAGTTGTCGCAAACAGCAGTAACTTTTCGGTTTTTTTCTGAGCTATTTTTTTTTTTTTTTTTTTTGAAAGTGACTTTTGAACTTGTAACTTGCGTCTTTCTTGATTTTTTATGTAAGTATTAGGCCTCGAATTGTGTTTGTCGGGGCTAAAGCGAAAAAAACACGATATTTTCGAAAACATCTCCTGTTTGAGGACCTACAATAACTCCTCTCCAGCGGGCATCTTCAGAGTTGAAATTTTTCAGGACAAATTTTTAACTCAAAATGAGGTCAGCAGCGAATTTAGTCAAAGCCACCTGCACACCTACCCATTCCAAGAATCAATACCTAAACTCAAAAACGATCGTTCTTCACAAGCCATAATAAAGTAGGTACTTACTTTATTAATTAAACTCCTTCAACTCGCATACAAATCACACCTATACGTGACATTCTTCATATCTGCAAACTACATATTACGTAAATTTTTACTTTTAAGCCTTCCCCGAATTACATAGACGTTGATGATTGATTATTAATGATATTTTTTTCTGTTTACTTAAAACAAGAGAGTCATTTCCCCCACTTCTTTTATATAGAAAAATCATAAACAAGATTTCAAATTCTGGTTCAGTTCGCGTGTTTTTATTCAAATTATATCACTTGACAAGTTAACATAAAACATGAGAAATTCTCATTTTATCTGAGGCGTAATTGTTCAGTATTGTTGTTTTCCGTTCAGTTTAAAAAATTTAATTTAAGCTTGGATTAGAGTACCTAAGTGGAACTCAGATAAGCATAATTTAACATTTCAAAATTTCACTTCCCAAATTGCTGCAGATTAAACTGAAAAATGTCGTTTTGCTTTTCAATTTTCATACTGTCGTTGATTTATAGCTGTGGACACGTGTTGAGTTTTCCAGATGGTAAATATAGACCCACGTTTTTTCATCAAATAGTTATAGTAGGTACATATTATATAAATTTTCCTCGTTTGAAGATGCGCATAGAAACATGTACTCGTCTTGTGGAAAGTCGACCAAAATTGTTGCGAAAATAATTGGAGGAAAAATAACAACTCCAGGTATGTATGTTTTTAAATTTTCAAAAAATATGTTGTCTGCGGCATTTTTGAGACGACTGCGAGGATGTTGAAATTATATAGCTAACAGTGACTTTAAACATATGCATAGGTGATTGGCCTTGGATGGTAGCAATTGGTTTTCGCTATCCTTCAAAACCTACTCGTCCACGATTCGCATGTGGAGGTTCTCTGATTTCTGATACTTGGATTCTAACAGCTGGTCATTGTGTGAGAAGTGTTGGAAAATCAACCCAGTAAGTTTTGCAAAAGGACAATGTTCATGAAAAAATTCAGATTTCATGTTCTGATATTACTTAGGTACCTAAGTAAGTACATTATTTATGATTAAATTTCTTTACATTGGCTTTTTTTGTACAAATTCTAGAACTGTGGCTCGAGTTGGAGAAATAGATTTGACCAAAGATTCAGCAACAGATATGCTAGTTGAAGAAATTATCCTTCATCCACGATATACATACAGCAGTCCATTTCTTAATGATATTGCCTTGTTGAAATTAAAAAATCCTGTCATTTTTACAAGTATGTGACAAAAATTTTTAAAAAATAAAAAAATCATGTCAGGTAAGAATTTAAAAAAAGTTCTTCAGTACATTATAAAACTCACGAGAGAGCCTTTCAAAATGACACTCTCAAATGTCCTAAAACCCCCGTAAACAAAATTTCAAATCCTGAAATTGATTTTTGGATTTATGCAAATTTTAAAAATCTGATTTTTAGCCTTTTTTGCGGAAATATACGTACCTAGTATTTTGAAAAAAGTGAGCTCATGTAATGTATAATGCCCTTGAAAGTTTTTTTTTTAATTTTTAAAAATTTTCAATAATTCAAAAATAAAATTGGGCATTTGAAATTTTGGTCCTGGGTGTTTTTAGAACTAATTTCGTTTAAATCAAATCGTACAGTGACAGTTCAAAAGGTTTCCTTGATAAGTAAGGTATTCTCACATGCTCTGAATTGTTTTACAGCAAAAATACGTCCTATTTGTTTACCAAAGCTGAATGAACATAAAGATGACAAGTTCTATGCCAATAAGCCCGCATCCATTGCTGGCTGGGGAGATACCCGATCAGGTCGGTACTTAGTACTTACTTAATATTTTAATTCAAGAGGTATTTCGATGGCAACCTCGTGTAAAAATACTTATCTAAGGTTGTGCCTTCTGCTTTTGCATTACCACCATATTCCCAATCTAACATGCTGCTCGAAAATCAAGTCAACATGGTTGACCAAAAATCTTGCATTCCGAAATTCAAACTGTCTCTTTTAAAGTCATCATTGATTGAATTTCAACTTTCAATATTACTTTTAAAATTTAGAAGTAATGTTGAAAGTTGAAATTTAAAATTGGACGAACATTTTTGTTCCTTAGTATACCTACAACTCTGAAATGAAACCAACAAGAACCAATAATGCGTTGGAGTACATAGTGTAACAACAAAATTACGAAAAAAGGTTCATTGGGAGAGGCTGAGCGATTAGAAGTGTGTTTTTTTTTCGAAGACTTTTTAATGTGTAATAGATTTTTCATTTCTAGGAGAGTGTAAGATGACCAACATTCTTTTGGAAGCTCAGGTCGATATGGTCGATCGAAAAACTTGCGCTCAAAATTACACTCGTTATCCGTATACAATTGATCAACGAGTATTGTGTGCCTCCAGGTTGGGACAAGATACCTGTCAAGTAAGTTTTTGCGATTGCGAGTGCACACAAGTATAAGAAAATTGCATGCGTCCTGTACGTACGTATTATGAGGACTGGGATAATATTCAATTATTTATAAGTATTGTTTTCAAACAGGGTGATTCTGGTGGGCCATTGATGATGCCGATTGAGAATTCTTATTACTTGATCGGAATCACATCATGTGGCAATGGATGTGCGAAAATCGGCTATCCTGGAGTTTATACCAAAGTTGGGTATTTTTCTGATTGGATCAGGTTGACTACTGGTATTGAAACGTAATTTATTCTGAATAACTGAGTTAATTCATTTGCTCAATTTTTATCGATATTTTTATTTGCACAATTTTCAGTATATGCTTTGAAACATTCGTAGTATATCATGTTGACTAAACTTTATTCTATTATTCTGTAGGAAAAGTAGGACCCATGTACAGGGTGCCCAGAAATATCGAGCACCCCAAAGAAAGTTTTTCATTTAAAATATACGTTGGCAACGTGAAATAGATGCATATGATTGGTGGAATGTTATCTCTCCAGTCCAACAACCAATCATGTGCTATCATTATTATCATTCACTATGACCAACCAAAGTATTTTAGTAGAAAACTTTTTTAGGGGTGCTCGATATTTCTGGGCACCCTGTTCTTATTACATACCTAGATGAGAATAAAACAACACTAAGCCATAAGGTTGCGGGTAAATGTAAGTATCTAGGTATAAGAGTACCTAGTTTTCAATTCATTGAACTTCGTCAAAAACAAACTACTTTACCTAATCATTGTAAAATAACGAAAATTATTAAGTAAGTAAATCTATTTGGGATATTTTGAAAGAGGAACTTGATAGAATTTTACCCGGAGGGCTAAATCCATCGAGTATTTTGGATACAACATTCAAAATGAGAAGAACATGAAAACGATACACATTTTGAAAAACAAAATCGTTTGTATGTATTAAGTTGATTAGTATACCTATGTATTTAAAACTCGCTTGTACTGCATCTCACTGCTTCGAATTACGGTATATAATGGAATTTACTACCTACGTAGATATCTGAAGCTATAAGAAAACAAAATACAATATTTTCCGCATTTTTCAACCACCTGTAGATGGAATCTGGGTTTAAATTGCGTAAGACCATTTCCCATTCGTGAATTGACCAATATTGCCAGTTATAAAAGTGTCTTCATAACTCATCTTCCGAAAAGTGACGAAAAAAAACTAGTTATTGAATCGATACGAATCCACATTTATAGGTAAACTGAATTACCTTGACATTGCTGTTTAAAGATTCGTTCACATTGGTGATCTGTTCTGCGAGTGATTCAATTCGCAGGTCGAAATTTTATTGACGTGGAAGAGATGTGGATGAGTAGGTCCCGGGTATATACGTTTTTTGGTGGTTTAGATGCTATGGGTTGATAGTAAACACTAGACAGTCATTGTAAAATACCTACGTACGAATTATGAATGGCGAGTGGCACTGGTTGAAATTTTGTGCTACTTTGAAAGCAGATGAATATCAGTCAGTTGATTATGTCGTTGTTATAAAGGTATTTATCAAGGAGTGCCTACAGTTCCTTAAATAGGTAAGTACCTACTATTTATTATGTAGATAACTTATTCGAATGCTTGTTTTTGTTTTCGTTTTGGCCTACCTCAATATTAGGGTAGATCGCGAAAAAAAAAATTTCGCAAGGTTTCGATCAATTAATTTAATAGAGATGTTCATTTCGATCTGTTGAAAGTCCCACAAAAAAATGTAGCTTCGGAGTTGCCTTTCGAGCAGATATAGAAATGGGTCCTCAAAGAAAGGATATTTTTGAAAAATTGCGTTTTTCTCGTTTTAGCCCCTGCCTAACCTGATTTGGGAAAAATTGCAAGCCCCAGATAGTATTTGAGATTTTGAGTCGACCTACGCCGTTGTTATCAAAATCCAAGATCACTTTTAAGGCTCTATACTAAATGCTTGAAAATTTGAAAATCGCTTATTTTTGGGTAAATTGTGTTTTGAAAATTTTTTCTTATCGAATATTTCACATTAATCAAGCTAAAATATCGAAAGATCACTTTCTGAAACTGGGAAAACATCTTGGAACTCAGTGGTACTAATTTTCTGACTATTAATTATTGTGGGTCATTCCACGACCCACCTCAATTCCACTAAGAAGTGGTAAAGGAGGGGGGGGGAGTCGACGATTTTTTAAACATTTTTTCTATGGAAAGACTTTTTGAAGGGATGACCAATGGCGCAAATCGCAACCCTCTAGCCCTTTCCTAAAGGCTGCTAAGGGGTGTCAAGTTTTCAGTGAACTTGAAATATCATCCATTTCAGCAGTGGATTACTCGATAACCGCGATACTTTTTACCAAAATGGGACTTTTTCCCATAATTAGGGGTTTTGAAAGGCTTTTTGGTGATATCGTAAAAATCAGTGTTGCCACTTTTTTTCGTACGAAAAATTAGCTCAAAAAGTTTCAAAACGTAGTTTTCACATCTTCCGACTCTCAAAAATTCTGAAAAAAATATATTATAGACAACTTTTCATGCTGAACAACATATTAAAAAATTGGGATGGCATTATCTCGTAAAGTCGATTTAAAAAAATTGAAAGTTATCGAAAAATGCAATTTTTTGATTTAAAACAAGAAAAAAAGTTTTGATTGGTGAAGTTGACCCATTTGACCTCTATTTTTACGTATCTGTTGAAAAAGTTGAAAAAACCCTTTGACCCGATGAAATGAACTCATCACAAAAAAATCAAAAATCGAAAAAATTCAATTTTCAATTTCAAACGTCAAAAAAAGTTTAAATTTAATAAGTTGTCTTATTTTGACCTTTTTCTGACGTATTTCATGAAAAAGTTGATAAAAGTTACACTCACAACAAAAAAAATAATAATTCGTTTATTTTTGAATCTTTTCGAATTTTGATTTTTTTGGGAGGAGTTGATTTCATCGAGTGAAAGGGGTTTTTCAACATTTTCAACAGATACGTAGAAATAGGGGTCAAATGGGTCAACTTCACCAATCAAAACTTTTTTTCTTGTTTTAAATCAAAAAATTGCATTTTTCGATAACTTTCAATTTTTTTAAATCGACTTTACGAAATAGTGCCATCCCAATTTTTTAATATATTGTTCAGCATGACAAGTTCTCTATAATATATTTTTTTCAGAATTTTTGAGAGTAGGAACGATATGAAAACAACGTTTTGAAATTTTTCGAGCTAATTTTTCGTACGAAAAAAAGTGGCAACACTGATTTTTATGATATCACCAAGCAGCCTTTCAAAACCCCTAATTATGGGATAGAGTCCCATTTTGGTAGGTATCGCGGTTTTCGACTAATCCACTGCTGAAATGGATGATATTGTAGGTTCACTGAAAACTTTGACACCCCCTGGCTGTCTTTAAAAATGTGCTAGAGGGCTGCGATTTGCGCCATTGGTCATCCCTTCAGAAGGTTTTTCCCACAGGAAAATTTTCAAAAAAAATCGCCGGCCACCCTTTTACCACTTCGTGGTCGAGTTGACGTGGAATGAGCCTTGTGAATTTCAAAAAATTGAAAAAATTTTCCAAGTTTTAAAAAATTGGCAGCAATTCGTTCCAAAATATTATTTTTCCAGTTTAAAAAATATCCTTCGATGTTTTGGGGATAATTAAGGCAAAATATTCGAGAAGAAAATATTTTCAAAATACGAATTTACTCTGTAATAAGCGAAGAGTGGAGGGGAAGGCAAGTGAGTAAAATTCGTGGATTATTTTAATATACCATCCAGCAAAATTTCTGAACATAATGTGACCATTGCGGGGACATTTTAATAAAAACCAAGCGTCTGAGAATTTTTTGAAAAAATGAAATTGTTGTAGGCAAGATGGCGAATTTCAAAATTAATGAAAATTTTGTTCAATTTTTACACATAAAACAGTTTGAAGTTAAATTCTGGCTGGGATAATCTCAGTAAGGCGTATGTTTCTGACTTTAAATTGTGTCACTGAATTTTTATTTTAGATGAAAAATGATAAATTTTTGAGAGGCAAGTTGACAAAGTTGGCGAATAAAGTATTTTACATGTTCTGGAGCTAGTATAAGTTGACTTTGTGAGTATGTAAATAGCTTGGGACATAGAGTGAACCTTTGGCTTCAAGAATATCAATTCAGTTGGTCAAAAAATTGAAAATTTTCTGTAAAAAAAATTGCTAGTGAAGGCAAGATGGAAAAATCAATTTGAGCCCCAAAATTATGAATTTTCTTCAAAATTTGAAATTTTTTTGACAAGCTGTTCGAGCATTTTTGAAGCCAAAGGGTTACTCTATACGTCAAGCCATCAGTATATCCACGAAATCAACTTTTGTTGGCTCCAGGACATATTAAATCCTTACTTAGTTCGCCAACTTGCTTTCCCTTCCACATCACTGAAAGAACCAGATGAGTCAAAAATTTTAAAAAATGAGTTCAGGGTCGAATTAATTCAGATTTTGAAAAAAAAAAACGATTTTTTTGCAATAAAGACAGCCTTTAAAAAATAGAAAAGGGAGAGAAATGAGCCGAGACAAAATCTGAGGCAAAAGGAAGACAATTTCAACATTAATTATGTACAAGAATGAAAAAATTGTTCATCACAAAAAGAGTGACCTGATTTTTCAATTCGTTGATTTTTTTTATTATGCCTCGAATTGAGTTTACAGGATGTTGTGTGATATATTTCCAGTCATACTTTTGTGAAATTCAAATTCTTTACAAAATTGGAGCATTCTGATACTTTAAAATGCCACAACACAAAAGTTAAAAAAGTGACTTATCCGGTTCTTTTCGTGTACTTAATTTTCAAGTGGGTTACAAATTTTCAAACCGGTCAGTAGAACCCTAAAAGTAGTCTTGGATTTTGATGGCAATGACCAAGGTCACTGGTCAACGAAGAATCTCAAATCTATCTTCTGAAACTTGGCTGTTTTTCCAATACTGGTTGGTTCGTGGCTAAAGCGAAAAAAAAACATAATTTTTTTGAAAACACATTCTTTTTGAGGTTCAATATCTCCTTTCCAGGGGATACCTTCAGAGCTAAAAATTTTTCTGGCCAACTTTCAACTCGACAAAATGAGGTCAGCAGTGAATTTAGTCAACCCCCTCCCCGCTCACCTACCTACCCGCAGAGCCAATACCTAAATTCGAAAACGATTATTAGTCATAATAAAGTACTTTTTTCATCAATTAAACTCCTTCAACTCGCATACTAAGCACATTCATCATACGTGACATTCTCCATATCTTCAAAATTATAGGTACCTCTACCTACCTACACATTACAAATTACGTAAATTCCTACTTTTCAACCTTCCCGGAATTGTATAGACTTTGATGATTATTAGTGAAATTTTTTTCTGTTTACTTAAAACAAGAGAAGTCATTTCCCCCACTTGTTATTTATTTGTAGAGAAATCATAAACAAGATTTCAATTCTAGTTCAGTTCGTGTCGTTTTATTCAAATCATATCACTTAACATAAAACATGAAATTCTCATCTCATCTGAGGCGTAATTGTGACGAGTATTGTTGTTTTCACTTCGGTTTAAAAAAAATTATATGCAAGCTTGGATTAGAGTAAGTTGAACTATAAAATAAGAATAATTTTAAATTTCAAAATTTCATTTGTCAAATTGTTGCAGATCAGACTGAAAAAATGTCGTTTTGCTTTTCCATTTTCACACTATCGTTAATTTATAGCTGTGGCCACGTGTTGAGTTATCAAGATGGTAAATATACCCACGTCTTCGCAAATAGAATAAAATTATTAAGATGTTGAAAAATTATCAAATAAGCTAGAGTACTTTCATAAATTATTTTTCTCGTTTGATAGACAGAATTTCGTGTCAAACGCCGGACAATCATTTAGGAAGATGCATAGTTCTGGCAGAATGCCCATATTTACACGAATTAGTAATGTCAGATCCGCTAAATTCGCAGACCGCAGATTTTATACGAAAGTCACGTTGTGGAATGGAAAACAATTCGCCAAAAATTTGCTGTAGTCATTCTGATTTGAGAAAGCCCCATTCGTTTTATCCAACACGTGCATGGATAACCTCACCTTCGTGGATTACAAAGAGTAGCAGTAAACCTACCAGTGTAGAAAGTACGAATAGAAATGCTTACTCGTTTTGTGGAAAGTCGACCAAAATCATGGCGAAAATAATTGGAGGCAAAAGTACAACTCCAGGTATGTTTTTAAATCTTTAAAAAGATTGTTCGCATCATTTTTGAGATGAATGTAAGGATGCTGAAATAATAATAGGTAGGTAATAGTGACTGTACACATGCACAGGTGATTGGCCTTGGATGGCAGCTATTGGTTTTCGATATCCTTCAAAACCTCGTCCAGAATTCTTATGCGGAGGCACTCTGATTTCTGATACTTGGATTCTAACAGCTGGTCATTGTGTGAGAAGTGTTGGAAAATCAACCCAGTAAGTTTTGCAAAAGTACTTCGTTCGCGAAAAAAATTCAGATTTTATGTTCTGATAGGTACTGCATATTTTTACGATCAACGTTTCTTTACATTGGCTTTATTTGTGCAAATTCCAGAACTGTGGCTCGAGTTGGAGAAATCGATTTGACCAAAGATTCAGCAACAGATATGCCAGCTGAAGAAATTATCGTTCATCCACAATTTACCTTTAGTCCATTGCTTAATGATATTGCCTTGTTGAGATTAAGAAATCCTGTTACTTTTACAGGTATGTGACAAAAATAAAATTAAAATTAAAAAAAAAAAATTTTAAAATATGTCAAGACGTAAGGATTTTAAAAAAGTTCTTTGGTACATTTTAAAGCTCACGAGAGAACCTTTCAAATGACTCTCTCCGATTTGAACGAAACCAAACTACATTGAAAGAACATGTCCTAAGACCTTCGGAACCAAAATTTCAAATGCTGAAATTAATTTTTGGAATTTTGAAAATTTTTAAAATGTAAAAAAAACTGTTTCAAGAATGATTTTTAATTTTTTTCGAGAAAATATATATATATTTTTTTGTTTTTTGAGAAAACAAAACTAGTGTAAATTGAATGCCCTTAAAAAATTGTTCTTTTTCAAAATTCATTGAAATTTTCAAAAATTCAAAAATAAATCGTTTTCGACCTGATAGTTCAAAACGTTTCCTTGTAGGTAAGAACAGTAGGTACCTATTCTCACATGCTCTGAATTTTATTGTTTTACAGCAAAAATACGTCCTATTTGTTTACCAAAGCTGAATGAATATAAAAATGACAAGTTCTATGCCAATAAATCCGCATCTATTGCTGGCTGGGGATATACCCGATCAGGTCAGTGAATATAGTACGAGTATTTCAATTCAAGATGTGTTTTAATGGCAGCCTCGTGTAAATAAAATATCTAAGGTTGTGCCTTCTGTCTCTACAGTACCACCATCTAACCGATCTAACATTCTGCTCGAAGCTCAAGTTGACATGGTTGACCAAAAAACTTGCATTTCGAAATTCAAACTGTCTCCTTTGAAGTCATTATTGATTGATGATCGAGTTCTGTGTGCAGGTAGACGATACGTGGATTCTTGCCAGGTACCTATGTAATTTATTTTGAATAGATAATTATTTAGATTTCTTCAGTATAGATGAGTTATTAATGGATTTTTTTTCAATAGGGCGATTCAGGTGGACCTCTGGTCTTATCAGTGTCAGCTTCGTATTACTTGATTGGAATTGTTTCTTATGGAATTGGCTGTGCTAGTCCTTTCTATCCTGGAATATATACCAAAGTAGCTTACTTTCTTGACTGGATCAAGTACACGACAGGAATTGAATTTTAAAAGTTTTGGAGATTTTTACGATCATTTATGCAACTTTCCATCATCTTGGCATATCAAGTGAAAAAAATAATAGTTAGGTATATGGAAGTTCATTGTGACTGACCAACGGAAAAAGAGCACAGGGTGAGAGCTAATGAAGACAAAGTGGAAAGTGATGTCAACTGTGAAAAAAAAGGCGAATAAATGAACCATGGAAACTTATTCTCGCATTATTTTGTTATACATCTATTCAATCTTAAGAGAATTGTGATAAATTGTAGGTGAACGATTATAGCTCTGAAAAGGTGTTTTTTCAATTTTTTTCTATGTAATTAGTAATTTACTCGTATAATGTTTTAGGTAATACTTGATGTTGGTCTCCCAACTCTTTGATAGCATTTTTCGATGCCAAAATTGAAAAAAAAAATTATTCATCATGAACTTTCAACAAAAGGACTTGAAAATGATGACCGATCCCATCTACAGATGGCTCCAATCTGATCTACATTGATGGAATCAGTTTCTTCGATAATGATTTTTTTCTTCTTTTTTTTTTGAAGATTTGGCAGATTCAAGGAGCTCCTACACAATCGTTACCCTCCCCCCTCCAAATAAAAAATATCCGCTGCTATTTTCAGTAAATTTTTTGTCATGTAAGTACATACTTGTACTTGTATTTCTAGATATTTCTCATTTTCTTCCCTTAAAGACTGCATTTCACTATCAATAAAAAAATTTAAAGACCTGTCAAATTTGACAAAGAAAAAATTTTAGGTACCTACTTCAAATTGATGAAATTTTGGTAAAATTCACTAAAACTGCAAGAAAAAGTGTTGACCAAAAAAACGCTCCAAGTCTAAAAAGCCTTTGAAACGTGCTTTAAAATCAAAATAACTTAACGTCATCAAACTTTTTTCTTTTTTCATATATTTAATGCTTTTACTGTTGATGAAACTTTTGTAAAATTTACTAGGATTGAGCGAGAATTGCATGAAAAAAATTGTTGAAATTTTTTTCAGCACATGTTGAGAGTCAACATTTTGCTCAAGTAGGTGTATATCCTTCTTTCAATAATCCAAAGTTTTGCACAAATACGACTATAGAATTACATACTTATGCTATCTTTTAATAAACGAATGACCTCACTTCTAGTTTTTGAGCGATATAGCCAGAGGTGTGCTGAACGGTGAGAGGTCCAAACCCCCCCCCTCCGGTCCCTTGAAAATTTAGGTGACAAGTTGGGAAATTTGGGAGAGTTAAAAAAAGAAATTGTGCACCTAAGCAGGGGAAATTTAAGAATTACCAAAAAATGGATTCTTACTTCTTAAATAATAATTATGAATTTTCAAAAGTTTTCGCTCTCGCTTCACTCGGGCCAGGTCATTGACTTTTCAAAGGTCTCTCCATCAAATGCATTCCAGTCAAAATTACCAGAAAGTTCCAACTTCTGCTGAAAGAAATATCAAAAAAATGTCTTATTTCTCGCCGAAAATTCGGAGACATTAATTTCCTTTTTTTTTGCCATTTTCCCAAAATTGGTTGTTTTTCAAAATAAAAAAATTGCTTATGTCCAGGAAAAAATGAAGAATTATGAATTAGGTATGGAATGCTTTTCCCTGGCCTTGCTGGGGCCCCATTCATCATTTTAAAAATATTATAATTTCCTAAAAAAAAAAAACTGAAAATGCTACAGCCATCAAAACCAACTTTTTGCATCATCAAAAACTCAAGAATGATTTTGTTTTAAGTATCGAAATGATCAATTTTTTACAGCATTTGTCTTCGTTTTACTCGGGCTGATAATTTTCCTTTTTTTTCCTGACCAAAGTTGGAGGATTGAAAAATTGCCTTCTATCACATCGAACATAATGTTTGTTTTACTTTTGAAAAATTATCAATTTTTCAAACCTTTTGCCCTCGCTTTGTTCGGGTCTTTTGGTACCTATTTTTGTAAATATTTTATTTCTTGAAAACTATTTTTGAGATTCTTAAATGTTGAAGCAATGAAAATCAACTTTTTGTATCAGTTATTTTACTTTTCAAATTATCAATGTTTTCAAAGCTTTCGCTCTTGATTCACTGGAGCTGATTTGAATTCTACTGGGCAATTTTTCAAACAATTTCAATAATGAAAATATCAACTTCAGAAATAATTTAAGAAATATATAGGTATAACCAAATCAACACTTACAAAATAACGAAAAAAAAAAATGCAAAATTTCATTCAAAAACACCCACCAAAAAGCACGAAATTTTGGCTTTGAAAATTCATACATTAAAAATAATTGTTTTGTACCTCACAAATTGATTGTAAATTTTCTGAAGCTTTCGCCCTGATATTTTCGCTCGAGCAAAATCAATAATGTCTGTTCTCGTTTCCAAAAGGGGGGGGGGAATGAAGAGTCTGGAATAAAAAGTTGGGATAACCTGGCGAAAGAAACTTGGAAATCCCCCTCCCTCCACGACATATTACTTCGTCACGCCTCTGGATATAGCAATCGAAGTTGTGGCATTGAACCAATAACGTGAATGGATACGTTAAATAAATTTGTGCGGAAATTTGCGCTACAAGAAGTAGACACGTTTTAAACTTTATTAGTTGTAAGGTTGGTGTGTTTAAATGATCATCTTGCGTTTTTTGAACTGACTCAAATTGTCACAAAAAAAAAAGTTCTGTATCTTGAGTTGGGTAAGTACATACCTATTACCTTACCTACTCACATGAATATTCACCTGTTAGCTGTAAGCTACGTATTAATCAATGAAAACCTAATACCTATTTATAGTGTTTACATAGGAATTCCCCACGATATAGCTTACCAATTTTTAGTTACAATAAGTAATATTTTTCAAATTCAAGATTAAATTTCAGTGTTGTTTTTTTTAAATTACAAATTGTTTAATTTTTTCCAAGTTCTGTTAATTTTTTTTCACGCAGATAAATTCAAAAATGTCACGCCTGGCGTCATTGATTGTTCTCATACTTTACAGTACCACATTATGTAATACCTCTCATCAACAAATAGTAGGACAGAATGGTAAATTTTTTTTGCATATTTTGTTAACTTATACGATTAGTTCACTCAATTGCAAGATCGTTTTTCAAATGATCATTTAATAAAATGATGAATAAGTAGGTATAGAGAGAGGTATCCACCTTATTATGATACGTACGTATTATTCGAAAGAATCAAATTTTTAACTTCAGAACCATTTCTATTTTCCTTTTCAAAAGATACGCTCTGTAAAGCATCAGATGTTCAAGAGAGAAACTGTACAACTACTGGGACTCCTCCAGATACTCGATCAAGCAGCACTGATCACTCAAGAGGTCACTCTAACCATGTAGCAAAAAATTTCTCCAAATGTGGTCAATCATCTACAATGCTACCTCGAAAAATCTTAGGTGGATATCATGTCCAGTCAGGTAAGTTTTACAACTACCTATTTGAGTAAATATTGATTTAAAACGACGAAAAATTGATCTACCTACTTAGGTATAGATATGTACTTGATGCTGATTCTTTAACCAGGTGATTGGCCTTGGATTGTAGCCTTGGGATATCGTAGAGGTACAAATACAACTATATTATGGCAATGCGAAGGTACCCTGATTTCAGATACTTGGGTTATTACAGCTGCTCACTGCGTTCAAGGGATGGGAAGTCTCGTTTTGTAAGTTTTTAAGCATTCACCTATACCAATAGTATTATTTAAAAAACAAAAAATAGGATGGGAAGGTGTGCTTATACCTTAACGATTATTTTTAGAACAACTGTTCGTGCGGGAGATTTAGATTTGAATGATGAAGTTAAAGATGGAGCCTCGCCTGTAGATATCAAAGTGAGCCAAAGCATTGTTCATCCGGAATTCTTAACCAGACCACCCATAAATGACATAGCTTTATTACGTTTAAATAGTTCGATTAAGTTTAATGGTAAGATGACAATTTTTCCCTCAATTTTCTACGTATTATTTTGATTGCGATTTATTCAGGAAAAGAATTAGTCAACTCTCAAAAGAGCTGACTTGCGATTGTTAGCTGACATGAAACCTATCTGGATCCAAGTTCAAGTTTTTTTCTTCTATTTAGAAAACATCAGTGCAATTTGTCTGCTCAATAAAGAGGAATATAAAAGTGATAAGGTTTACGAACGAAAAATACCATATTATGTTGTTGGATGGACGCTCGCATACACACAGCAAGGTAAGTGAGATAATGGAAGAGAGTTATCCAAATATTTACCTAATACCTACTCATTATGGGACATTCAAGATGAAATGCAAACAATCTATCTAATGCTAAGAACAATTTAATTTTTAGAAAGCTCGAGATCAAAAATGATACAGGAATTTGAAGTGGAAATAGAAGATGTGAAAACTTGTTCTGAAAAATATAAGTCTGAAGGATATCATGACAAGACGCTGATTAATGAGAGAGTGCTGTGTGCAAATCATCATTATCACAATAAGGATTCTTGTTATGTGAGTATACATACTAAGTACACAATGTAACTTAACTTATATGTAGGTAGGTAAGTAGTACATACATAATTATGACTCTAGTGAAATTGACTACCTATTTTTGTTTGGCTTTGGCAGACTGATTCTAAAGGTCCAATGATGATACCGCACAATGGCAGCATTTATTTGGCTGGAATTTCATCGTATGGACTAAAATGTTCTCATTTACCTGCGGTCTATACCAGGGTAGCATACTTCACCGATTGGATCAGAAATACTACAGGAATTTAAATCCAGTGAATACAATAGTGATAATATTAGATCGAAAAGGGTGATGTGATGAAGAGGGAGTATAGGTATAGACGAAATTAGGTGGATAGATAAAAATATGGTTTCTGTTACATTTATATTTTTTCAAAAAATAAATTACGTTCTTATGCACTCATTTTTTAATCTATTGTTCTAATTCGGAATAATTACGCAGGCACTGAAAAAGTTTTAAAAATAGGTAGGTACTTACTTGAAATAATAAAAAAAACTAGACAGAGCTGTAATAGTGTGCGTAGCCTATTTATTTAGGTAACAACGTGGTTTTGAAAAAAAAAAACATAACAAAATTTCAAAAAAAGACGCAACTACGAAAAAAAAAACACAACGCGACTTTAAAATAATAAGCACATTGCGGTTTTGAAAAAAAATCACCACACAATTTTGAAAAAAAGCACAACGTAAAATTTCGAAAATAGAACGCGATTTTGAAAAAAAAGCACATCGCCATTTTCAAAAAAAAGCACAACGCAAATTTGAAAAAAAGCGATTGGGATTTTGAAAGCACAATGAAATTTAAAAAGAAAAAAGTAGTTTGGAAAAAAAGCACAACGAGATCTTTTTAAAAAAACACGCTACGCAATTTTAAAAAAGAATCACAACGCAATTTTGAATGTAAAACAACCTGATTTTGAAACAAAAAAATCAATTTTGGAAAAAAGCACAACACAATTCTGAAAAAACTGCGCAACACGATTATGAAAAAGAAGCACAACGCGATTTCAAAATAAAAGCACAACGCAATTTTTAAAAAAAGCACAACGCGACTACGCGATTTTGAGAAAATAAGCACAACGCAATTTTGAAAAAAAAAAAACAATGCAATTATGGAAAAAACGTGATTTTGAGAAAATGCACAACACGATCTTGGAAAACGTGATTATGAAAAAAAAGCACAACGCAATTTCGGAAAAAAACCGGACATTGAGAAAAATCACAATGCGCTCAACGCAATTTTGAAAGTTAAACAACCTGATTTTGAAAAAAAAACTCAATTTTGGAAAAAGCACAACACAATTATGAAAAAACCGCGCAAGTCGATTTTAAAAAAGAAGAACAATGCAATTTTGAAATAAAAACACAATGCAATTTTTAAAAAAAGCACAACACGATTTTGAGAAAATGCACCACCCGATTTTGGAAAACGCAATTTCGGAAAACGAGATTATGAAAGTGATTTTGAAAAGAAGAGCACAACGCGATTTCGGAAAAAAGCGCAATGCGATTTCAAAACAAAAACACAACACGATTTTAAAGAAAAAGCACTATGCAATTTTGGAAAAAAAACAACGCAATTTTGAAAAAAAATGCACAATGCAATTTTGGAAAGAGCACAACGTGCAGAAAAAAGCACAACGCGATTTCAAAAAAAAGCACAACGTGATTTCAAAAAAAAAGCACAACGCGATTTTAAAGAAAAAGCACTACACAATTTTGAAAAAAAAACAACGCGATTTTGAAAAAAATGCACAACGCGATTTTGAAAAAAATGCACAACGCGATTTTGGAAAGAAGAGCACAACGCGCAGAAAAACGCACAACATAATTTTAAAAAAAAACACCGAGATTTCGGGGAAAAAAGCACAACATGATTTTGAAAAGAAAGCACACCTCTATTAATGCGATTATGAAAAAAATGCACAACGTGATTTCTGAAAAGAAAGCTCAACCTGATTTCTGAAAAAAACTACAACGCGATTTCAAAAAAAAGCACCACCAGATTTTGGAAAGAAAGCACGCCATTTTGAAAAAAAAGCACAACGCATTTTTGGAAAGAAAGGCACAACACGATTATGAAAACAAAAGCACTATGCAATTTCAGAAAAAAAAGCACAACGCAATTTCAAAAAAAAAAAGCACAACGCGATTTTAATACAAAAACTAGAGATTTTGGAAAAAAAAGCACAACATGATTTTGAAAAGAAAGCTCAACGCGATTATGATGAAAAAGCATATCCAGATTCCAGAAAAAAAAGCACAACGCAATTTCAAAAAAAAGCACAGCGGGATTTAAAAAAAAAAACACCACACAATTTCGGAAAAAAAGCACAACGTGATTTCAAAAAAAAAGGCACAACAAAAAAGCACAACACAATTTTAAAAAAAAACACCACACAATTTCAGAAAAAAAGCACAACGCAATTTCAAAAAAAAGGCACACAACGCGTTTTCAAAAAAAAAAGGCACAACGGGATCATGAAAAAAAAACAAGGTGAAAACAAAACGCGATTTTGAAAAAAAAAAACACAACTGGATTTTGAAAAAAGCACAACACGATTTTGAAAAAAGCACAACGCAATTTTGAAAAAAGCACAACGCGATTTTGAAAAAAGCATAACGCGATTCAAATCGAGTAATCCTCTTATCTCAACATTTTGGATTTTTGACAATTTTTTGAAAAAAAAAAAAAACAAAAACAAAAAAGAGCTCCCTTAAAGATGGAACTTTCCAAGTGAACTCCTCCAAATTCCATTTTGTTATAAGTAAACATTAATTTTCAGAAACAAAAACGCAGGAAAATTCATCAAAATTCATTATACGTACGTACTTTATGTCATTCCCAATGGAAGAAGGTAAGAATTGCAATTGAATTATCCCTTCTCCAATTATGTAATATAGAATTTCTCTTCAAGAATATACGTTAGCTCACCCTCAGAGTAACTCTTTTGTAGGTATCCATTTGGATGGATTTTCCAAAAAAAAAAAATTATAAAACTGCAGGGCGATGGATGAAGTTTTCTCACGGTGTACTCGTGGAAAAGAGCTGTCGACGTACGCGGTCGTTTAGAAAATAAGTACCTACACGTTTTTGTTGGAACTTCATCTTTTTTGCTGCGCTCATTTTCAGACTTCGTGAAAAATATATTATGTTATACTCATCTAAGGATATCATCGAGTTCTGAAAAAAAATTCAGCCATGGCACCCCCCTCCCCCCCAACAAAAAATCCAACTTGCATACAAAAAAACTACGAGAAAATTTGAATGAAAAAATTCCAAAAAACCTCAAAAGCTACTGTATGTTCTCTCACATAATATATCTACAATCTGTGAAAATTTCAAACATTTTTCTTTCACCCCTCCCCTCACGAAGATGAATATAATTGAAAATTTGCTATTCTGAGGGCAATATATCACTAGAAGGAGCAAGTATGGGCAGTAAAAAATTTGTGCGGTAAGTTTTTACATCAGTTATAGGTATTTTGAAATTTCTGGAGAAAAATCACTGGAGAGAGTGCAGAATAGCCAAAATTAATTTTTGATGTGTGGGATTGAAGAAATTATTCATATTCAAATTGGTTCACTCCCCCCCCCCCCCAAAAAAAAAGTCCATGAAAAAGTTTAAAAAATTTTCCTTGAAATAGCTTTTTTAAATTTTTTTGAATTTTCATGAACTGTTCAAAAATCAAAAAATAAACCTTTTAGGATAATAATGCTTTCTCGATCATCCTATCTTGGTTTTTCGCTCAAATTGGGCAACGTCAGTCGGGTCAAAATGATCCCTTATTATTAAACCAACAATTTTTGGACTTCAGCAACAATCAATCAGATGGATACAATTTTAATTTCCCAGTTTCAAATACCAAAATTCATTCTTACCCACACTGTTGTCATTAGAAAATTTAAAAAATAACTTAATATCATTTTCATCCGAATAGCTTATAATTCCAACACCGATTGAATTTTAAAAAACAAATTTAAAACTGAAGTACGAAACGTTCTTCGCAAAAAGATAGTAACACATAGCACGTGTAATGAACCGTGAACACCTCAGGCTGATTGTCTGCAACCGGTTTCCCCACCTTTTAAATCGTGGCATCTCCGATGGAAACATATTCAGAAAATTAAATATTTCAGTAGCACACATCACACATTTTTCAAAGTAGAAAAAATTTACCTACGTACCTAGTACCATACATACGTCATTTCGTCGTATCGTAGACCGACTACGGGAATTCGGGGTATTCCACGATGAGAGAATTTCGTACGAAATGGTAGTATTATCTCAACAGTTGCAAATGTACGAGTAGTTGATAGTTGATTTTCCCCTTCAATAATTATACTGGTACCTAACTGATTGCCAGTCGCGCCGTATAGTTGATTACGTGTTCGATATCTCTCATTTCCCTCTCTCTCTTTTTCTTTTTAAAACTTCGGGAAATTTGACATTCGTTGAACATCGATTAATGATAAAATTTTTTTAAAATTAGGTATCCGGTACCTATACTAAATGATGCATTTGAAAGTACACGCCGAAATGTTTTGATAGAGTCGATGTGTTAGTGATTTTTCTTTTCGACGTCTTTTTCATCGCAAAATAATGTGAGTTTATAGTTTGATGGTGTTTAAAAAAATACAATTGATCGTTAAAAATGTATGATGTTAGCCATATGTTGAACCAGTATCAAAAACAAACGCCTCGAATGGTTACATTTGTCGTACTTTATTTCAATTTGGTGAGTAACTCTTTGAGCGAATTAATTATGGTATAGATGAGAAAAATTTGAAACTACCTATTCTTAGCTTTTAGAATTTTTGTACAGAGATGAACTGACAGAAAAATTATTCAAGACTCAATCGAGTACCTGAAATCTTGTGAGAGTATTTTTGAGTCATACTAGATGATTTTTCCAGAGCTTTGAGACCCATTCTCTTCAATAAGTCCCTACAAGAAGCAGCCAAAAAATAAAATAATTAATTTTGATTTTTTTTTTGAAAAAAAAATGGAGAAAAAAAGTTAAATGAGAACCTTATAAATCAGAAAAGGATTAATATCACTAGAATAAAAAATTCACAAACCCACTTATTTATTTATTGGTAGGTATATGTATGTAGTTCAAAAATTTTTTTTGTCATTTTTCCGAAAAAAATTGAAGCCAAAAATTATTGAATATTTTTATTGCGTGACATCCACTGAAAAAATACAAACAATTTTTAAAAAAGGAGGGGTATCGATAAGGCCATTTTTTGGCCCCAGACAGTTATCGACTGAACCACTCTTAAATTGTTGCAATAAATGCCCCAAATACGAATCCATGGTTAGTTGACCCAAAATGGCCATTTTTTGGGCTCCAGGGGTCCCCAAAGTTGCGAATAAAAACGATTTTAGGAACCACTGAGTATAATTTTCAAACATTTTTTTAGCGTAAAATATCTGTTTGAACCTGATAAACGTTATGCGGGGTGATTTTTCTATTTTCGACTCTAGTGGGCAGAAATGGGGGGGTTTTGATTTTTGGATAATTTTGAAACCACCATTTTGAACCTACCCCTTTGAGCCCCCCTAAAAAGCTTTTCACAGTTTATTAGTATCTAAAAGACCTTCATCCTACCAAATTTTCAGCTCAATAAAAATTTTCGCTGGTACTCAAAAATCCAATTTTCCAATTTTTCGTAATTTGGATTTTTTGGGAACCCCTGGATAGCTGGAAACCTGCGATTTGCGCCAAACGTAACGTTTTGAGGCATATATTCAATTACCTAGGTGAAAAAGTTTAATTAAGCTCCCTGTATATTCGTAATTTTGAACGCTTTTTTTAGAGCCCCTCACTTTGAGCACCCCTGAAAAAGGCGATTATGCATATTTTTTCAAATAAATTAAAGAATTTACATTTGGAACACACTAGCAAGAGCTCGGTAATTTTTCACTCGATTTTACCGATAACTTTCAAAATTGAGCTTTTTTGGGCCAAATTCTGAGATTTTACTCTTCGAAAACACGTTAAAATCACGTTTTCATGATTTCGACGAAGTGATATCTCAGAATTTGGCCCAAAAAAGCTCAATTTTGAAAGTTATCGGTAAAATCGAGTGAAAAATTACCGAGCTCTTGCTAGTGTGTTCCAAATGTAAATTCTTTAATTTATTTGAAAAAATATGCATAATCGCCTTTTTCAGGGGTGCTCAAAGTGAGGGGCTCTAAAAAAAGCGTTCAAAATTACGAATATACAGGGAGCTTAATTAAACTTTTTCACCTAGGTAATTGAATATATGCCTCAAAACGTTACGTTTGGCGCAAATCGCAGGTTTCCAGCTATCTAGGGGTTCCCAAAAAATCCAAATTACGAAAAATTGGAAAATTGGATTTTTGAGTACCAGCGAAAATTTTTATTGAGCTGAAAATTTGGTAGGATGAAGGTCTTTTAGATACTAATAAACTGTAAAAAGCTTTTTAGGGGGGCTCAAAGGGGTAGGTTCAAAATGGTGGTTTCAAAATTATCCAAAAATCAAAAGCCCCCCATTTCTGCCCACTAGAGTCGAAAATAGAAAAATCACCCCGCATAACGTTTATCAGGTTCAAACAGATATTTTACGCTAAAAAAATGTTTGAAAATTATACTCAGTGGTTCCTAAAATCGTTTTTATTCGCAACTTTGGGGACCCCTGGAGCCCAAAAAAATTGTCATTTTGGGTCAACTAACCACGGATTCGTATTTGGGGCATTTATTACAACAATTTAAGAGTGGTTCAGTCGATAACTGTCTGGGGCCAAAAAATGGCCTTATCGATACCCCTCCTTTGAATTCATAAAATTTAAAAATTGACGGAATCAAGCAGTCCGGTCGGACTGCCCCGCCAAGCAAGAAAAAAAAACGAACACAAAAAAAAACAAAACGATAATACCAAACGTGATGACAGTCCGGCCACTTACTGCTTATATTCCCTGAACAACTAAGCGTATTTTCGATGATGAATTTCTCGCGAATAAAAACACGCACGAATCTGATTTTTTGATATGTTGTTGGCATCAACGAGAGCTTTAATTTGGTATGCTTACAAACTTTCTACGGTAAAAAATGATGTAGATTGGAATACCCAAAGTTGGCATTTTGGGGTAATTTTTGAAATCACTAATCTTCGTGTTAAGAGAAAACTACTGAACCAATTCAAGTCAAATTTCGTACACTGGTGTAAATTAATGAGTTATTTTTAGATACAACGTCAGTTTTGAAAAAAAATTATTTTTGACCCCCTTTTTCTCAATTTTAAAATTTCTATCCCCCCTAAAACACCCCCAAAATGAAAATTTTTCGCGGTACCGTAGAAAAGGGTCATCTACATTATATTCGCCATCATTGTGCAAAATTTCAAGCAAATCGGTTCATTTGGAAAGGCTGTAGCCTTGTCAACGGAAATTTAAGCATGAAATTTCGTGATGAATATTTCCATTTTTCATCCTAAACCACCCAAAAAATGAAAATTGTTAGCTGTAACATAAAAAAGGGTCATCTACATCATATTCACTATCAATGTGCAAAATCTCAACCAAATCGGTTCATTAAAAGAGGCTGTAGCCTTGTCAACGGAAATTTCAGCATGAAAATTCATGAAAATTTCCGTTGACAAGGCTACAGCTTCTCCAAATGAACCGATTTGCTTGAAATTTTGCACAGTTGTATTAAATGTGATGCAGATGACCCTTTTTTATGGTACAGCAAACAATTTTTATTTTTA
The DNA here is from genome assembly GCF_950023065.1 of Planococcus citri. Lineage (NCBI taxonomy): Eukaryota > Metazoa > Arthropoda > Insecta > Hemiptera > Pseudococcidae > Planococcus > Planococcus citri. The sequence goes on from NC_088678.1 coordinate 11,467,998, forward strand.
GGGTGATTGAGGGTGAAAAATGGAAATATTCATGAAATTTCATGCTTAAATTTCCGTTGACAAGGCTACAGCTTCTCCAAATGAACCGATTAGCTTGAAATTTTGCAAAATGATAGCGAATATAATGTAGATGACCCTTTTCTACGGTACAACGAGAAATTTTCATTTTTGGGGGGTTTTATGGGGGAAAGCAACTTTTAAATTGTGAAAAAGGGAGTCAAAAATGATTTTTTTAAATAACAAACGTTATATTTTGAAATAATACCCTAATTTAAATCACTGTACGAAATTTGACTCACATCAGTTCGGTAGTGTTCTTCTAGTGAGAAACTTTGTGATTTAATCAACAAATTATTCTAAAATTGTTGGTGTACCCGAATTCCCATTACTAATTTATAATAATCTACATTATTAAAAAAAAAAAAAAGTCGTGATATCAATCGAAAATACTTTTAAAAAGCAAAAATTCCGCCAACCAAAAAAAAAAAAACTTACCTATAAAAAAACAAAAAGAATTGTCAACAAAAATCTGATATTCTCAACTTCTTGGAGTATGTACCCAAATTCGCATTAACAATTTACAATATGTACACATTTAAAAAAAAAGTCGTGATATCCATCAAAAATACTTTTAAAAAGCAAAATTACCGCCAACCAAAAAAAAAAAAAAAAAAAAAAAAACTTGCAAAAAGAATTGTCAACAAAAATCTGTTCATTAAATAACTTTATTGAAAAAATTCATGATATCAAAACATCGCCAAGCAATTTTCATTCAGCAGTTGTGATCAGGAATTGATATGGAATTTCAAATTAATTTGGTACACACTGAAATAAAATATCCATAAGTTTGAGAACTGAATTGAAAAACTGGGCCAAGCGCCGGCGGAATTTATCGGTCCGGTTTTTCAATTCAGTTCTCAAACTTATGGATATTTTATTTCAGTGTGTACCAAATTAATTTGAAATTCCATATCAATTCCTGATCACAACTGCTGAATGAAAATTGCTTGGCGATGTTTTGATATCATGAATTTTTTCAATAAAGTTATTTAATGAACAGATTTTTGTTGACAATTCTTTTTGCAAGTTTTTTTTTTTTTTTTTTTTTTTTTTGGTTGGTAATGAAATTACCTATTCATTTTTCATTTCAGATTTTATACATTTTATATGGTGCCATATATGTGCTGCTTCATGAAAACTTATTTCCAGGTAAGGTTACTAATGAAATTATTCGACAAGAAATTAGTAATATTTACTCATCATTTTACTTAATTACCTGCTAACATTGATTGTTCCACTTTTCACAGATACATTGACTAATACTGTGATAAGTTTGGCATTTATCGAAACTGTGATACTCTTCTTCACAATCATTACTGCCCATGACGTAAGTATGAATTTTTTCAAGCAAAAAATACCTTCATTTCTACCACCATCATCAATATATTATTGCATATATGTATGTATTGGCATTATTCTAACCTGCATTATTTTACAGAAAAAATCTTTTATGCTGAGATGGAGTATTTTTATAATGCTTCTCAATTCGAGCTTAGTCGTCATCAGCATCCTATATTTTATGCATGAAAATAATTACTCGGTGATAAAACTGGATCAATGTATTTATAAGATGGCCCTGAACGAGATAGAAATGTTTTCCGGTGTTTTTCCAATAAAATTGGAGAAATTTTTGATAAATTATGCTGCTCCAATATTCGAAAGCGTCCTATTGATTACATTAAGTAAGTTGATTGATGTAAAGTAACTAGATACATGATAATTTTTTTGCACGATAATTAGGTAGGTATGTGGAGAAGGAAGAAGGAACAATGAAATTCGATCTTCAAGTAATTTTCAAAACAAAGCAAAATTTTAAGTTCCATAAATCTTCTCAGCTCCTGTTATCTTTTCCAATCCCAGCAATAATGACTGATGTGATTGGATCTGATCAGATCAGAATATTCCATGGACCAAGGATCTATTTGACTTCATCCAGATATGATTAGACCATGATCCAATGAGATCTGGTTAGATTAAAGTTTCGATCTAAGATCTGTTCAGACTTGATCAGATCCAATAGGGAAGGGATAAGCCTGATCGGATCTTATCAAAAGTGAATACCTACTTACATACATCTGATCAGATGATCAGAATAATTAGAACATTGTTTTACATTGACATAATGCCTAAACATAATTGACACATTATTTGTATAAAAATGATTAATGATTTCATCATGAGTGTACTCATATTTATTTATTTATTTGTTTTTTTTTGTTTTTTTTTTTTTTTTTAGTTTTCAAGTATTCCTCAGCATGGGCCATTTATAAACATGAATTCAGACGTAAAGTTAAGAAATCAGTTCTCGATTTGTTTTCCTACAGCAAATCCCACGATACGTGTCAAACTATATTAGTTTCTTCCGCATGAATTATCCATTGAAACTGATGCGCTCAAGCTCCATAGTTACTAATTATGTGAAGTGGATTCCATTACTATGAAACAAATGCATAGGTATACTTAAGTATACCTACTTACCTACTTTCCAGCCCCATGTGATTTTATTTAAACGGGAAAAGCTTTAATCTTATTGACTAATTGTGTAATTTGTATTTGAACAATGAAAAATGCAGAACGAGAGATACTACTGACTTCTAAACAAAATTGTAAAACATTGTGATAAACGATGCCCAATTAGTGATCAGTGTGATCACTTTTGTGGGTCTTCCTATACCTTTGTATATTTTTAGTTCCATTAAGTAGATTTATGTTGTAAGATTTTGTTTTTCACTTTTTTAAAAATTAGGTATGGTATCGTTTAATGAATACATCTTTTTTTACCATGTTCGATTTGACTTTATTATGCTTATGATTAGGCACTTGCTAGCAGGAGATTTAATTTTAGAATAATTCTTAAAAACTACCTACCCACAAAAAATTGAACCAATGAAATAAATAAGCAGACAACATGAAAAGTTGAATAACCTTTTTAACCTAAACTTTAAATTCATCAATCGTTTTTCCCACAGCAACCGTTTTTAAAGATGAAAATTTTTGCAAAATATCTATTTAATTAGTTTTTAATTCAAAAAAACAATCCTCGAATGGAAAAATCTAGACCACTTGAAAAGAAAAGAAATACTCATAAATAACCATATTAAGAATGCCGTACAAAAATCAGGCATAACGACGTATACCTACCAACAAAGACCCAAAACCTTCAAGTCAATTCTGCAGAAGGGTCATTCGATGCCAACTCAACCAAAAAAAGGCGATTTTGAAAGTCATGTCTTTCGATTTCGGTCACATTTTTTTTACAATATATACCCTTACCCACCCAGTAAGTAAGAACCCCGCAATTAGTTTGGTCCCAGCCCCTCGGGGGCGGGTGGGGGGGGCTTCCATTATTTTCACATTGTCTCGAGGTACTCAACTTCAGCAGCCCATTCCTCCAAAACTATGATGCTTTGATGAAAACTGATTTCACAGTTCGAAAGGGCATTGCATTTAAAACTTTTTTAGGCATTTTGAAATTTTCAAAAGTTGAAAGTTGAACTTTCAAATCGAAAGTTCAAATTTCAAATGGCGCTGTAAGTGGGAGCTACCATTTAAAATTTTGAAAAAATTTCCATAGACGTACCTTTTGATGTTTTTTTTTGAAATATTCAAGTTTCGAGATGGGATCTCTCAATAGAAGGGGAGCACCCCCACCCCCAATTTTGGGCGAAACTTTCGAAAGAAAATCTGGGGCATGTGATATATCGAATTCTATGTTTTTGGAGACGCTGAACACGAATATGACGTTAGATTTATGATAGGACCCCATCCACGGCCTCCAGCACCTCCCCAAAGGGGGTAAAAGTTCAAAAAAGCGTTTTGTTCGTGTGACACATGGAATAGTATGTTTTTGATGACGCTGAACACGAATATGACGTCAGATTTGTGATTGGACTGTATTCACGGCCTCCAGCACCTCCCTAAAGGGGGCGACCCCCCCCAAAAAATGATTACATTCGTGTGACACAATATGAAATAGTATGTTTTCGATATCGCTGAACACGAATATTGCCTTAGTTTTTCGAATCGATTTCACCCATGGCTCCCAGAATCTCGCCCAAAAGGTAAAAGTCCAAGGGTTGGTGAAAATTGAACGTTTCAAATTGCACGTGTGCGAAATTGCACGCATACAATTGAACGTGTGTGATAATTGCACGCATGTGAAAATAGAACGTTTAATAGCGTTCAATTATTATGTTCAACAATCTGTATTGTTTTGAAAAGGCTAAAAATGAAGTTCAGCTCCTATAATTTTGGTCAGTGCACATTGAGCACCCTCTCGACCGTTTTAGGGAGTTGTCACGAAATTCCACGAGTTCGATTTCAAAAGTAAATTTTTTATCTGCTCGTAAATTCCAGAAAAAATGAAAAAAATTCAAGCAATACCGTAAATTTAACATGCGGTCGATTTCAGACGGTTTCAACCTGTTCAGGAGCCGGTAGCCATATTTCGAACGTTCAAAAGTTGATTCAGACGGTTTTTATGGAACTTTGTGAAAATTTGAAATTTCCAAAATACAACCGGAGGTTCCAGTTCCAGAACGCCTTGAAACCGTCTCCAATTGACTCAGCACGTTGAAATTGAGGTTTGAAGTAAATTTTAGCTTTCCACCTTCTTTGAGTAACATTTTGCGAAAATTTCAACTTTCAAAAATCCGCTGGAGGCTCCAGAACTGCTCAGAACGTTTCGAAACTGTATTTTGGGTTGGTGAAAATCTCACATTAAATCATTTTCAGACGTTAAATTTGCAGACGTTCTATTTTCATATGCGTGCAATTATCACACACGTTAAATTGTATACGTGCAATTTCATACGTGCAATTTGCCAGTCCCCAAAGTCCAAAAAAAATAGTTGGGGGCAGTGGATGGGGTCCAATCACAAATCTGACGTCATATTCGTGTTCAGCGTCACCAAAAACATACTATTCCATGTGTCACACGAACAAAACGCTTTTTTGAACTTTTACCCCCTCTGGGGAGGTGCTGGGGGCCGTGGATGGGGTCCTATCATAAATCTAACGTCATATTCGTATTCAGCGTTACCAAAAACATAGAATTCGATAAATCACATGCCCCAGATTTTCTTTCGAAAGTTTCGCCCAAAATTGAGGGTGGGGGTGCTCCCCTTCCATTGAGAGATCCCATCTCGAAACTTGAATATTTCAAAAAAGCATCAAAAGGTACGTCTATGGAAATTTTTTCAAAATTTTAAATGGTAGCTCCCACTGACAGCGTCATTCTGAAATTTGAACTTTCAACTTTTGAAAATTTCAAAATGCCTAAAAAAGTTCTAAATGCAATGTCCTTTTGAACTGTGAAATCAGTTTTGATCAAAGTATCATAGTTTTGGAGGAATGGGCTGCTGAAGTTGAGTACCTCAACACAATGTGAAAATAATGGAGCCCCCCCACCCCTCACTCCCCCTGAGGGGACTGGGACCAAACTAATTGCGGGGTTCTTACTTACTGGGTGGGTATATATTGTAAAAAAAAGTTGAGCGAAATCAAAAGACATGACTCAAAAACCTTGGTTGAGTTGACATGGAATGACCCAGAAACAAACCCACGTCCATCCAACTAACAATCCATTATTTATTCAACATTCAACTGTCCTCATCACTCAGAAACAAAACAGATTTTCACTACAAATACGTAAACAAAACTTGTAATTTTATAAACACCCTTTTAAAAAAAATCTAATTCAATGATCGAGTCAGAATGATGATCCGTATTTGAAACAAAATATTTTATTTTTTAATATTCTGCAAAATTCATGGAATTTGATACCTAGGTACTAAAGTTGTTAATACATAGTAGGAAATGCAACTAAAAAAAGAAAGCCTAATTTGAATCATTTCATATTTCATTTCTTACTCGTATTAGTCGTATTAAGAGCAGAATGAAGAAAAGAACCAGGGACCGTTCGATGTTTACAGTTTTGGAATTCTTTGGAACCACTACATGAATTTATTTCGCTTCGATTGTACGAAATACTTGAGGATTATCATCTTCTAGCCATTTAATGCAAACACAAGGCAGCAATAAAATGCAAATTTCAAGTAAATGAAATTTTTAAAAATATTTTATCAAAACATTATTGACTACCCACCACCTGATACCTAAAATAGCACACGAATTTCGCCAACTACGCTATATTCACACCTGGTCATCAAATTAATCGTAAAATTCTCCCACATTTGCCTGAAAAAAAAAGTAGGTATGGCTAATTTACATAAATCTAAATCACTTGAATTGTGGTAGAAATCCTTACAATTAGACTATAGGTATGCCTTTTTTGGACTTTGATTTCTTGATCGACTGAAAAATCCTCAGTGAGCAAGATTTCACAAGTTCCCAAAATCTCAAAAAAATTGTGGGTAAAATTTAATTTCTTCAGTACCAAATCAACCAACCAAAAATTGATGATAATCACTCACCGACAGTTTGTAAGGTGGCATATAGAATCCCTCCGTATAGTAGTAAAAAAAAAAAATTGTGATGACCAAAGAAAAAAAATGCAAGTAAATTGAATTTTTACGTATCTGACACCATCCGGTGGCACTTACCTGCTTCGAAGTTCGAAATTGAAAATTTGACAGCAATCATGATCCATGGTATTAAATTTACGTCATTTTACGTCTTCCAATCACATGAATTTTTCTTACATTTACCCAACACATGGAATAAAACCAACATAAAAACAATTTCACCAGCGATTCAATTTACCGAATTCTAATTATTAATGTACATATTTACTAAATAATCGCGATTTCGTCACACAGGAACATTAAGGATAACTGAACAAAAGACTCAAGATGCCATTATTCTCCACCACCTGCCTCAGCACCTTCATCGAACGAGCCGGCAGATAAGATGCAGCCATCAACTGGCGCCAACGGCAACAGCTGCGCTGCAATACTGAGAATCGTTCGACATCGTGAGTTCGAGTTTTCGAGTAGAAAAAGAATTCCTATCATTCTGCGAAATAATTCAAAGGTACCAAAATTCAGTGCTTCCGTCGAAGAAATGAAAAAATGACATTTCCTAAATACAAGTATCTTATTCTTTGTAAAAAAATTTTGAAAACTTTTTCTGGATTTCCAAATTTTTCTCTAATGGATGTGGATGGCCCCCGATGGGATAGATGAATGAGCAGAAACAAATCTGAGGAGCACGGGGAATGAAATTCGAAAGGATTCACCTATATTATATTTTTTTTTGGCAGGAAAAAAAATCAGAAGTCGAGACCGTGAAACATCTAAAGGAACTATCGTACTTAAGGTGAGCAAATTTTTGAAATTTCCAAACAGTTAAATGGTAAAACAACGTAATTCATAAATCGTAAGTAAATAATGTTATAAGCCTTTGAGAATTCATTTCAAATATTCATTTGAACCAAAAATGAAAACGTCTTTGAAAGAGAACGAAAAATCTAAATAAAAATTTCGAAGTTCCAGAGCTGAATGTTATTTGCTATGAGTCACTCGTGACTCGACTTTAGAATTAATTTTCAATAAATGCAAAAAAAAAAAATAATTGAAAACATCAGCTTAAAATAATAAAACAGTGATTCTCATTACATATCAAGCATCAAAAACTCACAGGGTCCGTAAGTTATTTTCTGAGCCTCAATTTTCAAAAAATTGTCCAAAAATAAGATTGGGCATCTACAGCTCTGGAAATCAGCTTGCTATAAATTCTGCGGTGCCCTAAAGTGGTCCAAATTTAAATAAAAATTTTGATTTTTGTTCCGGCGTAAAAAATTGAAAATTGCTCTACTTCACACATAGTAAAATTCGCAATTATTATCACGTGTTACTTCAATTTTTATTAATATCGGAGGGAAAACAGTAAAATTGAATACACGTAAAAATTCAAAACAATCTTATGGTAACCCTGACCACAAAATCAGTCAATTAGGGTAAGGTATAGATTAAAAATTAAAAAAAAAAAAACTTGGATCAACATAAATGCACAGTGCTTAGAATTGACTTAATACTTAATAGAATGATAGTAAACAAACACATAGTAAAAAAAAAACTTGAATTGAGACGGTGCTTTAGATGGTAGGTATGCATAAAGAAAAAAATCAAGTACCTAAAAACGTCTTCGATTTTCAAATAAAAAAACAAACAAACCGAAGTTTCAAAATTTTATCACCTCGAATATTTTTCTTGCTGATGATAAGAATAAAATGGTAGTTTTTATCTCCTGTACTTCGTGTTTTATGAACATACGTGTAAGTACATACCTAATTCATTATTAATTATTAATAATATCATTCGAATGTTGAATCGTCAATATTCTCGTGATGAGTGTGATGATTACCGAGTATCTCAAACAAATCATTCTATATTAATCATTAAAATTGGCGATTTTAAAACATTCAACATTCGAAGCACCCTTTTAAATCGAATTTTAAAATAAAACTAAATAAAATCTCCTACCACAAAATTGCTTCCATAGTTTCAATTTAAAAAAAAAAAAAATAGAAAAGTGTTTAAAAGAAAAAATGCTACCGTAAACTTCAGTTTTTATCACATTCTTAAAAATGTAAAAGCGAATAAAAAAATTGAAAATTGCATTAAAGAAAACAACAATACAAATCAACAGGTAGGTTTCCCTTAGGTGGTTTCTACGAAATACAAAAAATCGATAGATTTAAAAATAAAATTATATGTAAATATAAGTTAAACCACAGCCTGTTATCTAGACTTAATAAGAACACTTTATTGATTCAAGCACTGACAGATACAGGCGGTTTGAAGTCGATCCAATAACTGTACAAGATCCAAGCAGCGTAACATTTGAAAGCTGTAATAAAACATCGATATCGGTTATTAAAAAATGTGATAATGCACCATAGTAGAACAACACCTACTCTAACACAGGTAAGTATAATGAAACAAATGCATAGGTACTTAAAATCAGCTAGAAAATACATAATGTTCTTCAACTTACCGAGATAAATAAGAATGAAAATCAAAGCTATGAATAAGGATAATATGTGCGTGAAAATCGATGTAATTATACCCAAAACGGTGAACGCGATATCGACACACAGCACAATGAGAGCGATTTGTAGCATAGAAGATTCATCCTGAAAAACACAGAAAAAAATGTAAAAATCTTTGACGAAAGGTATGTACCTAAGTATGTAAAATTTAATATTTGCCAAATACTTAAATAGGTATACTAGGTAAGCTAGGTATTGTGATTTTACCTTGAGCAGGGTGTAGAGGGTATAAATGAACACTGCTGTCACCGGAGTTTGGTAAAGGAAAGCCAGTATCTTCGTAAAAAGTGCTGCGCATAATATAAAATTCAACATCGTTTTACAATCGATAATCATACAGGTATAAGTATATAATTATTCTAACAAGGAAACTTCCAAGTCACTCAAGTCATCGCGTTGACTCATTTTTTTCACCAGGGGGGCAAGGAATAAGTAGGGTTGCTCCACAAAAAACATTTCAGCTTCCTAAACAGAAAATAAATGGCCCTGTGGGAGTTTGAATTTTCCAAAATGATCAAAAAATTGAAGAAATTAACGAAAAAAATTAAATGTCCAGATATTATTTGGGGAAACCATATTATTCCTTGGTTATATTTGATTCAACCCCACTTGAGGCACAATTTTTATATAATTAGGGAAAGCTAGTGGTTTTCAAGGGCTTAATTTTTTCAAAAAAAAAAAAAAATCAAAATGAGGGATTAGGCTGATATAGTTTTAGGAATCTTCTTCCTAGGTCATATTCAAACTAAATCATAAGCTCGCTTTAAGCCCAATTTTCAAATCAATATAAATGGGGGAAAGTGTATTTTTGAGACATTTTCATAAAAAAAAGTACAAGTCCCTCTGAAAATTTGTGACTATGAGCAGCTCCAACTGTGGGAATTTTTTTGCAAAAGTAGGTAATACTTCAGCTACAAATATGACTATTTTGAAGACACTTTTGACGTAAGTAAAGTGAGGAAAAGTGCATTTTTTGAGGTTAAACTTTTTCCAAAAAAATCCCCTGAAACTTCAAAACATACAATTGGGTCGATGAACTGAAAATGTTTCCAAGTCATACTCGTATCAAGTCGGGGAGCCCACTCAAGGATCTATTGCACCCCCTCCCCCCGTCGATCCTCAGGGACAACTTTTTTCTTAAAGAGAGAGTCCTAAGGAACATTTCTAGCCCTTGTACTGAAAAAAGTGGCCTTACTTACAAAATGGCGGCCATTTTGATTAACAGGTCTGCCGAAATAGCAGATTTTGCGATCCAACATAGGACTTGCACAAAATTTTTCAAACCGTACAAAAGTAGATCGAAAGATCAGGCAAAAACTTATCACCTGTCAAAATTTCAAGTGCTGAAGTGCGTTTTTCAATTTTTGGTGAATTTTTAAAAATCAAATTTTTGCCAAAAATGAGAGAAAAAATCAAAATTTTATCAAATTGACCAGGAAAGCTGAAATTTGGAATATACCCTATTTTCAACATGGCAAATCGATTGGAAACTGTTTCAAACCGTTTTGAGCAGTTCTGGAGCCTCCAGCAGATTTTTGGAACTCGAAATTCCCACAAAATTTCATCAAATGGAGTTGGATAGCCGAAATTTACTCTGCAAACTAATTTCAATACGCTACGAAGTCAACTGCAGGTGGATTTCAAATCGTTTTGGAGCCTCCAGCAACTTTTTGAAAAATACCGGAGCCTCCAGTAGATTTTTGAAATTTGTAATTTCCTAAAATTTCATCAAATGGAGATGGAAAGCCGAAATTCATTCTGCAAACCAGGGATGGAAGAGCCTTCAATTCAGGGCTCCCGCTCTTGGCTCTGGCTCAGCTCCCCACAAGTTTTAGCTCTGGCTCGCTCTTCGCTCTTGGCTCTGGCTCTAGCTCCTCAAAAAATCCGGCTCTTTCAGACTCTGGCTCCAGCTCGCTCCCGGCTCTTCCATCCCTGCTGCAAACTAATTTTAATGCGCTACGAAATCGACTGCTGGTGGATTTCAAGTCGTTTTGGAGCCTCCAGCGACTATTTAAAAGGTTGTATAGCGTTTCTTGGAAAATTGAAATTTCCAAAAAGTAGCTGGAAGCTTCAAAACCATTTGAAACCACCATGCAGTCGACTTCATATTGTATTGAAATTAGTTTGCGAAGTAAATTTCAGCTTGCCAACTCTATTTGATAAAATGTTGTGGGAATTTCAAGTTTCAAAAATCTGATGAAGACTCCAGTAATTTTCAAAAAGTCCCTGGAGGCTCCAAAACGACTTGAACTCCACCAGCAGTCGACTTCTTAGCGTAGGGAAATTAGTTTGCAGAATGAATTTCGGATTTTCATCTCCATTTGATGAAATTTTGGCTGGAGGCTCCAGTAATTTTCAAAAATTTGCTGGAGGCTCCAAAACGACTTGAATCCATCTGAAGTCGTCTTCAGAGGGTGTTAAAATTAGAGTGTAGAGTAACTATCAGCTTTCTATCGCCATTTGATGAAATTTTATGAAAATTTTAAGTTTCAGAAATCTGCTGGAGGCTCCAGTAATTTTCGAAAAGTCGCTGGAGGCTTCAAAACGACTTGAAATTTACCTGCAGTACTTCTTAGCGTATTGAAATTAGTTTGCAGAATGAATTTCGGATTTTCATCTCCATTTGATGAAATTTTGGAAAATTTAATGTTTAAAAAATTTACTGGAGGCTCCAGTAATTTTCAAAAAGTTGCTGGAGGCTTCAAAACGACTTGAAATTTACCTGCAGTACTTCGTAGCGTATTGAAATTAGTTTTCAGAATAAATTTCAGCTTTCCAACTCCATTTTGAAGAAATTTTGTGAAAATTTCGAGTTCCAAAAATCTGCTGGAGGCTCTAGATCTGCTCAAAACGGTCTGAAATAGTTTCCAATCGATTTGCTATGTCGAAAATAGAGTATATCCCAAATTTCAGCTTTCTTGGTAAATTTGGAAATACCTACTGATTTTTTCCCTCATTTTTGGCCTAAATTTGATTTTCAAAAATTCACCAAAAATCGAAAAACGCACTTTAGCACTTGAAATTTTGACAGGTGATAAATTTTTGCCTGATCTTTCGATCTACCTGTGTACGGTTTATAAAATTTCGTGCAAGTCTTATGTTGGAATTCAAAATCTGCGATTTCGGCTGACCTGTCAATCAAAATGGCCGCCATTTTGTAAGTAGGGCCACTTTTTTTTTGAGTACAAGGGCTGGAAATGTTCCTTAGGACTCCACCTTTGAGACAAAAGGTGTACCGGAGGATCGACGTGGAGTGCAATAGGTCGTTAAGGGGGCTCCCCGAGATGTGCAGTTTGAAAAGTGAAAAGTGAAAAGTACTTTTCTTTCAATGAAAAGTTGAAAAGAAAAGTTCCTACTTTTCATTTCACTTTTCAGTTTTCACTAAAAAAAAAAGCGAGTGACCAATCAATTTACTCATTAGAGATCACTGACCTCATTGATGAAGTCAAATATCAAGTTTCACTCTTTCCACTCCTTCACCTTCGCAATTCAGCACCCATTTTTGATATTTTTCACAACACTTTTTTCAAAACTGAAAAACCCAAAAATGTTAGAGGCTCTAGAAAGGCTCAAAACTACCACCATTCGATTAAGTAGGTGGAAAAAAAATGATTTTGTTTTTTTGTGTGTTTTGGATAGGCAAAAAATACATCAATTTGAAGCTCTTAACAGAGAGCTTTAATATATCAGACTCACACGATTTAATTTTCACACTTTTCACAACTTTTCACACTTTTCACAACTTTTCACACTTTTCACAACTTTTCACACTTTTTACAACTATTCACACTTTTCAATGAACTTTTCACTTTTCATTTCAGCAAAATTACTCTTCTGAAAAGTGCACATCTCTATCCCCGACTAATTCCAGCGATAGAAACATTCTAAGGAGGCCATTTTTCCTGCTCCTTAACTACATATTTTCGAGAAAAAAAAATAATAAAATGCCCCAAAATTTTGAAATCTATACTTAACTAGGCAATTGCAACTACTCTGAGACTTCCATTTTTTGATCATATTTCAGCAACTAACATGTTTTGAGGACCACTTTCCCACATATGAGAGAAAAAAATGCATTCAAGAGGACAAATTTTTTCAAATAAAATTCCCTCAAATTTTAGGTCGTGCAATTAAACAACTAAAGCCTGCAAATCTTCTTTCTACTTCACATTCCAACCATCAACACATTTCGAAAACTATTCATATTTCGACATAATTTTCGATTTTTTCATGTTCCATTTTTTTTTTTTTAAATATCAAATTTTCATATTACCTACCTACATTGTGACTAAGGTCACTAAGAAATTAGGTTTTACAGCACAACAATCTTTCTCATCAATTTACATCATTTTTGGACAATTTTGAAAATTATTGAAACTTCGCGAGTGCCCAAATTTTTTGATTGAGAAAGCTGTTTGTTCGGGAGAAAAGGGGAATAAAAATCAGTGACTGAGTGACCGAAAGATTCTCTTATGAAGGTAGATTCCTTGCGAACATTATGAATAAAATGTACATAACTATAGAACATGAAGTTTTTCAGGTCGAATTCATCTCGACGAATTTGGAAATGATTGATGATTCTTAATTTCTCATCAGATAAAATTATGAATTTTAATACGAAATTTGAGTACTTGAGTTAATAGAGCTATTAATTTTAAATTTAGCACTAAAGTTATTATTTTTCAATTAAATTAATTTCAGATTCTGAAATCTCTTATCCTAAAGAGGGATATCCCAACTCGCAAAAAAGCCAGATTGAAAGAGCTTACAAAAATATAGGTGAGCTCCGCATGGCTCCATGCGGCGGAGCTCGCGATCCTGTCTTGTCTCATTAGTCATTCTCGCTCCTTCTTAAACAACAGCCTTTTTTCCACGAATCTCATCATCTTAGATACCTCCATACTCACTTAGGTACCTGTCGCGTCTGCCTTCTTTCTTTCCTGTGCATTGTTCTACCCTGGTTTCACCTTCTCTGACTAGCAAAATGCAAATAACTGCTAGCTTGTGTATATTTTAAGATGTCAATCAGTAAATAAACGTACAAAAAGATCTCGTTTCCTTTTCTCTCGCTAATAGTGGAGACACGAAGCCAAGGTGCTTCAAGTAGGTTTTTGGGCCCATTTTGCCTTCATTTTCATAAAATCGTAACATATCACGAGAGGTTTTTATAGAAAATTACTTCTAATTTCAATTTTTTTTATGTCTAAAAAGTAAAAATCTGATTCAGACCGCTCCTTTAGAAAATCCTGACTGCGCCACTGAGAAATCCAACTACGTTTTCGCCTTAAAAATTTCACGTATAAAGTACTCAATCAAATGGATTTTATTCCCGCCAAAAAAAAATGCGATGTCAGCTATACGTATGAGAAACTCATCGTCAGCAAACAGGAAATATTATTTTGACATGATATTAAACCAATGTAGACAAGTAGGTATAGGTAATAGGTATCTACATTACTTACTCGTTTCAAAGCCATAACCGAGGAATATTCCTAGGATTGAGAGAACACCAATAACCTGCAGAACAAAATAACATGATCAGTACATTGTTTCAGCTATACTTATATTAAAGTAAGTAAGGTATAAGTAGGTGTGTAAAAGTATATTTGTGGGGTAAGAATACTCGTAGTAAAGTGCAATTTACTGTCCAAGCTCCTACCTGAGAAACCGTATGAAATTATAACTGCCATTTTGAGCACACGTAGGTGTGATATTTTCATTATAATATAGGCAGGTATGTATATTGTTTAAATGATACGTTATTAGAATGAAATACATTGCAAGGTATACTTACTGAAATCACAGCCAAACATATTAAAGTGGACGTACGCAACGAACAATTACCAAATCCTTTCTCCAAAGTACGCATTTCTTCGGTTTTTAATTAAAATTACGACTATTTTAACGAACCATAAACAAAGTATTACGATGCTTCTTTTCACGATAATAACGTTGTAAACTGCATGAACAATACTACAACCAGCAACTAAAACTTCGTTAACACTCAGTCAAGGATAAACTGGACGTGTTGGGTGTTGCTTCGACGTTGCCGGTCGGCATCTACTACCTCTACCAGTATACCATGGCAACCCCCTCAGCCCCCTGTCCCATACTCTGCAAGAAAACAACAACGCAGCTGTGACCGGTATCAACAGGCTACAATACCAACGTCGTGTACGAGTACATACAGTACATTAAACATACCCACACTTACATTTTTTACTCCCAAGCTGCGGTTGATAAAATGACAAGTGTGCACATTTCATGAATAAAGAACTAAAACTATTAGATTGAAATACTTGATTACAAAATTAGAAAATAGAATGCACTACTTAATACGCTTTGCTTGCTAGTTTGCTACCGGTGAGGCGAATTCAGACTCGAATACGTAGGAAATGAGTCATGAATTTGCGAAATTTATTTCAAGTTCGTCGACTCGACATTTCTACTCTCGTATCTTCTCGTACGTCGTTGCTTGTTGCTGTCTGAGAAGTGAGATAAAATGATAAGTCATCATAATTATTACGAGTATCATGACAGTTCACGTGATGTGATATCAGTTTCGAAACATAGGACAAGGAGGGAGTATATTTTTTCTGGCAAAATAGATGGGAATTGTTTCCTTCACTTTCACTGATGCTGACCATCTGAAGTCTCAGTTCTCATCAGACATACGAGTATACTAAACCTAAACCTACCTACATTTTCCAGCTACCTAATCTTAACTCTAAAGTTTTTCTCAAAAATTGCATGTTGGCCATAAATTTTTGAAATATCATATCAAAGACGTGAAAGCACTGGCTGATCACGTATCCTAACAAGGGAAGCCTCCACATGAGAATCTCCGATTTGAATGAAACTTGGACTGTTGGAAAGAGGACTTCAAAAAACACCCATCCCCCAATTTTCAGCTGCTCAAGTTGATTTTTCGATTTTTGGCGAATTTTTGAAGTTTTGTGTACGTACACAGGAAAAGCTGTTCAACTCACATAATGGGAAAAAACTACAAATATCCATCTCTCCCGCGTATCAACTTCCGGAGCTCAAATTTGGGCCAAAGGTAGTCTTTTAGATACCTGATCGACTCATACCACCACTGGCCGGATTCGGCCTTCCGGTCAGAAAACAGAATTTTTTACTTTTTTTCTCATATTTTCGGCGAATTTGAAAAATGACCGTTTCTCCCCACCACATGAATTTGAGCAGCTGAAATTTTTGAAGAAGGGTTTAATGCTTGATACCTAATCGATTGATACTACTGTCGGCCAGACTGGAATTTACATCAGAAAGCATATTTTTTGTCCACCTAGTTTTTTAAAATATGATTTCTGATGATAATTCCAGATCCGGCCGACGGTAGTATTAATCGATTAGGTATCAATCATAAACCCTTCGGCCAAAATTTCAGCTACTCAAATTCATGTGGTGGGGGAGAAACGGTCATTTTTCAAATTCGCCGATAATGTGAGAAAAAAAGTAAAAAATTCTGTTTTCTGACCGGTAGGCCGGATCCGGCCAGTGGTGGTATGTGTCGATCAGGTATCTAAAAGACTACCTTTGGCCCTTTGAGCTCCGTAAGTAGATACGCGCGAGAGAGATGGATATTTGTAGTTTTTTCCCAATATGTGAGTTGAACAGCTTCTCCTGTGTACACAAAACTTCAAAAATTCGCCAAAAATCGAAAAATCAACTTGAGCAGCTGAAAATTGGGGGATACCAGTCCAAGTTTCATTCAAATTGGAGATTCTCATGTGGGGGGCTTCCCTTTTAAGCATTCAAAGATTAGGAATTGAAATTATTTTCTCATAAATCATTTATGTATGGAATCAACCAAATCTAACTACTTGATACATAGGTAATCGCTTTAGATTATTTTTATAATGGGGTCATTCCACGTCAATTAGACCAAGAGAAGTAGTAGGTGGTTCGGCGATTTTTATGAAATTTTTCCTGTGGAAAGACCTTTTGAAGGAATGACCAATAATGGCGCAAATCGCAGCCCTCTAGCCCATTTTTAAAGGTAGCCAGGGGGTGTCAAAGTTTCCAGTGAACCTAAAATATCATCCATTTCAGCAGTGGATCACTCGATAACCGCGATACGTACCAAAATGGAACTTTTCCCCATAGTTAGGGGGTTTGAAAGGCTTTTTGGTGATATCATAAGAATCAGTGTTGCCACTTTTTTCGTACAAAAAATTAGCTCAAAAAGTTTCGAAACGTAGTTTTCAATCGTCCTGACTCTCAAAAATTCCGAAAAAAATATATCATGAACAACTTTTCAAGCTGAACAACATATTAAAAAATTGGGATGGTAACATGTTGCAAAGTCGATTTAAAAAAATTTCAAGTTTGCAAAAAAATGTGATTTTTTGATTTAAAACATGAAAAAAATTTTTGATTGGTGAAGTTGACCGATTTAACCTCTATTTTTACGTATCTGTTGAAAAAGTTCTCCTTCTAAAAAAATCAAAATTCGAAAAGATGCAAAAAAATGAACGAATTTTTATTTTTTTGTAGTGAGTCTAATTTTTATCAATTTTTTCATGAAATACGTCAGAATGTGGTCAAATAAGACAACTGAATAAATTTAAACTTTTTTTGATGTTTGAAATTGAAAATAGATTTTTTTTGAATTTTGATTTTTTTGTGAGGAGTTCATTTCATCGAGTGAAAGGTTTTTTTTCAACTTTTTCAACAGATACGTAAAAATAGAGGTCAAATGGGTCAACTTTACCTATCAAAACTTTTTTTCAAGTTTTAAATCAAAAAATCGCATTTTTTCGCAAACTTTCAATTTTTTAAAATCAACTTTGCAACATGATATGTACCATCCTAATTTTTTGATATGTTGTTCAGCATGAAAAGTTGTCCATAACATATTTTTTCAAGAATTTTTGAGAGTCGGAACGATGTGAAAACTACGTTTCAAAACTTTTTGAGCTAATTTTTTGTAAGAAAAAAAGTGGCAACACCGATTTTGATGATATCACCAAAAAGCCTTTCAAAGCCCCTAACTATGGGGAAAAGTTCCATTTTGGTACGTATCGCGGTTATCGAGTGATCCACTGCTGAAATGGATGATATTTTAGGTTCACTGAAAACTTTGACACCCCCTGGCTGCTTTTAAAAATGGGATAGTGCGAGAGGGCTGCGATTTAGTCGAACCTCGGAAAAATGGGGGAAAGCTGAATTTCACATCATTTGTTCAGATTGGTCTCTAAAACAACCCATCAAAAGTTGCACCCCGCAACTTGACCGCTACCCCCGCAAGAGGTCAATAACCTTTGCCGATACAGGTTTTTCGGCTGTATTGCCGAAATGAAGGGTCCGAGAGGAAAAATGTTCGAACAAAAATTGTTCTACGCAAAATTTCCTATCAGCATGACCAGTTCAGTTTTTCTCAAAATGGTGATTTCACCCTTACTAAGGAGGCAGCAAAGTTGTAAATTTTATGAAAATTATTTAAAAAAGTGAAAATCGACAATTTAAAACGTGAATTCGATTCACAGTCGACTCGAAAATATTTTGACCAAAGTTGCATTTCGCAACTTGTCTACAACCCCCGAAATAGGTCATTAACCTTTGTAAATCTACGTTATTCGGCTATATCGCTGAAATGAAGGGTCGGAGGGAAAAACGTGATTGAATTCTACGCCAAATTTCCCATAAGCATGACCAATTCAGTTGAAATATATTTTTCAAATTTTGGTAAATTTAAAAAAATCAAATTTACTTAGGTCAAAAATGAGAAAAAAAATCAAAATTTTACCAAATTGAGCAATAAAGCTGAAATTTGGATATACTCTATTTTCGACTTGTCAAATCGATTGATAACGATTTCAACCCGTTTTGAGCACTTCTGGCGCCTCCAGCACATTTTTGAAACTTGCAATAATTCTCACCAAATTTCATCAAATGAAGTTGGAAAGCGGAAATTCATTCTGTAAACTAATTTTAATACGCTCTGAAGTCGACTGTAAATAGATTTCAAGTCGTTCTGTAGCCTTCAGCGAGTTTTTGGAAATTACTGGAACCTCCAGTAAATTTTTTAAGCTTGCAGTTTCTACAAAATTTCATCAAATGGAGTTGAAAAGCCGAAAGTTCACTCTGATAGATTTTGTGGCATTTCTTGAAAAACAGAAGTTTCTAAAAATCTGCTGGAGGCTCCAAAACGGATTGAAACTGCCTACCATCCACCTCAGAGTAATATCAAAAATGGGGTGTCTCTGTTTGGTAAAATTTTATGGAAATTTTGAGCATCGAAAAATCTGCTGGAGGCTCCGGTAATTTCCAAAAAGTCGCTGGAGTCTCCAAAACGAGTTGAAATCTGCGAGTAGTCGACTTCATAGCTTATTGAAGTCAGATTACACAGTAAATTTTAGCTTTGCAACTGTTTTTTATGAAATTTTAAAATTCTAAAATCTGTTGGAGGCTCTAGGAATTTTCAAAAAGGTGCTGGAGGCTCCAAAATGACTTGAACCAACCTGCAGTCGACTTGATAGCGCATTGAAATTGAAGTAAAGGGTGAATTTTGGATTTCCAAATCTGTTTGGTAAATTTTTATGAAAATTTCGAGCATTGAATTATCTCCTGGAGGCTCCAGCAATTTCCAAAAGGTCTCTGGAGGATCCAAAACGACTTGAAATCTACTTCGAGTCGACTCCCTATCGTATTGAAATTAGTTTACAAAATGAATTTCAACTTTCCAACTGCTTTTGATAAAATATTGTGGGAATTTCAAGTTTCAAAAATCTGCTGGAGGCTCCAGAACTGCTTAAAATGGTTTGAAATAGTTACTAATCGATTTGACAGGTCGAAAATAGGATATATTTCAAATTTAATCCTTCTAAATCAATTTGTTCAAATTTTGATTTTTTTCTCATGTTTGGCCTAAATTTGATTTTCAAAAATTTACCAATAATAAAAAAATACACTTTTGCACTTGAAATTTTGACTGCTGATGAATTTTTGCACGCTCTTTCGATCTACGAGTAGCTTTGTCTTTTTCTAAAAATTTCGTTCGAGTTTTATGTTGGAAAGCAAAATCTGCGATTTCGGCGGATTTATTATAAATTAAAATATCTAGCCGCCATTAGTCGAACAACGTAGATTGGCAAAGGTTAATGACCTCTTGCGGGGGTTGCAGACAAGTTGCGGTGTGCAACTTCGGTCAAAATATTTTCGAGTCTACTGTGAATCGAGTCACGTTTTAAATTGTCGATTTTCATTTTTAAAAATAATT
Organism: Planococcus citri; assembly: GCF_950023065.1. Classification (NCBI taxonomy): domain Eukaryota; kingdom Metazoa; phylum Arthropoda; class Insecta; order Hemiptera; family Pseudococcidae; genus Planococcus; species Planococcus citri. The sequence goes on from NC_088678.1 coordinate 11,488,313, forward strand.
TTCATAAAATTTACAACTTTCCTCCCTCTTTATAGTAAGGGTGAAATCACCACATTGGGTCGAGTGAAACGAAAAAAGTTGGTCCAGAAAAAAAATGCTGGCGTCCAAGTTTTTGGATTAAATTTCCCTGTACTTTGTGTTTTATGAACATAGAGTACATTACATACCTAATTCATTATAACATCATGTGAATGTTGAATCGTCAATATTCTCGTGATGAGTGTGATTTTTACCGAGTATCTCAAACAAATCATTCCATAATCATTAAAATTGGCGATTTTATAAAATTCAACATTCAAAGCACCTTCTTTAGTCTTTAATCGAATTTCAAAATAAAACGAAATAAAATCTACCAATACAAAATTGCTACCGTCGTTTCAATTAAAAAAAAAAAAAAAAATAGAAAAGTGAAATCTAAACAAAACTGCCACCGTATAACTTCAGTATATCTATCACATTCTTAGAAATGTAAAAGCAAATAAAAAAATTGAAAATTACATTTCAAAAAAAAACAATCATACGATCGACAGGTAGGTTTCCCTTATGGTTTCTACGAAATACAAACAATCTATAGATTTAAAAATAAAATTATAGGTACATAGTACATAAGTTAAACCACAGCCTGTTAGACTTAATAAGAACACTTTATTGATTCAAGCACTGACAGATACAGGCGGTTTTGATTGCCGATGAAGGATACTGAGAAATTTCAGTATTCAGAAGTAAATTTTTGACCAATTCGTAAATTTCAAAGATTTTTTTGAAAAATCACATTTTTTAAAAATGGCGCACAAAGGACGTTTCATTGTTGTGATTTTAAAATCTGTAAAATTTGAGAAACGATAAAACACAATTTTTATTTTCTAAAAATCACACTGCTATGGGTCTTACTTAGATGATGGACAGCATTGGACATTCTTACAAACTAGTCGAAAATATTTTATAGATACCACCTCCAGAATAAAATAAACGTACTTAGGTATAAAACATTTTGTTAAAATTAAAAAATTAATTTAACATTAAGTATTATATGTATCTACACATAGGTACATTTACAATATGATAGTAGATATATTTTTTTCATAATTTTCTTATATTCAAACAGGAACAATTTTCAATAATTTCACATTCTTTTGTAAAATTTCAATGACAAAGAAAATGAAACACAGATATAAACTACGGTATAGGTAGGTACTTATCCAGAGGATTATACAGATATGTACTCGATACTTGACAGTGCTCACTGCCCAACTGTGTAATACGAGTAGGTATAAGGTACATTTTTCTTAAATCAATAATAATATTACACAATAAAAATGAAAAAAAAAACAGTCCATTGAAATAGAAAATGAATTGTGCATGGAAATTATAGAAGTACTTATTCCTTTTTCAAAAATGCACACATTTCCTGTCAAAATTCATTTCATATGTTAACCGGAACAGGTTTTCTGAATTGCACTTTGTAACTGTACAATATCCATATGGAATATAGGTTAAAAACTGGAATAAAATTCAGTAATTATTATAAATTCAATATTTTGTCAACTACCTAATACGAGAGTTTTTCTAACTCACACTTTCCGCATAGGCAATTTTCAAACTTTTTTTTATGAAACATGATTTTTTCAGCAAAGTTGACCAATGTAAATAATTCATCAATGTTAACTTCCAGACATCTACCTACTAATTTTGGGTCATAACCTCAATCCACCAGTGATTTCACAATTTCTTTAGAAATCACGAGTCTCCGAAACGAAATTAAGCCAGGTGTACCATGTGTTCCTTAAAAGTCTTTTTACATATTTCCTTGTTTTTATATTGAGCTGACCTTTGAGTGTTCATTAAATGCATGATTAATTTATTACCGCGTAAAATTGACGATTTTGTCAAAATATCGAACCAAGTCTGTTTCCCATCTTATCTCCTTTTTTTACGTATCAAATTAATAATATGATATTGATAAAAATCTTGAGCTTAATTATTGATCTCAAAAAGATTCGAAAAAGGAAACAAAACCAAAAATACCAAAGTTAACTCAAATACTCAAAAAATTAAAAAAAAAAAATTATTGAAGTTTGATAAATTTTTATTAGGTAAATAATTATACCAAGGTAAGTATTTGGGTTCTTTTTCCTTTTATTCAAGAATTTTGAGTTTGTTTTTAATGTAATATGTATTAGAAAGGTACCCACAGCAGCAAACTAAAGTCACTCAGTCAGCCTGATTCAAAACCTTCAATGAAAGTCTAAAATAGGAAAGTATTATGAATTGAAAATCAAACTCACCAGCGCGAAATATTAACACTAAAAGATACAAAATCACGTCCCAGAAATTTGCAACTTTGATCACCATGATCATTGTGAAAAGTGTAGAGAATGCAAAGAACCATAATAAAAAGATAGAAACGGTTAGCATTAAACATCTGTGCTGAAATCAGGTACATAGATCATCAACGTACGATTATGAATAAATTATTAGATAAGTATAAATTAACTAAAAAGTGATGCTATAGTTATAGGAATTACATTCAAATGCAGTTCGCCAGTCTACTTACTCGAAGTACGTTAAAAAACGAATAAAAAAATGCGCCTGAGAATGCAGCAGCCACCAAAAATTCTAAAAATCTCCAGAAGAAATCTATAAACATAACGAGTGATCGAGTTTCACGATTATTTCAGAACATTGTGATATCGGCGAGAACTTGGAGTAATCGATAATTACGGAAATAACGAGTCGACACGGAGAATATTAATTAATCAATTAATATATTATTCAAACAATAATAACTTCATCAAACAAAACAATACTCGGAATAATACGGAGAACACATCTAACACGTAGTATAACAAAACAGCAAGTGCGAATAGTTACACGAGCGTACGTAGCTCGTAGCGCGGCAGGGCCGCGTTACACGGGCGGAGTATCTCTGTGTTGAGGAGCGCAGCCTGGCGGCTAACACTCCCTCCCTGCGCGACTCATCTTTCGCAAAAACATATTTACAGCTTATAATTAACAGGAACAAATAAATCACAAAATTCAAATAAACAGGAACACAGATTCAACACATGAATATTCGGAACAATTCAACGACAAATTACAAATAAAAAATTTTTCTCTGTTTTTCTCTCTGTTTATCCCATTGGTTGATCGTCGTTATCGTGTTGATTTCTCCGTTGATAGGCTTCATCAAGTAAACGTTCGCCTAGTAATTGAAAATTCGGCGCAGCATCGCCTGGACCACGATCTTCAGAATCGGAAAAATAATCGACGTCAATACCGTCGTCTACGTTATCGGCGTTTCGGCGATGCACTCGATTGCGGTGTCTCCGTTCGCGATTTCTCTGACGTCTACGTTCATCAATAGTCAGGTTCTCTGTTCGCAGCATCATTAATACGCGTTGCGGGTGTTCATCCAGCGCAAAGTGGTAAATACGCGACATCTCGATTAATTGATGCAGACCTTCAATCGCGTCTTCAATTGAACCAGGATCTAAAACAATTAATAAACACATACGCATATCTGTATTAGTCTGTACTACTCTGTTTACTCTGAATTCATGGCGGGACGGGCTCGGGGATGAAAACTCTACTTAATTTCACTCAGTAATCTGTCTCTCTGCTCTATAAACGTCTCTTTCGGTAAGGCTTTCGTCAAAATGTCAGCGTCTTGGTCAGCTGATCTAACCCACTCTAAAGTGACTTGATTCTCGATTACAGCATTCAAAATATAATGCATCTTGATCTCTGTAACGTGTTTCAACGTTGGTGCTCCAGGTTTGTTTGCACACGTAAGGGCTGGAATGTTATCTCCGTGAATGACGTATGGTCGGTAATCTTCTCCGGTGGCTCTCGTCAGGGATGCGTTACCTACTAATTTTGGGTCATAACCTCAATCCACCAGTGATTTCACAATTTCTTTAGAAATCACGAGTCTCCGAAACGAAATTAAGCCAGGTGTACCATGTGTTCCTTAAAAGTCTTTTTACATATTTCCTTGTTTTTATATTGAGCTGACCTTTGAGTGTTCATTAAATGCATGATTAATTTATTACCGCGTAAAATTGACGATTTTGTCAAAATATCGAACCAAGTCTGTTTCCCATCTTATCTCCTTTTTTTACGTATCAAATTAATAATATGATATTGATAAAAATCTTGAGCTTAATTATTGATCTCAAAAAGATTCGAAAAAGGAAACAAAACCAAAAATACCAAAGTTAACTCAAATACTCAAAAAATTAAAAAAAAAAAATTATTGAAGTTTGATAAATTTTTATTAGGTAAATAATTATACCAAGGTAAGTATTTGGGTTCTTTTTCCTTTTATTCAAGAATTTTGAGTTTGTTTTTAATGTAATATGTATTAGAAAGGTACCCACAGCAGCAAACTAAAGTCACTCAGTCAGCCTGATTCAAAACCTTCAATGAAAGTCTAAAATAGGAAAGTATTATGAATTGAAAATCAAACTCACCAGCGCGAAATATTAACACTAAAAGATACAAAATCACGTCCCAGAAATTTGCAACTTTGATCACCATGATCATTGTGAAAAGTGTAGAGAATGCAAAGAACCATAATAAAAAGATAGAAACGGTTAGCATTAAACATCTGTGCTGAAATCAGGTACATAGATCATCAACGTACGATTATGAATAAATTATTAGATAAGTATAAATTAACTAAAAAGTGATGCTATAGTTATAGGAATTACATTCAAATGCAGTTCGCCAGTCTACTTACTCGAAGTACGTTAAAAAACGAATAAAAAAATGCGCCTGAGAATGCAGCAGCCACCAAAAATTCTAAAAATCTCCAGAAGAAATCTATAAACATAACGAGTGATCGAGTTTCACGATTATTTCAGAACATTGTGATATCGGCGAGAACTTGGAGTAATCGATAATTACGGAAATAACGAGTCGACACGGAGAATATTAATTAATCAATTAATATATTATTCAAACAATAATAACTTCATCAAACAAAACAATACTCGGAATAATACGGAGAACACATCTAACACGTAGTATAACAAAACAGCAAGTGCGAATAGTTACACGAGCGTACGTAGCTCGTAGCGCGGCAGGGCCGCGTTACACGGGCGGAGTATCTCTGTGTTGAGGAGCGCAGCCTGGCGGCTAACACTCCCTCCCTGCGCGACTCATCTTTCGCAAAAACATATTTACAGCTTATAATTAACAGGAACAAATAAATCACAAAATTCAAATAAACAGGAACACAGATTCAACACATGAATATTCGGAACAATTCAACGACAAATTACAAATAAAAAATTTTTCTCTGTTTTTCTCTCTGTTTATCCCATTGGTTGATCGTCGTTATCGTGTTGATTTCTCCGTTGATAGGCTTCATCAAGTAAACGTTCGCCTAGTAATTGAAAATTCGGCGCAGCATCGCCTGGACCACGATCTTCAGAATCGGAAAAATAATCGACGTCAATACCGTCGTCTACGTTATCGGCGTTTCGGCGATGCACTCGATTGCGGTGTCTCCGTTCGCGATTTCTCTGACGTCTACGTTCATCAATAGTCAGGTTCTCTGTTCGCAGCATCATTAATACGCGTTGCGGGTGTTCATCCAGCGCAAAGTGGTAAATACGCGACATCTCGATTAATTGATGCAGACCTTCAATCGCGTCTTCAATTGAACCAGGATCTAAAACAATTAATAAACACATACGCATATCTGTATTAGTCTGTACTACTCTGTTTACTCTGAATTCATGGCGGGACGGGCTCGGGGATGAAAACTCTACTTAATTTCACTCAGTAATCTGTCTCTCTGCTCTATAAACGTCTCTTTCGGTAAGGCTTTCGTCAAAATGTCAGCGTCTTGGTCAGCTGATCTAACCCACTCTAAAGTGACTTGATTCTCGATTACAGCATTCAAAATATAATGCATCTTGATCTCTGTAACGTGTTTCAACGTTGGTGCTCCAGGTTTGTTTGCACACGTAAGGGCTGGAATGTTATCTCCGTGAATGACGTATGGTCGGTAATCTTCTCCGGTGGCTCTCGTCAGGGATGCGTTTACACCTACGCAATCAACTAAACATGAATTAATCGCGATATATTCGGCTTCACACGTCGAATTGGCTACTAAGCCCTGTCGTTTACTGGACCATTTGACCAGATCTCCGTTGAGTCGAATTACAATTCCGGCAGAAGATTTCTTCGTGTCGTCGCAATCTCCAAAACTTGCATCACAATAAGCATCGATTCCTTTTCTGGTTCCAGTATACACTAACCCTAGGTTTCGGGTACCTCGTAGATATCGAAAAACCTGCTTAACTTCCTGCCAATCCTGTTGTGTTGGATTTCCTTGCTTTCTGCTTAGCCAATTTACTGCAAACGCAATATCCGGTCTCGTAGCGTTGCTCAGGTACAATAAACTGCCAATCGCTTCTCTGTATGGAAAAGGTGCTCCGTCAAACTTCGCTTTTGGTTTCGGATTTTGTTGACGTCGTCTCTCTCGCTTATTCGGTTTATTCTTTTTCGGTTTCTCTGTCTTATTCTTTTGGCTTTTCGGCTGCATTGGAATCTCTGTCGAATACGCATTCTCCATGTTGAATCTCTTCAAGATTTCATCACAATACTCGGCTTGGTCTAACGTTAAAGTATTCTGTTCTTTGTCTCTCTGTATTCGTAATCCAAGGAATTTCTTAGGCTCTCCCATATCTGTCATCTTGAAAATACTTTTCAGTTTTTCTACGTACTTCTCTAAAATCTTTGCATCGTTCCCAGCAAATATCATATCGTCCACGTAGATAATCAGTATGCCTTGAAACTTGCCTTTCCGAATCCAAAATAGGCAAGGGTCATTGACATCGGCTTCGAACCCTAGTTCTCTCAGTTTCTCCGCAAACTTTCGGTTCCAACATTTGGGGCTCTGTTTCAAGCCATATAACGATTTTTCCAGCTTAAATACGAACTCCTTTTTCTCTTCGTCTGACATGTCAACACAGTCAGGGATTTCCATGTAGGTTTCCTCTTCCAAATCTCCGTTAAGAAAAGCTGTCGTTACGTCGAGTTGTCTGGCGTGAAGTTTCAATCTGTTTACTACTGAAAATACTACTCGTACAGTGGTCAATCTGGATACTGGCGCGTATATCTTCGAAATCGCCATACTCCGTTTGTCTTTAAATCCTCTGGCTACTAACCTGGCTTTATATCTCACGTTTCCTTTGGTATCGATCTTCCTCTTGAATACCATTGTGGAGTCAACAATCGTATGTCTCTTATCTCTGGTGTCTCTGGGTCTCGGTACAACTTTCCATACTCCGTTGTCTTCCATCGATTTCAACTCAGCATCAACTGCTTCCTGCCAATAATGTCTCTCTGTTGATTTCATCGCTTGCTTATACGTCGTTGGGTCAGAAATGATGTTCGTAATAAGCGCGAAAGCGTTTAAATCCTTCGTATCTTCGGTAAGTTTATGGTACTTTTTCAATTTCTCAATCTCAGCGTCGAAGTGTTCCTTTATCGAAAAATCTGTCTCAATTTCCTTCGCGGTGAGAGCTCCTAGATCAATTTCCTCTTCAATCCACTCTGTGTCGGAATCACTCTCTGTCTTATCATCTGGGTCACACAGGATCGATAACTTTATATCCGTTTGAGTTTCTATTGATTTCATCTCCGGTTTCGCTCCGAGATCTATTGGATCAGTTTGTGTAGAGACAGATTGTGATGCATTTTCAGTCGCGTATGCGAGAGAAATTCGTTCTGCCTCTAGCCAACATTAAAGATAGTTTCGTAATACGACACCTAGCGGATTAGTTCACTCTATACTTCGTAACGAGAGAACATACGCTAGAGAAACCAGTCATTTGGCGACTCCCGATGATAAAACATCGGATATCAATGTTCCGGAGATGGTATAGGACCACCTATACCATGCTATTTGCGTAAATCTAATGGACTAAATTAGTAGCACAAGTCCAGTCATATACGAAATATGAACTGGTGAAGCAAGTGATCTATTTCGAATATGTTCTGTGTTCCAGTTACGTTGATAGAGTCGTTCAGATGCACTCGGGTCCAGGAGTTATTACGTAAAACATCCGAGGATCCTTATTGTAAATCTCATCTAAATGAGTAACATATATGGACCTTCCCACATCCGTGTACTGTTCCCTATTCCCTGTGGTGATGTGCATTGCACTTTCTTAGGCATGAATATGCTATCTCTCCTTTTCGTAATACTGTACAGGCCAGTATAAATAATATAGCTTGAGTAAGTTGTTATTATGTACTTGAATAAACAATACATGGAATGACAACTGAAGATGTGTTTCTTATTTCGTAAGGTATATATTATTAGATAATTGTCTGTGTGGTATACGTAAATACACTCAGTGTCCGAAAAGTAGGTAACGAGGCGGTAAGTCGCCAGGTACCTACAAAGCTCTCAGAAGCTAGGTACTGCTAGACCTCAAGTAGGCAGCTAGCACATGTGAGACCTATACATGGAGATGTGCTTGTAACAGCATCATCGTAATGTGCAGCATATATCTCCACATTTGGCGCCCCCGGGTGGGCGCGAAGTGTTGAAACACTGTTCCAGAATAATTCCAGTGAATATTTCGTAATTTCAACACTCCTGAAAATATCAACTTCAGGCAGAAGCGCCTACCTACTCATCTGCTCATACCTATTTTTGCATGGGACACATTTTTATTCAATGTATGTGTTCGTGTTTATTTATAAGAAGAAATAGTTATAAGAAGATTAAATTTAAGGAATTATCCGGAGATATTCCAGAAGAAAAGATTTCGTAAGAACCTACTACAGAGGTAATTTCGCAATTCAATTCAGATGGATTATTGAAGGCCATTCGCGTAATATGATACACGTTGCATGTTCAAAACGTGTTGAAATGTTACCTATTTATTTCATGTGTAATCAGCAACGTGAGGTAGGTAATACCTACTCGTCAGCGATATATTACGTAAAACAGCCAATTCGTAATGAAACTTGCTCAGATAACACTCTCAAACAATAAGAGTATTGGAGCAGGTTTTTGGCTGAAAATAAAATACGCTGTACAATGTAAAATCTATCGAACGGGTATGTACGATGTATTATTACGAGGCTAGATCATCTGAGCACACTATTTCGAAGTGCAAAGAGGAAGGGAAGGTTATCTACTCCCACTATACCTATTTTTCATCGATGGTACTTGCTAGCAGACCAAGCAACGATACGGAGTTCATATGTTTATTTTCTCTGCTATGAGAAGGTGTTCCATTTCTGTTATCATTAAGCGTTGCTTAGGCAATTTTCATCAAGTGAATATTTAGAAATATTCTCTCGTTCCTGTGTGAATAATTTTAATTATTCAAGCAGTTAATTTATTACGTAAATACAGACGTTAGCCAAACGTGTTATTTCGTAATAATTCCATCATCTAGTTTATCGTAAAACAGGCGTTAGCCAAACGTAAATTTTACGCAATAAACTTGGTATCCTGCTTATCGGAAGACATCAACGTTAGTCAATTGCAGTGTCTTGTTAGATTCTATTTTTGAAAATATGAATCCTCATTCTACTCAGCAAGGTGGACCTACCAACGGGCAAGCGAGTATCTTTCAAAGTACTCCTTTCGTGAATCAAACTGGTACTACTCCTGCTTCAACAGGACAAATGCTCGTTCCGAATCCAGTCCCGACTGCACCTCAGGCAAATGCACCGCCGAACAATTATCATTTATTTCATCCGATCCCTTCGATTTGGGGCACAACCCCACCAGTTCATAATGGACAAAATCCAAATTTGAATCATACTGTTCCGGTACAAGGAAACTTGACGGATTCTAACCCACCTCAGCAAGATCTGAATAGATCACTGAATGTTCAAGCAATGTCACAAGCAAATCAGAACAATCCTCCTTCGGATTTCTTTACGGCAATGATTCAAACGAACCCCTTGTTACTTAGTCAACAACCTGTCGTAAACCAAAATGGTGTTCCGAATAATGGCAATCTGCAGCAAAACACTGCTGGGCAATCGAACCCAACTGCTACAACCCACAAAGGTAAGAATACCGGTCCTGTGGAACCACGTTTTCATCAAAGCACAAGGGCTTACGCTCGACAAATGGCAAAACTTGCAGCAATTAATACCACGGAAAGTCCCCAGATGAGACATCTCAAAAATATTGCTACAAATTTACGTACGAAAAAACTACCGAAAACTACTCCCCAAGGCCATCAGCTTATCTATCCAACTAATCAAGTAGGTCGTAATGAACAAATTATGAACAACCTGCAAAATGATTTGCAACAATCGGTAGCTACTTCCACTCAAAGAATGTCAGGCCTTTTTGGAGGTCCTAATGTTTCACCTATACGTACCATGCCTCAGATCAATGAGCAAGAAAACGTAGACGATTCTTCATTTAACTTGCAAATAGACGATGACCCGAACGTTGGCAACATGATAGGGAGTGAGATTACGAAGCAAGTAAACGTCCATCAAATTTTATCAGTGGCTACTCAGAGCCAACGTCACGTACGTATATACGATTTTGCACCTATCAATCATGAAAAAGAATTCGTTAAGGACGCGGAAAATGCAATTCCGGAAGATCCCGAAGCAGTTGCGCATAAAGACCATATTAAATGGGCAATCGAAAACGAAACTGCACGCCGTGAAGCGATAACTGATCTTCAAAATCGCATAAAAAACCTTGAAATCCAATTAACAAAATCTCGTGATGACATGAATGACTATGTAGTGAACCAACCAGCTCAAATGGATAAATGTTATAAAAACATGCAAGCCTCTATGGCTACTGAGTGTCGACACATTCGGGAACAATTTCTATCGTTTCATCAAAAGCAAATCCAAATCAGAGATGCCCTGTTTACTTGCATGAATACATGTATACAAGGGGTTGAAGGAGTCACAAAGTTGAAAGACTGTGTCGGAGAAACATGGACTGCACTCGAAAAATTGGATGAAAAAGTCAACCCGATGTATGAGAAATTTTGTGAAGCCCAACATTTTAATCAACAGATGTCGGATCAAAGGAATGTACAATCACACCATGTACAACAACCGACTAATAATCAACAAATGGGGCAAGCAACCCCACACGTCCAATTCAATGTAGGCTCTACCAATGTACCACAATCTAATTCTCATTCCGTAAACCAAACTTCGGATCATCCTCAGCCAAATTTTACACAATATCCACCACCAAATTACACTGCTATGAACACAAACATGACGGGGATGGTAACCGGACAAACCATGTTAACATGTGATCCTACTAATGCCGTTGACGATCAATTAGAGGATTTTCCCCCTCGTGACGAGAAAGGAAATGAAATTGTGGTACCTTTCCAATTAGGTAATCGACACCAATATATACCCATCAATGTACCACGTAGACAACGGATACTCAGATATGACTTATATTTTTCCAAAGAACCCAATAATTACATCAAGACAAAACAACTTTCTGATCAAGGCATCAAACATATTAATTCAAACCTTTATCATGTCATGCAATTTATTTATGAGTTCGAAGGAGCCATGTCTACTAAAGGAGCTTCCGAAGCTCAATACGTTGAATTTTTCAAGGCATTAGTACTAAGCGATGCAGGAAAAAATTGGAAGGAAAGCTTAATGGGCCTTAACGGTGAAATCAAGACTTATTACAATTTAAGAACATCATTCATTCAAACATTATGGAATACTACTCAACAAGAGAATGCCAAGATGTACTTCATCATGACACAACTTACGAAAGTAAATTCAATTAAATGGGCTTTTGAACTACAAAAATGGTTCAAAACATTATGTGATGCAGAATTTCCCGATTGTACTATAATTTCTACTATTCAATTGAAAATTGACGACGATATGAAACATCATTTTGATTTGGGCATAACTAAAAACATTCAAAATTTAGGTGCACGAATTAAGGAGCTCACGAAACGCTCTGTACCGATGAATAGTACCCCAAGGCCCAACGCCACACCTTTTCAATCTACCCCAGCTGGCCGGTACCAAAATAATGGTCGCAACAACCCGAGAGGTAGAAATTTAAACCAGAGTCTAGAAAATAGTGGGAAAGGAAAACAAAATAATGGAACGTCAACACAGGATACGAATGCTGGGGCAGGCACTTCATCTGGCCAACGTGGAAATTATCAGAAACAACAACCACTTTTGAATTCTTTAACTCAAGAACAATTACAAGCATTATATGCAGGAGCATTGAACAACATCCTAGTGGATTTCACGCAACAACAAGATGAGGATTCAAAAAACGAGGATGGTCTAGAGATTTCAATACCTCCAGACGAAGACGAGGAGGAGGCGGAACCGTTGTTGAATATTTAAACTCCGTCGAAGTATATAGGTCAAAGTTCCCGATTACTGAATACCAAATGATAGGTGACACTTTGGCCTCTTATCTGTTCGACATAGCAAACTGCGAAACTGACCGACTATGTCTAATTGATAATGTATCTGCATATAGCTTACTCCAAGCATTACGTAAAACACGATTCAAACACCGTTATCACGCCGTTATATCTTTCGGTCAAAAAGAACTTAACAGTAACTACGTTGACTACCAACAATTCATTAAATATGCTGATGCAATTATCTTAGAATTGATTGAAAAAGGATTCGAGGACATAATCTTAGCTTTCCCGCTAGTATTACCTACGAAAGATCAACGTAACCATGTTCCAGTCACTCGATGGTATGCTTTTCAAAGAATCTTCTATGCTTTATCAAAAAAACACAACCTCCGCTTAGTGATTGAACCATCGCTGATATTCACCTGTTTAAAACCTCATCCTAAAATTAAGTCTCAGTATGTAATAAAGGAAGACCGCCATCATAATGTAGTACCTGATTTTAAGAAATTTTATGCAAATAATGCTGGCAACTATTTACCAAATAATGCAATGAAAGAAAGATTCATCGAAACGTTCGTAAACATTGTGTTAGACAGTCACCCAAAAAGTGCTAAATCTCCTCCGTTGGATAACCGTAAAATCAAAATACCAGAGGAAATACCGCCTCCCCCAACACTAGATGAAACGGAAGAAGCTGCCCAACACAAGCTAAACAACATTAAAAATGTTATCGCTAATGAGTTGGAGAAGTCCGACATTTTACGTAATACAGTATTCGATGAAACTGATCTACTTGACCGTACGGAAAACACCTCGATGATGGTACCTGAAAAAATAATCACCACGGATCAAACAAATTCAGAAAAATCAGTATCACCTAGTGATACACACCTTGATTCCATTGTAATCGATTTCCGACCACCAAAAATTGAAGCCATTTCGAAAGAGGAAATTGCGTACAACGCTGCGAAGGAACAGCTTGCAATCTGGTACCACACCTATATGTCGATTCATCATAGAACTAAGGCTATCCATACGAAACTGTTAAACACATCAGAAGATGATATTGAAAAAATATTAGATTACAATAACAATGAAATTGGAATTTACGATGTTCCATCAGGAATATTTACCTACTTGCCAAAAGATGCAGTTCCCGATCACAAGTATGCACATGATGGAAACAAATTGATTCCAACTTCTGAGGTGGAAGATGCCTCGAATTTGTCTTCAGATATGCTTATTGTCACCAAAGATACCAAAATATTAAGTGATCTGGATTTGTACCTACAATGCAAAAACATCTCATTCAATGATTTCGTAATGCCATCAACCAAAATGGTCCAAGGTGTGGCTGGATGTGGAAAAACCACATACTTACTCAAACACGTAAACACTGATGGATCAGATCTGGTACTATTTCCAACGAAAGAAGGATGTAAAGATTTTCGTACTCGTTTATGTGAATTACGCAATCTAGACATAGAAAATCAAGACGTAGTTAAAAATTACCGCACCATCGATTCGTACTTAATGCATAGTAGTGATCAACAATATAAACGACTTATCATCGACGAAGCCATGTTGGTACATTTTGGTGAAATTATTTTAGCTATTGCAAAATCAAAAGTAAAAGAAGTGATTCTCATCGGAGATGGACATCAAATCCAGTACATAAACAGATCGCCATTACGTGATACGTTATATCAAAACGTACATCAACAATTAATTGATAAAATTGAATACTTAACTGTATCACATCGCTGCACGTTAACCACCTGTGCAGTATTATCCGATATGTATGACAGAGGGATGACTACCACGTCAAAAGTACATTCTGAAATGTCACTGCACGATTTCGTAGACCTCGATCAACTACCGCGAGTAGCAGGAGCTCAGTACTTAGTGTACACACAGCAGGAGAAAGCCGCGCTGGAGAAAGAAAAGTTTTGCGTGAACACAATACATGAGTTTCAAGGCAAACAAAATGATCATATAATAGTAGTAAGACTGCAGAAAGAACACTTGTCGATCTATGATAGCTTGCCCCACGCAATAGTAGCACTCAGTAGACATACAACCAAATTTGATTATTACACCGTGAACAAGAAAGATTTACTATCTTCATTCGTCTATCGAGCCTATCAACTATTTTTACGAGATTACTTGAGTGCAAGAGAATACCCCGGGGCAAATGGGTTAGAGAAAGTTATCAATCAGATGGAAGATTATGCTACCTGCACAATCAACCAAATATTTACGAACAGTCCTTATTACGAACCTGATTTAATAAAAAATTCAACTCTGAGCAACGATGAAACTCCTTCGGTAGTTTCCCAATTAATACAGCGACGGATGATGCCACAAACGTGCGTAGTCAATCTTCAAATTGGTGAAACGGACTTCCCAACCCAACTTGACACTGGGGCAGTCCTTAACGTTATATCTGAAGAAACAGCGCTAAAACTGATACGAGAACATTCAAGCGAGCTTGACTTTTTAGAATTACACGAACCAGTTCAATGCATGATGGCGAACAAACAAGTGGTAACCACCTCGGAATATATAATCGTACCTAAAATGAAATTTGGAAAACATCATTTAAAAATACCATTTTATATAATCAAGGAATGTAACCAAGTATGTTTAATTGGGTCACAAACCATGATACAACTTGGAATAGTAGCCAAAATGAGGGATCAGATAGCCGAGTGTCAACCTACCCCCGAACACGACATCGAAAATATCCCAATTCTACAATTCCACGAATATGCAGACAAACTTGCAATTAATAACGTTACAATGGGATCGCAATATGTTGACGAAATGTATGCCATTTTGAACCGAGCCGACACCGCTCGCAGATTCTACTCTTTACCCGATGGCGTTAAAGACACTGGACCTGAAACATTTATTAAGAAATTAAAAGCCGACCTAGACGAAGCAGTATCAGAACAACGATTAACTCAACAACAAGCTGATCACGCATACAATATCCTATCAACTTACAAAGACATTTTTAGCAAATTTCCAGGTCGTTATAAAGGAAAGAAATCTAAATTGGTGTTCAATATTCCGCAAAACAAGATAGTTTATCGAAGTGGTAAATACAATCCATCTAAAAAGATGATGGAAGCCATCAAGAAAGAAATCCAAATCATGCTTGCAACAAACGTAATTGAACCATCCAATTCTAAATTTATTAATCCTATCGTAATCAATATCAAGAAAAATGGTGACATGCGTATATGTCTAAATCCTGTGGACCTAAACCCAATTCTAGAAGAAGATTACAACGAAGCCGGATTACTAGATAGGATACTGACAGAATACCCAGAAGCCAAGTTTTTCAGTTCGTTAGATTTCGTTGCGGGTTTCTGGCAAATCGTTCTCGAAGAATCTTTTCGTAAATATTGCGCTTTCCAAATCGATGGGCGTGTCTACCAATTCATACGTTTACCGTATGGACTTAAAATATCTTCAGCGTATTTCGTAAAACTCATTAACCACGTAATACCAGACAAAGATGGACTAACCAAGTACGTCGACGATATTTTACTCCGATGTAAAACTTTCGAAGAAATGCTATCGTTATTAGAAGACACATTCAAGAAATTAAGAGCGAATGGACTGAAGTTGAACGCAACTAAGTCAACATTTTTCCGTAAACAAATCGACCATCTAGGTTTTGATTTAGAAGCTGGCATTATCAAGAAACAATCGAAGAAAATTGCCAAATTCATGGAGTATATCGAAAAGCATACTAATAAGAAAACTGGCAAGTTTGAATTAAAGAATGCTACAGAAGTGCTTGAATTAATAGGGTTAACCGGACTCTATAGGCGGTTTATCCCCTGCTATCAGCAGATACTACGTAATTTGTACAAGTTGACGGAAAAAGGCGTAACATTTCACTGGGGCAAGGAGCAGGAAGAAGCTTTTGAATTACTTAAAGAAAAATACACGGAAAATTTTGCTCTAAAATCCCCCCGAAACGGAATTGATCTATGGCTTGATACCTATACTTCACCTGATGCTATGAATGCAGTTTTATACCAAACGTTCGAAGGTCAAGACGAAATAGTAATGTTTTCTAGTTTTTCATTCAAAGAACACCAAAAGTCATACACTCTCATAGAACGAGAAATGTACAATCTTGCGAAAACCATCAAGAAGTTGCAGCTTTGGCTACATGGAAGGACCATCCATGTTAGAAGTGATTTGAAATCAATTGTTTCACAATTTGAGGTCATAGCCGAAGTACACCGGAAAGCTGCTATTTGGATCACTCAACTCAATTGTTACAACTTGATATATGATTTGCGAAAAAAGCATAAACGGTGGTTTGGAATTCAAGCTCCTGAATTGACTTTGAACAGCATCAACGTTATCAATTTCGTAACACAAGTAGACACACATCAAGAAAAAATCGTTGACAAACTGCTCAGCAGTTTAGACAAAATCGATGTTATGCAGAAGAGAGATCCGAATTGCATGAAAATTACACGTAAGTTAAGAACACCCGATTCAGAACTCACAAAAAGAGAACGTCTTGCAAAAGAACAATTAGCCAAAAGATACGAGATACACGAAATCAATGGTAGAGAATTCCTAATGTTCAGATATAAGGATGATTCAATCGTACCAGTCCTTCCCGATGAACTATTCGCAGACACGATGATGTATATACATGATGTTTTTGGACATGTTGGTGCCAACAAGTTGACCCAAATTTTCCGAAGATTTTATTATTCATCAAATTCAAAACATTATGCTCGATACCTGACCAGTGCCTGCCTAGCATGTAAATCAAACAAATCCTATGGAATAAAGAAACCGGTAGAATTTTCATTTGTAGAAGCACATTGCCTAGCTGACGTATTATCTGTAGATATCCTAGGACCGATTGCAAACAGTTCAAATGAACCTAAATACCTCTTAGTAGCAAAAGATATTTTCTCCGGAAAAATTTGGTTACAGCTTATGTTAGACATAAAACAAGAAACAGTCGCAGACTGCATGTTAAACATAATCAATAACATCAAGGATTTAGGGTACAAAATCAGAAAAATCAATACAGACAATGCTGTTCAATTTCGTAATTCACTTTGGAATCAAACCCTTACAAAACAAAAAATCACCGTAGGAAATTCAACACCCTATATCCCACAGTCCAACCCAGTTGAACGATCAATGAGAATGATCGGAGAACGCTTACGACTAAAAATCAATTTTGACTGTAGAGGAGCATATTCCCATGAAGGATGGCATCACTACACTAAAGAAGTCGAAGACGAAATCAACAATTGCCCTAACGAAGTCGGCATTCTACCTAATGACCTTTGGGAAATTAATGATTTTGTTTTGAACCTACCTATCGACCGAGTCCCGATTAATGCTCACTATGAGCTAAAGGAATTACGTAAAACTGCTAGAAACAAACAAGTACCATCTATCACGATAGAAGAACTTAGATCTACGAAATTAGATATGTTAAACGACGTCTATACAGCATCCGATGGTCACGTATGGGTTTGGGTAGATGGAGCTTGTGCAAACAACGGTGACGAAGATGCAATTGCTGGTATCGGAATCTGTTGGCATCCGGAAGGATCGAAGAACATTTCTGAAAGAATCAACCACCCAAATTACACGAATACTAACAATTTAGCAGAGATCATGGCACTTAAAATTGCTATGGAAACTATGATTACCCATGGAGTTACGAAACTAATGATTTTCACGGATTCTCAATATGTCACGTTAGCAATCAACTCTGAATGTGATCGATGGGTAGAAAACAAATGGAAAAATAATTCCGGAAAACCTGTACATCACAAAGAGATCTTCGAAGAAGTAATTAAATTGAAACAACAGTTTGATGAATTCCATTTATGTCATACCTACGCTCGAAAAACTGATTACGGAAACTTCACTGCGGATCAACTTGCAAGAAAGGCTGTATATACGGAAGAAGTTGACACGGCTCGAATAGACCTAATGTCATACCACCAGGCATTAATCCATCTGAATAAAGAAAAAAGAGCGATTAAACATCAAAACGATGAACAGAAGTTCAATGAGAAAAGAGGTGATCTACGTTTACACAAACCTGGTGAACTGGTGATGATTACGAATCATCGTCAATCATCAGCAGATAAACTTGCTTCCGCTAAACTTTATGTCAAACAGAATGGGCCATATGCGATTGTGAAGAGGGCAGGCAGAAATTGTTACGAAATACAAAATCTGAAAGAAAAGAAAGACAGAACACTCATTAGCGTAAGACAAATAGTTACTTACCTCACGTTACATCAACTTGAGGCATTTAGAAAGGAGCCTAAACTCCGATCGAAATTTGATAAACGCTCTCTACATCAAAAAATTCTTGCATTCTGGAAACATAAAGATTTACTCGAAAATT
The DNA here is from genome assembly GCF_950023065.1 of Planococcus citri. Lineage (NCBI taxonomy): Eukaryota > Metazoa > Arthropoda > Insecta > Hemiptera > Pseudococcidae > Planococcus > Planococcus citri. The sequence continues at coordinate 11,507,135 of NC_088678.1, forward strand.
TCGTAAATGAATAATCGTACTGATGACGACGGAGAAATGCTTGAGATGAATTTTACCCCTTCATATGAATGCATGTCTGATGAAGATAAAAAATCAACGAACTCGAAGATAGCAAAAGAAGACATCCAAGAATTATCACCTATAAAACAAAGAACAAAAGATAAATCTCCAATTACTAAAAAAGCGAACAGTACTATAATTAAAATAAGACAAAGCAGTAATGATCGTAAACAGTTGTCACCGAAGAAAAAATCACCAGAACGCAAAAAATTAATAACACCGCCACGTAGCAAATCTCCAACTAAATCAACAATCACACGTATTCGCCCTACGTCTCCGGTGTACAAACGACCATACGTAAAACCAAATTATTCTAGCTATCGATATTCAACACGCATACCGAGAACACCATTAGGATATAACAGAAGACATGAATTAAGAAAACAAGATTACGAAAGACGCAACTCGAAACGCTATGAATCTCTGATGATTTATCCATCTTCTAAATGTTACCCTAAACCTGGACAATTTGCGGCGATTAAGACAATCAAACATTTACGTAACTCGATAACAATAGATACCTATGCAGAAAAAAGAGCTCAAACAGTATATTTACCGATTAACTACACTTTATTTCGAAAAGAGCTGGAAAATTTCAGTTACCCGCTAATGAACAGAGCACCAAAAGAAGTATACAATAACATACGCCCGATCAAAGATCATCTATTTCTCAGAAGTTTTTCAATGACAGTTGGAAATGGTGGTTCTGAAACAATCTTCTTGATTCAAAATCATTTCATGATTGGAGATGGAGCAATCCAACAAATTGTCCACACAGCCGTAAAAGCAGATCCCAGTTATGTAGATGCGATGAAATTTAATGACTTCATACAGCCAAACATCTCCGTTGACCAACTCGAACGCAATATTGACAAACACCTTCTAAAATCAACGCGAGGTATAATAATGTCGGTAGGCCACAAAGACCTCATGGATGGGACCTGTGAAGAAAAGTTAAAATCTCAGTATTTACGATTAATAAATACTTTGGAACGCAAAGGAGCTGAAACAATAGTGATATTACCTCCAATCCTGTTAAAAGAGTTTAAGGATCAAGGTTCTAAATTACGAGATTGGCTACAAAGAACAGCACATGAAAAACAGGAAACAGTAACATACGTAAGACAAGCGGAATCCATACTTGACCGATCCACTCCAATTGAAAAAGGTGAAAACGAAGCGCCGACAATGATACAACATATCATTCTAGAACTGATCCTGGGTCTTATTCCATTCCTCACCGAATAAAAATTCACACATTGAACCACTTCGAAAATCTTCTGATCCTATGAAACAATTTGACACAAAGTATTCAAACATTTCACATTGCGTAACACAAGAGAAATATACTTCCCGTAATGATTGTTCACAAATGGTTTCAACTGAAATGAAGATTAATCCAAGATATTATCCACCATCAAGATAGAAACCTGAAACAGAAAAACAGAAACACATTATTAGTTGCAAATAATTCAAAAATTTCGTAAAACACATACTTGTACTATTTATTATTTTATCTTTTAAGCAAGAAGCATTGTAAAATTTTTTTTCTTCTCTCTTATCAGTAAGCAGTGTTATCTATTTTTTTTTATTTTTTTTATTTTACAAATTATGTATTTTAATATGTTTTTACCTAGTACAGTTTCCATTTTATCCATTCATTCATTTCTCGGAAGGTCCATGTTCAAGCGTAATAACCAAATGTTGACATAATTCGGGGCAGAAGAAGAGGAGATCGCAATCATCTCTTAATTTGAGAATTTATGTAAACACTATGCCATTACACAAACTCGGGGCATATGTAGAGACAGATTGTGATGCATTTTCAGTCGCGTATGCGAGAGAAATTCGTTCTGCCTCTAGCCAACATTAAAGATAGTTTCGTAATACGACACCTAGCGGATTAGTTCACTCTATACTTCGTAACGAGAGAACATACGCTAGAGAAACCAGTCATTTGGCGACTCCCGATGATAAAACATCGGATATCAATGTTCCGGAGATGGTATAGGACCACCTATACCATGCTATTTGCGTAAATCTAATGGACTAAATTAGTAGCACAAGTCCAGTCATATACGAAATATGAACTGGTGAAGCAAGTGATCTATTTCGAATATGTTCTGTGTTCCAGTTACGTTGATAGAGTCGTTCAGATGCACTCGGGTCCAGGAGTTATTACGTAAAACATCCGAGGATCCTTATTGTAAATCTCATCTAAATGAGTAACATATATGGACCTTCCCACATCCGTGTACTGTTCCCTATTCCCTGTGGTGATGTGCATTGCACTTTCTTAGGCATGAATATGCTATCTCTCCTTTTCGTAATACTGTACAGGCCAGTATAAATAATATAGCTTGAGTAAGTTGTTATTATGTACTTGAATAAACAATACATGGAATGACAACTGAAGATGTGTTTCTTATTTCGTAAGGTATATATTATTAGATAATTGTCTGTGTGGTATACGTAAATACACTCAGTGTCCGAAAAGTAGGTAACGAGGCGGTAAGTCGCCAGGTACCTACGAAGCTCTCAGAAGCTAGGTACTGCTAGACCTCAAGTAGGTAGCTAGCACATGTGAGACCTATACATGGAGATGTGCTTGTTACAGCATCATCGTAATGTGCAGCATATATCTCCACATTTGGACTTCTCTGGAGGCTGTACGTAGCCATTTATCAACGATCGTCGGTAACGGTCCTCTGCGGGGTTCATTTTCAGGTTTCCGGTAGATCTCTTCGAATTCTTTCAACCACTCTCTTTCAGGTATCTCTGGTACGTATTTCTCTGTCAATCCATTTATGTCTCTGTAGTTCTTAAATTCAACACATTTCACATGCGTGGCTCGGATTATCTTATTGGACTGCGGTAGTAGGACTTTATAACCTGTAGCGGTAAAACCAACAAGAACTCCAAGAACGGCGCGCTGGTCAACTTTCTGTAGTGTTGGATCATTTCGGTGTACATACGCAATACATCCGTACCTTCTCATATACTCTGTTCGTAAAGTCACGTCCGGAAAAATCTGTTTTATTGGAATTCTGTAACCAATACTGGAATGAGGTGCTCGGTTGTAGATTTGGACTGCCGTTGCTAAAGCTGTATCCCAATGATATTGAGGAACTCCGGAGTCCAAAAGCATTACTCTGACTTTCGACATAATCGTCTGATTGAATCGTTCGGCGGTTCCATTGTGTTGCGGTGCTTTTGGCTCGGAGTATTCAATTGTAATTCCTCTGTGATCGCATAACTGTTTGAACGCAGCTCCGGTGTACTCTCCTCCGTTGTCACATCTCAGTGTAGATACTCTCGAACGTCCTCTGGTATATTTCTCAACTAAGTTGAGAAACATTAGAAAACATTCAAGAACATCTGACTTATATTGCATCGTGTATGCAATAGCGAATCTACTCGCATCATCAACGAACGTTACTATCCATCTGTGTCGTTTGTAGAGCGTCGGTGTTTTCAAGGGTCCCATAACGTCTGAGTGGATTCGATCGAAGATAAACTTCGATTTGTCGCGAACTTCCTTGAACGGTTTCAATTTCATGTTCGCTAGAATGCAAACTTCACACGAACGAATCTGCTCACGACTTATTTTCACCTTCGCTAACGCTGGACTCGTCTTCTTTAACTTCATCATACAGTCGTAACTCAAGTGTCCCAATCTGTAGTGCCATCTCATGGCTGGACTGTTTTTAAAATCGACGTAGTTCATGGGTTTCTTCACCGTCGATAATCTCTCTACGTTGATTGGTTGTCCCAGTTCTTCGTCTGAGATCTCTCTGTTCAATTTGATGTCATCAATTGATTCCGGGCATAGGTAAACAGGTGAAATAATCTCACGATTTTGCTCCCTCCGTTCTTGAGATCGCTCCCTCCTACCTGGAGAGCTCTCCCTCCGAACTTCTGAGTCTCCTCCTGTCTCCTTCGATTTCTTTTTCGCCTTCCTCTTCGATTTCGTTCTCTGTTTCACTTCCTTTGGTTCATTCATCTCTTGTGTATTTTCAGTTTCAGCTGTCGACGTTGATGGTAAATTCTCTGTTTGAACCTTTCTCCTCTTTATACTCTTCGACGTATTGGCACTGCTGCAACTTGGTCTCGTCGGCGAATGAGGTCTCTTTTTGGGTTTCTCCTTTGTCGTCGTATTCATCGCGATTTCACGATCTCTGGTTCGAATACGGAATTCCCAATATGGTCTCTTGTATTCTCCGGCTAAAATAACCTTCGTCGAAACTGGATCAATGATGGACGCGTGTTTATTGGTGAGTAAGATCTCATACCCAAGATCTACAAACTTCCTTAGCGAAAGTAAATTCTCTGTCAACCTTGGTACAGCTAAAACGTCTGTCAAATGAACTTGCGAATTACACACTTCACTCATTCCTAAAATCATACCTCTCTTATTCGAACTCAGTAACGCACTCGGATCTCCGTTCGCACCTTGAATAGGGTGTACATACTCTGTGGACTGGGTCAAATACTCTGGGTTGTTTATAAAATGGGAGGTAGCTCCCGTATCACCTAAGAAAGTGACATGCTTACCTTCCAATACGCGCGTGATCGCCATCGCTGCGTCGTTTAACTCCTCCTGTTGCCTGGTTAACAGGGCCCTCTCGGCTTCCGGCATCGGCCTTCCCTCGTCTGCTTCATCAGGAACCTGCTCTCGGTGAAGGCGCGTTTCGATCTCGGTGAGCCTCTCGTTGACCTTCGTGAAGTTCAATTCCATGATCTGCTTCACGTACATGAAATTAACGGAACGATAATTCGCTCTCCGTCGATCAATCACTTCTCCGTCGCCAATTTCCCATTCTTCTTCGCACGGAATGTCTGGCCGAATTAGTAGGTTTTGCCGGATGATTTCGGGCGTGCGTGGCCGCGGCGCATTCATATCTTGGCCTAACGAATTTAAATGCGGCTTCTCTGTTGCATTACTCTGTGCTGAACTCGGGCCTGGCTTGTTCCACTCGTCGTCGGTTTTCGCCTCGGATTGAGCCGTCGTATCCATTTCGGCTTCGGCAACCGCTTTCGTCGACTTAACTTCCCACAACGGTTTTTCCGGCATCGGTGGCGGGGTTGGGGGTTTCGGTGCCGCAATTGTACGATCGAGTTTAATCGGCTTCGTCGGTTTACGATGTTCCGGGCCTTCTCTGTTCGTATCCGTTTTCTTCGGTGTCCTCGCGTCCCTGCGTGGATTATACACCTTTCCAAGATTCAAAGGCGATTTACCGGCGTTCGGATTCTGTTCACGAAACTTTTTGAAAATTTCGTCCGTTGAAGTGCCTTCTTTCTTCGCGGCTTTCGTTTGCGGTTTATTTGGGCTTGATCCTTTCTCTGTTTTATTCTCCGGCGCCTTAATACACCCAATCGGGTTCATTTCAACCGGTTTCTCTGTTTTCGACGTCAAAGCGCTGGTTCCTGGCTGCGGTGTGTTGGTAAACGGCAGCATCGTCTGTTCTTTCGTATGTTCCAGGTAGACCGGCTTCGGAACTGGTGGTATTGGCGGAAAACCAGGCGGCGGTTGAACCATCGGTTGGCCAATAATGGCTGGTCCGACGGTGTCCAAAAACGACGAATACTCGACGCCGCCTATATCGAATACAGGCTCGATCTCTGTCGGTTTTCTCGCTTCGACGTTAATCGCGTGAATTCTCAGTTCCACTCGCGTTCTAAACCAAGCCAACATCTGTTCCCACTTGGCGATGTGGTTGTAAATCAATCCAGCCTGGGTTCCGTTGAGCGAATTAACGTCGATGTCCGGTAGCTCCATCAGTAGGAAAGACGTGTACGGCAATTCCTCTTCGATGTGCGGATCTACAAGCATCGCAGGAAAATTACGTAGACGTCGCGCTCCCTCTGGTCTCGCCATAGAGCGACCGTGTCCGGGCGGCGGTGATGGACCGCTGGCTGACGAATGCGTTGATGAGCTCTGTCGGCGATTCTCGGTTTGGGTTGCATCTCTGTCTGTTGCGCTCCGGCTACTCTTATCGGTTTCCCTCGGCGGGGATGAGCGGCTGCGATGTTGTTCGTCGCGGTTTGGTGACCGGTAACGGCTCGACGATTGATGTCTTCGACGATTTTCTTCGATATCGTTTCTCGCGTCTCGGTCGAATCTCGGTATACCCATAAAATCCTCCGGTTGCCGTTCACCGCTAATTAATTGGGCTGCTCCGTTAACTGTATCTCTGATCCGGTTGTCTCGGGAACTATCTCGGTACTTTGCGAATTCTGTAAAATAAATACAACTCTGGTTAGTGTCTCAACATTACACAGAAACTACTTCTTCGGCTCTGGTTTGGGTGGGGGTTTGTTAGTAACGATTTTCTTCTTGGGCGGAGTCTTTTGACGATCGCGATTCGAACGAGGCGTATACGGCTTCTTATTGTTCTTCCAATTACTCTGATAACGAGGTTTCCCTCGGTACGGTTGCCGGTTCCTCTTGGGAGTGTAATTCTGGCCCCTGGGGCGGCGCGAATTATTCCCCCAGTTGGAACGGCTGCGATAAGAATTTCGATTTTTATGGTAATTGAACCTCGGTTTACGATTATTACTTCTGTGTTTTGATTTACCGTGTTTGTAGAATACGCGGGGATTGTTGCACGTCGTTCCAAAATGACCCCACTCCGAACATCTGAAACACCTCGGTCCATCTTCCCACTTCGGACATTCGTAATCGTAATGATCCGGGTTGGAGCAGTTGTAACAATTGTGATCGGGCGGTCTCGGTAGGGTATCGGCGTTGTAAGGCGGTCTCGGTTGGGGCTTTCCGTCGCTCCGTCGGATAACTGGTCGGTGACTAGCATAGTTGGCCTGCTGCGGCCCACCTCTCCGTTCAGACTCCAGCTGTAACAACAACAACTTAAGGTCAGCGAGACTCGTATGAGGATATTCGCCCTTAGACTTAAGAATAACCCTAAGCTCTGTATAGATAGACTCTGTCGCCTCTACTATCCTATCAAAGATCTCTGGCTCGGGAATCTCTTCCCCTTTCGTTTGCATCTTAAAGTCGTAGGTGAGTTCGTCCATACGCCCAAAGAAAGCGTCGAGAGTTTCCCCTCTACCTAGCATTAACTTGTTGAACTCGGACTTGATCGTACCCCTACTCACGTTCCTCTCTACTCTCCGTAAGTCAAAAATGGCGTCGATCATCTTCTGTACAGGCGTAATATGCCCTACTCTCGCAAAATAATATTCGTCTAGTCTGTGTAGAACGAGATTACGAAGCTGCTTCTCCTCAGCTTTCCTCTTGGTCCGCTTCGTGAGGTTAATATTGTAGATCTCAGCATCCAACTGTAGCATCTGATGCCACGTCTCGATTCTCACCTCCTTCGTCAGTACCTTACGCGTTTCATGATTGCTTCGCATCATATTCTCTGTCAGACGGTTTTTCCTACTGGAACGCGTTTTCTTCTCTTTCGACTTCTTAGACGATTTCTTCGGTTTCGTCTCAGTCGCTGGCTCACTCTGTGTACTCTTACTATTTCCAGATGGTGGAGGAGGAGGCGGAGGATTTTGGGTACTGTTCGACGTAGCACCTCCTCCAGTTCCAGAATCATCTCCGTTCTCCTCTTCTTCCTCTTCGGAGCTGGAATCAGACGAATCATCATCCGACTCTTCCGAGTCCGATTCGGAGTCCGAAGAACTACGTTCATTTTCCGAAGCGTCGGACATCGTTGGTTTTGGCGTCGGGGCGCGGGGTCGTTCAACTTGACGTTGCTGTTCAGGCGCGGGTCGCGGTACTGTCTCAGTTTGAACGGTGTTCTCGGTAGCTGGCACAGCATCCGGCATTCTTCTCACTAAGATCGGTTTCTCAGTCTCTGTCTCTTTCTTTGACCGCTTTCGTTTCTTCTTCAATGCTTTCTCAACCATCTCATCTTCGGCTCTCAGTGCAAGCAATTTACTCATCGCTTGGTCCATCGCTGCTCTCCGCTTCGCACCTCAAAAACGACAATTGAATTTCACCTTCACTCTGTACGTGCGAACTCGTAAACTGGTCCTGATTCGTGCTCGGATGCTGTACGGAACTCTGAGATGACGTTGAAGGCTGTGATAACGTTGCAACCGTACGACAATCATTCTTAGGTGGTAGCGGAATTGCTACTGGCACAACATCTCGATTAAATGATAACGGACTCTGTTTCTCCGGTGACTTAGACTTTTTCTTTTTCTTCTTCTTTTTCCTTTCTACCTCTCTCGTCGTATTCTCATTACTCACTACGTTCTCTGTGCGTGTCTCAGTGCTGGTTGTCTTCGGAGCCTGATTGCTATTGTTTCAAATAATTTTGTACTGAGTGACAATATCACCTTCATTGTACTTAGTCGTCTGTCTACTCGAATCTACATTACTCTGTGTACTTACATCTCGATTTGATCTCGACGACTCAGACTTATGGGCTTTTCTTCGGTTACTTTCTTCCCTTTCCTAGTTACCCATTGTTTATATCAATACTAATTACTCTAATTAAATATGCAAAAATTACTCTGAACTTGGTTCGTGTGCTTACTCTGTCTCTCTGGCGTTGACGTTCAATGTTGGCTTGAATCTCGTTCATTCGTCGTGTTTCAGCTTCTATATCTATCTCGCGTTCCTCACTGGAACGATGACGTCGGTGGCGGCTTCGGGAGTCTGACCTGGACCGTTTCTGGGCTTTAGACCGGTGATACCTGTCTTCATCTCGTCTGCTCTTACGGTCATCATCATCTCTACGATGTCTATCAGCCTGCACGAACAATTGACTCAAATTAGCGATACTAGGAAGGGCTCAGGTACTTCGTGACGTAAGAAAAATAGCACGCAAAAACAGCATCAGCGAAGCAAATTTTGAATTAATTAGTCACACTCCTAATTAATTCCAATTCAACACAGAGTCGTTCGGTCCAGTCGGATCACACTTCTCGTCTGAATTTCACTTCTCTGTGTCGCCTGATTTCTCTGTATGATAGGTTAGCGTTCAGCCTGAACTTACTAGCTAACAACGACAACGATTCTGAAGCCCAAGATTTTCAAAAATTTCCAAAATTTCGAAAAATTCTCTAAGTTTTCTCTGACCAAAGAAAAATCGGGCATGACCTTAGGGCGCTCTAACCGTTACGATCACCGAATTAACGTAAACGTACGTACACAAGCACAAACATAAACTACACTTCTCTGTGATGCTGCCCGTTACTCAAATTGGTCCAAATACGTAGAGAATCGTCGTTTTCTATCATACTAGAGGTGTGCACATCGTAACGAAAAATGGCAAAAATTTCTCTGTTAGGCAGCCGAAAACTACACAGCATCTCTGTACACGCTATGGCTATTTCAACACACACAATTTAAACTTTGTTTTGAATCTCTGAACTAATTTGGCTCGAATTTCATCTCTAATAACGGCGTATAACTACCCGCGAACACGTGTGTGGATCTTGGACTCACAGATCTCATTTCTACGTAATATTTTCATAAATCATAATTCACATCTCCGGAACTCTTTTATACGTATTATAAACGTCTCATCTTATTAAAATTCTCGGAAAAATTCACCACTGGAACTCTTTTTAATACTCTGACGCCGGTTTCACACGTGTTGCGTCATCTTTCCATCTCTGTAGCCAAAATCTCTGTGTGTGTGAAAATCGCCATTTCGAGTACTTTGATACTCAGAACGCATAATTAAGCCACTTTTAAAAGCATAATAAGCATAATTACTAATAAATAGAAATAAATACTGAGATTTCGAGGCATCCAGCAACATGGCGAACATGTGCTGGCCGCTCTCGTCACCATCAGCTCTGCATACCATGATATCGGCGAGAACTTGGAGTAATCGATAATTACGGAAATAACGAGTCGACACGGAGAATATTAATTAATCAATTAATATATTATTCAAACAATAATAACTTCATCAAACAAAACAATACTCGGAATAATACGGAGAACACATCTAACACGTAGTATAACAAAACAGCAAGTGCGAATAGTTACACGAGCGTACGTAGCTCGTAGCGCGGCAGGGCCGCGTTACACGGGCGGAGTATCTCTGTGTTGAGGAGCGCAGCCTGGCGGCTAACACATTGAGTGATAATAAAAGATCAGAAATTGAAAATATAGATAATACGTAACCGGTACCTACTTGATTTATACAATTCGGGAAACTGATTTGAAATAGATTGGATATTGATGTTGAATAAATATACAATTGCAGAGAAGAAGAAACTCTGTGAGAAAACAAAAAATAATCACTGAGGAAACCTCCGGGTGCTGACTTCACTGAGGAAACCTCCGGGTCCATGTCAGCACCCGGAGGTTTCCTCAGTGATGTCAGTATTTTAATTTTACTTGTTAACTTAACATAACCCGGAGGTTTCCTCAGCGATGTCAGCATAAAAATAAGTCATCGCTTAAGGGATATGTACATACTTATTTGAAAAAAAAAGTAGAGGTACCTCTCATTTTACATAATTTCAAATAGAATGTTCCTACCATCGAATCGACCCGAGTTCAATTAAATAATTATACTATATTACAGAAAGTAAAATTCACATACCATTGCATAGACAAGAAGTACCACCAAGGTAGCTATTCGAAGTGAGCAGCAACCGAAACCTTTCTCCAATAAACGCATTTTCTGTGCTTAAAACACCGATGACCAAAATACAAAAGCAAACGAATCTCCAAAAATGAAAATTAATCCGACTTCCAAACTACTTAATTACGTTAACTAAGAACAAAAAATACAATAATCATCCAAATTTTACTCGTAAATCTGTTAATCGAAATACATACTTACAAAAGATATCTCACCATTCTACCCTACTCGAAGTGTACGTACTCGAGTCTCGAACGTAACAAGTCTGAACATGACTTACGTTTAGACGATATTCTTGAGAAAAGCAGTGCTGCCACTCGTAACTCTCCAAATATTGCATAAGGAGGTGTTTCGTAGGTTGTTCCTGGTAGTGATGGCAAACTATCGATAGTTTTTCAATAGTATCGATAGTTTTTTTTAACTATCGATAGTTTGGCCGATAGTTTTTTTTAAAAGTATTGAAAAAACTATCGATAGTTTTCGGATGCTATCGAACTATCGAAAATCCAATGTTTTATTGAATTTTTAACCAAATTTTTGTAAAAAAAGATCGCTATTGTTCATTTTTTCAATAAAAAAAAGTATTGTTTCTTTTTTTCTCTCTCAAAATGATGTCCCTTGATTTTTTCAGATAAAAAACGTAATAATGAACCTCCTCCAAAAGTCCAAACTCGTGGAATCACATCCATTATCAGTTTTTAATGAAAATTGAAAACTATCGAAAAAACTATCGATAGGTAGTATCAATAGTTTTTGTTACTACCGAAAAAACTATCGATAGTAAAAACTATTGAAATTTTCACTCGAAAACACTATCGATAGTGAAAACTATCGATCGTTGCCATCACTAGTTCCTGGGATCATCTGCCACAATAGGGTACTTAGATCACCTCAAGCAGACGAACAAAAAACGTTACTGTGACTGGTTGCTTGCCTATCTTGTGAATTGGCGGAGTCACGTGTGAGTTGCAAAACTCGAAATTAACTACTTAGGTAATTTTGAAAAAAATCATTAGGAATAAGAAAATGTTTGAATCATTTTAATGATGCCCATGCGAGTGGAAAAACAAAAAATATTTGTTGTAGTCCGGCATAAATGACAATAGGAATAATTGCACCCCCCCTCCACCGATCATCCGGGACAACTTTTTTCTTAAAGGGGACATCCTAAGGAACATTTTAAAGTAGACTTGCCCAAAAAAAAGTTGGCCTTACTTACAAAATGGCGGCCATTTTGATTGACAGGTCAGCCGAAATCGCAGATTTTGGGATTCAACATAGAGCTTGGACGAAATTTTTCAAACCTCACAAAGGTAGATCGAAAGATCATGCAAAAATGTATCAAATGTCGAAATTTCAAGTGCTAAAATGCGTTTTTCGATTTTTGGTGAATTTTTGAAAATCCCATTCAGGCCAAAAATGAGGGAAAAAATCAAAATTTTACCAAATTGACCAAGAAAGCTGAAATTTGAGATATACCCTATTTTTGACATGCCAAATCGATTGGAAACGGTTTCAATCCGTTTTGAGCAGTTCTGGAGCCTCCAGCAGATTTTTAAAACTCGAAATTCTCATAAAATTCCATCAAATTGGAGTTATGAAGCTGAAATTTATTCTAAAAACTTGATTCAATATGCTACGACGTACATGCAGGCGAATTTCAAGTCGTTTTGAAGCCTCCAGCGACTTTTTGAAAATTCCTGAAGCCTCCAGAAAATTTTTGAAACTTTAAATTTTCACAAAATTTCATCAAAATGGAGATGGAAAGCTGAAATTTACTCTACACTCAAATTTTAACACCCTCTGAAGACGACTTCAGGTGGGTTCAAGTCATTTTAGAGCCTCCGGCTACTTTTTTGAAAATTACTGGAGCTTCCAGTAGATTTTTGAAACTTGAAATTACCCCACAATTTCATCAAACTGACGGTGAGATGGAGAGTCGAAATTCATTCTGCAAACTAACGCCATACAACTTCTCAAAAAATCGCTAGAGGCTCCAAAACGACTTGAAATTCACCAGCAGTCAACTTCGTAGCGTATTGAAATTAGTTTGCAGAATGAATTTCGACTCTCCATCTCAGTTTGACGAAATTGTGGGGTAATTTCAAATTTCAAAAATCTACTGGAGGCTCCAGTAATTTTCAAAAAAGTCGCCGGTGGCTCTAAAATGACTTGAACCCACCTGTAGTCGTCTTCAGAGGGTGTTAAAATCGGAGTGTAGAGTAAATTTCAGCTTTCCATCTCCATTTGATAAAATTTTGTGAAAATTTAAAGTTTCTGTTGGCAAAATTGGTCTCGTAACGATAACTGTAACGTGTTAATTCATTACCCACTACAGTGGGTAATGGTTAATTCGATAAAGGCTCATTTATAATGGTAATAGAAATTCACAAAAAAAATAAATGAAAAAGTTGAATCTGTGGTTTTCAATAGAACCATTTATAATTGTAATAGAAATTCTCCTATTAAAAACCATAGATTCAACTTTTTCATTTATTTTTTTTTGTGAATTTCTATTACCATTATAAATGAGCCTTAACTTTTTAGTTTTTATTTTTAAATAAAAATAAAATTCGTTTCGCGAGTTTGAAATATCGTTGGTTGCGTGTTATGTGAATTTTATTCACTTTCGTAAAATCGCGTAATTGTTGGCTGTTAAATTTATCGTCGTATTTTTGTTGTAATCGTTATGTATATAAGTTCGTCTCGGTAATATTGATTTTGTCATCAAGTAAGATAGTTGTCGAGCGTTTGCTCAATTCTGTTTTTGTTTTTGGTTCGTTGATCGTTAGGTCAATGACCGAGTAAAATAAATATTGCTTTTATTTTATGTCATTAGTTTTTGTATGTCGATTTGTTCGATGAAATTAATATTCAATTGAGTAGTCAGATATTTCCCAGTTCGTAGGGAATTTATCGTACAGTTTCAAAAATTTGCTGGAGGCTTCAGGAATTTTCAAAAAGTCGCTGGAGGCTCCAAAACGACTTGAAATTCACCTGCAGTACGTCGTAGCGTATTGAATCAAGTTTTTAGAATAAATTTCAGCTTCACAACTCCAATTTGATGGAATTTTGTGAGAATTTCGAGTTTTAAAAATCTGCTGGAGGCTCCAGAACTGCTCAAAACGGGTTGAAACAGTTTCCAATCGATTAGGCATGTCGAAAATAGGGTACATCCCAAATTTCAGCTTTCTTGGTCAATTTTGTTAAATTTTGATTTTTTCCCTCATTTTTGGCCTACCTAAATGGGATTTTCAAAAATTCACCAAAAATCGAAAAACGCACTTTATCACTTGAAATTTTGACAGGTGATAAATTTTTGCATGATCTTTCGATCTACCTTTGTAAGGTTTGAAAAATTTCGTGCAAGCTCTATGTTGAAACGCAAAATCTGCGATTTTGGCTGACCTGTCAATCAAAATGGCGGCCGTTTTGTAAGTAAGACCAACTTTTTTTTGGGCAAGTTTGCTTTAAAATGTTCCTTGGGATGTCCCCTTTAAGAAAAAAGTGGTCCCGGTGGATTGGCGGGGGGGGGGGGTGCAATTACTCCTGTTGGCAGATGCCGGACTATTAAGTATGGCAAATTGACCATTTTCAGAATTGAAGGAGCAAACTTGATTGAAAATTTCCAAATTTGTCATGCACTAGATTTTGAAAAACAAAAAATGAGTACCAACTTACAACTACATTCCAAAGTATTTCTCCAATCTCAAAAATGATATCTTTTGATGTTTTGCCACATTAAGTATGGTATAATTAATGCGAAATTTACATTAAGATTATTTCTTTTGATAGAAAGAAACAAGCAACAAGCGAGATGAATTGCCAAACAATCTAACTTCCTCCTTGAAGATGGGCAACTTCATCTTCACGGTATCACAGGGGGCAGAATCCCATAAAAATTGATTCGATTTAGTTGTGTATATTTTTCGATTCTCAAGTCGCTCGTTTCCAATCACGAATTGCAAATCGCAATTTCTTTTAAAAATTGCTGATTTTTTTCCTCTGGTGTTTTGTTTTGTCATCGTTTCCGGAAACAGATTTTATTGAATTGTAAACGAGGATTTGCCTGTAAGAGGTGGAGGAAAGCTTCCCACAGGCTGGCCGGACCATGTTTTCTTACATGAAACGCAATCAAATGAAAATCTCTTTTTGTAATGTAAAATAAAGAACGTTGGGGGGGGGGGGCAGCATACGGATCACTTGCACTGCACCCCCTGCCGATCCTTCGAGGCAACTTTTTTCTTAAAGGGGGAGTCCTGAGGAATATTTCTATCCCCTGTCCTCAAAAAAAAAGTGGCCCTACTTACAAAATGGCAACCATTTTGATTGACAGGTCAGCCGAAATCGCAGATTTTGCTTATATCAACTTGAATACAATAAGAATAAACTGGTAGTTTTCATCTTGTGTACCTACTTCGTGTTTTTTGAACATACGAGTACATACCTACTTACCAAATTCATTATTAATAACATGATGTGAATGTTGAATCGTCGATATTCTCGTGATGAGTGTGAAGATTAAGTACTGAGTATCTCGCAAACAAATCATTCTATAATCACTAAAATTGGCGATTTTAAAAAATTCAACATTCAAAGCACCTTCTTTAGTCTTTAATCGAATTTCAAAATACTTAAAACGAAATAAAATCTACCAACACAAAATTGCTACCATCGTTTCAATTAAAAAAAAAAAAAAATAGGAAAGTGAAATCTAAACAAAACTGCCACCGTATAACTTCAGTTTCTATCACATTCTTAAAAATGTAAAAGAAAATAAAAAAATTGAAAATTTCATTCAAAAAAAAAACAATCATAAAAATCGACAAGTAGGTTTTCCTTATGGTTTCTACGAAATACAAAAAATCTACAGGTTTAAAAATAAAATTATACGTACATACATAAGTTAAACCACAGCCTGTTAGACTTAATAAGAACACTTTATTGATTCAAGCATTGACAGATACAGGCGGTTTCAAGTCGATCCAATAACTGTACAAGATCCAAGCAGCGTAACATTTGAAAGCTGTAAGTAATAAAAAAAAAAATCAATATTGGTTATTAAATATGTAGGTACATTGAAAATGCATCAAAGTACAATAACACCTACTATACCACAGTCATGAAAAATATGCATAATTATTCAAACTCAACTATACTAGAAAATACTTCAACTTACCCTGATAAATAAGAATGAAAATCAAAAATATGAATAAAGTGAAAACCGATGTAATTAAACCCAAAACAGTGATACCGATATCAACACACAGTACAAAGAAGGCGACCTTTAGTTGTAGCATAGAAGATTCATCCTGAAAAATAAAGAAAAAAATGTAAAAATCTTTGACGTAACATACCTTTGTAAAATTTAATATTTGCTAAATACTCAGATAGGTATACTAAGTAGGTAGGTACACTAGGTATTGTGATTTTACCTTGAGCAGGGTGCAGAAGGTATAAATGAACACTGCTGTCACCGAAGTTTCGAAAAGGAAATTCAGTATCCTTGTGAAAAGTGCTGCGCATAATATAAAATTCAACATCGTTTAACAATCAATAAGCATACTTAATATAGGTACCTATAATTAGCTATTCTAACAAGGAAACTTCTCAGCCACTCAAGTCATTGAGTTGGCTCATTTTTTTCACAAGGGCATGAATACGCGTATTATAAATGTAGGGTTACTCTCCAAAAAACATTTCAAATTCCCAAACAAAAAATTAAGTACCTCTGGAGGTTTTGAATTTTCCAAAATAAGTATTTCAAAAATTGAAGGAAATTGATAAAAAAAAAATTAAACGACCCGATATTATCAGAGGAAACCATATCCCTGGCTGTATTTAATTCAACCACAGTTGAGGTACAATTGAAGGGCGGTTTTCCAAAAAGCAATAAGTCAAAAAATTACAATTTTGAGATAAATTACGTTTTTAGTGCCCATTCCAAGGTGTGATGCACTTGGAGTATGCCACCTATCCTGCATGTTATATTGGAATGGATCTACCTCAACACATTCACATACCTATGCGTTGGTTTTGTTTGTGGTGTAACTCAAGTTTGCAGCGCTTCTGCGGCAGAAAAAGTGAACTGACTTATCACCGTTTGGAAAACACGATTTGCAAATTGATGTAAGTCAACTCTAATTCACAATAAAAATCAATTACAAAAAATTTTACCTGTATTTTCAACAAAAATTATGTATTACAATATTATCAATTGAAAAAAAAAGATTTTTGATTAAAAAAAAATCGTACCACTATTTCGGTAATAAAATTACCAAAAAAAAATTTGATTTAAAAAAATTTTCTACCTCCTTTTTAGCGATAAAATTGACAATAATTATTAATTAAGCATTACAGTACTATTGTTTGCAAAAAAATAGGTAGATTTTCAATTAAAAGATAAAATCTTACCGCTATGTTGGCAACAAAATTACCAAAAAAAAAGTTGATTGAAAAAAATTATTTACCTTCATTTCAGCGATAAAATTGACAAAAATGAAGTATTTATCTACAGCACTATCATTAAAAAAAATTTTATCTGCATTTTGGCAATAAAATAAAAATGAAAATTAAGTATGAGTACATATCACAGTACCTACTATCTATTAAAAAAACAATGTTCGCAGCTCTACTTTGGCTATAAAGTAACGAAAACAAAATAAGCATGACTTATTGCGTTTTGGAAAAACAATTGCAATCTGCAACTTACAGAAAAGCTGGATTTTGCGTAAATGAATAAGTATTTTGGGTAGGTTAGGTATTAAATAGGTGAGATACAACCTGTAGAACACCATGGCATGAAAATCTCAATTTTCAAAAAAATAGACTTAGGTATTCCCTTTTGGAAAACCGCCCTTCAATTTGTATGCATATAATTTGGGAGAGGTAGTAGTTTATTAGGGCCCAATTTTTCAAAAAAAAAAAACAAGCCGCTGATTACAAGAGAGTTTTTGCAGTTTTTAAATTGATTTACAAAGTACAGAAACCTTCCTTTTTTTAATAATACCTACTTTATATATGTATAGTTTTGTCAACTCAACTCAACTCAACTGCCCCATCTTACAACTAAGGGTTTGAATTTATTGGGATATGTTAATGCTAATCGTAATTTTTTTTTGTAACTTAGGTACCCTACTAAAAAAAAAAACAATAAAAATTCTTATGAACAAAATTGTAAAGAATGAAATTTTTATTCATTGAAATGCCATCGACTTTCTCTAAAAGAAATGGTTTACTACAAAACCATAGTAGAAAGAAAGCATTTGTTATGTAATTCAATGTTGACAAATACAAAACAAATGGTAGGTTTTTCAAAATCAAATAGAATTTGTGAAAATTATTACTGTCTTAGGTGGTTCTGATCAATAAAAAATTTGTTCTCCATTAAATGAAAGGTCGCTTGTATTTATTTTCTGAGTAGATATTAGAAATGCTAAGCAATATGCAAAAATCAATTTAAACAAGCCATCAATCAGCGATTAGCTACTGTCTTTCAGCATATTGCTTAGCATTTCTAATACTTATCTACTTGCTGATTGGATTATAGCTGAAATACTAATCACTGATTGGATAAATATGTATTGACGATGATGATGATGATGATAAAGTGATTACTTACATTAGAGTTTTTTGTGCTACGCACAAACACTCTAAAAATGAAATGCCAAAATGAGGGATTAGGTTGATAAAATTCTAGGAATCTTGTTTTTAGGTCATATTCAAACTACATTAACAGCTTGTTTTGAGCACAATTTTCAATATAAATCGAGAAAAGTGTATTTTTGAGCCAATATTATCAAAAACAAGACCATTCCATCTAAAAATTTTGTGACCATGGGCAGCTCCAACAATGAGAATTTTTTTGCAAGTACATATGTAATACTTAGGTACCTACTTCAGGGCCATATCACAGAACGTTACTTATGCTTACTCTCGGACTTACATGGCTGCTTAAGCAAATTTTTGTATCATAGATGGATTTTTTCCAACTTGAAAACTGTTTTCTAAACAAAAAACTTGAGAGGTCAAATTTGACGTCTTAAGCTCAGCTTGAGCAAAATGTTTACAATAAAAATACGTTTTGTAGTTACTTTATTATTTTTCAGGGGTGTTTCTTTTTTTTATTTATAATAAATTAACTGTATATGTGACGCAACGCGACAAAATCGACCTTCGAGCCGAAAACAAGTTTTTGAGTTATGGGGGGTTAAAGTTTTCAGTCCAGTTCTGCTCGTTTAGCGGAAGTGCTTGCGTTCTAATCAGGTTCTCCGGCTAAACTGAGCTAAACATAGTCTTGGATAACGTTTCTTGCCAGTTTTGTGTGAATATCACTGGGTAAAATGGTTATTTACATTGATACAGGGGGCTCAGTCGTGATTGCGCTCATTTTTTCAATTTTTCATTTTATTTTTTCATTATTTCAATTTTGAAATCGATCTGGAGGCGAAACAAAGCGTTCTACGAGAAAAATACATCGAGCAAAGTTGTAGAGAATTAAATTTCCAAAAACCTACAAGAGGTTTATTTTTCTCCTAAATGCATAGTTTTTCTGTTTTTCTCAAAAAACAGAAATTTTATGGTAATCATCATGAGGTTTTTGTTTTTTGAGAAAAACAGAAAAACTATGCATTTAGGAGAAAAATAAACCTCTTATAGGTTTTTGGAAATTTAATTCTCTACAACTTTGATCGATGTATTTTTCTCGTAGAACGCTTTGTTTCGCCTCCAGATCGATTTAAAAGTTGAAATAATGAAAAAATCAAAAAAAAAATCAAAAAAATCAAAAAAATGAGCACACTTTTGACTGGATTACCATGTATTTGGAGCTATACAAATCATAGGGACTTCTGGGTGGTTTTAAATGATTTTTGAATGTCCGAGTACCAAAAATCCGTCAAAAAGTGAAAAATAATTTTTTAGGTCCGAAGGTCGATTTTGTCCCGTTGCATCACATATAGTGAATTTATGAGGTGAAATGTTATGCTGAATTGTTTTCTATGCATTGTTATTTGTTTGAAAAATTTTTCACTACAATTTTCATCGTATATCTGAACTGAACTAAACAATTTGAAGATAATAATAGATGATACAATCGTACGGTAGGAATATATATCGCAATAATCCGTGTACATACAAAACAAATACATTATTTGGCATTTATTTTTATTTTTTGAGTATTCTTAACTCATTTTTGTTTGCCCATTTTTCGTGATTCGTAATTTCATTATCATTCATCAGCTTATCACAACAACATTTCTGAATTATTTTTCATTCTTTCATATTCTCTCGTTAATATCAAACAAGTAACAACGTTTTCACATAAATTTGAAATTTGATCTCGTAAAATCAGAGAAGGAAAAGAAGAAAACATTGTCGAAAACGCTTATGTATATGTACGTGAGCTACGAGTTGATTACTCGTGTAAACAAAAACAAACGATTTTATTTTTTTGGAATTATCCACAGATTATACGAAAAATTTTCATTTATTAGCAATTTGATTGGTTCTTACAGGATCTTGCAGCTTTATTGTTATTGGCAACATAGCATGATATAGAAAGCTTACATTTGTTTTATGATACCAGTAAAAGAAAAACTTCAACTTAACTTTTGTTTACTTTTGTTCTATGATAGCGAATTTTACTTATGACTTGGGAAAATCTCATAGTTGAGTCAAGCATAAGTTGTGTTCTGTGACATGGCCCTCAGTCACAAATAATATTGCAATGGCCAAAATTGTGATTCCAAACTTATCCGATAAATTTTCCAATTTTTCGAGGCATTTGTGAACTTTTTCAATAATATTTGGCCGCGCTCGGTTTTTTGATTTTTGTTTATGTACTCACTAAAATTTCGTCTTTTTTTCCATTCCTTTTTTATTCATTGTACCTCAATGTTCTTTAATTTTTTTCTTATAATTTTCATGTACATGAATCCGCGAAATTTATAAATGTCTATTTTTTCATGTATTTTTCATATTTTCTTTATAAATGATTTTGTTTAATGACGATTTTTACTTTTTGTATCGTCATGTTGGTTACATAAATGGGGGCCCATCCGGGATAGAAACGAAACGGTTCCTAATTTCGTTTTACATATTTTGTTTTTAACTGTTTAAAAAAAAAAATGTTCGATCAAAAAAGTCATTTGGTTGAAATTCTAAACCAAGATCCAAACATCTGTATATCGTCTGTACGTATCTACGACTACGTTTTCTCTGCGGAGTTTGAGTATGCCGAGAGTGTTTATTTTGTTCAGCTCATCACCACTCACGTCATCACATCATTGTTTTCGTTTGGTATTCAAGTATACATGGTATTTATGTTTCGAAAAAAATACGTTTTTGTAATTTTTATGTATTCGTGATGATTTATTTGATAAATCACTAATTTATTTTCGCATATTTAAAACCCACAATATTTTGTAATTAATTACCTATCTTATGCTATTTTTTTTGAAAATTGATTGATCAAAGAAAGACATGGAGGAATTCTCAAATAATCCAAAATTGTTCAATTGTCTCCTTACATTAACTAAAACTCTGGTTAGACTCCATAATCACCTAGATTTATTAGAAGGTAAAAAGACCTCTTTTTCGTCTAATTTATTATCTCAAAATAATGAAAAAAGTTATGGTGAGCCTTACTCTCAATGTTTACCTCAAATACCAGTATTGAATTTTATCGAAACATTTAGAGGTAATTATTATTTGTCTTCAAATAATGCAACCGATAATTACGTTTCTACGAACTCAACTCAAATTTATGAACAGAGTTACAGAAATTATCTCGATTTTAGCGATACAAAACAGTGTCCTTCTGAAAATAGGGAATTTAATAATTTTATTGAGCCTAAATTTGTATCTTTTTCTCAAGTTTATGAACAAACTTATGGAAATTATCTTGATTTAAGCGATTTAGGTCCAAGAGTTGCTGAATTTAACAAAAATAGAATTTCTGATGAAAATTTGGGATTTTCTAATTTTCACAAAAAACTAGATCACGTAATTATCGATATGTCTTTTATGGATGATTTTTGAGAGGCAAAAGTTTCGAGCGAATCTTTGGAACTTTCAAATGAAAATACAAATAATTTCCAACGAGAAATTTTAAACTCAGACAAAAATCATGTACGTGATTTTACTCATAATTCTTTGAAAACTGCTTTTGAGATTGTTGTTAATTTTCCTATAACTGAAAGCTCAAATAATTTTTATTCTACATCTCCGCCAAAGTTTGAAACTTGTGAAACTGAAATAATTGAGAAAGTTCACTCAGTCGGGAATTTTTCGGAGGTTGTGAATATTAATGTAGTCGAGGTATCTGAACCCTCAATTTTATCTCAAGTTGGTTATCATATTTCTGGTTCAAGTCTTTCTGAGTTTGGTTTGTTAAAACTAGAAAATGAAATATTTTTTGAGCCAATCATGTGTGAGTCGTCTTCAAATAGCGTTGGTAAATCACAAATTTCAAAAGTTTATGATAAACGACTCTCAACTGTAACTATAAATGAGAATGTTCACGAATCCAACATTTCTGAAGGTCTTGAGGTTGAAATCAAACCTATAAATCCTTTTTTCGAACTGGTCAATAATTTTGATACAAAATTTATAATCATCAGTACTTATAAAAAAACGTTATTTAAAAATGAATTTTGACAAAACTGATCTCTCTTATTTTACTGCATTTTCTCATGCAGGGGGCAAGTCTGTATCTTTTGTAAAACCTTTGCAGGATGATAATTTTTGTGGATATAATAAAATGTTCAATGATCAATCTATTTTGAAATTTATTTTGATTTCCCTAAAACACAAAAGGAAAAAATGTTTTTTAGATCTTTATGGTTCGCTTTCCTCCGCAAATTTATTTGCTCGAAGTTATTGATTTTCTGATCAATTAATTTTTATTCTTGAAATGAAAATGAATTATTTTTTCTGATTTAGTGACATTTCTATGCACATCTTTCTGATCCAATTTTCCAACTTTCCTGTTTTTCTTCCTAGTTTTTCCTATTAATCTTTTTGTTTTTCCTTTGTTTTCCTTTCCAACTCTCTGAGATGGGGTGAGGGACTTTTGTCCAAACCTTACATTCCAGAGAAGGTGGCAGACCATGGTGTAGGCTCGCTGTTTTCCATCTACGCGAGTCTCACGTTGGTGTCACTCTCTTTTCCCTTACCTTTTTCCAATTTTCCTCATAATGTCTTTGTTTCTGTTATTTTTTCTCTTTACTTTATCTTATCTATTACCCAGTTTTGTCAAATGTTTATCCCGTTTTCATTTTCATAATATTGTTTTATATTTTTTCTCTATTCATAATTTGTGTAATTCAAACATGATTTAATGATTAATTAATTTTTGATTGTTATTGTTATTTTCATCTATGGCCAATTCAATTTTCTCTAAGCTTGCTTTGAGAAATTTGAATCAGCCAGGGGGCATATGCAATGGCCAAAATTGTGATTCCAAACTTATCCGATAAATTTTCCAATTTTTCGAGGCATTTGTGAACTTTTTCAATAATATTTGGCCGCGCTCGGTTTTTTGATTTTTGTTTATGTACTCGCTAAAATTTCGTCTTTTTTTCCATTCCTTTTTTATTCATTGTACCTCAATGTTCTTTAATTTTTTTCTTATAATTTTCATGTACGCGAATCCGCGAAATTTATAAATGTCTATTTTTTCATGTATTTTTCATATTTTCTTTATAAATGATTTTGTTTAATGACGATTTTTACTTTTTGTATCGTCATGTTGGTTACAATATGTTTTGAAAAGTGCATTTTTTTAGGTTGGATAAACATACGTTTGGGCGGATGCATTGAAAATTTTATCAGGCCATATTCCAGCAATAGAAACATTTTAAGGGGGCCATTCTCAAGTAGCATGAGGAAATTTGTGGAAAGAAGGCTGCAGTTGTTTAAGAAAGGAGCGATAATGAGACAAGACAGGATCGCGAGCTCCGCACGTTTTTTCGTTTTTTGGGCCCATTTTGCCTTCATTTTCATAAAATCATACCATATCACGAGAGGTTTTTAGAAAATTACTTCTAATTTCAATTTTTTTTTATGCCTAAAAAGTAAAAATCTGATTCAGACCGCTCCTTGAGAAAATCCTGACTGCGCCACTGAGAAATCCAACGACGTTTTCACCATAAAAAATAATTCATGTATTAAGTACTCAATCAAATGGATTTCATCCCCCCCCCCCTAAATGCGGTGTCAGCTACGTACGAGAAACTCATCGTCAGCAAACAGGAAATATTATTTTGACATATTAAACAAATGTAGACAAGTAGGTAGGTAAGGTTCTACATTACTTACTCGTTTCATAGCCATAACCAAAGACTACTCCTAGGATTGAGAGAACACCAAAACCCTGCAGAAAAAAAAAACATGATCAGTACATTGTTTCAGCTATACTTATATTAAAGTAAGTAACTTTAAGTAGGTGTGTAAAAATTTATTTGTGGGATAAGAATACTCATAGTACATGTCACATGACGGGACAAAATCGACCTTCGGACCTAAAAAATTATTTTTCACTTTTTGACGGATTTTTGGTACTCGGACATTCAAAAATCATTTAAAACCACCCAGAAGTCCCTATGATTTGCATAGCTCCATATACATGGTAATCCAGTCAGAAGTGTGCTCATTTTTTTGATTTTTTTTTTGATTTTTTTCATTATTTTAACTTTTGAATCGACCTGGAGGCGAAACAAAGCGTTCTACGAGAAAAATACATCGAGCAAAGTTGTAGAGAATTAAATTTCCAAAAACCTATAAGAGGTTTATTTTTCTCCTAAATGCATAGTTTTTCTGTTTTTCTCAAAAAACAAAAACCTCATGATGATTACCATAAAATTTCTGTTTTTTGAGAAAAACAGAAAAACTATGCATTTAGGAGAAAAATAAACCTCTTGTAGGTTTTTGGAAATTTAATTCTCTACAACTTTGCTCGATGTATTTTTCTCGTAGAACGCTTTGTTTCGCCTCCAGATCGATTTCAAAATTGAAATAATGAAAAAATAAAATAAAAAATTGAAAAAATGAGCGCAATCACGACTGAGCCCCCTGTATCAATGTATAATAACCATTTTACCCAGTGATATTCACACAAGACAGGCAAGAAACATTATCCAAGACTATGTTTAGCTCAGTTTAGCCGGAGAACCTGATTAGAACGCAAGCGCTTCCGCTAAACGAGCAGAACTGGACTGAAAACGTTAACCCCCCATAACTCAAAAACTTATTTTCGGCTCGAAGGTCGATTTTGTCGCGTCGCGTCACACATAGGTAATTAAAGTGCAATTTACTGTTCAAGCTCCTATTTGAGAAACAGTGTATGAAATTAGAACTGCATTTTTGGCACATGTAGGTACTTAGGTGTGATATTTTCATTATGTTATGTAGGGAAGTAGGTAATATGCACATTGTTTAAACGATATACTTAGGTACTTACATTACATACGTTATAGAATGAAATACATTGTAAGGTATACTTACTGAAATCACAGCCAAACATATCAAAGCGGACGTACGCAACGAACAATTGCCAAATCCTTTTTCCAAAGTACGCATTCGCATTTCTTCGGTTTTTAATTAAAATTATGATGTTTGTAACGAACCATTAACAAAGTATTATGATGATTCTTTTCAAGATAATAATAACGCTGTAAACAGCATGAACAATACTACAACCAGCAACTAAAACTTCGTTAGCACTCACTCGAGGATAAACTGGGCGTTGATTCCTGAAATTTTTTCATCAGTGCTATGAGTGATATGAGCATTATCTAGCGTTATCAAAATCAAAACAAAAATCCGCTTTTAAAAATGTAATTGCTGAACGTTGGCGTTATTGGCGTTAAATTTTGAAATGTTGTTGAAAGACAACAAAATACAACTTTTTTCATCATTTTCCTTTGTTTTTAGTGTTTTGCACTGACAATGAGGAATATGATAGAAATTTCATTATAATTTTGATTTAGTAAGTAGGTAGTTTTTTGTTATTTCATACTTGATATTTTCATTTCATTTTTTATTACTGGACAGAATGGCGAGTCAGTCTCAGTAA
This sequence comes from Planococcus citri, assembly GCF_950023065.1. Lineage (NCBI taxonomy): Eukaryota > Metazoa > Arthropoda > Insecta > Hemiptera > Pseudococcidae > Planococcus > Planococcus citri. Next base: position 11,532,854 of record NC_088678.1, read on the forward strand.
GTACATTTTCAATTGATCTAATAATAGGTACATGTGATGGAAAGTAATTCCACTCAATTTTCAACTTGTCATAATACCTATGTATTGTATCTTTGTTTGTTATAGTTATAGAAATGACTAAAAACAAAGGAGTCTGAAAGTTACTGGGATACAGCAGGATTATATCCACCAATTGTCACCAAAAAATTTGAAGGGCACAGCAAATTCACGTTATTCCTACTAGGACGTAATGCAGCTTTTATTATCAAATTTTTAAAATTTCTATTCAAAAATTTACCAAAAAATCCAAAAATGAACATTTTTTTGTACCTGAAATCTTGGTTAGGGGAGGTTTAATACGTTCTTTTTTCAATTCAGTTAATTTGTTTAGTTCAAGTGTCAGTTCAAAAGAATTACCTTGTTGTGTACTTGGGCACGTCTTGACTCATATGTTTAAATTATTAATAATCACCTGTCCCCTATAAACCATATTAACATCCATGATGACATTTAGCATTTACTCATCAGTTATCAACATCAATTTTTTTAAAATCTCATTTATTTTAATGACGTAGGTATTTCGAGACCGGAAATTTCAACAGATAGGACAGAAATTCATCAGATAAAAATTTTATTTTTCAAAATGC